>NW_028270144.1:10198775-10829192 GCF_037043375.1 Chiloscyllium plagiosum
AAATTCTGTGATGTCACAAGTTTGTATTTTGTTGAACACCTGTACAAAACCATCCCCTTCACATGTTTGTTCTGAAGGCCTGTTCATGAAAACAGTTCAGTGTAAACATACATTCAAAGGTTCACCATGTACTATCGCGTGTTGCACAGAGGTAAGTATGCAAACAGGGATTAAAGAAGAGATGGAAGAGATGATTCATCAGGATTTAGAGGTAAATTTCAATACTTGATTGACTCTTGTTACAAACTGGCATTGAAAGCTAGAAAGAGAGGAAGGGACAAAGTAATTTATGTTGTGGAGACAGAGAATTATATTCAGGAATTTATGCGAAACAAAAACATTTCTAAACCCAAAGCAACAGCCAAGCTAACACCCAAAAGATAATATATTCAAGTGAGGAGTGGAGGCTGGAAAATGACCTGAGAGAAAATAGTAAGAAGATCCGTGTCACATCCCAGCCTAAGAAGCTACTTAGGTTTAAGAAGGGCATGTTTTTGTGAAGGTCAATTCTCGATGAGAATATTAATCAACCCCAGTAAACCATAAGCATCATGTCTTTGCAACATGGTGATCTAATTGTGACATCCATCTAATTTGTTTGGAATTGGATTAAACACATACAGTAGTTCAGTAAACTTTATACACAAGTTCAGAAATCTACATAATGATTGCAAATACCTGGTAGTCTTATTACATTGTGATTCACTCATTGCAATGTAAACTCATGGGAAAATTTTAATTATGAGTCAAAGAAGTCACATTTTAAAACATTCTAAAAGCCTGCAACTAGTTATATTTTTGAACAATGAGATTCCTAGAAACAGCATTTAACTGGAAATAAGGAATAAGGTTTTTGCAGAAAGAGTGAGAATTGACATGTTCATGTATTTAACTGTTAAATTAACCATGACTCAAATCCAAAAACAAGTAGTGAGTCACATCTCGGGTTACATTGAAAACTGCAAATTGAGGGGAATGTCTAGTTTGATTTTTGTTTGTGCAGTGAGATAATATGTTTAGTATTAATCGCCACTTCTAACAACCACATGACTCTTTTGCAGCTAAACCTGTGTTTAATTCCTTACCCAGAGTAAGTTAAAATCCCCTCAGAGATGGAATTCAATTTTGAACATCTAACTGTGATCCTGATAGAAGTTTGCGGATGCCACATTTCTCTTAGCTGTGTAAACAAATCCGCAAGCTCCAACAATCAAAAATTAAAACAGAAAATTCCAGAAGTATTCAGGCAGCACCTGAAAACAGAATTAATGATTCACGCAGGAGAGTGCTGGCAGATGGAGATGGCAGAAAATTGAATGGCATGGCGGGGAATGTTGGTGTTTTATCAGTGATGGGGCAAGTGTCAGACATCCTGCCCACCTTTGGGCCACTTGAGGTACGATTGCAGTCACTCAAAGGTCTTCCCCCACTACCGTGAACACTGGCGACCACCTGCAGTTTGGGTGGTTGCCTTTCTGCAGACGCACTGTGTGGTCAATTGGCACTAACTTTAGTGGTATTCTCCATTCCTCATTGTTTCAGCTGCTCATCATGACATCCCTGCACTCCCACTTCCTGGAGCTAGCCCAGGCTGGCCCCAGCAAACCCCTTCCTTTTCCAGTTGCCTCATTTTGTTGCCCTTTTTGTGTTGCTCGGCTACGGTCTCAACTGTGGCCAAACAACCAGCAGCTTCAGGAGGTTGGACCTCCTCCCAAATGGAGTGAGAGTGTCAGGTCAGGTAAGGCTCAGGTTAAGTAACACTCAATATGCAAGTATACAAATCCTTGGCAACAAGGAGGACGGAGTGGTGGAAGTTTTCAGCTGAGGAGTTAACACTTCAATCTTCAGCCAACATTTCAGATCATTGACCTTGCAGAAGAAACTGGAATAAAGTGATACAACATTTTTTCAAGTGAGTATAAAGACTGGGAAAGTAGGGTGTGTGAAAAAGCAAGAGATATGAGGAATTCACAAAGAATCTTGCAGTAAGGCAAAGAGAAATAAGACCAGAAGATCATAAAAAATGGGAACAGGTGTAGGACATTCAACCCCTTGAGCCTACTCTGTCATTCAATAGACAGGAGGCTGGAAGAACTCAGTAAGCCAGGCAGCATCAGAAGGTGGAGAAGTCAACATTTCGGACGTAACCCTTCTTCAGGAGTCTTGAAGAAGTGTTACACCAGAAACATCAACTAATCTGCCTCCTGAGAGTCCTGAAGGGTTACACCCAAGATATCTACTTCCCCACCTCGTGGTGCTGCCTGGCTTGCTGTGATCTTCCTGACTATTTTGGATTTCAGCAGCCACAGTTTTTTTTTGTCTCTGTCACTCAATAGGATCATGACTGATCCAACATTTCTCATATCCACTTTCCTGCATTTCCTCTTTAATCTTGACATACATTTTCTGGTCAGTTATGCAGCATTATGGAGCCCTGCAGTTAACTTTTTCAGCTCATTTGTCAAACCCAATGCTTCCAGGTTTTCCGCCACAAAATAGAACTTGTCTCAAGACTTAAATCTTGACCGAAGTGTGTCATGTCTCTGCTGTATTCTACCTTCCTACACTACTATTTCCAATGGAAGATTGAACTCATAACACCCATTCTGAAGTTATTTTCAAACTCAGTGGCATCTTGGAGCTGTAGTCCATCAATATGTTATGCACAGGTTAATACTGTGGGCTCTGGAAATCTGTCTGTTTGTTTAGCCCAAGCCCAGGCGTGCAATACATACTGAGGAATGCAGTGGAACTGTCCCAGACACCTCAGAAAGTTTATAGATGTCTTTCTGTTGTTCAACTTGTGAACATTGAATAGATAGAATTTGTTTTTGACAATGATCAAAAATTGTTGATTTCATTATTTTCTGGCATGGTAGCACGGGTGGCACAGTGGCCCAGTGGTTAGCACTGCTGTCTCACAGGGACCTGAATTGGATTCCTGGTTCAGGCGACTGACTGTGTGGAGTCTGCACATTTTCCCTGTGTCTGTGTGGGTTTCCTTCGGGTGCTCCGGTTTCCTCCTACAATCCAAAGTTGCACAGATTCGGTGAATTGGCCATGCTGAAGTGCCCATAGTCTTCTGGGATGTGCAGGTTAGGGCGCATTAGTCAAGGGTAAATGTGGAGTAGTAGGGGATTGGGTCTGGGTGGGTTACTCTTCAGAGGGTCAGTGTGGACTTGTTGGGCTGAAGGGCCTGTTTCCACACTGTAGGGATTCGACGATTATATATGATTTGTCTTTGCTGTGCAGAATGACTTCACAATTAAATGAAATAACTGAAAGTGTTTTTTTTTAGTAGACATTCTTGTTTGGTTGGTTTGTGGTAGATATTGGTTTCTGATTTTGAACTGAATTCTTTGGTCACTGAGTATCAAGGCATATTTGAGTAATTCACAAAGTCCAAAGAACTGTGGATCAGCAGGTGTGGTCATATCTGTGGAGAAGAGCTGAAGAAAGGTCACTGGAGTTGAAATGTTTACTTTCTCTTTGTATTCAGTTTTCAAATCATTCAGGGAGCACCATTTTTGGAGATGAAAACCAATTGATATAAAATAAAGGCAAATTTGAAGTGGCGAAGTGCCAGCTTCACAGATCAGCTTTTGATTCAATTCGTTGTCAGGTGACTATCATGGACTCGGTCACAGACATGATCAAGTCAAACCTTTTACATTACACATTAAGACCCATTCTGCTGATAAACTTACCCTCCCCAACGATACCAGACATACAATATAATTTGCATAGGATAACTCATCCAGTAACTTTACGCACATACATATCCTTCAGAGTAAGTGGCAAGCCAAGTCCCTGCTCTGATTTCCATTTCGTGTTTCCTGGATGTTGAGTTTGTCTGGCACCTTGGCTGAGATTGGAAGCTGAGGCATTTTACAAGCAAAAATGCTCTTATTTGGCAACTTGCTGCTGCTTTAGCGAGAAGCTAATCTCACCACTTGTCAGAAGCCTAAAAGGTACGCCTGACATCAAGATCAACTTTACCAGACTTCTTGACTGCTTCTTCCACAGACCACACCACAGCTCACATCACTCACACCCTTATAAGATTGCACCCAGTACTCAGGATAAACGAGCCCCTTTTTTATCCTTTTGCAAGGGCCTTATTCTACAGGGGGGGAGTCATAAACTATTGGAGGGGATGCAAATATTTTGGAAGGCTGGATAAAATTTCTTCAACTGTCACAATCTAAATTGTTTTTTTTCAAATCCAGATACCTTCCCCTTCCCTTTAAACCTGAAAGGAGATACCATGAAGCTGTCAGTGAGTGCTTCAAATAATTTTGTTGACAGGTCATCTCGTGGTAGGAAAGATAAAAAGATCCAAACTGGTTGTGCTATTTAATGAGATCTTTATTGACTGTTTCCAAAGGGCTATCATCCTGTCATTGTACACTTAGTTGAGTTTCAAAAACTTCAATTATCAGCAGGGAGCTGAGGCAACAATTCAAAAGTTAAAGAGTCTATTTAAGGATCAGCTGCATATCTGATGGCAGATCTGATTAGAAGTTTGTTTGGTTTAAAAGAGATAAACAAAAATAAGAGGTTTAAAAGACCTCAGTAGGTTTCATACATAGGAGTTTCTTTCACTACCAAATGCTTATGAGTGAGACTGCATTAGCTAGTTAGAACGTTGCTTTTTTTCATAGTCATATCGTGCCTGAGTTCATCCTATGGTGCATAATATGTGAGTAAATAAGGAGAGCAGTAACATCCAAAGTATGGCAGCGGGAGTAGAGAATAAGAGTACCCATAGGGAGACCATAAGGGATGAAAGAGTGTAAGGGTTAAGAGCTAGAAATCCCAGTATCTTCGAAAACAACTGAACAAAGTGCCAGAGAACCAAGGTGATCCTTCAAACCTGCTTGCCTCAGTATTCCTTTAGGATTGGAAGATGTGATTCCCCTCCTTTCAGCAAGTGAAAACTGCATCTAATGAGGTCCCTTTAAACTGAGGCAGGTCCGCTAGATGGGCAAATGTCCCAAGGTAGGTTATTCAACTCGGAATGAAAATCTGTGCCATCTCCTTTGAACACTCACAGCTGTACATGTTCCAGACAGGTGGTTCTGAGGCTTTCATGGTAAAAGGACTTCTTTTCAAATGGATTCACGATCACTGTCTTCCATGTAAACTATAATACTATGATATTTAGTATTAATGTGCTTTCTGTGAAGAGTGTTTTAATTATTCTTTAAGAAATTAGATAATTCCTTAGATTAGCAATCTGTGGACTATTTTATTGGCACTGACAGTGATGAGACAAGCCAGAGATGAGGAATAAGTGTGATTCCACTAAAAATCTAGTGCATGCCAAATGTAATATTTTTAATGTCATTAAACATTATGTGTTAGTGATATATATACTCAAGCAGTTCATAGTTCACATCAAATACAAACTAAATCAGAATTATCAACAGTATCACCTCATTTCAAATATTTCCAAGTGCTATTATAAGATTGACGCTCTATAAATAGTGAAAGCTGTGTCATGTGCCAGGGGAGTCGAGCAGGTGAGTCGGCGAAAGAGGTGAAATCATTTATTCTACTCACCAGCAGTGGTGAGCAATTCATATGCTTAGCATCAACAGGTTCCTAATTTACTAAAAAAAGAACTCCCCATAAGCATACGAACTTCATTTCTTCAAATTCTATTACAGAGGACTCACTGGAGTCTCAGAAACATTTCACAGACCAGTATAAACCCAGCCCAGTTTCTCTGTGTTATTTCATCATGCAAGAAAATTGCATGAGTGTGGTGGAAGATTGAGTCAAACTAATAAGTTTTCTATGATTACAAAATCCAAACATAAGATTTTAACATAAACAGAAAATGCTGGAAATACTCCGAAGGTCAGGGTGTATCATGATAGCATTTTCGCTGTGCAAAAGTCTAAGTTAAATGTACCCTGATATCATAGTGGTCTGGTATCTGCCAAAAGTAAATATGACTGCCTCTGCTGAAAACCAAGCAAGCCATAATACTCATTATGACTGCGAAGCTTTGGTGTGAATAGTGAGCAGAGGTGTTTGTCTTGGCATTTACCTGTGCAGAGCTAGCAATGATTACCATTAATTTGTACAATGCAGGTGGACTGCCCTTTTGTTTCTGTCTTCTTGTCCACTCCTTTGTGTTACTTTCTCTTTTTTCTCCACTGTAGAGATGATTTCACAGGTCTCAAATTCAGAACCACACAAATGACATACCTCTCACTTGCAACTCCACAAAGACAAAAGGTATCCCTTTCTTTCAGGAGCTCAGTTTATATTAGAAAGTATAGGTCTATTTTCATAAAGACACAAGATTGACATTTATCATCTAAAGCAAGACAATGCCTGTCTTTGTTTGTGTGACTTTGATGAAGTCATTGCTGGAGATTGGAATAGATTATCTCACTCCCTTAGCACACTCAAGTCTACAACTTCCATGATGTACTCATCCTGCTGCCACTATATACAGAGTCCACAAACTTATTTGGAAGTATCTGAAAAGTTCATAAATCAGACAAAATAGACAAAAATACTGAAATAGAGAAGTAAAAAATGTTTCTACTTTAACCACTGAATGTCAGCAATTAAGCATTGGACCTTATGATTGAAAGCAGGAAGTACTATAAAATAGAAATTGACACTACATGTTCGAACTTGATATGGTATATGATGACTATAAGCCATAGGAGCAGAAATTAGGCCATTCAGTCCATTGAATCTGCTCTGCCATTCAATCATGGCTGATAAATTTCTCAACCCCATTCTCTCACTTTCTCTCCGTAACCCTTGACAAACAAGGACGTACCTTTAAAGAATAAGTTCATATTCTCAGTGGACAGTGTCATCTGCTGGGAGGATGTATCTAAATTTCAGGTACAGTATTTTATACACTTGTAAGAAATGATAATTGTGTACAACCGAATTTCCAACATGTCGGGCTCATTTGTGACAGGAGTTAGGAAATTCATGAGCAGCACCTGTGGAGAAATAGATAGTTCAGTGTGAAACAAAAACATAAAACATAAATTGATGGAGAAACTCAGCAGGTCTCGCAACATCTGTGAGAAGAAAACAGAGCTAGCATTTAGAGTCCAGTGACTCTTCAGTATAACTGATGTTCCAAATGTGACCTTTTATCATAGGACTTTAGACATTTTTTAACTCAGGAACCCAAGTACAAGTCCAGTTTTGACCAGAAAGATGAAATGCTCATGTTGACCAAAGTGAGCACCCTTTACAGAAAAAGTTGAGGCAGGATAAATGGACGTGGATTTGCAGGATAAAGCTGCACTTGAATTCAACAACTGAATGATGCACTCAACAAATGTACAATGTTTGTGGGAATTTGGAAAATATCATATCGATAGAGAATAATACTTTTAAAATGGAGTTGATATTAGTTGTAGACAGAGAACAGGAAGAACTTGACACTACATCCAAGCATGTTAGAACTTGGTATACCTTGATATTAACCTTTCAAGGAGAAGTTTATGTTTCTAATGGACAGCCTAACCTTCTGGGAAAATGAATCTAAATTTGAGGGACTAGGTTTTGAAGGAAAGATGGTTGTGCACGCCTGAACTTCCAACATGTTGGGTCATAATTTTCTATTTGAGATGGGAGTCAGGAAATGTCACCAAGATTCGGTCTCTTACTGGGAAGTGCAGCAGGTGAGATGTTCATCTGGTGGAAGTGGAGTAACCGTCAATGGAAGGGCTGACATGGAGGCATAGATAAAATGAGGCTAAAAGTTAGCCCTCTGTTCATAAACCCTCAGATTGTAAGTAACTTTATGAACCCCTTATCTCCCTCAACACCTTCAATTCCTCCTCTGTTTGCCCAGTTTCCACAATAACATACCTTATAATAAATCTCCAAAGTAGTTGAAAAACTCATAAATCTGTCAAAAAACATAATGCACACTTCTGCAATGCTGCCATCATTGACATAGCTGCAGGTAGACCCCAGATGATAATGCCCCTCTCCCTTTTCTGCACTAGCAAAAATTGTTGACCCTGGAAATTGGGTCAGGAATCTGGCTTCCATCTTTCATTGATGAAGGGCTTTTGCCCGAAACATCAATGTTCCTGCTCCTCGGATGCTGCCTGACCTGCTGTGCTCTTAAAGCACTACTCTCTTAACTTCATTGTTAAAGTCCACTCAATACACTTGAACCATTGCTGGGATGGAAAACCCCAGCCTTGTGGTTTTAATGGATGAGGTTCCTTGTTACAAACTCAAAATTGGGTAAATATCCTTTTAAAAACCAAATCAATCTTTTTCCTTAACAGCTCTCAGCTTCTTGAGCTCAATATTCATTTATCAAGCATGCATATTAAACCAACTTGAGCACTGGACTGATGTGAGACAAACTTATACTTGTGTTGGTCATAGCTTGGTGGCCACAACTCTTGTATATCAGAAGGTTATGTGTTCCAGTCCCTATTCCAGTGACTTGGGCACAAATTGTAGCCTGACACTGCAGTGTCATACTGAGGGAGTGGTGCACTTACCAAAGTGCAATCTCTCTGATGAATTGCTAAACTAAGGCCTTGTTGCTATTAAATGAATGTTCAAAAGAAAATCCATAGCTTTATATTAAGGAAGAGGAGGGAAGGTCTTGTCAGTGTTTGGTCAATATTTATTCCTTTGCCAAGATCACTAGAAGTATATTATCTGGTAGCTGTCGCATTGCTATTCATGCAACTTTGTGTGCAAAATTGACTACTAGATTTTCTACAGTACAATAGTGAATGAATTCTGTAAGTAATTTACTGATTATAAAACACTTTATCATCTGTCTGAGTTCAAGAAACATGAGGTATAAATACAAGTTTCCTTCCTTCCTTTTATGCTCACTGTTATATGAAGATGTAACTGATTCTCAAGTATAGGACCTTCTTATAGTAGTGTTATATTTTTCAGATCATCCATCATTTGGATTTCTTGTGTGAGTCTGCCAATTTTCTGGTGATTAATGTTGAATTAAAGTCATTTTCTACTTTGGATTCGCACTTAGGAACAGGACTCAGATGACTCAAGATCATTTTATACAGGGTTGCTGCAGCTGACAGAAGTGAGACTTGTTGCCCATCAATCAAATCCACGTTCAAATTCACATTATAGGGGAAATGGCTAGTGTGCCAATAAACGGTGGCATTCACTACAATATAATTAATTGCATAATATATTGTACAAGCATTAATCATTAGCATTTGATGACTGCTGCAATATAAAATTCATGGCTGCACGTTTAAATGAGCTTGCAAATGTGTAAAGTAAATACAATTCAAGTGCATATTTCTTTTGCTCATGAGGTCCTCAGCAATAAATTGAACAGGCAATGAAATAAAATTTGACTATTAATCTGTTATAAAAGAACATGTGAGGCAGAATGTGTGCAACCTTAAGGAAAATTGCTTACTCTCTCCACACAATTCCAGTTCATCTCTCCTAACTTAGGGTTCTTTTTCCCAATATCCTGAACTCTCCTCAGGTCATATCTCTGTCATATCAAAACATTTATTTTTGTCCCCTTTCTTAGAAAACCCAACATTGCCCTCTCTGTTCTTTTCAAGCACTGCCCCATTGCTAACCTTTCATTTCCCCATTTGACACTTCAAAAACTGTTCCAATTCTTATTTTAATCGATTGTAATGATTCACACTGAAAATCAGATTGAATCCAAAAATATCTGTAGAGCCAGTTGGATACATTGACAACAATTTGAAAATCTTACCAGGCGATTCCTAGCAGAAAATAAGCAAAAAACAATCGTGTTGAATTTTGTTCAAATTTCTTCTGTTTTCTCCAGTGTTCTGCTTCATTAGCTCTTTGTTAGAATGTATTCCATGTGTATGTGCTGCCCCCAATAACTTGCTCAAATTGTCACATACTATGGGTGAAACTTGACAATAGTTGGTTGGACTCTTTTGGCTCTGGGAACATCAGAACTAAACTCCATCCTATGCTTAGTCACTATCAATCCACATGTGCTACCTGAAGAATCTTTGATCCAACTATCCTCTGTTAATTCATCAACGACTTTCCTTCATCGTAAGATCAGAAATGGAAGTGTACACTGAGAATTGCACAGTGGTTAGTTCCTCGGATAATGAAGCTGACTTTGCCTGCATGTATCCAGATACAGACAACATTCAGTTCAGTGATAAGTGCCAAACGATATTCATATCACACAAGCCAATGCTTTCTCCAATAAGGGAGAGGTTACCCATTCCTCATGGCATTTAATGGAACCACCATCTTTGAACTCCCCACCAGCAACATCAAGAAGGGGTGCAACATGCTTTTTTTGCATCGTTGAATTCATTTGCACCAGTGGGGAAGCAGTTCAACATCATGCATGGCAAATTAATCACTTCCATTGGCACATGCACTAGGAGAGTAGAAATCTATCTACTCCACCATCAATGCTGAATGACTGCAATGTGTATGATCAAAAAATGTCTTCCATTGACTTCTCAAGACTCTCTTTGCAGCATTTTTCAAATTTGAAATCTTCATGATCTACATTACCATAGACACTGGGTGCATTTGAATACCAGCATTCCGAATTCCTTTACAAGCTATACACAATCCTGAGTTGGACATTTATTGTTGTACCTTCATTGTCCCTGGATGAAATCCTTGAACTTCCTGTGTTACAGTGTTAGAAGACACCACACAGATTGCAACAATTCAAACATAACTATCACCTGTCACTTCCTCAGGGGAACTAAGAGTGGGCAATAAATTCTGTCCTTGTCAGAAATATCCAGATTTTGAGAATAAATAATTGGAAACTAATTCCCATCTCCATACACAAAAGCAGCCCTTTTTATCATCAACCTGACAGAAACAAATCTTTGTTTCTAAAACAAAATCAATTCTGGTAGATAAGAAAACATGGCTTAGTTTGTACTTTAAATTAATTGAATCAGATCTGAAACACTGAAGGAGGCATTTAACCTATTGCATTTGTACCAGCTCTGAGACAGTAACCCATTAATCAAATTTTCCCACATGTTCTTTTCATTTGTTAATCCATGTCAATTCTTTTTAAAATCATCTGTTTCCTCCTTCCAGGACTATTCCATAAAGAGCATCCCATATATTAATAACCCTCTGTCTAAAGTAATTCCTGTAATCATTCATTTTGTTCTTTTAACGCTAATCTTCAACTTACATCCTTTTATTATTGACACAGTCACCAGTAGAAATAATTCTTCTCTTCATAGAATCAAAATATTTCTCTCAGATATAGTATTGGTGTTCTGCATTTTTGTGAAAAAGAACCCCAGTCTCTCCAGTTTCATTTCAAAATGCATGTATCTCTTTTGGTATTATCTGAAGATAGTCTAGGATCTTAGCTAAGATTTATTATTAATAATATGTACAAAATGAAGCTGATAAAACAAATTTAAAGAAAAATCTATGTGACTGACTGATTTGATTTTAAAATAAATGTCTTACTGAGAATAAATCTCATAATGGACTTAAAATTCTGCAATTACCCTAGAAAGATAGATGCAGGGACAAGCAATCTGCCTCTTGAGTGTAACCAGCCATTCAATTATAGATGATGGCAATGATGAATTAGATGATGACTCCAATTATCTGCATTTGAACCATACCCCTTGATAGACATCTAATAATAATCTTGTCAATCCTGTTAAAGAAATTAGGTGTGAGGGTTGTATTTTTCCACTAACCTTTGTGTGGAAAAAAAGTATTTTCTAATTTTACTATTGAATTACCTAGCTCTAACATTATGATTATGCCTCTTTCTTTTGTTTTCCATACTAGAGGAAATTGTTTTTATTTTTCCTGTGCCTATTGAATATCTTTCTAATCTTAAGGTATTTAATTAGCGCCTCCCCACACTGAGATACCTGAGGCAACTGTTATGAAAAAGGATCTCCTTGATGGTGTTACTTTGACTGAGCATGAGAGTGTCAAAACACTGGCACTGAATTGGATTTTTTTAAACAGAAACTCACTTACGACCATAAAATGAGCAACTCAATCTGACACAGAGCATATGTCATAGCCTGCAATATGATACATTCACCTTTTCAGATGAGGATAATTGGATAGCCCCACATCTTTTCCCAGAGCTCTTTTTACAGCTCACTTTCACCCACAACTTAATTCCTCCTTTACTTATTGTTTGTTTTGGGTTAGAGTTTAGTTTAGAAAGATAAGTCTTTATGTAGCACCTTCGTTTTCCCTAATATTCCAGAAATCCAATAAGCTTCTAAAACAGGCAATTTGTATCTCAACATCAAAATACAAAGAAACAGGATGTAGATTTTGGTGTCAATTTAGCAAATAAACTGTTGATATACTTCATAATACTATTTGTCTGATACATAGGTACAAAGTCTTTAACTTTGCTGCAAAGTGTCACATAATGTGTATTGTAAATGTTTTACCACTTATCAGCAAAAATGAAAACAATAGCATTTGTACAATTTATTGTGCGCAAGGATCTGTAAGACTGTAAGACTTAGGAACAGAACAGGCTATTTAGCCCATTGAGTCTGTTTTGCCGTTAAACAAGATCTGAGAGTGGTAGCCCTCAACTCCACTTTCCTGCCTTTTCCACATAAGCTGTAGTTCCTTGCCAGATTAAAAAACAGTCTGTCTCAGCCTTAAATATACTTCTTCTCTACCTACTTATTTTTTGTCATGTTTGAATAACACACCTTTAAAGGTTTCATATTTTAAAACTGCTGCATGTCTAAGTATTTCCCTTTCATTAGCAGTCCACTCTGAGTTTCTTGAGATCATCAGTAGCTTATTTCCTTGTCCTGTTGTCCAGTTGCTCAATTCGAAATGCAATGGTCCATTTCATTGTCTAATAGTCCGCTTCGCTGTTCTTTAATTCAGCATTTGTGATACTTGGCATTGCATTGAATGGCTCCATTCCCTTAACTTTGATTCATTGGCTTCGCTTTTGCTCAATGGCTTCATCACTTTCTTTTACTCTTCCGACCCTCGATGACCACATTAAGGGTGTGCGTGAAAAAAATGGCATGAATGCTGCCAATACCTTAAGTAAAGGCTTGAATCAGAAAAAGCAATCAGCCACAGCATAGCCAGCTACAGTAGAAGTGTTCAGCCATATTTTCACGCTAAACGGACTTCCTACCTCTTCAGTCCACCCACTGACCCTTATTAGATGGAGATCTCATCTGATTGGTGGCTGAAAGCACACAGAGCATGGAAGTTGAGTGGAGAAGTCACATCCATAATTGCAATGTAATGTCAAGTATAACCCTGGAAGCTGACATAGTTCTATGATTGCATCATTATTGAAACTGAGTGTCCAACTCTGTTTGTTTAAGGTGCCCTGATAGGTTCTGTGTTACCAATGTCAGCATTGCATCAAGCAGAAGTGAGTCCTAAGAACGTTATGGCCTTTAACTTTGTTGTCATGGCTGTGTTATGACTCCTCATTCACCAAAATATCTACCATGGAAAGGTTTCACCCTTCTCCATTTTCAATAGCGATTTATAATTCCTTTTTGCCCATGTCCATTAAAAAGGAGTAAAGTAAATGCTGGGTGACTTTAATTCTTTGACATCATTGTTGCAAACGAAAAAAATAACCCTTAATGTTGGGCCTTTGAGCTTGATTTATCCATACTGTTTTATGAACTACTTTGATTTGCAAAAAGCGTGAGCACCAGCTCTTCAATGTATTAATTTAACTGAGAAGAAATAAGTTTTCGCTAAGGTTTTCTGAAAGAAAGGATTGTGGTGAAAGGTGTGCTCGCAAACATTTAGTCTTGCACCTATAGTTTATGGCCAGAGTTGTAACTACCACAAACAATGGTTCTACATGTTTTATGGACAACGTTTTATGACAAGAAGTTGTAAATATTTTACATTTAGATTTTTACTTCTGTTTGCCTATGCTATAAAGTTTACCTTGCCTTACAGAATAGGAAGGGTGAATTTTATAGACACTCCTAGAGGTGTTTGCAAAAAACATGCACAGGGCAATGAAATTGGGTAGCTTATGATTTTCGGTTGGGACCAAACAACATTTGCCAACAATTCTTCAGGATAGTCTCTGATGATAGTGTCACTTCACAGAAGTAGATCTTGCATTGTACAATGTTTTCTAGTACTTTTCTGGCCTTCATTGAGTCCTTTACCAGTTCATGCCCTATTAGCTATTAGATCTGTTACTTTTTATAGGAATTGACTACACTTGTGAAACATTGTATGACACATTTAAATACAAAGCTAAGATGGTAATGTTAGAGAAACAAATGGCAATTTTACAATACCACAAAACATCCTTCTGCTTCTCAGTGACAACAAGAGGCAACCATATTGATTGCAATATTATGAGAAAAACGAATAGGATACACCAACAATAATTGTCATTCACATTATGGAAGCAATTTACATTTCAATATTTAGTGATTGTAGCAGTGGAATCACTAAATGCCATCAAATCACTGGAGAAAGACTGGGCAGGACATTGGTTTGGGAGCCTGATGTTAGGTGAAATTATGGAATCATAGAATTCCTACAGTGTGGAAACAGTCCATTTGGCCCAACCTTTCCACACCAACCCTTTAAAAAGCATCCCACAGACCCAACACCCTGCCCTATCCCTGTAACCCTGCATTTCCCATAGCTAATCTACCTGGCCGCACAACCTTGGATACTATGGGCAATTTAGAATGGACAATCCACCCTACCCTGCACATCTTTGAAATAGGGGTATCTGAGCCCCACATTCAGTCACACAGAGGTGATATTCTCTAAATCGCCCAATTAGTGACCAGGGATGGGCTTGCCATTCAAAAGGATGGTCAGTGGACTTTCATGGCTGGGGATCCAATCGAAGCCCTTCCCATTCAGAAAGAGTTGAATCTTGTAGTTCAGGTACCTCCATTTTGATGTATCCCTTTCTCCAAGTTTCTGAACTCTCAAACATAAAAGGGCCTAAAGCATCCAGGTTACAATTATGGGGGACCCCAATCCAAAGGTCAGCCTAAGGCTGCAACGATGACCAAGCAGTAGTCAAGGGCCCCTCAACCTGTCTGGAGTATTGTTGCTCTTGCCTGGTGCCAGGAAGCCATGTAAGTGAACAGGCCAGTCCCTAATCCACTAGAAACCCAGAGGCAGAGTGTAAAATTCCAATTGCCTCTGACAATAGCTGAAAGAAATATGAACATTCTCAATTGGCTACCTCCTGCATCAGATGGATAGCAGTGCTCACCCCAATCTTGCCTCCAGGAAAATGGCCTGGGTGCAGGATGAAGCGAGCAAACTGGCAGACGGCATGCATTTTTGCCCTCTCACCTCAATCTATTCAGGGGCCTGAAACTATTGACAAGGCCCTGCAAAGGCCAACGAGGAAAACAATGGGAGCAGCAGAAGCACATCTTTGGCGAGAGGCCCAAATAATCTCAGCTTGGCAGAATGAAATGGAGCACACAGACAAGACCACCTTGTAGTTTCTTTTTTTTTCACAAACAAACTAATAAAGATAAATGCATTTACTTAAGGAGACTAACCACTGTGAGCCAATCGACTGTTATGCAAACAAACCACAATACTGTTTGGCCAAATAAGCTGCTAAATGAAAACATAAGTTTTTAATTACAATTAAGTGGTTTTGGTTTAAGGTCTCTGCATTCTAAACAGATGCCTCTCCCATTTGAGTTAAACCATGTTCTGTGGAATTAAGCCAAAACATTAAAGTTATAAATTTACAATAAGAAAGTAATTGAGGCTTTATTCACTGAATAGAATACATGTCAACAGAGCTCTCGGTAGTGTCTTTGTCCACCCCTCCCAAATAATGTGTCCATAACATCATCAAGTATTTTCCTCATGCTACCAGGGAGTGATTGTTGGCATCACCAAGTCAGAAATCTACTCACGTTGTGCTGATGCCACCACTGTGATTGTGGCAGGTGCAAAGTGTAGAATTTGAGAAAAGAAAGATAGGTACTGAACAGGGCACTAGATTATACTGACAACAGATTTAATGGAACTGGAGACAGGATCTGTGGGGCTCACCAAACTTTGTGTAGAGTCACGCTTATTAAAGTCTATTACATTTTACTCAAACGCATGTAGGTTTCACATTACAGTCAGTTCTGATATAACGTGATTGTTCTGTTCTCGTACGATCTTGCATTCGAAGAAATGCAAGACTGTGGGCGGCACGGTGGCACAGTGGTTAGCACTGCTGCCTCACAGCGCCAGAGACCTGGGTTCAATTCCCGCCTCAGGCGACTGACTGTGTGGAGTTTGCACGTTCTCCCCGTGTCTGCGTGGGTTTCCTCCAGGTGCTCCGGTTTCCTCCCACAGTCCAAAGATGTGCAGGTCAGGTGAATTGGCCATGCTAAATTGTCCGTAGTGTTAGGTAAGGGGTAAATGTAGGGTTATGGGTGGGTTGCGCTTCGGCGGGTCAGTGTGGACTTGTTGGGCCGAAGGGCCTGTTTCCACACTGTAAAGTAATCTAATCTAATCTAAAATTGTGTCATAGCTGCGCCACTTAAACTAATGGGACTGGAATCGTGTTATAGCCAGTACAGGAGGATTAGTTCATGCTCTACAAATAACAGTCTAAATTCTTCAATCGTGTTAAAGCCATTTGCGCTGAAGCAACAAGCATTATAGCAGAATCAACTGTACAATATTTAGTAACTATTAAAGTTAATCTGTGAGTCCTACAAATTGAGAAATCACACAACACCAGATAAGAGTCCAATAAGTTTATGTGAAATCATAAGCTTTCGCAGCGTAGTTCCTTCGTCAGATGAAGTCACTTAATGAAGGGGCTACACTCTGAATGCTTGGGATTTCAAATAAACCTGTTGGACTATAATCTGGTGTCATGTGATCTTTGCCATTGTCTACCCCAGTCCAACACCAGTTCCTCCACATCATAGCTCCCATAAATTGGTTGCATTAAGTAGAATAATTTGAGTGATGGTGAATTTGAGAAGCACCCTTTGTCCATGCAAGCACAGCAACAAACATGTATCAACATCCTTGCAAATGGTCCTGCCCTGTCCTGATTAAGCAGCAATAGCTTCTCATTGCCCCACTTCAATATCATCATCCTCATTTACAATTCCTTTCAATCCCTCACCCTTCCCTAATCTTGTAACCCAGGTTCAATGCCAATGCATATCGTCCAAATCTTGATCTTCTAAAATTCTCCACCTTTTAGTTCATCTGACTCCTTGAAGAAACTTTTTAAAAAGCTGTTAATTCTTGGAAATGAAGGTACTGTTATACCAGAGTTCCAGTATTAAATGTACAAAATATGTCAAATATTTACAAGTGTTTATGATTTTCTCTTGTGGGAAAGTCTGCTTTAAAAGCTGCCTCTAATCTTTTGTGAAAGGTTTTTTGAGATATTAAAGAAAACCTTTATTTAGGAATTTTATCTGTGATCTTCCAAAAACTTAGCTGTATTAAAAATAGAAATGATAAGTGAATGGTATTTTACCGGGTCAGACGGGTTAACTATTGTGGGCAAAGAGCAAAAATCTCAGAAAACCACACCCATTTTAAGGACTCTGATGATACTGTACTGCACTATTGTTACAACCTGAGAAATTGTTGTAGGTTTTACAAAACATTGGTAAGTCATTTTCCTGATATGTATTGCTACCTTGTCACGTCCTCATACAGGTCAATGTCGATATTGTATACAACTGCCTTCTGTATGCCAAATATTCTACATTGCTTTCTGAAGTTGCTGACTAGTCTAATGTTGCTATTACTGGTAAATAGTGTCTTTTTGTTGGAATGACAAATGACAATGTTTTGATTTGTCAGTTTCAGCCATCTGGGCAGGCAATTGTTGGTCTCTGACTCGTAGCAACGAACTAAAAAAACGATTCCTGTGGGGTGAACCAGCTACACGGTGACATTGAAGGGCATCTACTGCTTGAGAAATTAGCTTCATGAGGTGCTATACATTGGAGTGAAGGAAGTTCCTAACAGTGGTCTTGTCCATCAAAAATGAGCGATTAAAGTTCATTGTCCTGTATCCTGTGACTTCTCATTTTATTTTGATGTAACCCTATGAGAATGATGTAATGCCTCTCCACCACTCTTATAAATTGGGCAGTTCTCAAGTGGTCTGAATATCATTTCTGAAAATAAATTAGAATCATACTTTATTTGACAACTTATTTGACCTCTTGTCTATCGATCTATTCAACTCATCTCACTTTCATAAGCTGTGGGAAGGGTAGGTGACAACAGGCTTAAATGCTCTTTGGAACAAGGAATGGGAAGCTGTGCAAATATTTATTCCTGTTTGGGAGGAACTAAATGCTGTAAATGGCAGCCCACTTGGCATTTCCTTTAGATTGCTAGTAATCCAAATTTATTATATTTTCTTCGGAGGATTTGATAAGCTGTGCACTCTCATGCACATTTTATGAACATTCCTGCACTCATAAATATTGAACTAAGATTTAAGTGAGGTTGAGGTGGTGTGAAACTGACATTATGATTAAGCCCAAATCAGTTTGCTCTGCGCTGGAGATTCTTTCAGCTGGGACACCACAGCTTGGATTTCCCCCTCCTGACACAAGGCCAACTCACACCAGGTAGACAAACAAAGGGTAGGTGTGCATCAGATCAGGGATTCCCAGCCCACTGCTGAACTGGCTGTTTTTGCCAGCACGGGAAATGTGGGCCCATTTCCAGTGGGTATCAAATGGGTCAGATGGACTGTTATTCAAAGTTTTTAGTTTTTATTTTTCTATTTTTTGTCGCTCAGCATTTGTACTTAAGAATCTATACGTAAGTGCTTTTGTAGTGGTGCCTTGTAAACTTTTCGCTGTACTCATGAGTATATTTCGCAAAAAAGCTCATTCTAAATCTATCGTTGTTAGTCCCAACAACTGTGACCAAGTGAAGAAAGTAACTCACACAAAGTCTTTAGCAGAATTTGATGAACAGCAAACAGGTGATTACATATTTCTTTACAGTTAGTTACACGCTAACCTCGTACGAGGCTCCAGTCTCAACCTTATAGCAAGTGCTCTTTACTGTTACCTGTATTGACTCAGCACGAGAGCAACAACTTAGAGTCAACCTGCTAACACCCGTAAAGATACATTTAACGCATCTTGCAAGTGGCTAGCTCCTCCCAAGTAGACAAACAGGAGGCTAGGAGAACATATCAAGCCAGGCAGCATTAGGAGGTGGAGAAGTCAATGTTTTGGGTGTAACCCTTCTTCAGGACTGGGACTGGGTGTAAGGGGAGCTGTAGATAAAGGGTGGCAGGGGCAGGGTGGGTGAAGTGGGGATAGGTGGAAACAGGTAGAGGGTACAACCCATTAGGTCAATGGGAGGGATGAATCTGGTAGGCTGAGAGGAATGGAAGGGGAGGGAGGGACTGGTAAGGGAGTCGGGGGATGGGAAGGGAGGTTATTTGTAATTGGAGAACACTGTGGTGAGTCATCCAGACTGTAGACTGCCCAGGCAGAGGATGAGGTGTTGTTCTTCCAATTTGCGGAAAGGGAATGGGAAGGGGAATTAAAATGGGCGGTGACTGGGAAGTCCTCCCAGGAGTATTCCTTTACATCCTGATGTGTGGAGCCTGACAATGTGAAGCCTTTCAGATATTACATTATGAAATACCTCCTATCAAGCTTTTCTCTGGTAACTTGGTTGAGTGTTGGTTGGTGTACTTGGTTGAGTAGTTGGTTGAGTAGAAACATAAACAGAGGCTGCTGGAAAGGCTCAGCAGATACCCTCCAGTACCACCTTCTGTCTTCTACCTTTGAGCCAGTTCTGTATCCGAATGGCTAGTTCTCCCTTTATTCCATGAGGTATTTAGGTATAAAATGTGTTTTTCTATAAGTAGATGAACGGCTGAGGATCCTAGGATTGTATTCATTAGAGTTTAGAAGATTGAGGGGAGATCTAATAGAAACTTACAAGATAATGCATGGCTTAGAAAGGGTGAATGCTGGGAATTTGTTTCCACCAGGACTCATGGGCACAGTCTTAGAATTAGAGGGGGTCAATTTAGAATGGAAATGAGGAGACATTTCTTCAGCCAGAGAGTGGTGGACCTGTGGAATTCTTTGCTACTGAGCGCAGTGGAGGGCGGGAAGTTAAATGTCTTCAAGGTAGAGATTGATAAATTCTTAATCTCGCAAGAAATTAAGGGATACTTGGAGAATGCAGGTAAGTGGCGTTGAAATGCCCATCAGCCACGATTAAATGGCGGAGTGGACTCGATGGGCCGAATGGCCTTACTTCCACTCATATGTCTTATGGTCTTATGGTTTTATGGAAAAGTGTTGTGAAACTTGAAAAGGTTTGGAAAAGATTTACAAGGATGTGGCCAGGGTTGGAGGGTTTGATCTATAGGGAGAGGCTGAATAGGTTGGGGCTGTTCTCCCTGGAGCGTCAGACACTGAGGGGGTTTATAAAATCATGAGGGGCATGGATATGGTAAATAGACAAGGTCTTTTCCCTGGGGCGTGGGACATAGGTTTAGGGTGAAATATATAAAAGGGAACTAAGGGGCAATGTTTTCACACAGAGGGTGGTGCATGTATGGAATGAGCTGCCAGAGGAAGTGGTGGACATTGGCACAATTACAGCATTTAAAAGGCATCTGGCTCGGTATATGAATAGGAAGTCTTTAGAGGGATATGGGCCAAGTGTTGGTAAATGGGATTAGATTAGGTAAGGATATCTGATCAGCATGGACGGGTTGGACCGAAGGGTCTGTTTCCGTGCTGTATATGTCTGTGACTGTATGACTCTATACCTGCCACTTATTTTTCTGTAATGGCCACACTTTAATAAGAAAGATGTTTAAGCTTTATTTATTTATTTATCAATTTGTTTGTTTATTTCATTTGAAAAATTGGCTAGGCAGATGGGGTGGCTGAAAGATTTATGGGTAATGCTTGTTCAGACTAAATTGGTAGGCAGAGATGGTGAGGTATTTGCCGCATTGTTAGATGAAGTGTCAAGAGATTATGTTCGGTGGAAGGAGGTTAAGGTGAGGGTGATAGGCCAGAGAGGGTGTGGGGGCCCCCACCCCTTCTCCGGCCTATTGCCCTCACCTTAACCTCCTTCCACCTACCGTATTCCCACACCCCTCCCCCAAGTCCCTCCCACCTACCTTTTATCTTAGCCTGCTTGGCACACCCCCCTCATTCCTGAAGAAGGGCTTATGCCCAAAATGTCGATTCTCCTGTTCCTTTGATGCTGCCTGACCTGCTGCGCTTTTCCAGCAACACATCTTTAAGCTCTGATCTCCAGCATCTGCAGATCTCACTTTCTCCCTGTCAAGAGATTATGAAGAGGTTAAACAGGTTATTTTAAGTGCTTATGAATTGGTACCAGAAGCATATGGACAGCGGTTTAGAAACACAAAGAAGGAACCAGGACAGACTTATGTTGAGTTCAAAAGAATTAAACATAGTCACTTTGATCAATAGGTGCGTGCTTTGAAAATAGATAAGGCATTTGAGGCTCTCAGAGAGATTATTCTGCTGGAGGAGTATAAAAACTTACTTAGAGACATCGAGTCAAGGAGATGTACGACTCAGAAACAGACTGTTTGGTCCAACCCATCCATGCCGACCAGATATCCCAACCCAATCTAGTCCCACCTGCCAGCACCTGGCCCGTATCCCTCCAAACCTTTTCTATTCATATAACCATCCAAATGCCTCTTAAATGTTGCAATTGTACCAGCCTCCACCACTTCCTCTGGCAGCTCATTCTACACACGCACCACCCTCTGCATGAAAATGTTGCCACTTAGGTCTCTTTTGTATCTTTCCCCTCTCATCCTCAACCTATGTCCTCTAGTTCTGGACTCCCCCACCCCAGGGAAAAGACTTTGCCTATTTATCCTATCCATGCCCCTCATGATTTTATAAACCTCTATAAGATCACCCCTCAGCCTCCGGCACTCCAGGGAAAACAGCCCCAGCCTATTCAACCTCTTCCTATAGCTCAACTCCTCCAACCCTGGCAACATCCTTGTAAGTCTTTTCTGAACCCTTTCAAGTTTCACAACATCTTTCCAATAGGAAGGAGACCAGAATTGCACACAATATTCCAACAGTGGCCTAACCAATGTCCTGTACAGCCGTAACATGATCTCCCAACTCCTGTACTCAATACTCTGACCAATAAAGGAAAGCATACCAAACACCTTCTTCACTGTCATATCGACCTGTGACTCCACTTTCAAGGTGCTATGAACCTGCACTCCACAGTCTCTTTGTTCAGCAACACTCCCTCAGAATTTACCATTAAGTGTATAAGTCCTGCTAAGATCTTCCAGAGATGGTAAGAATTCACGTGGAGGAACAGCAAGTTCAGGATGTGAGAAGAGCAGCAAAATTATCAGATGAATACATACTGGTGCAAAAGAAAAGCTTCTGGCCAGAATTTCGTTCTGTGAGGGATAGAAGTTGGGAGAAGAGGAGATCCTACACTACGAAACCAAGAGTCACGAGCACTGGTAAGATTTTACTCCAGTTTAAAGAAGCCCTAGAGGGTGGACAGGAGGTGAAAAGCCTCAGGTGTTTTCACTAATGGAGTGGGACACAGAAAATTACAGTGCCGGTGGTTTCAGACGGGCACTGGGCAAAAGGTGTTTTCACTGCCAGAAAGTGGGACACGTAAAGACACAGTGCTGATTGTTAAAGAAAGACACTATGGGAAAAGATGTGGTAAAAGAAGCTAAGCCAGTGGCATTAGTGAAGGTAATAAAGGAGAGCCCAAGAAGAGCCAAGGAGCTGCAGGAGAGTGCACAGCCTCGGCAGGGGCTGGGTATGGAGTTAGTACCTGATCTTTACAAAGAATCTGCCTCTGTGGGTAAAGTGTACTCAGAAAGAACAGGGGGAGAAGGACAAGAAGTTATAATTTTGAGAGATACAGGATCTAACCAGTCGCTGATAGTAAGGGATGAGCGAATATGCACTCTTTCTGATCTGTTTCCCGAGAGTGTGGTAATTTGTGGGATAGAGGGACAGAAATTTAGCGTTCCCCTATGTAAGATCAGGTTGGAGTGCCAACTTAAGACTAGGGAAGTTACAGAGGGAGTGTCAGTTCCAGGAATTCAGTTTGCTCTTGGGAATGATTTAGCAGGATCCCAGGTGGGAATGACACCCCTTTTTATGGAGAAGCCCAAGGAAGACCAAGAAACTGAGGAGTTAAAACAGAAATATCCTAGTATTTTCCCAGACTGTGTGGTAATCAGATCCCACCATCATAAGTCACAGCACGAAGCAAAGAGTAAAGAGAAAGATGAAGGAGTTGAGGTTCAGTTAGCAGATACCCTGTTTGATCTCATGGTACAGGAAAGATGTGAACAAGCAGAGGGTCAGACAGAACTGTTTAGTCCTGAAAGGCTAAGAGACTTGCAACAGCAAGACAAGATGATAAAAGATATATATGTGAATGCTTACTCTGAAAAGGAGGCACAGAATATTCCGGAGGGTTATTATCTGAAAGATAGAATCCTCAGGCGAAATGGAGACCATGGCAGGTTAGTGCAGAGGAGAAATGGGCCGGAGTACACCAGATTGTGTTGCCGGTAACTACAGACAGGAGGTGTTACAGTAGTACATGATCTACCTGTAGGAGGTCACCTAGGGGTAGGAAAGACTCAGGCTAAGGTACAAAAGCATTTTTATTGGACTGGAATGCACAAGGATGTGGTTAACTTTTACTGTATGTGTCAAACATGCCAAATGGTAAGTAAGCCACAGGCGGTAATAAAACCAGCACCTTTGTTACCAATTCCCGCAATGAAGAATCTTTGACATGGGTTATAATGGATTGTGTAGGTCCCCTCCCAAGAACTAAAAGTGGGAACCAGTACTTGTTAGCCATACTGGATGTGTCTACCTGATTTCTGGAGGCAATTCCATCATGGAGTATCAAGTCAAAAAAGGTGGTAGAGGATTTAGTAGCTTTCTTCATATGGCTACCCAGAGAGATTCAGTTGGACCAAGGATCAAATTTTACTACTAGGAGGTTTAAGGAGGTTATACAGTACTTTAAATCCAGTGCGTATCATCCTGAATCCCAGTGAGCTTCAGAAAGGTGGCATCAGACCTTGAAGACCACATTGAGAGCATCCTGTCAGGATTACCCGAATGATTGGGATAAAGGTATTCCATTCGTAGTCCTTGCCATTGGATATACTCCAAATGAATCTACTCAGTTCATTCCCTTCGAGTTAATATTTAGTCATGAAGTGGGAGGCCCTTTGAAATTAATTCAAGAAACATTGATAGGACCAAAGTTGGAGATCTCACGGTTAGATCATGTATTGGAGGTGAGGGAGAGATTAAATTGAGTAGGTGAGTTAACTAAATAGCACCTAAAGAGGGCACAGTGTAAAATGAAGCAGGTGGCAGATAAAAGCGCTGAGACTCAGACGTTTTCCCAAGGTGATAATGTTTTAGTATTACCAATGATAGGAGATCCCTTCAAAGTCAGGTTTGGTGGTCCCTATTAAATCGAGAAAAAGTTGAGTCTGGTGAACTATTTAGTAAAGATACCAGATCGGTAAAAATGGTATCGGGTATGTCATGTGAACATGTTGAAACTGTATTACACTAGAGAGGAGAAGTCCTAGCATGTAATAGACTGCTTGAAAAAAATCTCTCTTAAAAATACCTTTTTGATTAGTAACCTGTGGTTCAGAAATTCCTAACAAGGAGAAAAGGAGAGACAGGAAGATCCAAAGACAAGAACCTACAGCTGCCTGGTTTTGAAAGAAGTGTTGTTTTCTAAATCTTAATTGGGAGTTTTATCAGACTAGCATGATAGAAGGGAAGGTAAAAGATAGGTTAGAGAAAGAAATTGTAAATAATGGTCAGTTAACTATTATCTGTTTTACTTTCAGAAATTTAAGTTGTTAATTTTTACTTTACGTAGTTCTTGGCCACTCAAATTTTTACAGATTACTGCACTGGATAAATCTTTTCTGTGTTGCTAGTTTTAAATTAAGCAGGAGACTTTACCCCGTGTTGTCACAAACAAATTAAATCAATGTTGGACCCTTTGCAAAATTATATGCTTGGTGATTATAAATTCAACACTTGCTCTTGTAATTAACCAATGTCATATCTCAAAGTTTTTGCTTATTTCCTGTATGTGACTGAATTACAATTCTGGAATTGGTGCACTGAATGCTTTGTTATAAAACTGATTTAATTTCATCAGAATAATATAAATGCTATCACAACTCATAGCATGTTACTAGAATTACTGCCTGTATGGATTTCTGGACCTCACATAAAAATGATGTTGCTGCAAGGGTTGCTGTTTGTCTTTTTTATTGACAAGCACCTTGCTACTTACTTGCCCAAAATTTACATCCGCCTTCATTTCATTGCCCCACCAATGTAGCAATTGACAAAGGATGATTATAATAAGACACAAGACATCTGGCAAATATGCAATGCTAGGGTAGAGAGTTTCCAATTCCAAGTTAATGAATGACATAAGTGACCTTAGAGGGCACAACTTCCACATGATTCATGATGAGTTATCTTGTGCCAACTACTTTTCAACTTGGTTCTCAGGCAAACATCTAAAAGCATGAGTCAAATGGCAAATCACATGTGCTGATTGGGCAACATGCTTTTGCCCACTGTAATTCCAGGGAAATGATTCTGGCATTATATTTAGAGTTGAACTATGCACCCCCTTCATTAACTGCAAACCCGGAGCAACAGAGGAGTCTGTGCTGGTTGCTTCTACCCCAGTAGAGCTGTCATCAAACAGGCACACAATATCACCAAGGTTCAGAAGATGTCGTGCTCCAGGATGGCTGGGACAGAAGGGGTCCTCTTCTCAATTATGGCAGTCAAACAATTTCCCAACAGAACAGGGTGCCTTTGGACAATGTTGCCTCATGGATTTATTTGCCAAATGAAATGGGAACAGTGTTTGCCAAGCACTAACACTGAGGATAACAATGTGGTATTCACCTGCACCCACAATTGTTATAGAGACAGCCACCTCAGAGAGAACAAGAAGCAAATTAGATTCTGGAGCACAGTCTGGTGACTACATTGCCCACATGTGTCTGCAGTTGGCTGAGGAATATGGTGCTTAAAAGACTGCAAGAGACCAGGCACCTGCTCAGTCCGAGGCAGAAGATGTGCCACTGGACACAGCCACATGTAACATGGTCAAGCTGCAAAGATAGGCAGGCAGGAGAACTTAAGGCAGTGATGCGAGAAGATCTGTCTAGATTGGAGCAGAGAGTAAAGAAGTGAAGAGAAAACCACAGGGTTTTGAACAAATGATGCAGCTCTGTCATGCAAGCACTCAGCTGCCTCTGTGGAAAAGGGTAGTGGCTGTCTTGTAGACTAGATGCAGCAGGATGCTCAGTCGTTGTTGGATCCATGTTCACACCTTTAATCCATCACTCTAGCCCTGTGCAGTCAGCGTCAACAGCAAAGCAAAAAGGGAATGAGGCACTTCAACCTCACACTGGGAGCCCTTGTCTCTCAAGGAGACAGTGTAGTGCCAGTCAGAAGGCTCTCTCCACCCCTGCTATGGACGTTGAGACCATGTCTAGATGTAAAGGGAGGTAGAAGACACCTGAGATCATATTGGTTCACAGGTGTTTCACCATTGCATGCAGACTTCACAGAAACAAACTTATAAAAGCAAAATACTGCAGATGTTATATATCTCAAATCAAAACAGAAAGTGCTAGAGAAGCTCAACAGGTCTGTGGAGAGTGAAAGGAAGTGAACATTTCAAGTCAAATAGGATATTTCTTTGGAACTGAAGAATGAGCTGGAAAAGTGATCAGATTTGCTCTGTCGAACAAAGTGTGGTGGAGCAAATGGAACAGAGGGGATGTTGTGCAAAGGTGAGGGGTGAGTGGGATTAGAGAACACAGGAATCACAAAAGAAGAGACACCCGTGGTCAGTTCAGAAGGAGAGTCATTGGACTCAAAACGTTAACTGTTTTCTCTTCACAGATGCTGTCAAACCGATTGAGTTTCAAGAGCAATTTCTGTTTATGCTTGTTTCAGATCTCCGGCATTTTCAGGTTTTTTTTCTGTTTTATTTTATCCTTCTAATCTCGCTTTGGCACAATGGCCTTTTCAGTCTCTTCCGGTCATCTACCAGACTTCCCCATCCAGTTCCTTCTTCACTTTTGTAATCTCTGTTGCCCCAAGACCCTCCATTCACCTCATTACTGCAGAGCCCCACATTGTGACAATTAAGCTCCCAAATTTACTCTTGAATCCCCAAACAAAGGACATCCTACTGACCCTGCTGAGCCTCCATCCTCCCCAACTGAGACCCTCTAACCTAATGCTCCTTATCCCACCCCTCCCCACTCAATGAAGACTGCTTGCTCCCTGATTCTCAGCTTCCAACTCCCACTTTACCTCATCCAAGTGCACCCAAACTGAGTGATCGCTCTGTCTGTTTCAAAAGCCTTCCGACTGAAGCTTATATATGAATGGCCTCAGCATGACTGATGCCCTGCACAAAGCGGTCCCCAAACCCAGACCCATGGCAGGCCAATCTCCATCTATTGACTGAAGCACAATAAGCTGCAGACTGACTGGAGTACACTCCTGAACTGATATGGCATAACCTTCCACAGACAGTGTGCAAATTAGCTGCTGCGTTCCTGACCACCCTGTAAAAGGACTTCATTGGTCATAAAATACTGTGGTATGTCCTAAATTAATGTAGGACACTGTACAAATACAAGTCTTCCTTTTCAACCAACGGAACTCTTCAGATGTTTTGTTGGCACAGTGTATAACAATGCCTTTTTAAAAAAAAATAAATTCAAAACAATTACAGTATATACAAATGAGGGCAAGACCTATACAACTAATGGTAGGGCCCTGGATACTGTTGTAGAACAGAGAGATCTAGAGGTTCAGGTACATAAATGTTTGTATTCATTAGAGTTTAGAAGGTTGAGGGGAGATCTAATAGAAACTTACAAGATAATGCATAGCTTAGAAAGGGTGGATGCTGGGAAATTGTTTCTGTCAGGTGGGGAGACTAGGACCAATGGGCACAGCCTTAGAATTATAGGGAGTCAATTTAGAATGGAAATGAGGAGACATTTCTTCAGCCAGAGAGAGAGGTGGGCCTGTGGAATTCATTGCTACTAAGCGCAATGGAGGCCGGGACGTTAAATGTCTTCAAGGCAGAGATTGATAAGTTCTTAATCACACAAGGAATTAAGGGATACGGGGAGAGTGAGGGTAAGTGAAGTTGAAATGCCAATCAGCCATGATTAAATGGTAGAGTGGACTCGATGGGTCGAATGGCCTTACTTCCACTCATAAGTCTTATGGTCTTATAATTCTTTGAAATTTGCATCACCTAAAGGTGGATGAATAAGCAGGCGGTTAGCACGCCTGCCTTCATTGCTGAGACATTTGAGCATAGGAGTTGGGACATCACATTGAGGGTGGACAGGATGTTGATAAGGTCTCTTCTGGAGTACTGTGTGGAGTTCTGGTTGCCCTGCTACAGGTAGGACGTTATTAAATTGCAGAGCGTTCAGAAAAGATTTACAGGATGTCACTGGGAATGGAGGGTTTGAGTTATAAATGTAGGCTAGGTAGGTTGAGACATTCTTTACTGAAGTGAAGGTGATTAAAGGGTCTCTGTACAAAGGTTTATAAAATCATGAGGAGGGAGGTGAGAGGAGAAAGGACATGAGGGACGTTTTTAACACAGAGAGTTGTTTGTGTATGGAATGAGCTGCCAAAGGAAGGGGTGGATGTGGGTACAGTTACAATGTTTAAAAGACATTTGGATAAGTACATGAGTAGGAAAGGTTGAGAAGGATATGGGCTAAACACAGGCAATTGGGACTAGTTTAGTTTGAGAACATGGTCATCAGGGATAGTTGGACCGAAAGGTCTGTTTCCATGCTGTGTGACTCTATGACTCTGACTCCAAAGTGCTACTACGCACAACTGAGCGACTTTCCCACCACCATAATCAATGTGACTTCTTTTCTTTTCACATTTTCTCTTTTACCTGCCAACAGTCCTGTGGCCAATTAAGCATGTACATGCAATTAAGGCAGTACAAACCATCAAAATTGAGGGAAGGTAGGCAGAGAGACAAGAGACTAACTCAAACTGGAGTTGGAAGGGGAAACAATGTCTTTATAGCCTTGTGCATCATTGTCAGCTTGATTCATAACTCCACCTTGACTGGAATCCTCATGATAGAAATCAAACCATAGCAAAGCAGGATCCCTCTGGGTGTGTGTCTGCTTGGCATTAATCCTAGTGAGTTGGGATACCCCCATTCAGTGCAGGCTTACTTAGGAATACACATGCAGCATCTACTCCTTGGATAGTAGATGAAAACAAATGCTGCTTGAAACATCTTCAAACACCGTGTCTACTCAGCAATCATTTAACAGAATGTTCCATGTCATGTTGGTTACTGCCTGACCTCTGCAGAAGCCTCAAAACTCACAATTCATTTAATGCTTTCTTATGTTTTTTTTTAAATCATGGCTTTAATTTTGTAGCCAGTCTCCTCCTAGTTTAATTTGCTGTATTCAAAGACCAAAGGAATAGAATACTGTGGTATAGAGATGAAAGTACGCAGAATAAATGTATCTCATAATGTACAGTCTCAGGAACATACTGCATACAACAAAACAAGTATGCCTATTTCTTTTGCTAAGACCCTAATGGAATTGCTGCTACACAAAATAAAGACATTTTAATTTTTTTCTCTGTACAGGCTTGGCAGATTGGAGGAGAAAATAAAATATAGAGAAAAATGGCCAAATATACTTTCCAGTTGTACCTACATGGATATATTTATTTATTTATTCCTTGTCTTGGTTCAATTATGACACGACACATTGTGAGTAACTCTTTTAAATGCAAATGTCTTTTAGTATGAATTGTTTGAAATTGTTAGCAACATAATTTTCTGATATAGCTACTGCATTTACAGCTGATAGTCCAGATTGTTGATCATTTCACTTCACTAAATGACTCATTGTGGGCAATTAAATGATATATATTAGCACTCATCCAGGAAAAGGAAAATGGGAAATGAACCAATTAGTTTAATAAATCTTGAAAACATTTAAGCGATGCTCAGTTAACCTCTCAAAGATGTTTTGTTTGTTTTATCTAGCCAATAAACTTACGTAGCTAAGGCACGAGGGCTTAGTGGTTAGCACTGCTGCCTCACAGCACCAGGGAATTGGATTCACTTTTCAACATTGGATGTTTGAGTGTGTGGAGTTTACACACTCTCCCAGTGTCTGTGTGGGTTTCCTCTGGATGCTCTGGTTTCATCCCACAATCCAAAGATGTGCAGGTTGGGTTGATTGGCCATGGGAAATGCAGGGTTACAGGAATAGGGCAGGGAGGTGGGTCTGGATGGAACACTCTTTGGAGGATGTGTTGGACTCAATAGGCCGAATGAGCACATGTAGGAAGTACAGGTAATGCAACTCTAAGTACAGGTAGCTCTCCTATACTATATGTTTATTCAATGCGATCTGGCTGTACTGCGATTAGTGAATTGTGGAACTTTTTTTTAATAAAGCCAACTCCCAATCTCTTATGTGATTCTATCCCCGGCATTTACCTGAACAGCAAACCCAACCTCAGGATCCTCTGTCTGCAAAATGCAAATTCAGTGTGTTCAGCTAAAAATGCAATCAGTTTTGCAAGCCTTGAAACTGAGCTTGAAATAGGGAATTGTAGTTTACATTTAGAAAGAACTTTATTTCAAACTTGGGGGAGAATCTTGGGGAGAATGCAATTGTGTGTTGGGATCACATGGTCAGTTGGCTCACGTGCTTTCTGGTGAAGAGCTTCCTGAAAGGTACAGTGTTGTAGTCAGTGATTTTGGTGTTAAAGTATTACATTTACTGTATTGTTGTGGTGAAATATATGACTTAAAGATTTACTTAGACTGTGCTATAGGTTGTGTCAGGCTACTATTTTTGTTGCAATTTTTGCTCTGTTTTTTTATTTTTGGTGGTTCGCCCCCAACCCTGATTTTCCCATAGGCCCGTTATTTATATTCCACGATTTTCATTAACACAGTGTCACATGGGAATGCAACTACCACTTTATAGGAGAATTCCCTGTATTTGTGAATGTTGATTCATAGCTAACGATTCAACTCTTCAAACATGAAGGATCAACTTCAGATGTTAAGATTGTTGTCAATGTATTGACTGAGTATTATTTTATTTATTTCTGTTGCTGTATTATTACTAGACAATGATAACCATGTGTACAAAAATGATGGTATCTTTTGATTGCTAGTTTTTGATTGTACATTTCTTATTTGCTGTCAATTTCCAAACAGAGATGTATTCAGTTGAAATTGGCTAAAAATTGAAGTTATCTGATAACTGAACAGTTTTATAATCTGTCATCTTTATTTTTCAAATAAAATTAACTTAGCCAGACAATTTGTGTAAACATGGCAAGGAATCAGCCTTGTTAACCATTTCATTAGTAGCATGTTTCTTCCTACCCACCCTCAAGCATCTCTTCACACCAACACCATCTATGGTGGTCCAGACTGCACACTGCCAGAAACACCTAATCCAATATGTAGGAAGGATCATCTAACAGAATGCAAGCTGAGAGAGTGATCTGAGTTTTCCCAGATCCTGAATGATGTGGACAATGCTGATATTGGAAGGTGTGGTTTTTGATATCCACCAAAAAAAAATCTGACTCTGTAACTGAGTTTTGAATAGCAATATGAGTCTTGCTCATGAGTGCTGAATGGCCTATTTGTGTACATTTACGTGTGGTTAGTATCTAATCTCTCTTCATGAACATAAATTGACCCACACAGAAGGACGATTCCCAACATGGAGCCAGAACAGGTGCCTGGCTGTTCCAGCTCCGCATTTCCTATTCCAGGTTTCATTTGACCAGCCCTTCCCAACATCTCAGCTCATGCTCCATGTGCAGCACCCACCTGTACACCTATTCACCGAGGTTGATGTGGACACACACCCAACACACAAGCCAAAGCACATCTCCATGACACACCTCCAACTCATTTAACATACAGTATTCCAATACAATCCTGCATCTTGGAGAGTGTAATGCTGTTAACCATCTCTCATTGTAAGTACAGGGGGCATCTCATGGATTCTCGCTTGTTCTCTTTGCATGCACTGATTTTGCATTTACTTGTTCACAGCATTTCTTCTATGTTTTGCCTTGCCTTTTGGTAATTTGTCACCTCATTTAGAGCATAAAGGCTCACAGCCTTTCTGTCCTTCCTTGCCATCTATCTCAGTCACTATGCCTGGCAGCTTGTCATGGTTTTCAGTGGTGGTTGGTCATGGGCAGATAGATCGTTGTAGAGCATAACGCTACATCGATCTGACAACTACAACATGTGCCAGCAAATACACAACATGTACTCAAATCACTTAGCCATGCCTCAAAGTCTAAGAGGGGTCATCGTCTATCAATCCAAGGGAACTGGTGTGAGTCTGGGGTCAGTCAAGGATATCATCTCATTTCAGTTTAGGGGTTTAGAAATGCTCAATAAATTCCTTGGGACATTTAAGGTCTGGGGTTCCATATGATTACAGTCCAGAGATGGACCACAGACAGTCCTGCAGATCCAGCACAGCTATTCCAGTAGGTCACTCAAAAAGCTACAGAGATTAATCAGGGAGCTCAATCACTCCTCATTCAGAGGGTCGTACCGAGTCAATGTTGGGAGATGGTTGGCTTTGGTCAGTAATGATTTTTACAGCTAGTGTACAATATACAATAAGGGACAGGCTTGCCAGCTATACAAGAAAATAATCTTGGTTCTCAATAGTTTCAGATGTGTATGCAAAATATTGAACATATCCTTATGAAGAGAGGCAATAGCTATTATTACTAGATTATTAATCTGGAGACCCAGGTAATGTGATAGGGAGATGGGTTTGAATCCTGTCATGGCAGAGTTGAGATTTAATTCCAGATTTTTATTGAATTCAGAGTTTAATGATGAAACAATTGTCAGGAAAAGCTCATCTGGTTCACTAATGTCCTTTGCAGAAGGAACCTACTGTCCTTACCTGGTCTGGCCTATATGTGACTCCAGCAAGGTGGCTGACTCACAACTGCCCCCTGGGATGGGAAATGAATGCTGATCTAACCATTGACGTCCACATCCTGTGAATGAATTAAAAGAAAATACCTGAGCAGTCCAAAGATGTTTCGATAACTTGTTGAAAAGAAAAGATGAAGTGTTTTGTCAACAACTCAGACTGATTGCACACTCTGTTTGAACTAAACAGACAAATTCAGACTTAGTAAAAATTGAAGAAACTGTAAATCAGAAACAAAAAATTGTTGGAGAAGTTCAGCAGTCTGTGAAGATAAATTAGAGTTAACAATTCAGGTCGAGTGACTCTTCCTCAGAAGTGAGCTGAGCTTTACCAGCAATTTCTGCTTTTGTTTCTACTTCAAGCCCATGTTGCAAGTGTACTTGTTGGATCATTTGATCGTAATCATCTTCCTAACACCTGTGGTAATTGTTTCTGGGAAACTATTTAACCTTGTCTACCAATAAAACAGAAGTTCTCTTGATAAAAAGAACCTTTGCTTATTGGAAATTATTCATCATGGTGGATCGCAGCTGAAGCAGCTGTACATTCTCTTTTTGTTGACTTCATTAAAACAACGGGGCATTCTGATTGCATCTATGTGCTGTGGGCTGTAAGACAACTTATGAAAGGTGTTAATTTAGAGTGGAACTGCAGTGATCAACACTGATCAGCTCAGAAAACAAGTCTAATGTGAACTTTAGATACAAGGATGAATGTGTGAATCATGTCTGCCTGCTAAAACATTGTACAACCTGCTATTACTGTTGAATTATAGGGAAATTTCAGAGATTATTTCTAACTTTTCTCCAGCGTTCATTTTGTAGATATGATTACTACCCACGCACAAATCTACAAATTCATAATGATTTATCAATTGCATTTTTCAACAAATGAGGTGTTTGAAATGGGCTATAAATATGATTCATGGAGGTTGTACATATAAGAGTTATATAATATTAGAGGAAAATAATATCTTAATCATCTGCATGTAAACTTAAATTGCATAGTTCTGTGGTGGAACAAAATGTTACCTAACAGAGTAAGGACCTGGTTTAGTGGTAACAGCATCTGGTAATAGTAAAATTGAGTGCAGTCTTTTCTTCATTGTTAATAACATACGATCATTGATCAATGGGGAATGTTGCCTCTGGTGACAAAGCTGTTAATCACTCTGCATAATTAGAGTTTTAAAATGTGTTTGTTTCGGTTTTACCTGCTTTAATTCAATTTGACAGATCAAACAGTTAATCATGGAATCTGTTTCCTAAACTAAACTACTGAGGCCTTGATTTTAAAGCCTTTTGCCTCGTGAAAGTAGAACAGGTGTGCAGTTAATCTAAAGGGAGTCATTACTCCATCTGAGTCTATTTCCTGCTACTTTATCTGGTTCTGAAGTTGCTGTTTTAAGCCAGTGAGTTGGTCCCCAGCAGCAAGGAAACCAAGCTTTACAATAAACATATAGATCCAGTCCAAAGTATGTGAGCAATTAAACATTTCAAATTGCATTCTGAGCATAATAGCAGGGCTGGTCCCCATTCAAACTATGAGGAGCTGGATCCACAGCAAGAAGGTAAGTCGTTGAGTCTTAAATTTAATGAAATTCTGCCTGTCCATAACAACTCTGACCAACTTTCATAGCTGCACCATAGAAAGCATTCTAACATGGTTTGGTAGTGCAACTGCTCTGCCCGGGACCATAAGGAACTACTGAAAGTTGTGAACGCAACCCGGACTATCACACAAGTCAACCTTCCATCCATTGATTCCACTTACACTTCTCACTGGCCACAGAAAGGCAGCCAACAGCATCAAAGACCCCTCCCACCCTGGTTATAATTGCTTCCAACCTCTTTCATCAGGAAAAAGATATAAAAGCTTAAACACGCGTAACAATACGTTCAAGAACAACACCTTCCCCTCTGTTACTAGACTTCTGAGTGGACCTCCCAAATTTCAAATCTAATGTTAATCTTGCTTTTTGTGAACTTTCATTGCAGCTGTAACTTTTTATTTCTCGATCAGTTCAACCAGCCTATGATCTTTGAATGGAGTGATCTGTCTCTATTGCACACAAAACAAAATTTTTACTGTACTTAGGTACATGTGACAATAATAAATCAAATCAAATCAAGTCAAATCAAGTAAGATCAGGTTTTACTGTTGGCCCAGAGTGGGGGTGGGCAGTCTGTTCTTTTGCTCTTCATAAGAAATGATTTTGCTTGCGCTGGTCAAAATGTTCCTGATCTAGAGAATTCACCCTCCCACTCCTGCTGATAGTGTCACAATCACCCTTTCATGTGATAGAAATCATAGTCACTCATCTCCTAAACTCCCACAAACTGTTGATGATCACACTTTGGTTCCTCACTTGTTGTGTCTGGGTGAAAATTCTAGCCCTGACTTGCCAACCATGTATCCAATCTGCATGGTGTTGAGAAAGCCACTGAAAAACCTTATTGAATTTGTGTTCCTGTCCATACTTGCCAGAGCTGCACCCATTACCAATTGTTCTACCAGATCCATCTAGGGATCTGAATTTCATCTCCAGATTTGCTGAACAGTCCCTCAAGACACATGTTGTACTTTCTTTGAAAGGTTACAGACCTGGAATGTTAATTATGCTTTTCTTTCCACAAATGCTGCCAGATCTGTTTGGTGTTTGCAACATTTTTGTTTTGGTTTTCAATTTCCAGCATCAAGAGTATTATTGCTGAATAACTATTATTTAATCAAGGTCAGGAACTCACAAATTAACATCAGTAAAATAACAGCAATAAAGGAAGTAATTGCTCGAAGGAGTGTGATTCCCATGTCCAAACGGTTTTCATTTTCAAACAGGGTTGTAAAGGAAGTAGCTGAGAAATTGCAGATGCTCTAACAATGATCTTCCAAAGCCTTTTTGATTTAGAAGTTGTCCATTCAGTTGGAAAATTCCACTATTTTAGATAGGGGATTGAGAGAAAGCAGGAACATATAGAACAGCTTGTTTAACATCTGCTTTCAGTATGTTACAAGAATCGATACCTAGGGATAGATTGATTAACCATCAATATTTTGAAGCAAGTCAGAACATTTGATTAAACTGATTGGATTTTTTGATGAGTTGGCTAAAACAGAGGACAGAGGAACATCTAATGATATTATATGTATGGACTTCGAGAAGTCCTTCTTCCGAGACTAATAGCCAAAGCTGAAGCTCATGGAATTGAAGGGCAAATTATCAAAAATAGCCTGACAGACAGGAGACAGAGACTAGTGCAGATTAATGGACAGACAATCTAATTGGTAGGGTGTGCTTTACAAAGGCCTAGTTGGATTACACATTAAGGCTTATGAAAAGCTCTAGACATCGCACTTTTGGAACAGTATGATGGTGACTAAGATTTAACAGTATGAAAATTGAACTGAAATTGAGTTTAAATTACAAGGAGAGATTACACAACCTGGTGTTGTATTCCTTGGATTACTAAAGGTCAAAGCACGAATTGCTAAGAAAATTCATTATATCAAGGTGAAAAGACAGAGAAAAATATATTTTTCTGTATGAACACCACAGACCTAAAAATTAAAATCAGGTCTTTTCTATTTGAAGTTAATAACAGTCCTATGCACAAACAGTGTATTCCATAAATTTCGGGAACTTTCTGCTGTAAAATAATAATTCATATCAGATTAATTTTGAATTAATGCTTGGTTGTTTTTGCTAAGAAAAGATATTATGGAATGGAGAATTAATCATGAAAAATAAGGAAAAGCAAATGAATTGAACAGGGATTTTGTACCAATCTTCACGATGGATAATAAAAATAACATTCCAGAAATGAATGTAAATCAGGAAATGAAAGGGAGGGGGAAATTCAAGAAAATGACAATGACCAGAGAAGTTGTATGAAGTAAATTATTGGAGCTGTGAGCTGACAAGACCTGTGTTCCCAATGGACTTCATCCCAGTGTCTTTAAGGAGTTAAGTATACCCAATACATTGTCTGGCCGACACCAATTGTTAAAGTTCATTTGAGAATGTAACTTTAAAGAAAAAAATTGTGATTTACATATGAAAGAAGAAAAGAACATGGTCATTCTAACAGATGAGAGACTTAACAAACAATCAAGGTATTTTTCAATGTATAATTTCAGTTACATCACACTGTAAACTTTTGCTATAAATTCTGTGCCTTACAATCGTGCACTCCACAACCACCTGATGAAGGAGCAATGCTCCAAAAGCTAGTACTTCCAATTAAACCTGTTGGACTATAACCTGGTGTTGTGTGATTTTTAGCTAAGTAGTCCGATAGTTGATGTGTTGGTTTAAATCTTCCAAAATTCCTTTGATTCAGGGAAGGTTCTGCCAGAATGGAAAATACTGAATACAAAGGGAGGGAGACTTAGACCAAGTAATTCCAGGACAGTTAGCTTAATATTTGTCATAAGGACGGTATTGGAAACTATTATTAAAGATGTTCTAACAGGGCATTTAGAGGACTTTCAGTTAATCAGGCCCAGTCAACATGGTTTTGTGAAAGGAATATCATGTTTAATTTATTGGAGTTGTCTGAAGAAGTTAGATACACTGTGCATTAAAACAAATCAGCATTTTTTCTAGCATATATTCGGATTCTTTAACTATGTTACTATGTGCAGCACTCACATTTCATAATACCACCTTAAGTCTACACAAAAATTACATTATTTCAAAATAAGAATTTTAAATAATAGCATGCAGTGGAACTTGACAGCGTGAGAAACACCTTAAATGCCATTTCAGATGTTATGAAAGAAATTTCAGTGGAATACACAACTTTAGAATCAGTGGGTTTTCTGATTATTTTATAGAATGGCAGATGGCAATGATATAAATCAAATTCAGTAATATGTTATTTTGTTCAATTTATAACCACCGAACAAAGAAGTTTAAAATAGAGAGTATTAATACACCTCATATTTTTAATTGTTGAGTTTGAATTTAAATAATTTATTGTCAGTCGCATTTTAAAGTGAATAACACAGTAAAATACAGTGAAAAGCTTCAACTGTCACCACAGTCCACTGTCATTTTGAATAATTTAATAATAAAAAGGAAATTATTGAAACAGTTCTTTTGGAAGAGAAGGAGAGTAAATAGAAAATTAAAAGTCACACAGCACCAGGTTATAGTCCAACAGGTTTATTTGGAAGCGCTAGCTTTCAAAGTGCTGCTCCTTTGTCAGATGGTTGTAAGGAGCAGCACTCCGAAAGCTAGTACTTCCAAATAAAGCTGTTGGACTATAACCTGGTGTTGTGTGATTTTTGACTTTGTCTACCCCAGTCCAACACAGGCACCTCCAAAGCGAGAGTATATATGTAATGAAACTGATTCCAAAGGCACGTTTGGCAAATGCCTTTTTGAATGTAGTGATAGTCAGAGTTTATTCCAGATCTGATTATGGAGATTATTCAGGAAGAGCAGAGATTGAAAAATCAGCCAACCTAATTGTTGATATCCTCTCCTCTCATGGCCTTCTCCTCCCAGACCCCATTTTGCTGTTAGGAATGATCAGAGCATCTTGTTTATGTACATTGATCTCGAAGAAATTCACCAAAGATCTCTAGATTCACCTTCCAAACCCATGACGATTTCCATCTAGAAGGAGAAGGGTAACAGATACATGGGAATACCACCATCTGCAAGTTCCCCTCCAAGCCACACACATCCTGATGCGGAACTATATCACTGTTCCTTTACTGCCAAAATCCCGGAATTCCCTCCCTAAGGGCAATGTGTGTCTACCTACTGCGCCCGTGGCCAGTATTTATTGCTTGTCCCTAGTTGTCCTTGAGAAGGTGATGGTGAGCTGCTTTCTTGCGCCGCTGTAGTCCACCTGCTGTAAGTTGACTCACTATGGACGAGTAAAAAATGCTGGCCAGTCAGTGATGCCCCTGTCCCATAAACGAATTTTTTAAAATGCACAGTTCTCACAGAATTATGCTGGGAATGGAAGCTGGGAAAATTCATACAAGTTAGTGTATGTGTTTGATGCATTAACTTGTTTTGCTAAGTGGTGCAGTGCTGCAGTATTTTATGACCTCTATCACAGCATGCAAGGAGCTTGCACGATTGATTCTTGAAGATTTGTGTGCCCTTGTTTCAAGAGTGATGTACTATATTTGTCAATGACCTATTAAGACACATCAAATGCATGTTATTATTGTTCAGGAAATGATCTCATTTTTCACTTAGCTCTGGCATCCCTCTTCCTAATGTGCTTGTGATAAAATCTGTATTTAAGCGTTAATGCTGAAACAGCAAGTTAATTACCATTAATTTCACATTAATAATATCTGCCTCATATAGAAATACTCCTTAGGAATGTGTAGTTCACGTTACAAGAGGGTCGTGTACTAATGGTTCATTTTTTGCATTGATGGCTATGTGAATTAGAATGTCATACACTGATAATGTTGTGGATGAAGGTTTGACTAATTTACTTGAACCTGTTTAATCTTTTGGTGACATTTGTGTTACTCTTTGTGCAAGGCAATTACTTTCAGTTTACTTTGCTAATTGTGTGAACTGTTGTTTTGAAATCTTTTTCAAAGTTAATGTTCTAATAATTGAAATAATCAATGATCAGTCACAATTTACAATTATCCTTTAAAATTAGAATTTGTTTCGTTTTCCTCATGAAATAACATTGATTATCCTTTTCATATTGTATCTGGAGACAAGGAAGGTTAGACAGCTGTGTTTAAACAAAATCATTGTCAGGAAACCTAAAACTGCTGGTGAAATATAGGCTCAAAAAGAAAGTAAATGATGAACTGACAATAAAAGGGAGCTACAGCTATTAAAAATGTAACCTATTTTCTTTAAAAAAAAAGATATTGGCTTCTGAAACAAATTTGAATGAAAAGTTTGTATTATTTAGCATGCAGACAATTTTATGTTGAATTGTTTCATACCAATTACACTCTGTATGGTCAGTTTTCCAAATTCCAATTCCTTCATAGAACTTTCTGTGTTTATATTTACTTATTCAGTTGGAAATTATAAAATTAAGTAGATAAGCAAAATATTTTTTCAGTATGATCCCAAAATGCTACCATGTGGAGAGTTTTAAGAAGGAATATTCATATATTCAATGACACTATGGTTCATAATTCTTCTGGAGGCTTGCTAATGCAATATAATGAAGATCGAACTGACAGATTGAGACATTTTTCATGAAGATGGGCATGATCAAGGACTAAAAGCACTGTGGCCTTGTGAAGAAGTACAAGAAAGGGAACATATGAAGATTTGAGTTTGTCTGGGCCGATTGAGTTGGCCTTCAGTAGGAAATGCAGTTGAGGTTCCACAATACGTCGCGCGTGCATAATATGGTAAAACAAGATCCTTCCTGTTGCAGAGCACGGTCATATTTCACAGCTATGTATTGAGCAGTAGCTGCACCCGAGGCTCAGGGTTTGTGCAAGGATATGAGTGGACAGATTTGGGTTCAGCATGTTTATGAGATTGGGAGAGCAAACTCCTGATTCCAGGCAAGGATTCAAAGAGTAGAACCTGGTGAAGTCAGAGCTAGGAAGAACTCAAAGCATTGAATCAGGAATGTTAGGTCGAGTAAATTGACAGGACACCAAGTGAGTAACTAGTGAACTTAGGTCTATGAGTGAAAATAAGGAATTATTAACACCTTTTACTTTGTTATAAATAGTTTTAGTTATAAATTTGCTAAGTCTGATTTGAACTGTAAACATGGAACTGAATTCTGTACCTAGTGTTCAGTTGTGATGCATTAAGAAAATGAAGAAAGCTGCATAGAGGAAACTGTGCTTCAAGATTAGTTCGGGTTTTGCTGCAACCTATCAGTAGCACTGTTACATTCTAATAACGCCTGAATAATGTGTTGTAAATTGAATATTTTAGAGTTTGATAATGGTATTTTAACCTGTTTATTGCTCAAAAATAGTCTCCTGCACTGTATTTACATACACCTTGACTCTGTGGAAGCCACACCTTTGACATTAGGAGTACCATTGCTCCCCAAATTGGCATCTGTGTTCTATGTTACAATTTCATGCGGGTCGTCACTCTTTACTGTTCTGGCGAAAACCTTAGCAGAGCCATGGACTGTGTGTGCTAGAAGTAGGCAGGTCTTAGCCTCAGTCAGCATACAACGAAGGCTTGACACCTGCCATTTATAATCTTGCCACTCCTGCTAGCACCCTCTGTTAAACACATATGTTTAGCAGCAGGACAAAGACACTCAGTGGTGCTATTTAGAAGCATGATCAAATACTTTTCAGGTCAGTTACTGGTTGACTTCTTCAGACACTGTCTGAATTTGCAGAAGCGACTGTGACTTTTTAATTGTTATTTAAGGTTGTCAAGAACTGGTGTTGCACGTGGTGACGGATTTTTCTCTGACCACAACAGTTGTAGTTGTGACGACTTGCTCCTATGAGTGGTCCAGTTCCAATCCCCCCTCAGACATCAACATGACAGGGAGATTGGGGGAACTTAACAAGCTTGCAGAGGGAGATGGAGGCAGTTTGCAAGAGACCTGATCCATCCATAGTCTTCAGGGAGCATTTCTCTCGGCTCGGATCAATTAATCGGTATTTGGACTGTTGGAGAGGTTGAGTTTTGGGGCAAGCAGTCACAGAAAGGTACCCTGTGGGATCGGTGTGTTGTTTTTCCAGACCTATGACCATCACAATCAGATTTCAGAATACAAGGACAAGAGCTGGATGAGGTAACTGCCCACAATTTATTAAATAGCCACTTAATGTCATTAATGATCTTGTTGGCAGTTCATGGGGAGCAGATTAAAATTTTCATTCCATGGACGGAGTTCTGAACCATAACATGGATTAGAAGGCAGTGTTATGGGAGGGATTAAGCTGCAATGCCTAGACAATGTCCCTGTGCTTTTATTGGGGAGGCAATGGTCATTGGTATTCTCACTGGACCACTAGTCAAGAAACTCAGCTAATGACCTGGGAAACTGAGTTCAAGTCCCACCATAGCAAATAATGGAATTTGAAGTCAATAAAAGAATCTGGAATTAAGGGTCTAATGATGACCATGAAATCAATGTTGATTGTCAGGAAAATTCCATCTGGTTCACTTTGGGGAAGGAAATAGCCATAGAGATGTACAGCATGGAAACAGACCCTTCGGTCCAACCCATCCATGCCGACCAGATATCCCAACCCAATCTAGTCCCACCTGCCAGCACCCGGCCCATATTCCTCCAAACTCTTCCTATTCATATACCCATCCAAATGCCTCTTAAATGTTGCAATTGTACCAGCCTCCACCACATTCTCTGGCAGCTCATTCCATACACGTACCACTCTCTGAAAAAGTTGCCCCTTAGGTCTCTTTTATATCTTTCCCCTCTCACCATAAACCTACGCCCTCTAGTTCTGGACTCCCCGACCCCAGGGAAAAGACTTTGTCTATTTATCCTATCCATGCCTCTCATAATTTTGTAAACCTCTATAAGGTCACCCCTCAGTCTCCAAAGCTCCAGGGAAAATAGCCCCAGCCTGTTCAGCCTCTTCCTAAAGCTCAAATCCTCCAACCCTCCAAAATCCTTGTAAATCTTTTCTGAACCCTTTCAAGTTTGACAACATCTTTCCGATAGGAATCTGTCATCCTTACCTGGTCTGGCCCACATGTGAATGCAGATTCACACCAATGTGGTTGACTCTTAACTGCCCTCTGGGGAATTATGGATGGGCAATAATTGCTGGCCTAGCCAGTGATGACCACATCCTGTGAGTGATAAGATAAAGGTGGAATTAACAGAGGTTTGGAGGACTGAAGATTGAGAGTGCTTTCATTGTGCTGACAGCAGAAAAATGACCACCATTCTTACTAACAGCAAACCACCAAGGTGCAATTGAAAAAGAAACCTCAATAAGTACCAACATAAAAGCAGAAAGTTGTGCTAATGTGAAACAAACACAGCATGCAGCAGAAATTCAGCAGGTCTAGCAGCATATGTGGAGAGAGAAACAGAGTTTGTGTTTCCAGTCTAAAATGATTCTTCATCAAAACTTTCTCCAGCATTCTCTGAGTTTGTTTCCGATTTCCAACATCCACAGTATTTTGTTTTTAATTGTGGCAGCATTTGGCAAGTCAATCAGCATCTGTAAAATGAAAAGAGGTAACATTTAAATATTGGTCCTTTTTACGGCCACCTGCCATTTTTAAACTTGCCACTCCTGCTAGCACCCTCTGTTAAACACATATGTGCTGAACACATGTTTAGCAGCAGGACAAAGACACTGTCAGTGGTGCTATTTAATGTCTCCTTTGACTTCATTATTATTTGACTTCACCCCTGTGTGTAGGATATCTGTCAAAGTTATGTGCGATGCAGAAGTTGCTGTTAATGTTAGAACTGATTGGATCTGCATCCAAAATGTTCTATTCTATTTTTTCATTTGGAGAGCCTTACAGATCTAACTAGAAATTCTCATTTTTTTACTATTTTCAGATTTTTGCACTTCTTAAAATTTTCATTTGTAACTGCCAACTGAATTTGTGTGCTAACCTGAAGAGAATCCTGAACAAAACTCCCAAGTTCCTTTCTGCTTCAGATTTCCAAAGATGGTTCCTTCTGCCATCAGGAAACCATGAGGCTGGATAATATTGATAAACTGCTTGGGTGGTAATCTCTTCATTGTCATCTCTGATGTGCTCACCTCTTAATTGCTGGAGGTGAGGACCTTTGCTGTGCATCTCTGTGTCATTAGTAGAACTGACAGGTCTATTCTGAAGTGTCAAGTATGTGTCCTCTGTTTATCATTAGATTGTTGCTGCATCCTCTCTGAGTAATGCTGCCATTCTCTTAAGGGTGCAGCTCATTCATTCAAGAGCCATGGTGGAGCAGAATCACTGCATAGACCCCTTCATTCTCATCTGATGATTCCACAGTATGTCAGGTAATGTGAGCAAACATTACATGCAGGTTCTTCAAATAGAGACTCCATCTTTAAGACACTCTGGTCTCTGTACCTACGTTCGTTTGAGTCCTGTCTTCCAACAGTGACAAGCCACAGCAGACTCAGTCTGCAGCATCTTTTCATCCATTTCACCCTGAGCTAACTTATTTGGTAACACGCTAGAGCTCATCAAGGTTCCTTTATCTGCATTGGCAGAAGCTGCACTGTTAAGACATGATCCTTTCAGTTCTGAGATGTGGTCCTCCTCCAAGCCCACTGGGACTTGTTCCCACATGTAACTCCTGACCCTCTGGTGTCAACCACCTGATAAAGGAGCAGCGCTCTGAAAGCTAGTGCTTCCAAATAAACATGCTGGACTATAACCTGGTGTTGTGTGGTTTTTAATTTTGTACATTCTAGGTGTGTCCTTTCCCTCTCCTGTGCATTCCTCTCCCTTTTGACAGGCAAGGTAGAGAATAATACAGTTAGCATAAGGAATCCCTCCCTCTCAATTTCTAGTCCCTATTCACATTAGGTATGATTTGGAGATGCCGGTGTTGGACTGGGATGTACAAAGTTAAAAATCACACAACACCAGGTTAAAGTCCAACAGGTTTAATTGGAAGCACACTAGTTTGCTTCCAATTAAACCTGATGGACTATAACCTGGTGTTGTGTGATTTTTAACTTTGTACACATTAGGTATGACAGACTGCAACTCCAACCTCCTAACCAGCAACACTCAGTTCTACTCAAAGGTTATGTGTGACCTCCATGGCACTTCCAGAACACTCTTCCATCGTGAGGAAACCTGTATGCTTCTTCAGAATGGCCCTCACTTTGATACTCTGTTAAATGTTGACCGGGCGTATTTCTGTCAACATTCAGATTGACAAACCACATGAGGTTACTGGAGGTATTTCTAGCACTGTGTCCAATTGCTCCTCAGCACTGCTCTGCTGTTGACATTACGTGCCACCTCCAGCCATATCTTCTTGCTCAGGCTTGGGGCCTCCAAGTCCCACAGGCAAAGAAAGGAATGTTGCAATGTTGTAGCCCTGGTATAGAAATCCTTCCTGTCCGTTGCCTTATGCTCCTTTCTCAGGTTATGCATCCACTTTGTGGAGCACAATGCCCTCATCAATAGCAGCATTAATCCTTGAAGTCAGGTACACTTTAGGCTTAGTCACATCTCCTTTCCACATCTGCTGCTGTTAACTGGACAGCAAACACAGCTTCTGATGAATTAAATAGGGCTGCTGTGATGACATTTCAGCACAAGCATGTTTGTGCGTCAGCACTGTCTTGGGACCAGTAAATAATTGATTAGAGGGGCTCGCTGATTAGACCAGATTAACAGCCCCAATCTGGGAACTCATATTCTATGAGGTCCACCTGGCTAACTTCCTTACAATCACTACAGTGTGCAATATTTTCATTTTACAAAAGAGGTGCTCACCTTTTATTCTGGTGTTTATCTTCTCTTTTCTATCGGTTAAAATCAGCTCCAGTGTGATTGCAGCCTCAGTGTTTCATTTAGATTTGACATGAATGTTATATTCTGTGGAAGGATATTGTAAAAATCAGAGCAAGATACTAAACCATTTTCTGCTGCAACACGTTTTCTTATTTGCGCCCATGATATTTTGGGAAGTCATTTTTCTCTTCTGTTGTTGATTGTTCCGTGAAACTTTGCCATCTTCTATTTCATGCCTGAGAAGACAGACAGATAGATTGCGGCCTGTTGTGTGTCAATGTCTCTCTTGATCCAGCTGTCTAGAGGTCCTTGAGAGCCTTGCATTCTGATTATTTGCTTAGCTTTTCTCCGGCTGTGGATCTCCACATGCTGGCTCTGTCTAGAATGATGACCTAAACAAAAATGCGAAGGGAAATACTGCAGATACTGTAAGAGAAATACAATCCCCTGTAAAAGCTTTCCAAACATAGAGATCAAAGATTTTAGGTATTAATGACTGATTCCATTTATCATCTGCTAATGACAATTTTTACATGGCCACTTCTGATTCCAGTCAAACTATAATTTATTTATTTGCGAACTAAATTGGCACCTCCTTTTATCTTACACCATCATCCCTATTTTCAGCAAAAAAACTCCAGGCATCTAACTTTGCACACACCTCCTGTTCCGTTTTATCCCCTCCATGCTCCACCTCCTTTCCCTACCTCTGCACATTCCCAGCTCTAACATTTCCCCGTTCAATTGGAAGGTCACAGACCTGAGACATCAGTTCTTCTTCCATGGAAACAGCCTGACCCAGTGAGCATTTTCAGCATTTATATTGGTTGTCTAGTTGTACATTGGTCAGAGGAGAACAGGCAAAGAACAGAATACATTTCCCCACCTAGAACTTCCATACTGACCAAAAGTGTAAAGAAGGCCATTTTGATGTTTGGTGGCAGGGTATGGTTTTACCTCAGATTAATTTATATTGAGATGTGTCAGGCTTGAATGACTTGGGATAGAGTTTGTATTTTTGGGCATAACTAGGGGTTCTGTGGCAAACTGCCCAGAATTGTACATATTTTGGGTGGTGTTTTATTCACCGATCTTTGCACAAATTTACACATAATTATACAAAAAGAAATGCCCTGAGGCAGTGTAAGTGGGCAACATTTTAAAATTAATTTAACAGAGATATTCCTCTGAAATATTCCTTGATATATTTGAGTGAATTTGCTTCACTGCAAGTCAGTCAGTCTGACATCAGTGATTGGGAATCACAGACCACAGAGCACCTCCAGTGTGGAAGCAGGCCATTCAGTCCATCGAGTCCACACCAACCTTCCGAAGAGCATCCCACCCAAACCTATCCTCCACAATATCATTGTAACCCTACATTTCCCATGGCTAATTACCAAGCCTACACATGCCTGAACACTATATTTAGCATGGCCGATCCACTTAATCTATACATCTTTGGACTGTCGGAGGAAACCAGAGCACCCAGGTGTACCATACATAGGTTAGTTAGGAAGTTAAGAATTCATATTAGTATGAACAGACATTGGTAACCAGACAAAAGTCAGAAGGGATGGGGGCATAACAAATTATTTTCAAATTGGCAGACAGTGAATATTGGAGCCCTGCGAGAATCATTAACAATACTTCAGCTATTAACAATCTATGTTAATGACTTTGGTACAGAGAAAGAGAGCAATGTATCTAGGTTAAATGATGATACAAAGCTATAGGAAATGTAAACTGTGGGGAGGACACAGAGAGGCTACAAAGAATTAGAGATATGCTAAATGAATGGATAGCAAGGTATCAGATGGAGTAAAATGTTGGAAAGTGTGAAGTTATTCAGTCTGGTCATAAAAATAAAAGACTACATGAGGCATGGATTGAGTCATAATCTATGCATGTCTCATGTGGATAGGTGAGGCGTTCTCCTCAGTTGAAGGGTCAATAATCAGAGGGCATAGTTTTAAGGTGGTTCAGAGAGATGTTGAAGGAAAACAAAATTCACCCAGAGGTTGGTGGGGTCTGGAATGCACTGCCAGTGAGGACAGTTGAGGCGGGAAACCTTACAATCTTTAAAAGGTACTTGGATGAAATCTCGTAACATTCCAGGCCCGGGGCCTATTTCTGAAAACTGGGACTGATGTAGATTTACTGTTGTCTTGGTGTACAGACTTGATGGACACTTTAGTACTGTATCATTCCATTTCTATCATAAGCAGAATATTTTTTTTTCATAAATGTGAAAGTTTCAAATGTTGATATCCCCAAAGAGACTTGGCTATTCTCGTACTAGGAAAACAGAAAGTCAGCATGCAGGGGCGGCAACCACATGAGGAGGCAAGTGGCATGTTCTCCTTTCTTGCAGGTGAATGGGAATAAAGAAATGAAGAAATCTTCTTAAAATCTTGGATAGGGTTTTGGTGGATCCACATCCACCAATTTTGTGCAGCTTTAACTTCTTTAGTTATGGAAGTTATACCTGGACTGGAGGTTGTCTGGTGAATATTCACTAATGTTGATCCTCGAGATGGGAGGTTATCCTATGATGAGAGGCTGAGTAAATTTTCTCTGCCTCTTTATATTCTATGGGGTTTAAAAGAGTGAAAGGAATATGATTGAGAAACAGAAACATAAAATATTCTGAAGGAGCTTGATAGCGTAGACACTGAAAAACAATGTGCACTAACGAAGGCATGTAAAACACAAGGACATTGTCTTGGGATACGAGGCAGATTAAAAGATCTGGCACTTTACTGTCCAAGGTGGCATACACAATTCACCGTTAGGAAAGGACGCTTCAGGATTGAATTTATGAATTATTCTTCCTCAGCAATCTGCACTCTTTGGAAAGTGATTCCACACTGTGCATGAATTTTTCCATTGAGCTACATGAAATGCCGTAAATTAATAAGCACCTCCACAATTTGGGCACATTTTTGAGGGTAATGGACCGTGATGGACTCCGTGCAATCTCTGGTGGAATGTGTGCCATTTGATAATCATACTTTTCTTTGGCCAAAATATTTCTCAACAGCAGTCACTGCTAATGTAGTTGCATATTTTGTGAGCTGTCGAGTACTTGCTCACCTTCTCCTCTAATACAATGTACAAGTAATGCCTTCTTAAAGGTCAGTGCCACGTCCTTATGGTGAAAATGTAGGTCTCCACTCCCAAAGTGCATTGATCCCACAGCACAGGCTTTCAGGCAAACAAAGAAAAAGCACTGGATTTGTTATATGTCAACTATTGTCCATCTCTGCTACGAATTGTTATGTTTTAGGCCTCAGAAACTTAAGAGCTGATACCAGTTTCTATGTCCAAACAAGAGCCTTGTTTTGTTCAGTTTTCACTCATGGATGTTGCCCCACATAATTTGGATTTATTGCCCATCTCTAGTTGCCCTTGAGAAGGTGGTGATAAGCTGCCTTCTTGAACTACTGCAATCCAGGGTTCAATTCCAGCCTCTGGCAGCTGGCTGTGTGGAGTTTGCATATTCTCCCCATGTCTGCATGCATTTCCTCCTGGTGCTCCACTTTCCTCTCAATTCAAAGATGTGCAAGTTAGGTGAATTAGCTAAATTGCTCATAGTGTCCAGGGATGTGTATGTAAGGAGCATTAGTCTCAGGTAAATGTAGGGGAATGGGTTTGGGTGGGTTAATCTTTGGAAGGTCGGTGCAGACTTGTTGGGCCAAAGGGCCCGTTTCCACTGTAGGGGTTCTGTGACATCTATACCGGAGGGAAGAATTATGTTAATCATGATATGAACTAGAAAAGGCCATTCAGCACATTGAGTCTGCCTTGCCACTTCATGTAGAGACACAAAAACTACAGATGCTGGAATCCAAAGTATACAGGCAGAAAGCTGGAAGAATACAGCAAGTCAGGCAGCATCAGGAGGTGAAGTTGATGTTTTGGATGATTGTGACTGATCAATCATTTCAATGTTTTTTACTTGCTCCATTGCATAACCCTGTACTTCACAGGTTATCAGAAATGAATTAATCCCTACTTTCAACAAACTCAAAGACTGAACTTACACACACACACACACACACACACACACACACACACACACACACACACACACACACACACACACACACACACACACACACACACACACACACACACACACACACACACACACACACACACACACACACACACACACACACACACACACACACACACACACCCCGCCCCTTGACAGAATACCAAAGGTTCACAGCTCTGAATAAATACATTCTTCCCATGTCAGACCTAAATGGCATCTCCCTCATTTTTAAGTTGCGGCTTCTGGTTCTAGACCTCCAACTGGTAGTGATCACAATGTTTTGGGGACTGCAGATTAATTTGTCAAAATCTCCTAGATCCAGAATGTGTAATGTAAATTAACATTGCAGGTTCATGTTAAGCCAACCTGCTTCAAGGTGTGCTGCTGAGTAGACTGTTGTAAATTTGTTGTAATCAAGACCATTCAATAAATTAATTGAGTTGAAGAAAATTAAGAAAAATAGCTAGAGAATGAATAAATGATTGGCAGGGTTTGGCCAGGTGCTGGCAGGTGAGACCAGATTGGTTGGGATATCTGGTCAGCATGGATGGGTTGGACCGAAGGGTCTGTTTCCATGCTGTACATCTCTATGACTATGACTCTATTTGGTGTAGTTAGAGCCACAATCCTGCGAGAGAGTTTCATCATCTTGACCCAACAACATGGAAGGAACACAAGTTTGGATGGTAAGTGATTCGGAGAAGAATTTGTAGGTGGTAATGTTCCCACTATTTGCTGCCCTTGTCCTTCTTTACATGACCTATAAAATGTCCACTTTCATCTGTCCAGCTGCCTGCTTGCAATTTAGACGAATTTACTCTGTAACCGCACCAACTGACCTGACTGATCGCAGACAGAACACAGAATAGTTCACAAACAGACCTCATTAAACACTGAATAATTGCATAATTACAATCTATACTTAGAAACAGCCAGAGAGGAAACAATACAAAATAACTACAACTTGCAAGTGATTACCTGAGCTGCACAATCAGGCGATATATTTAGAATAAATATAACATAAATAGATTTTAAAAACTTGCTTGCTGTTGAAAATTTTACTGCCCCAAGAATGTGATTTGAACCAATTCATTCAGTGTGCTGCTTAGTTGCTGAGACTATTGATACCTACATTCATGGTGTAGCAACTCCAGTATTCCCATTAGAGGGAAAGAAAATAATCAGAATTCTAGTTTTTGTTGTTATTTAGTAAGCACTCATAATCTCATCCTGGAAAAATAATGCCAAATGTTTTCTGCAGTTTAGGGAAAGGAGAAATTGGCAAGAAAAACAAATGAAATTTGGATTAAAGGCACACATCACGTTACTTCAACAGCTGAACAAATGATCATTGGACTGATTAAAAAGTGGTACAGTCTACAAGCAAGCTAACAATTGAAAACATGGCCATCTAAGCAAGTGATTGTACCAAAAGTACAGTGGAAAACAAGATTGCTGTAACTTAAGCTTAAGTACATCTAACATTCTTTCAGTTGCACAATCCTTAAAAGGCGTACAAAGGTCAAAGACACAAGGTATATTCAGAAGGAGTGCCCCATTCCAGCAGATGTATAGTAAGAGCAGTCGTTGGACCGTGATGATCCAATGACTGCAATTCACAGAAAATTGCGACTGCAGACCAATAAACTTCCTGAAGTGCATTCTTTGCTTCTGATGTGGGAAGGTCTAGATTTCAGAGCCACTATTATTGCTCAGGAAGTCTTTGTGATTGATGACACTCGAATAAGGATCTTCCTAATACCTTTGCGTCTACACTGGCTTACATAACTCCCAATCCTCCTTCCCCATTCACCCAGCTCATTACGGTGAGGATTAATATCACCATTAATTTATAATTCATGGGCGGAAAAGCTTGCCTCATTCCAAATTATGAATAAATATTTATTAATTGTGATTAGAATTTGAACAGAAGTGAAGGTTTAAAACATTTAAAGCTTGAAAAAAAATCAAGGAAGCTCAGAAAATGGTGTAAAAGCTGAGAATTTTTTAAAGTAAAATAACTTGTCTGAAATATGAAGCATTTCAGATATTTTTATCTGAGGGACAGTTTCACTGAATTAAATCAGTGATAGCATTTTAACCAACAGAACACTTGACTGGGCACTGCTCAAATTATGTTCTAAGACATTATTAATATGAACAATGTGCATACTGACATCTCAGAATTACATATTACTAGTCAATGAATGCTATATATTATGGAAAAGTATGCCAGTTTTTATATAAATTTCCAGTGGTTTCTGGTGTGAGGTGTCAACTGGGACCACCAGTCAAAACATTTTCGCTAAAATTTTAATTCTCCGTTGTATCCCAGAAGCTGATAACTCTCTTATTGGCTGAACCACAACTTAATCTTCAGGCTGTTGGGTCCTATTATCTATTGCTATGGTGCAAGCAATGAGCCACCTCATGGATCAACACACCTACAGTTGATGAGTGAGTTAAAGGATAGAAACATAGAAAATAGCAGCAGGGATCGGGTGTTCAGCTCTTTGAGCCCGCTCCATCATTCAACATGATCATTGCTGATCATCCAACTCAGTAGGAACAAATTACTACAGATGCTGGAATCTATACTGAAAACAAAAAATACTGGAGATCACAGCATGCCAGGCAAAACCTGTGGAGAGAGAGAGAAAGTTAACGTTTCAAATCTGGATTACTCTTCATCAGAGCTGACGGAAAGTGTGAAGGAGGCAGCATTTATGCAATATCAGAATGTGAGAATGGCAGAAAAATGGTGTGGCTAACTGCCAGACTGGAAAGGACAGACAGTCCCACTGGGGTGGGGGTTCAGGTTTAACACCTTCAGATTATGAAATCACTTTCATTTCTTCCCTTCCTTTTAGCCTTTCCTGTTACAATCTCTGTTACCATGTTCTCTCTTCCCTCCCCCTACCCCAGTGGGACTGCCTGTTCTTTCCAGTCTGACAGTTGGACACACCATTGTACTGCCATTCCCCCATTCTGAATTTGCATAAACATTGCCCCGTCCACACTTCACGTCAGCTCTGATGAAGAGTCATCTAGACTCGATACTTCAGCTTGCTCTCTTTCTACGGATAATGCCTGCCCTGCTATGATCTCCAGCATTTTCAGTTTTCGTCCAACTCCCTGTTCCTGCTTTCTCCTTATATCCTTTAAGGCTTTTAGATCTAAGAACTATATCGAACACCTTCTTAAAAATGTCACTGAATGTTCAATTTAAGTAGCTTATTCCAAACCCTGGGCTGATGCTGGGCAATGACTGCGGACAGAGGCAAGAAGTGTGGAGCTGAAAAAGCACAGCAGGTTAAGTAACATCGGAGGAGCAGGAGCGTCAACGATTCAGGCATAAGCCCTTCATCAGGAAATGACTGCTGTCAACGCTGGTGCTGAATTCAAATGCAAATAGACTGCAGGTTGTTGATACACAAAATATTCCACCTCCATCATGGCTTTTGGTACATTTTGTCTTCTTTGATACCTCTCAACTTTGTTTTTATCATGACTGCCATTGTTTACCCTTCAGCTAAGTCCTTTAGCTGAGAAAAGATTGATTTCAGGCACTTACACAAGCTAAACGCCCAATAACTCTCACACTCTGAAATAAGACCTAAGATGCATGAAACAGGGAACTTTGGAATGTATGTCGTACACACGTTAACTGAAAAAGCATTGGATTGGTTTCCATGTTCAGATGTAAATCAGTCAAGGCCCTCTCACTCACCAAGAAACTATTGTGCCCAGCAATAAAATCAGTGATTTAAACACTGATCAACACTCCCTGTACAAAAACCTTGTGATCATTAAGTTGCAATGGGAAGGATAATTATATTGTTGACATTTCACAGGTCATTTCCTGATTTACAGTGCCAACTTTGGTTGAGTGGCAGTCTTGGACAAATGGGCATGGCCTCAGTGGATGGTCCCACTTCAGGCTGCAGCTTATTTTATTTTGGCTAAGTTTCAGTCCTGCGGAGTATTTGTTTTGGAGGATTTCTCATTTTAAGACCTTACGAGATCTCTTGTTGTATCTTACCAAACTTGCTTCATTAATTATCTATCCCCTGTGTCCAATTCTAGCCCCATTCAAACATGCACTTTCCCCAGAAAATCTCACCACCAAAAGACCAGTGTCACTGGTGCCCACACTGTGTTTAAAAAGTCACTGTGCCCTGGATAAGTGCTGGAATTCACACTCTGCCCAGCTCAGTGGTGGGTACTCAGAAGGTATCAGAGAAGGGGAAGATGGTGCTGCGATTCTCTACCTGGAGGAGGGGGTGGCCGAGAGGAGGGGAGTCTGCTGGAGAGGACAGGTAGCAGAGGTTATGACACCAGGCACGGGCAGCCTGATGAGAGGTTGCCACCCAGGTCATTGCAGTCTGGAGGAATGGGCCAGCAATGCCACAAGAAGAGCAATGACCTTCTCCATTCTTCCATCAGTCATGTCACACTCACTCTATCTCTGCTTCTGCAGCCACCTACACCATCTGCAAACTCTACACGGACAGTCACCGGAGGGTGAAAGTGAACCCAGATCCCTGGCGCTGTGAGGCAGCAGTCCTAAACACTGAGCTACTATGCCATCCACCGCCTCCCCCCCACAACCCCAACACCCAACACATTGGCAATATATCAAATAACTTACGGTATCATGAAGAAAAATTATGCCAGAAAACTCTGGCATAAAACTTTCACATGTCTATTTTTACAAAAGATCCTCAGGACAACAGGAAAGTTCAATCAGTGTCGGTTGCTTTGTGGGAATGTGCAACATTTAAGACTGTAAACGAAACAGTCATTTTGCGGAGTTGATAAAACTGGAGATTTATATCATGGACAGACGATGAGATCATTTGAGGAATTTGCTGCTTATTTTCAGCTCTAGTTCTAAGCTTTCAAACTATTTATGAGCAATATGCTTTTTCCATGCAACAGAAGGAGCTGCAGAGCACGCACTGATATTCTGAAAGAGGAAATGACTTTAAAACCTCATTTTTATTTGAAAGCTCTATCTATTGTTTAGAACTTAACATAAAAACTTGAAATCAATGCAGGTGAACCAAGGAATGAGATCGAGGGATTAGTGTAAATACCATAACATGGAAGATAAGCTCTTGCCTCTACAAAATACAAGTGTTAGATTTGGGATTCTTTTCTAAGCGCTCTATAAAGATTACGTCTCTTCTAAACAGTTACATATTGAAAGTTAGTTATGAAGCTGATGAAAGTACAAATGCACATCATCCTACATTCATAGGAATGTGGATGTTTGAATTTTCTCAGAGGGAGGAGGTGAAGAAATGAAAATTCGGACATTAGTTATACTAACCAAACGAGCCCAGTTTTCAAATAAATAAGGAATATTACCTTTTTCTCCTTCTAAAACCTTGCCACAGTAGTTGGTATAAACAGCCAGTGCCCCACCACTATCTTTCTACTCTCATCACTACTCCTCTGTTTCCACATGGAGGAGTAGTGATGAGAGGAGGGTGGAGCAGATAGTTCGCCACCATCAAACCTTGCCACTCACCAGGAAGGTGAGTGGACCGATGTCCCAAACACAACCATCGGCATGGGACCAGATGCTGGACACAGAGTCTCAATCCTGGAGGATTCCGGGCGGCGGACACCCTCATCCCTGTGAAACCCCTCAGGTCAAAAGCAAAAGGTCAAAACCTGCACCCACACCACCCCCCTCACCTCTGTCCAAGGCGCCAAAGGATCCTTTCACATCCACAACTGTGCCCGTTGTTCTTAATGTGGTCTCCTCTACATTGGAGAGACAGAACGCCAACTTACGGAACATTTCAGAGAATACCTCTGGGACATACAAACCCACCACCCTGTAGCCGAACACTTCAACTCTCCCTCCCACTCCACATGCAAGTCCTGGACCTCCTCCATTGCCAAATCATATTCACCCAACTCCTGGAGGGCGAACACCTCACCTTCCACCTTGGGACACTCCAACCACATGGGATCAATGTTGATTTCACCAGTTTCCTCATTTCCTCTCCCCCAACCTTATCCCAGATCCAATCTTCCAACTCGGCATCACCCTCTTGAACTGTCCTACCTGTCCATCTTCCTCTCCAACTATCTGCTCCACCCTCCTCTCCAAGCTATTACCATCAGCCCACACCTCCATCTACCTATCGCATTCCCAGCTACCTTTCCCCCATCCCCACCCCGTCCCATTCATCTCTCAGCCCCCTCGCCGCGCCCCCCCCCCCCACCCCACCCCCACCACCTCCCCACACACATTCCTGATGAAGAGCTTATACTCAAAGCATCGATTATCCTGCTCCTCAGATGCTGCCTGACTGGCCATGCTTTTCCAGCACCACACCTTCTGACTAACTTCTTCAACAGGCAGGGGTCAGAGTTTGAGTTTGGAGAGCAGGTTGTAGAAGATGAGAGCATGGCTTGGAGCCCAGATTGGACTGAAGAAGAGGAAGGACCAGAAGTTTCATGCAGAGAGTGAAGGAAATCAAGGCAAGAAGCAGGGGGAGGAGCAGACATCCGGGACTATCGAGTCACAGTGTGCAGCAGCTCAGACAATGGCATGAGAACTGAGAAACAGCAGTGGGGTGGGTGAACAGCTTTCTTATAATTTCATTCATGACACAAAAGTGTCACTGGTTGGGCCAGCATTTATTATCCATCTCAATTGCCCCTTTAAATGGTGATGGAATGCTTTATCAGGTGGCATAAACTTGGAGGTAAATCCTTTTCTTTTGAGATGTGAGAATAGGACCAGATCATTGGATGAAATAGACATGGATTTAGATCAATGATAAGATGGTCAGCACTAAGGTCTTCTTGAACTGCTGTAAGTAGACCTGCACTGTCGGTAGGGCTTTCGCCCAAAATGTCGATTCTCCTGCTCCTTGGATGCTGCCTGACCTGGTGTGCTTTTCCAGCACCACACTCTCAACTCTGATCTCCAGCATCTGCAGTCCTCACTTTCTCCTATGCTGTAGGTAGACCCACAATGTTGTTGGGGAGGGAATTCCAGGATTTTGACCCAGCTGCAGTGAAGGAATGATGATATATTTCCAAGTCAGGATCATAACTTATTCAGGATGGTGACAGCTACTTGCTAAAACCACCTGGGCAAAACTTCTGAGTTTGAAAGGCCACAAGCAGTGGAAGAACCCCATCATGTCTGGAAGACAAGGTATTCTTGTTCATGTGATCATGGAAGGTAAACACTAGGAGCTCTATGAATGGAACTCTGCTTCCCAATTAGAGTTAAATTCTTCATGGTCTCTTGGTGGATGTGAAGCATTGCAAATAATTTCTTTCTCTGAATTAAACCTTTCAATAAATGTTGATAAAAAAAATGATGCCTCTGGAACAAAAGATCCCTGTTTATACCCTTTGTATAATCCATGTGCTTGAATCTCATGTAACATACATTTGTCCGACTGTGCTCTGTTCTCATTTAATCATATTGCTGAAGGGTTCAGGCTGGAATCAGACACTGGTAAGTATTACAGCTGCATTCCAGACTAATATCTATTGTCACTAAATCTGTCCAACTCTCCAGCTACTCTTTTGACTACACCAGGTAGTGTACATCCACAGTGCCAGGTTTGATCCTTAGCTGAATTCCAAAGTTCATATCACAGCCAACAGCAAGCCAGTTATCCTCCATCTGTATAAGATTGCCATCTCTATCACCACCTTATTTTGTCCGGTACTGAAATCTTTAAGTACATTTTTGTTGCTAAGAAAGTATACTTAGAAACTCTCTGATCATCCTCTAGACCTCCTCAGTTACTCCCTATACAATTTTGATCTTGCTCAAAAATCTCACCTAATGTATAAATATACATTCATCAACATTTTTTTATTATTGATCTATGGAATGAAGGTGTCTCTGGCTAGGCCAGCATTGATTGCCTGTCTCCACTTGTCCAGGTGACAGTTAAAAGTTACCACAATTTTGAGAAGATTTGTAGCTCAGGTTGATGATAATTCTGTAAGTTAGCTCACTGAACTGGAAGGTTTGTTTCCAGATGTTTCATCACCACAACTAGGTGACACCATCAGTGAGAATCTCTGGTGAAGTACGGGTGGTATGTCCTGCCTCTTTATTTATAGATCTTGTAGATCTTGGTTTCTTAAGGTGGGTGATGTCATTTCCAATTCTTTTTTTTTAAGGGAAAGTGGATAGGATCTAAATCGATGTGCTTATTGATGGAGTTCTGGTTAGTGGGCCTGGAGTCACATGTAGGCCAGACCAGGTGAGGATGGCAGTTTCCTTCCCTAAAGGACATTAGTGAATCAGATGGGTTTTTTCAACAATCAACAATGGCTTCATGGTCATCTTGAGACTCTTGATTCCATTTTTAAAAATTGAATTCAAATTCCACCATCTTCCACAGCCTTGGTCTGCCGAACATTAGCCGGGTCTCTGGATTAACAGTCCAGTGGTAATACTATTAGGGTATTTTCCCCACAAATTATTCTAACCCTGCTCATCTTCAATTCTCCAATGCACCAAATTCAGAATGTTTGCCCAAAATCTTACCAACAGCAGCAAAGTCATGACATTGTCACCTAATTTGGATATGAAGATCGGAGAGCAATATAGCCCATTAACAGCTGGGTAGGATGGGAGTGAGGAGCTCCAGTGGGAGAAAACACCAAATCAGGCAGGACTGGTGTCACCATTAGAACCCAATCAGCAGGAGCTATAAAAGCAAAGCATCAAAGAAAGATGAGATAGACCTAGCCATTGTAGACTTCAGAAAATGGCAGAAGGTAGTACGCGGGAAGCATAAACTTGGAGATAAATCCTTTTCTCTTCAGTGGCCAGCTTGATGGTTAGCACTATCGCCTCATAGCACCAGGGACCCAGGTTCAATTCCAGCTTCAGATGGCAGCATGGTGGCTCAGTGGTTAGCACTGCTGCCTCACAGCACCAGGGATCCAGGTTTGATTCTCGCCTCAAGTGACTGTCTGTGTGGAATTTGCACATTCTCCCAGTGTCTGTGCGGGTTTCCTCCGGGTGTTCCGGTTTCCTCCCACAATCCAGAGATATGCAGGTAAGGTACATTGCCCATAGCGTTCAGGGATGTGTAGATTAGGTGCATTAGTTAGGGGTAAATGTAGAGGAATGGGTTTGGGTAGGACACTCTTCAGAGTGTCGGTGTGGACTTGTTGGGCCGAAAGGCCTGTTTTCACACTGTAGGGATTCTAAGGTTGTCTGTGTGGAGTTTGTATGTTCTCCTCGTGTCTGTGTGGGGTTCCCTCTCACTGTCTGAAGATGCATAAGCTGGCTGGGTTGGCCATGCTAATTGGTCCATAGTGCCCAAGGATATATAAGCTAGGAGGGTTAGCCATGGTAAATATGGGGTTATAGGGTGGGAGTCTGGGTGGGATGCTCCACACACAAAGTGATCCAAGGCTAAAACCAAACCCAGGTCTCTAGTACTGTGAGGCAACATTGTTAATAACTGTGCTACCCTAACACATTAACATTTCCTTCACTGAATGGGAGTTTGTTTTCGTTTTGAGTGTAGACAATATCTGTGGGTACAATAAATGGGAAGGCCTAAAAAACACAACACAATACCCACATGTAAAGTTCTGCTCTGGGGGAAAGTCTTGTTAAAGTGGACTAATTTCAGGTTTGTGAATTCTTGTGACCAGAGGTTGGGTGGAGGAAAACGTTATCTTGTTAATTGAAAATATGATCCTTCGTGCATCATTATACATCTGCACAAAAGAAGCAAAAATAATTCTTCAAATGAAACTTAATTATCACTAATACTGTTTAAACTGTTTCTGGAAGAACTGCTTGGCAATCAGGTTTAATTTACTTTTTATTCATTTGGGATGAGGGTATCGCTGGCCAGGGCAGCATTTATTGTCTATCCCTAATTGCCAGAGGGTAATGAAGAGTCAATCACATTGCTGTGGGTCTGGAGTCATATTTGACCAGACTAGGTGAAGATTGCAGATTTCCTTCCATGAGCCATATTGGGGACTCCCCTCCCCCTACACACAATTGTTTCATGGTCCTAATTAAATCCTTAATTCCAGATTTTTATTGAATTTAAATTCCAACATTTGCATGGCAAGATTTGAATTGGGGGTCTCTGGATTGACAGTCCACAATGCCATCACCTCCCTTAACAGTGATTTGTCCCTTGTCCCCTCACTCCATTACTGACAGTTACATCTATTAATTAAAATAAAACTTTTAAGAATCGATGTGCATAATAAATAGGAGTAGACATTTTGGTCCCCAAGTCTGTTCCATTATTTAAAGATGATTATGGCTGATCCGCAATCCCAATTTTGCTCCCTTCCTCAATGTCCATCTCTCTTGATCTGCCAGAGATGAAAGATCTATCTATCTCAACCATGAATATATGTGAATATTTCTGCTGGTGGAGGTTCATGGAACGCAGAGACAATCCACCATTTAATATTGATCTTTTTGAATAATTGAGGCTCCTGTTCCAATTTCTTATGTTCTTTTGTTTTTAATAATTTGTTTTCCTTTCTCTAGTCTTTCTTCAACTATTGCTAAGAACCATTTATGTCCATGCAAACATACATGCAAACAAGGCCTTGGTTTAATGGCAAGAGAGAGAGGAAGGAAAGAACCAAGGGAGGAATGCTGTAATAGGGAAGGAGTTTAAGGGAGAGAGAAAGGCAGGAATGAAGAAAGAAAGGATTCCAATTATCTAGTGCTTTGCATGACCATTAAACACATGCTTAATGTTTAACACAAGTTTGAACACATGTACTAACAGGTTCAAGTACAGCTTCTTCCTCGCTGTTATTAGACTTCTGAATATATCCCTCCAATACATTCGCCTGTACCTATGTTTTTGATTTTGCTGCTGTTTACCTATTATTTACTTATCTATGCTACTTAACTCTGCGATCTGCCTGTATTGCTCACAAGACAAAGCTTTTCACTGTGCCTCGGTACACGTGACAATAAATTCAATTCAAATTTCAAAGCTAATGCTAACCAAAAAGAGAAGTGCAGCACAGGATCAGGCTCTTTGTCCCTCCAAGCCTGTGCTGATCATCATGCCCTAACTAAACTAAAAAAACAAACCTTCTGCCCTTATTCAGTCTGTATCCCTCTATTCCCTCCCTATTTGTGTAAGCATCCAGATGCCTCTTAAATGTCACCAATGTCCCTGCTTCCACCACCCCTTCTGGTAATGCATTCCAGGCTCCTACCACTCTCTGCGTGGAAAACTTCCCTCATAAATCTCCCTTAAACTTTCTCCCTCTCACTTTGAACCTGTATTCCCTTACAATTTAAACTTCAGCCCTGGGGAAAAACCTCTGACTATCCAACCTATCTATGGCTCCCATAATTGTGTAGCCCTCTATCAGGTCTCCTCTCAGCCGCTGTCTTTCCAGTGAAAACAATCCTAGTCCTTTTACTCTTTCCTCATAGCCAGTGCCCTCAAGATCAGGCAGCATCCTGGTGCACCTTCTCTGCACTCCCTCCTAAGCTTCCACGTCCTTCTCTCGATCTTGCTTTTTGTGCACCTTCTCTGTAGCTGTAAGATTGTATTCCACACCCTGTTCTAACACACTATAAACTTTGTATGATCTGACTGGAGTGCACACAAAATAAAAAATATTCACTAGGTACGTATGACAATAATAAGTCAAACCAAATCCAAAAATCAAAATCATTGGATATTTCAAAGTATATTACAGATGAATAAATATGTTGAAATGTGACAGCTAATTGGTGTTCTCAAACTCCCTCAACCTTTCCCAAGAAGTTCAGATCTGCTGTTACCAGGTTCACTCTTACACACTTGAAGTTTCATGCTCCTCAATGTCCAAATTGTGACTTGAATGGAGCCAGCTTGTATATTTAAATGGCCGTCTACCTCCACGCAAAATGCAGGCATTCCTGTCCCCAAGAAAATGTGATGCCCTATATCTGGGGGTAGGACATCCAATTTCCATATATGACTATCATTTTCACAATGATGTCGAGTGAACCATTGTAGTGAAAGTTCAGGCCGAAGTTTGTTCAAAAACTTGGTGTCACATTTGATTCCACGCCATCATTAAGACCACATTTTCCATTATCATTTGATTTCCTCCCTATTTCAGCTAATCTGCTGCTGAACCCTCTTCCATGCCATTGTTACTGCTGCACTTAATTAGCCGAACACACTCTTGTATGGTTTCCCATGTTCTACTCTCTACAACTTGAAGCCATCCACAACATTGCTGCCCATATCTTTACTTGTAAGAAGTTCCATTTGTTCTTCATCTCATGTTTGCTGACCTACATTGACTCCCAATCACCCAACATTGTGATTTGAAAATTCTCATTCTTTCTTTTAAAATCCCAGCATGGCCTTGTCCATTCTGTAATCTCCGTCACAACATCTTAGCACTCCTTTTGTTCTGACTTCCAAGTGTGATTTCTTCATGATTGGTGACCAGGCCTTTGGTTGCCTCAATCTAAGGATCTGCAATTCTCTTCCCACATTCAAAGTCACGTTCCTCCATTATGACGTGATTTAAAATGCTCAGCTCAGCTTTTGGTAATTGGCTGAAAGACCAGGATTTTATCAAATTGGTCAAGATCCCGTGGGTGTTAGTCAGTCACACACATACAATTGTCCAGAGAGACTTCAGAGGAGCCTCAACTCAAACTCTGAAGAAATTTCAGTAGCAGCAGAGGCTGCCCTCCCTCTCCACAGCCTCATTTTTTCTTGAAATACACTTTTCACCCTCCACCCCCATCACCTCAGCACTGAGCTGCTGTTGGACCATCATCTGCTTTTAGCTGATGGACCTACCCATGAGTTGGGGAGCCGAGCTTCTGCTGGCAAAACACCAATGGCCCTGATGAAATTACCTTTAATAATGTCCTTGCAGATTCTCATTTCTATTTGGCAGGAAGCTTGCCAAAATCCATTTCTTATGTGGTTTGACATGATTAGATTACTTAGTGTGGAAACAGGCCCTTTGGCCCAACAGTCCACACCGACCCTCCGAAGAGCAACCCACCCAGACCCATTCCCCTACATTTACCCCTTCACCTAACACTGCGTGCAATTTAGCATGGCCAATTCACCTAACCTGCACATCTTTGGACTGTAGGAGGAAACCTACAGTCAAACTCCACACAGGCAGTTGTCCAAGGTGGGAATTGAACCCGGGTCTCTGGCGCTGTGAGGCAGTAATGCTAATATGGTACAAGGCATGAGCAAAACAAGGGAGGGGGAAGACACTTAAATTGCATGGAGCTGCACTTGTTCCTCCCTGACGCAGTCAGGAAATATTCATTCACTGTCTCTTTATATGGTTTGGTGCTATATCCTGTTTTTTAATACAACTGTGAAGTGCCTTCGGGCATTTCAGGACATTAAAGATGTTACATTAACATAAGTTGTCATGATAAATATTTGGCTGGGACACCTGGGCCAACTCTTCTCTTCTTAGACATACTGCCATATTAATGCCCTCCCTAGTTAGCAGATGGAGAATCTGTTTAATGTCTCAACTAAAGGTAGCATCTCCAACAGTCCAGTCCTCCCTCCCAGCACCAGACTATAAATCTTAGATTTTGGCCTTAAGTTCTGAAAAATAACTTTAGAATAATATTAGTACCAAAAGACTATGGCTGTGTGAGACTGACAGATGCATAAAATAGATTATGCAGAGCTAGAAGTATGATTTACAATGAAATAGGAAGGAGCTATGCTGGATCTGACCCTAGGAAATGAGGCAGGCTAAGTGGAGAATATCAGAGTGGGGGAGCATTTGGGAAATAGTGATCTTAATATAATAAGGTTCAATGTTAAGTTGGAAAGGGATGAAAATCAAACAATGATTAAAATCTCATGCTAGAAAAGGATAGATATTAGGTGTGTAAATTTGAACTGAAGAAAGTTGATTGGGAATGCATTTTTTGGATGAATGATGGGAGATTTTCATAAGAGAGATGAATGTACAAGTTCCATCCACCCTCTGGGTAAAACACTTCTTTTCATATCTCCTTCTAAACCTTGAAACCTGCCCCTTACTTGTCCTTGTGTGTATTAAAGGCTGAGACAGATACATTTTTGATCAATAGGGAATCAAGGGTTATGGGAAAAACACAGGAAAGTGGACATGAGGAATGTTAGATCAACAATGATCCCATTGAATAGCTGACTTGCACCTATTCCAGTTTCTTGTGGTCTTATTGTCTTACCTTAAATCTATATCCCCTAATCATTGATCCTTCAATCAAGGTGAAACATTTCCTCCAATCTAACCTGTCCATGGACTTGGTAATTTGATACATCTTAATCATATCCCCTCTCAATCACCTCTGCTGTATGGGAAACAACCTTAGTCTGTCCAATCTCTCTTCTGAACTGAAATTCTCCAGCCCAGGCAACATCATTGTAAATCTCCTCTTGTACCCTCTCCATTGTGAGCACATGCCTCTTATAATGTGGATTCCTGAACTGTACACTATACGCTAACAGTGGCATAACCAATGTTTTATACAGTTCCAGCAGAAACTCTCTGCCCTTAAATTCTGTCTTGGCATCAAGTCACCCTTTATTTACACATGCACAGTGCATGGGCTGTGACCAGCCAGCTCAGAGTCAGTCCCAACATTGAAGAAACCCTTCTGAATCTCCTGTTTATATATTTTTTTCTTCCTTCTTTAACCCCCACACTACCGCCTAACTACGGCAGTGCTTATTTTTTCCCCAGCACCTATGCTGTGTGTGTGCAGGAATCTCCTGTTTATATTTTTTTTAGAGCCAGCTCTGAGTGAACAGAGCCTCTGACACTCCTGTCCTTTTCTGATGTTTTTATTTTTATTTTTCTTACCCCCACACTACTGCCTAACTGCGGTAGTGCTAATGTTTTTCCCCAGAACCCATGTTGTGTGTGCGCAGGCATCTCCTGTTTATATTCATCAGTTAGGGCTCCCTGATTGGACCAGGTTAACAACCCCAATCAAGGATCTCATAGTCAATTAGATTATCTTGGTCATGGTTCCAATCATGTCAGGTCTTAACCATTTTATCCACCTGACCCGATAGTTTAACCCTGAGGGGACCAATAAAATTGCACAACAAGATCTCTCAGATTCCTGGTGCTTCCCCGGATCCTACTGTACTCCCTTGCCTTGTTTGTTCTGTCCAAGTGCATCACCTCATATTTATCCGGATTGAATTCCATTTGCCATTGATCATTCCATCTAGGCTATTTTCTTTCGTAGTCGCTACCCCACAAATTTTCATGTCATCTGTGAACTTGCTGATCAACCCTCCCACATTCATATCAAAATTGTTGATATAGACTACAAACAACACTGGCCCCTGTGGGACCCCACTGGACACAGGCCTCCAGTCAGAAAAACACCCCTCAATGATCACTGTCTGCTTGCTGCCACTCAGCCAATTGTGGATTCAATTTGCTAAATTTCCTTAGACCTCATGGTCTCTTATCATTGCTTTCAGTCACCCATGAAGGACCTTATCAAAAGTTGTCAAACTACATCAAATGCACTACCCTTATGTACACACCTGGTCACCTCCTCAGAAAATGTAGTCAAGGTAGTCAGTTAATGACTAGACAATAGACAATAGACAATCAACAATTGGTACGGGAGTAGGCCATTCAGCCCTTCGAGCCTGCACCGCCATTCAATATGATCATGGCTGATCATTCCTAATCAGTATCCTGTTCCTGCCTTATCTCCTTAACCCTTGATTCCACTATCTTTGAGAGCTCTATCCAACTCTTTCTTAAATGAATCCAGAGACTGGGCCTCCACTGCCCTCTGGGGCAGAGCATTCCACACAGCCATCACTCTCTGGGTGAAGAGGTTTCTCCTCATCTCTGTCCTAAATGGTCTACCCCATATTTTTAAGCTGTGTCCTCTGGTTCGGCACTCACCCATCAGCGGAAACATGTTTCCTGCTGCCAGAGTGTCCAATCCTTTCATAATCATATGTCTCAATCAGATCCCCTCTCAGTCTTCTAAACTCAAGGGTATACAAGCCCAGTCGCTTTAGTCTTTCAATGTAAGGTAATCCCGCCATTCCAGGAATTGACCTCGTGAACCTACGCTGCACTCCCTCAATAGGCAGAATGTCTTTCCTCAAATTTGGAGACCAGAACTGCAGACAGTACTCCAGGTGTGGTCTCACCAGGGCCCTGTACAGCTGCAGAAGCACTTCTTTGTTTCTATACTCAATTCCTCTTGTTATGATGGCCAGCATGCTATTAGCCTTCTTCACTACCTGCTGTACCTGCATGCTTGCCTTCATTGACTGGTGTACAAGAACACCCAGATCTCTCTGTACTGCCCCTTTACCTAAATTGATTCCATTGAGGTAGTAATCTGCCTTCCTGTTCTTGCCACCAAAGTGGATAACCATATATGTATCCACATTAAACTGCATCTGCCATGCATCTGCCCACTCACCTAACCTGTCCAGGTCACCCTGTAATCTCCTAACATCTTCATCACATTTCACCCTGCCACCCAGCTTTTCCCTATCAACATCATGCTCACTGTTCTTTGATGATGCCTGCCTTTCCAAGTGCAGATTAATTCTGTCCCTCAGCATTGTTTCCAATAGTCTTTCTACCACTGAGGTTGGACTGACTAGTCTGTAGTTTCCTTTTTAATCCTTGCTGCCTTCTTGAATTGTGGTACCACATTGGCTGTCCTCCAGCCCTCTGGCACCTCTTTTGTGGCTAGAGAGGAATTGAGCATTTTTGCAAGTGGTCCTGCAATTTCCTCCCTTGACTCACTCGACAACCTATCACCAATTTGCAACTTATTACCAACCATGCGAAAATGTGTTGCTATGGCTTCAAGTCAATTAAACTCTGAAGAATATAACTAATTCCTCTTAACATTGGACAGGGGTATACCTCATCATTTATGCTAAGAAACAGCAGTCGTTATCTATACCAACTCAACATGCGGTAATAGATGAGAAATTTGCCGCTGTTATACTGATGTGTATAAGATGAAACTGTGTTAGTCTCACCTCGGGTGTGATTTATTGCCAAGATTATTAGAATAATGATTAAAAACTGGAAGTGTTGCTTTCACAACTTTTCACACACATTCCAAAGACTTTTTAGCTCTTCTGCTTTAACATTGAAACTGCTTTAAAGAATCCACACTCCTCTCTGATATGTATCTGGCATTACAGGGATGAGTCCTGCAGTTTTTGGCTGTAAGTACTGTCTAGTTTTGTTGGAGGATTCTCACTTCAAGGCTCAATGAGATTTGTCACTGTATTTAGGCAAAACATATTGCGCTAATTACTTATTTTCCCTTTCAGCATCGTTCATGATTGATTCTAACCCCATCTTATATGTCATTCCTGGAATAACTTGTCAATGGATATCCACAGATAGACTGGCATGCTGAATATGGGTGTCAAATTTACAAGGCCAGTAGGCAGCTCGACAAACTTGGCAATGCAGCACTGTCCCTCAACAACCATGTAATACCACAAAGCCATGTTGCTCATTGTACAGAGGCTGACATTCCCTTGCACATTGACCCCATTCTTCCACCCTTGTTACTGTTCAAGCTCAATGTCATATAACTTGCCCATTCGTACCTTCATCCTGTCTAAAAACCGAGGTAACTGTGACTCTAACACCCTGTAGACCCGCAGCTTGTCTATAAGGGGAACATTACATACAGGCAAGCATTCAGACAAATCCAAACACAAGCCTTTATTATAACCACCAAAAGGGAATACAAGCATAACCAACAGTTCATTCCTGCAATTCAAACAAATGCTGGCATTATGTCCAATGACTATTTAGTATTCCATGTTAGTCTGCTGCACCCAACTCCTATCTACTGGAAGACGGTATCAAAGAGGTCCGAACTAATTTGCAGGAAACAAAAGAGCTGTGCTCTGTTTTGAACAAGGAGAGCTTCCTCAGAAGACAGCTCCTGTTCTCCCAGTTCCTTTGCACCCAGCACATTGTCATTCTCATTGGCTTTCCAACTGTACAGAGTATAGTACATCAGGCTGACGAGGCACACTCTGTCCGAACTGAACTGGAGGCACCACCCAGACCAATCCGAGTAGCAGAACCAACAGCCCTATCGTCTGCTCCCTCACAGCCCTGGGCAATCCTCACATGGCATTGTATCTATACTCCACTTCAGTTTAGGCATTCCACAAGTATCGGTGGGTAGCAGTTGGCAGCCTTTGTCCCCCAGTAACCAGACACATATGGTGCCTTGACTCTCCAACACAGAAGTACATAAGAAGGCCCCAGGGTGTAGGAACTGTGGCAGCTGTCAAGGTAGCAGGCACACACTTCCAGGAAGTGGTGTAGGTAAAAAGGTGAAGTCACCATCATCCTACTGTCGCATTAGGGAGGACAGCTGGTGGTGGGTTTAACCTGAGGGTCACCACTCTTCAGGCATGGGTGAGAGGTTGGACCTTTATGGTAACTGCAGTCAGTATGGGAATTGAACTCCCTTCATTGGTATCACTCTGCATCATAAACCAACTGTACAGCCAGCTGGGCTGCCTGACCCCCGCCCAGTAGAGGGTCATGGATCACTGACATATGAATTGAATGGGAGTCCTTTCTGTTAGTGAGTGATATGGCATGGCCCTCACATTATGAGGTGTGCACAGTCGGTGGCACCCTGGAGTGGGAAGCCAGAAGTGTTCCGAAATCCTCCTGGTGGCCTAATGTTCTTGTCATCAGGAAACAAACAAAGTGCTGTGATCTTGTACGGATGGCACTGGGCACTGGTCACTGTCCTGATACATCTGCGGGTGCACAACTGAGCGATCCCACAAGGGTCACCCATCACACCTTGGAAGGTGTCAGTTGCAAAGAGGCTCATGGCAGCAGCCACCTTCAAAGTCTCTGGGAGAGGATGGCCTCCCATTGAAGAAGCCCACAGGTTCCACACAGTAGTTCTGTTACAGTGTCTCAGGAACATGCGGAGTGTGTGATGACATTGCGCCTCACTTCTCCCAGGAAATGGAATTGGGGCCAGGAATCTTTGCCCTCTCCCCCAAGACCCTGCACATCCTGTGGACTCGGGTTGACCTATATGCTCCCCAACCTTAGTGGATTAGCCATGGAATGGTGAGTTAGGGGGTGGGGGTCTGGTTTGGATGCTTGTTAGAAGCTCAGTGCAGACTCACTGGGCTGAATAACCTCTTTCTGCACTGGAGGGATTCTATAATTCTCTACTATGGTTCTATGACCTGCTGCTGCTCCTGGGCTTGCCATAAGCCCTGGTCACATTGCATCTGCCTTTGCTTTGTCCGGAAGACAGCAACAGTAACCCATCAGTAACAGGTTGTGGTAGCCTGAGTGGAGACTCTCAGATCTGCAAAGAGTAATTGTTGGCATGTCCTGCAAATGAAGACTGAGCATGCTCCTCAATACAGTGAGACATGCACCGAGCATCAATAGCTTCTGGATTTTCCTGAAGCACCAACCTGAAAGATCATGTCATGGCAAAGCGAGGCAGGGAGGCTGTCAGCATGGAGACACTGACGGACTGGGCAAAGTGAGTAGTCCTGAGATGCAGTTTGGTCCAATCATGAGCTGGGTGCCAGTCCCTGCCCACAAAGTGTCTCTGCCACAGCCTTTAAATGCTTGTTGCCATTGTGCCTTGCAAGGCTGTGAGGTGCATTGATGGAGAGAAGGGGTTGGAAAATGCCAGACGCCAATGTCCATTGACAAGGGATGTATGCAGCTCGATTCCATGGATTGTGCCATGAGATATTCTTTGTTGCTGAGCAACACAGAGGCACCTTGCAGCTAACAATGAGCGAAAGTTGCCAGGGACCTGCTCTGAAACTTCCATGTTGAGAATTCCCGACACCTAACTTCTTTGGCATGTTGGGTAAGATAGGAAGTGGAATAAAAATAAGCCAAGTTGCATCATTCATAATGTGTTTTACAAGTTACAACCTCTTTAATTGGTAACTCACTGCTGCCTCGTGAGAAACTTGCTGCATCGCTTCATAAAAAATGTAGCAAGGTGCTCCTCAAGGAGGTGTGATAGATATCATCGTATTCCTGTCTCATTTTGGCACAAATCTTACCCAAACCCATGTATTCAGACCTCTATACAGTTCTGCCCATGGTATTATCCATGAAATTTCATTGACTGAAGAATTGTATGTTTGCAGATCTCATTTTGGTTGATATATCTCATTGTCTTCAGAGATTATAATACCACAACTTAATTATACGTAAGGAAGGTTATCAAACCACCGTAATCTTAATTCATTCCCTCAGGGAGACCTTAATGCCTTCAAGTATAACACCAAGAATTCTTCAACTGATTCCAGGTGGGTTTTGGTCTATTTCAGATGGATGTTTCTTCAGCTGTGTTTGAGATTATTGCTTTTCTTGGGTAATATTAATATTGAACTTGATTTTTGAAGTTATTAATATCCAAGCACAGTAGAATTAAGTCTCCAGTATTCTGTGTTACCATGTACTCTGGAGATCCGATACAGCAATGATTCACATCCATCCCATTGACTGAACTGTCTTTCATAAAGTCAAAAAAAAGTGGAGTCAAAAAAAGTAACAAGAGCAAGTGTGACAAACAAGTGAGATTATCTTTTAAAGTTGATCATTCCTGTTTGTAGCATTCAGACATTAACACATAGGACTAGAAATTGAACTAAGTTCTGCTTATTTTCTAGACATTAATGTAAAGGAAAAGGAAACATTTTTTCTGGCCATGTTAAATGCATGAAATATATCCAAACATATTTTCGGAGAGGCTAATTATTTTAGGAAAGTCTAGTGTGAGTTTGCCAACTCCAGTTTGGAAGCATTCTGGAGGTTTTGTCACATGACATTGTGACCACATGACATTGTCTTGCAATATATAATGATGTGACATGGCACCAAATTAGCTCCAGGATTGCCAACTCTGATTAAGCATACCCCTGCTGGTTTCATCACTTGATCTCCAGCCTCTAACCACCTCATCCAATTCTATGGCTGTGTCTTCCAATTCCAATATTTCTGACAACGATTAAAAAAAAAGTTAAGAAAATAAGAAAATAGCATCTTTTCCCCAGTTAATCATGGTCAAGTCCAGGAGATCATCTTTGAATCTTGGTGCCTTGAGGGCAATTTTAGAGGATTGTTAAACATCTTCAAGAATTTCCATTACCTGAAGCTAGACCGTTTGCATAGGTTCATGTGATGATTGTGCCTTTATTGCGCCTCTTCCTGAAAATGGACTGTGTTCATTGGAACAGGCATTAGGCTTTCTGTTATAGATAACGCTGCCAACAAAACATTTCTTTCTTTTAAAAAAATCCTTTCACGTGGAGCCAACAGCAGCAGGGGCTTTCCTTCTTGAGTTTCCAGCACTCCTGAAAGCCACTGCCGGTGTAATTGATTTCTTGCTGTTTCCTTTCCCGATCTGCAAATCTCCCAGTTTTCATGTACGCACCAGAAACTGGGACTCAACAGATATCCAGCCTCCATCTGGATTCTGCTATCTGCAATCCCACTCCAGAGTCTTGCGTTCAATAGGCTGGTATTTCTGTACAGACCTGAGGGAACTCAGCACTGTTGGATAAGCTGTCTTTAGGGTGAAACATTAATCTGAGGCCCTGTCGACCATCTGAGGAGGACATCAAAAGATACCATTGTATAATTTGACAAAAGGGATCTGCACGGTGGCCAATTCTATCTGAATCCTCACTCCCTATGTATGGTAGTGGCAGACAGAATCTGAATCTAAATGTGGAGTCTCAGAATATAGTGGAGGAGCTCCCTATTGTCGCTTCAGTTCAGATTATCTAACTTGTCTAGACTTTGAACCATATCTTTCACTTAGTCTATGTTTCAGTCATTCAGTGGCTGAATTAGTTCAGCTATTGAAGGAACCTCAGAGTTGCTTTGCCGGAAAAGGAATTGTACACACAGCTGTTCCTTTATTATGTACCGATATAATTCCACATTGATGAATTATAGATCTTGGTGGCTAGCCCACATATGGACTGCACACATTGATGAATTATAGATCTTGGTGGCTAGCCCACATATGGACTGCATACAGTAGACATTGAACATGTGTTATAAATATGTTTTTAAACATTCAAACAGACTATTGGGAAAGATAAATATAATAGAAATTCTGAAACTTCACTCCCTCTTTTGAGATGGGGAGAATTGAGTTGTAAAATTAACGTTTCACATAAAGTCCCTTGGAGAATTAAACCAGTTCTTTAGCATTGCCACATGAGTCCAGCTGCAATTCAGTTCAGTTTCTGTTTTCCTGAAACTGTAATACTTTATGAAATAACATGACAGCTTAAAATGCAATATTGAGTACATTTACTAAACAAAGGCAGACTTGCAATTTTTCCAAGTTGGATGTCAAATGACAAACTCTGTATGGATGGCTAGTACTGGTCTTCTCTCTCCCTGTGGTCCTGTGAAAACTAATGGGCATTGATTCAAATGATCAAACTATGAGCATCAGACTTGCTGTGTAATTCTGTGGTGAAGACTACTGAAGCTTTTGCAATCAGAGAAAGGAATTGCAGGAGTGAGATTTGGGAAGATATCTGTGGTTTCACCTCTGAACCATCCAATATTCAGGTCACCCTGACCTAAATGAACAGAACTGAAAGGGACTTTAGCATTGTTTCGCCTCAGACAGCATTAATTAATGCCTTACATTATCAGGGAGCATGCAAAAAATAAATCTGCTCTGATCCACTCTGTTGGGGCAAATTTGCAATCTTCTGAATTTTGCTATACCATTCTCACTTGGCAGATTATCCTGCAGCTAGGGGAGTGATACTTGGCCGAGTGGTATTATCATGAGAGTATTCATTCAGAGACCTGAGAACCTGGGTTCAAATCCCACTCTAGCAAATAGTGGAACTTAAGCTCAATTAAAAAATCTAGAATTAAGAGTCTAATAATGATCACAAACCCATCACTGGGGAAAAGCCCATCTAGTTCACTAATGTCCTTTATGGAAGGAAACTGTCATCTGTACTTGGCCTGACCTACATGCGACTCCAGACACACAGCAATATGGATGACTCTTAAAGTGACCTCTAGGCAATTAAGGATGGACAATAAATGCTGGCAGAGCCAGCGATGCCCTCATCCCAAACAAGCCATCTTGAATTTCATTGAGACCAGGGTGGCTGCATCTTTCCGGACAAGGAGCTCTTGATTTCTCTAATCTATTCCTTCCACATCATTGTTCCAAACAGATGGTGCTTCTGTTTTCAAACAAGGCTTCTATACGTTCCTGTGTGAAACATGAAGTGTGTTGTATTAAGGTCATGGAAGAGCGGCCAAACGGACTGTGGTTCATCCTCAATCTTAACTAGAGATAGTAATCCTTCCTGTCATGAGATGTTAGATCATCTCCTGCTATTCCTGTGGAAGAATCTATCTGAAGAAAAAGACACATGATGTCTCAGTGGTTTTTCTTTAGCCGATTCTCAGCAAGTGGGTGACACCAGCATTTATTGTCCATCAATAAGTTCCTTGGTTTTGTAAAATTGAGTGGTTCACTGAGCTAATTCAGACAGCAGTGAGTCATCTATGTTGACATTAGGCAGGAACCATTCATAAGTTATGCTAGATAAAGATGGTGGGATTCCTTCACCAAAGGACATCGATGAATCTGATGAATTTGTAACAAATTGACAGCTTCATGGCTATTTATTTTTCCTGATATTAGTTTTAATTTTCAAACTTTCTGGTCCTCTATATCATTAATTCAGCAACACAATTCACTAAAATTGAAATTACATTATTTAGCTTCTTAAGTGTGAGGACAAACAAGGCAAGGGGAAACGTGGTGAACAGTAAGATCCTGAGAAATACAGCTGACTAGAGAGACCTTGATGCGCATGTCCGCCTGTCCCTTAAGGTAGGAGGAGTGGTCAATAAAGTGGTTAAGAAAGCAAGTAATATTCTTGTTAGTCATGGTATTGAGTTTTTAAGAGTCAGGAGAATCTGCTGGAATGGTATAAAATGTTGATAAGGTCATAGCGAAAGTATTGCATGCTGTTCTGGAATCCTAATTGGGGGATGTAATTGCACTGCAGAGGGTGCAGTGGAGATTTACCAGGTTGGTTCCTGGGCCTGGAGAGTTTCAATTGCGAAGAGAGATGGGAGAGACTGGGGTTGTCTTCCTTGAGGAAGAGGATATTGAGGAGGTGGGGGGCGGGGGGGGGGGGGGGGGGGGGCATGATTGAGATGTATAAATTGATGATGTGCATCAGAAATGTAGACAAAAAGAGACGTTCACCTTGGTGTATGGATCAATGACTGGGCATAGAGTTTTGAGGTGCTGTGAGAAAACATGTTTTCCCCGACAGGAGACAGGAACCTGGAACTCACCTCTTGTAAGGGTGTATCATAGAACCTTACTGTGCAAGAGCAGACTATTCAGACCATCAAGACCACATTGACCCTCCAAAGAGTATTCAACCCTATGCCTGTAACCCTACGTTTCCCATGGCTAATCTATCTAACCTGTGCACCTTCAGACAATGGGAGAAAAAAAGAGCAAACACAGGAAGGACATGAAACTCCACACAGACAAAAAGTATGGTGCTGGAAAAGCACAGCCGGTCAAGCAGCATCCGAGGAGCAGGAGATTCAACGTATCAAGCATAAGCTCTTCATCAAGAGTAGACTCCACACAGTCACCAAGGCTGGAATTGAACCCAGGTTCCTGGCACTGTGAGGCAACAGTGTTTAGCACTGAGCCACCCATGCCAAATGGTTGAAGCAGAAACCCTCAGAACATGAAAGGAGTGTTTATAGTGCACTTATGATGCCAAGGCATACAAAGGTATGGGCCAAGTGCTGGAAAATGGAACAGTAAAATGCTTGTTTTTGGCCAGTGCAGACTTAAGGGGCCAAGGGCTCTTATTCCCTATTGTAGGCTCCTATCACTCGAAACAATGATTGTCTCTGTTATTGCAGTTTGTTGAAGGTTTTGAATGACCAGGACGGGTGCAATCTCAGTCAATAAGACTGAGGTTTTACATCAGTTAAATCAGGCAGCTCTCTCTTCCTTGTCTTTTGAAGAGAAAACACTGCCAAAATGACAAGTTTTAACAATAATTTCTCCTGTATCAGGTCATTGTGTAGTACCTTAGGTTTACAGGAAATAACTGCTTTGGTTCACAGCATGTTTGCACAGTTGAACATTTTTCTACTTTTTGTTCTCTTAAGGTGTTGAAAGAATCTCAGTGTGAATTGATGCCATTTTTAAAACTAATTAAGACTGAGCAACACTTTTTTTTTCACAATTTGCGTGGCTCAGCAATTAATAGGATTTGTTTGGTGTTTTAATTAATGCAAAGTTAGTGAGGATAGAGTTGCTGTTTCAAGTTTTGCAAAAATCTTTTCGTTGTCATGCACTTAGAAATAGATATGTAAAGAAAGGTTGACATAAGTGTAGATGATCATCTGCACCTCCTCAGGCTAGATTTCATTAGAACTGTCAAGGCTAAGAGAGGAGGACAGATGTTTTATCACAGAATCTCACGCATTCAGACAGTGCTACAACAGTTGTGAACTGTATGATCTATTATTAAGCGACTGCCATTTTTGATCTCTTTTCCAACTCTGTAGGTACAGAAAGACTTATACAGCTTTGAAAGTGTAGAGCTATGCATCAGAATCACATAATTTGCTTCCCAACAGGTTTAAACATTTATCCTTGCTCTTTCGAGGGATGCAGACATTGTTGGCAACTACGCCAGCATTTGTTGTTGTGCAGTTACAACATTTAAGAGACATTTGGACACGGACATGAACAGGAAAGGTTCAAAAGGATATGGGCCAAATTCAGGTAAATAGGAATAGCTTAGTTTGGGAAACATGATATGGCATAGACGAGTTGGACTGAAGGGTCTGTTTCCGTGCTGTATGAGTCTATGACTATTTCAGAAGAGTTGAGTTCATCATATTGCTTTGGGTATGAAGTCAAATGTAGGCAGATAAGGGTGACAGATTGTCTTCACTAAAGGACATTAATGAAGTCAATGGTTTTTTTTAAACGATGTGGGCGGCACGGTGGCACGGTGGTTAGCACTGCTGCCTCACAGCGCCTGAGACCTGGGTTCAATTCCCGCCTCAGGCGACTGACTGTGTGGAGTTTGCACGTTCTCCCCGTGTCTGCATGGGTTTCCTCCGGGTGCTCCGGTTTCCTCCCACAGTCCAAAAGATGTGCAGGGTCAGGTGAATTGGCCATGCTAAATTGCCCGTAGTGTTAGGTAAGGGGTAAATGTATGGGTATGGGTGGGTTTCGCTTCGGCGGGTCGGTGTGGACTTGTTGGGCCGAAGGGCCTGTTTCTACACTGTAATGTAATCTAATCTAATCTAATCAGTTTCATAGTCATCATTGCTGAGACTAGATTTTACTGAAAGGTTCAATTGAAGGAGAGGTTAAAAAAAAGCAAAAAAAAAAGATAGATCAGAGTTAAAGGGTTGTAAAGTAGCAAATCATAATCAGAGTGTGATGAGAAATGGCAGAAAATATAAGCTGGAGAATAGCAGAAATTTGAACCAGAGTAAGTTTTTAGAGTAAAATGTCAAAGTTCAAGGTTCTTAATCTAAATTCATGTAGTATCTGTAACAAAATAGATGTGCGCATGGCTCAAATAGAAATAAAATTAAGGTGACCAAGACTGGGAATTTAGTAGAGTCACAGAGTCATGGAGATGTATAGCATGGAAACAGACCCTTCAGTCCAACTCGTCTATGCCGACCAGATATCCCAATCCAATCCAGTCCCACCTGCCAGCATCTGACCCATATCCCTCCAAACTCTTCCTATTCATATACCTATCCAGATGCCTTTTAAATGTTGCAATTGTACCAGCCTTCACCACATCCTCTGGCAGCTTATTCCATACATGCACCCCCCTCTGTGTGAAAAGGTTGCCCCTTAGGTCTTTTTTATGTCTTTCCCCTCTCACCCTAAACCTATGCCCTCTAGTTCTGGACTCCCCCACTCCAGGGAAGAGACTTTGTCTATTTATCCTATCCACGCCCCTCATGATATTATAAACCTTTATAAGGTTACCCCTCAGCCTCCGACGCTCCAGAGAAATCTATCCAAGAACATTTGATGTTCCATAGAACTAACTAAAAAAAAGATAGAGTAGCTTTGTTAGTGAAGTAAGATATCAGTGCTGTAATGGGTATTCATGATTTGGAGATGACGGTGTTGGACTGGGGTGTACAAAGTTAAAAATCACACACAACACCAGGTTACAGTCGAACAGGTTTAATTGGAAGCACATTTGCTTTCAGAGCGACGCTCCTTCATCAGGTTGCTACGAAAGCTAGTGTGCTTCCAATTAAACCTGTTGGACTATAACCTAGTGTTGTGTGATTTTTAACTTCGTAATGGGTATTGTTACACCAGGTTACAGTCCAACAGGTTTATATGGAATTACAAGCGTTTGGAGCACTGCCCCTTCTTCAGGTAGCTAGTGGGGCAGGATGATAGGGCACAGAATTTATAGCAAAAGATCAAAGTGACATATATTGATGTGATATTATTGATCAAAACTAGACTGCTGTTAAGTCTTTCATCTTTTAGAATGGGTTGCAGGTTTCACTTCATTAATATGTAAATCCCAGAACTTCTTTCAATAGACAATAGACAATAGGTGCAGGAATAGGCCATTCAACCCTTCGAGCCTGCACCACCATTCAACCTGATCATGGCGGATCATTCCTAATCAGTACCCTCTTCCTGCCTTATCTCCATAACCCTTGATTCCACTATCTTTGAGAGCTCTATCCAACTCTTTCTTAAATGAATCCAGAGACTGGGCCTCCACTGCCCTCTGGGGCAGAGCATTCCACACAGCCATCACTCTCTGGGTGAAGAGGTTTCTCCTCATCTCTGTCCTAAATGGTCTACCCCGTATTTTTAAGCTGTGTCCTCTGGTTCGGCACTCACCCATCAGCGGAAACATGTTTCCTGCTGCCAGAGTGTCCAATCCTTTCATAATCTTACACATCTCAATCAGATCCCCTCTCAGTCTTCTAAACTCAAGGGTATACAAGCCCAGTCGCTTCAGTCTTTCAGTGCAAGGTAATCCCGCCATTTCAGGAATTGACCTCGTGAACCTACGCTGCACTCCCTCAATAGCCAGAATGTCTTTCCTCAAATTTAGAGACAGAACTGCACACAATACTCCAGGTGTGGTCTCACCAGGGCCCTGTACAGCTGCAGAAGCACCTCTTTGCTTCTATACTCAATTCCTCTTGTTATGATGGCCAGCATGCTATTGGCCTTCTTCACTACCTGCTGTACCTGCATGCTTGCCTTCATTGACTGGTGTACAAGAACACCCAGATCTCTCTGTACTGCCCCTTTACCTAAATTGATTCCATTGAGGTAGTAATCTGCCTTCCTGTTCTTGCCACCAAAGTGGATAACCATACATTTATCCACATTAAACTACATCTGCCATGCATCTGCCCACTTACCTAACTTGTCCAGGTCACCCTGTAATCTCCTAACATCTTCATCACATTTCACCCTGCCACCCAGCTTTGTATCATCAACAAATTTGCTCATGTTATTGCTGAAACCATCTTCTATATCATTAACATATGCTGTAAAAAGCTGCGGTCCCAGCACGGATCCCTGTGATACCGCACTGGTCACTGCCTGCCATTCCGAAATGGAGCCGTTTATCACTATCCTTTGTTTCCTATCAGCCAACCAATTTTCAATCCAATCTAGTACTTTGCCCCCAATACCATGCGCCCTAATTTTACTCACTAACCTCCTGTGTGGGACTTTATCAAAAGCTTTCTGAAAGTCCAGGTACACTACATCTACTGGATCTCCCTCGTCCATCTTCAGAGTTACATCCTCAAAAAATTCAAGAAGATTAGTCAAGCATGATTTCCCCTTCATAAATCCATGCTGACTCTGTCCTATCCTGTTACTACTATCCAGATGTGCCGAGATTCCCAAGATAACTTAAGGTTTTATAAAAAAGGTGACATCTCAGCTCAGAAAATACATTAAAGTTGTTAGGTTAGAGTCTGTATGTATTTCAAACTTGAGTCAGACTGGTTCTCTTTCCAATGTAGGAATTTATAAAATGCCACATGGACTGACTGCCCCAAGCGTGTGTGTGTTTTGAACAAATAAAATAAATCAAACAGCTGAAAGACTTAACAGCAACTTAGGTTTGTTCAACATGCCGCATCAGTTGTGTGACACTTTGATCTTTTGCTACAAATTCTGTGTCCTATGATCCTGTGACACTAGCTACCTGATGAAGGAGCAGTGCTGTGAAAGCTAGTGCTTCCAAATAAAGCTGTTGGACTATAACCTGGTGTTGTGTGATTTTTAACTTTGTCCATCCCAGTCCAACACCGGCACCTCAACATAATGGGTATTGATATAGGTAAAATAGATCATAATATGGAATCTATTTGATCAGTTTGGATGGAAGTAAGCAATAACAAGGAAAAGAAAGCATATGTGGGAGTTGTCAATCGGCCAGTGAAGATCTTACTGAAACATCAGATTTTGAAGTTGACACGGTAGAAATTGAGAAGATGTTTCTACTCGTGGGGGAATCTCACAGTAAGGGGACATTGTTACTGAATAAGGGACACACATTTAAAAATGAGAGGTAAATGAATTTCTTGTCCCAGAGGATGGGGACTGGCTGGTATTCTCTGTCCCATAGAGCTATGGAGGCTAAATCACTGAAGACCTTTAAAGAGGAGGGAGATAGATTATTGAAATATCAAGGAGTTGAGGGGTATGAGCAGCTGGCATGAAAGAGGAATTAATGTCTCGGTTTTATGGAATGGTGGGGCACATCTGAGGGATTGAATTGCCTAAACTTAGACTATAATATCAGAGGACATAAGAGCAGATTAAGGCCATTTGGCCCATTGAGTTTGCTCTGTAATTTGATCACGGCTGATATGTTTCTCAACCCCATTCTCCTGCCTTCACCCTGTATCTCTTGCTCCCCTTACTCATCAAGAGCCTATCTATCTCTGTCTTAAATACACTCAATGACTTGGTCTCCACAGCCCTCTGTGGCAATGCGTTCTACAGATTTCCCACCCTTTGGCTGAAGAAACTCCTCCTCATCTCAGTTCTAAGGTTCCTCCCTGCACTCTGAGGCTGTGCCTTTGGGTCCTAGTCTCGCTTGCTAAAAGAAACATATTTTCCAAATCCATTCTATCTAGGCCCCTCACTATTTTGTAAGTTTCAATCAGATCTCCCTCATCCTTCAAACACCATGGAATACAGGCCTGGAGTCCTCAGCCACTCCTCCTATGAAAAGTCTTTCATCCTCGGGATCATTCTTATAAACCTCCTCTGGACCCTTCCAATGCCAATACATCCTTCCTTAGACATGGAGCCGAAAACTGTGCAAAATATCCCAAATGTGGTCTGACCAGAGCCTCACACAGCCTCAGCAATCCATCTCTGATCTTGTATTCTACCCATCTTGAAACAAATGTAAACATTGCCTTTGCCTTGCTAACTGCCAATTGAACCAGTATATTAACTGTAACAGAATCCTGAACTCTAAGCTCCTTTGTACTTCAGACTTCCAAAGACTTTCCCTGTTTAAAAAGTGGTCTATGGTTCTCTTCTCCCTCCCAAAGTACATAACTTCATGTTTCCACACTGCATTCCAGCTGCCACTTCTTGGCTAATCCTCTCCAACTTGTCCAGGTCCTTCTGCAGTCTCCCCACTTCCTCAACACGATATGTCCCGCCACCTATCTTTGCGTCATCTGTAAACTTGGCAACAATGACCTCAGTTCCTTTGTACAGGTCATTAATATAACATGAAAAGTTGTGGTCCCTCCATTGACCCCTACAGAACTCCACTAGTTACTGGTTAACAACCTGAAGAAGACTCTTTTTCCCCTACTCTCTGCCTTTTGCCAGTTGTCCAGTCCTCTATCCCAGTATCTTACCCCTAACAACATGGTCCCTTAATTTATTTTGCAACTTCCTCTGCAACCTCTCATCAAAAGCTTTCTGGAAATCCAAATAGATCACGTTCACTGGTTCTCCTTTATCTAACTTGCTTGTTACATCCTCAAAGCATTTAAACAGGCATGACCTCCCCTTGAAGAATATGCAGATGGTTTAATGTTATTTTAATGGTGATGGCAATTCTACATGAGAGGAAATTATGTACCGAGTGGTTATGTGATATCTAACTTTGTCATCAGATATCTGGGCATTTCCACCTCTCCATCTTCAATTCCTATGTACTTGATTGGTATGTTGATCTGCTCCTCTGTAAAGTTCGTAGTGACCATCACTGGGATTATTCCCTGGTTTTCTTTTATTCCTTGGAGCTCTGCCTTCTCTTCCACAGGGAGAGAAATCAGAGACGTGTGAGCATTTGAAATACATTTAGTGGAAAGGATGAAATGGCAACATTGGGGAGGGTGACTGTGAAGTGGCAACAAAATGAGGGTAAGTATCAGATTTCAATCTGAGGAGGTGGATTAACAATGAGGAATGGATTGAGTTGGAAGGTATATTGATGCAAGGAATACTGTGGAAACAAATGGTGGAGAGTTCAGAGTGTGGAATGCTAGATGTCACTCATCTTTGCTGCCCGCATGGGATCATTGTACCTCTTTTAGTATTTAGTCAGTGTTGAGTGCATATTGCTGCTCATGTCTAGTCATACCTCTCTGGGTTGTGAAGTTGGTGTCTGCCCCATGTCTGCAGATGATAGTATTGTGTCTTGGATACTCAACCAAAAGCATGCCCTTCAGGAAAACATCAGAGAACTGACAGTGGAGCAAGAGAGTACTATTCCTTCCCTTTGTCAGTTGCATATTCAGTGAATGAGCTATAATGGAGTTATTCTGAGCCCTGTGACCAGTGAATAGAAATCTTTGTGAGACATGAATCATCATTACACTGCACTCTGCAATTGTTCAGAAAACCTAGAGTTGGAGCAGTAAATCTGTGGCTGTATTAAATAGCCACAAAAAGCCTGCTTTTCTAACAATGCTAATGAGCAGATTGATTCAATTCTAATTTCGCCCAATAATTCCTATTTATTTCGTGTTATGGTATCCTTGCAGCAGGTTCCAGGTTCCCTCGGAAACCTACATGTTTCGGAACAGGAGAAGGGATTTCAAGACGAGGGGCACATTTTTAAGGTGAGAGGAGAGAGATTTAAAAAAGATATAAGGAGTAAATTTTCTATACAAAGGGTGGTTTGCATGTAGAATGTATGCCCCGAGGAAGTGATGGATGCAGGCATAAATGCAAAATTTAAAATATATTATTATAGATACATGAATAGGAAAGGTTTGGAGGGATGTGGGCCTGGAGCAGGCAGGTGGGATTCGTTTAGTTTGGGATTTTGTTTGGGATGGACTGGTTGGATGGTAGGACCTGTTTCCGTTCTGGTTGGTTCTATGACTCTTTGACTCGAACAGTAAGGCAACCTCTTATAAAGGAGAATGCAGAAACATAAATACCCTGGCGAACAGGTTCATAGATTCTAATGGAGATTCCTAAACCCTCTTGAGCAATAATGTTTCTATAGATTCTGGTGAAGTATGCGTGTGACATTATGTGCCTTTAAGAGGGACCTGTTCTGTCCTGTTTCTCTTGAAGAGTCATGTTGTGAACCAGGTGCTGAGGTGTCTGCTCTATGGAAAGCTGAGTATGCCACTTTGGGTTTTTTAAAAAAGTAGACAAAAGAAACATGAGTGGATGGAGTCAGCCCAAGGCTTTAATAATACCCAAGGTTTTAGTTTGTTGAAGTTAGAGTTTTTGAGTTGAAGATGTTAGATACAGCTGGATGGAGCTCAAATTCTCTCTCTGCTGCTAGATTCATTTGTAAGTGCTCTTTCTCCTCAACTGAAGAATACCAGTGAATCTGTTTTGCTGAATTTCCCTTTGTTAAAGGTGTGCTTATGGGATGCTGCTATGTTGGAACAGTTGTCGATTAGTGGTTAAATAAAATACTATTTTGTTAAGTATTTTGATTGAGTTAAAGTTGTGCCAATTCTTCTTTTCTGTTTGTATTTAACTGCAGTGTTTGAATAAAGTGTGTTTTACCATCAGCCTAGAAGTTTGACGAATTGAATCAGATCTGGAATATAGTGCCTTACACTTGCCTTTAAATAAAATAAAAGTTAGGGTCTAGGCTATCTCCATGATGTATTTTTGAAGGGGTTTGGAATCATCTATAACGTGTGACTCATCAACGAGTTTTGATTTTCGAAGACATGAAACATGGGAGAAATTACCCCACCCCCTTCCTGAACAATGTGGCCAATGATGGGGCAATTGAGACATTATGATGAGAATGATCAAATGAAATTCTTCTTGAAAGGAAAAATAAAATCAGAAGACACAAGGTTTCAATGGTTAGGCAAGAATCTGCTAATGAGCAGCAAGAGGCCTAATTTTTTTAATTCAATTCATTTGTGGGACTTGGGCACCGCTGGCTGGCCAGCACTGATAACCCATTGCTAGTTGCCCTTGAGAAGGTAGTGGTGAGCTGCCTTCTTGAATCGCTGTGGTCCACTTGCTGTGGGTTGACCCCCAATGTCAGGAGGGAGGGAATTCCAGGACTTTGACACAACGACTGTGAAGGAATGGCAGTATATTTCCAAGTCAGGGTGGTGAGTGGCTTGGAGGGGAACTTGCAGATTGTGGTGTTCCCAAGTACCTACTGCCCTTGTCCTTCTACATGGAAGTGGTCATGGGTTTGGAAGGTGTTGTCTGAGGATCTTTGGTGAATTTTTGCAGAATATCTTATAGATAGGACACACTGCTGCTGCTGAGCGCCAGTGGTGGAGGGATTGAATGTTTGTGGATGTGGTGCCAATCAAGTGGCATGTATTGTGTATATTATCATCTCATTATTGCCTAATTTCACCTCATGTGTGCAAAGGTTGTTGTTTTCCCAAGTCCTGGTGAAGAAAGAGGGAGCATCAGTTCCTGAACCTCAGTCTGTAATATTCACAATATCTGCTGCTAATCCAGAAAACCAGTAATAAATCCATGATCTCAGGTTGCCACCTTACACATCCATAACACTCTCTTTAAAGTGCATATTCTTTTCATTTCCTTTTTGTACTATATACTATCCCCTATTTAACTTTATACCTGTGAGTGTCATGTCTTTATCTTTTTGCTTGGGTTTGCAAGGAATAAAATTACTCTTCCCTTCATTCAAGATAGCCTTGTAATTGGTTTCTTAATTGTTTCTGGTGAATTAGTTAACTGCATCTTAAATGAAGTGAGATACAGCTTCATGTTAGCAAAATCATTACATCATTGTTGCAGCCAAATGAGGAGGTTGGAAAGAGGAGAACTAATTAACCCCTCCCCACCTGATTATAAAACAATCAAGAAAACTGTGGTGAATCTAATATCAGATGCCTTGATTGTCAAGGCAAGTTAATGGAGTATTTTATATAAAACACAGGTTGCGATTGTATGACTCGCTTAATGATTTCTGAAGGTTTTCTCCTCACGTTATCTCAGGAAATTAGGAAACATAAAGGGTTCTTTTCTCTTCAAATCATGAACATGCCTTAGTTTATTCATTTTTGTTGATCTCTCATTTCATCCAATTTAATCCTTCTTAAAATAACATGCTTTTAGTCTGAGGTATTTCAGATCATGTGCCAATACAGAAGTCTTCCAAATGGCACATCTTGTCTGACAAAAACAGAGTGCAGGAGAAACTCAGCAGATCCGACAGCATCTGCAGGGAGAAAGCAGAGATAGTGTTTTGATTCCAGTGACCCCGAAAAGTACTGTGATTTGTCAGTTGGACTTGCTTCATTTTTTGGTCAGAGCTCATCAAACAAGGCTGGCTGTCTAAGACCCTACTGCCAGACCTGCTGTGCCTATCCAGGATTCTGTGTTTATTTAAGATTTCGAACATCGGCAGTTATTTGTTTGTTTTAGCATGTTGTATCCATTGACTCAAGAGTTACCAGGCCATTTAAGCAACTGCAGGCCTGAACTTCCATCAGTTCCTGAATGACATTGACAAGGGTGAGTTTGTTGGGAAAATGTGAGATATCAGAAAACTGAGATTAACGACTTTGAGAAACAAAAGTCTAGTTTTCCACGAAAGGGTTGAACAGTGAGATGAGAATCTTGCTGATAGGTTAAGAAATATATGTTCTATAAATATCTATTTGCAAGTGTTTGCATCTCATTACCCAAAATGCCTCATCTATCAGCTGTTCCCTATTGACAAGAGAGAAATCAGACTGTGACAATTCCCTATATGAATGTCAGAGTATGCTCCTGGTGCCTACAACTTGCTGCACACTCCTCCATTTGCTTGATAAACAGCAGTTCCAAATATTTCAGGGCAGCAACTACCAACACGGTGGCTCAGTGGTTAGCACTGCTGCCTCACAGCACTGCGGACCCAGGTTTGATTCCACCCTTGGGTGACTGTCTGTGTGGAGTTTGCACATTCTCCCTGTGTTTGCATGGGATTCCGTTGGGTTCTCTGGTTTCCCCCAAAGATGTGCCGGTTAGTTGGATTGTCTGTGTTAAATTACCCATAGTGTTCACAGATGTGTTACCATGGGAAATGTATGGTTCCGGGGAAATGGTAGGGGGATGGGTCTGGGTGGGATGCTCTTTGGTGGGTCGGTGTAGACCTGTTGGACTGAATAGCCTGTTTTCACACTGTAAGTTTTCCTAAGGATTTTACCTGCTCCCTGCATCATCCGAGATTGGCTTTGAACATGCACAAATCTCATCAGGACTATATCACTGACTCAGTTAGAATGATGTTCTCCCCTTGATGTGCACTTTGCAGCACATTGACATCTTTCATTGTAACACTGCTGCCTGCAGGACAGGCACCCGTGATAGTCCACTGGGGAACATGGTTACTCTGGGAGGGGTATGCAACAGAACAGGGTGCAGCTCAGGGCTCTTCGCATATTTTCTTAGTGATCACTCAAGTGCGCCACCTTGGAAGCTCAATGTAACTCTGCCCTGCCTTGCTGTCCATTGTCTTTTTTTCACTATTCAGAACTTAAAGGCTCACAGTATGTCTGTGCAGGTTTGGCATTTAGCACAGATACAAAGCCAGGCAGTTTATTATGATTGCCAACAGTGATTAGTCAAGGGGCTGGAGGTGTTATTGTGTGGCACATGTTTCATCAATGTCCCATCTACAGCACAAACCAACAGCTCATGTGACAAAAAACCCTGCATGTGCTTTTGACAAATAGCTTTGTCTCAATGCTGAAAATGTGTTGCTGGAAAAGCGCAGCAGGTCAGGCAGCATCCAGGGAACAGGAGAATCGACGTTTCGGGCATAAGCCCTTCTTCAGGAATGAAGGGCTTATGCCCGAAACGTCGATTCTCCTGTTCCCTGGATGCTGCCTGACCTGCTGCGCTTTTCCAGCAACACATTTTCAGCTCTGATCGCCAGCATCTGCAGACCTCACTTTCTCCTCAGCTTTGTCTCAATGCCTAAGGGGAATAGGCTTCAGTCAAATCAAGAGGGATTGTCGAACTCAAGGATTCTTACTACAGTAGGTCGAGCCAGCATCTTAGTCTGTGGGCTTGGCAACAGTCAGTCAGCAGCATGGGGGTGGTTATGGTTTGGGTATCATATCACTAAAGTCCAGAGTCATGGACTATTCTGAAGACTCAGATTTGTCAGTCAGAGTTAAGGTCCCTGTCACTCGTCAATCAGGGCTATCCATCCAAGTTAGTCAAGTTGGGCCTATGCCCTGTCTTTGATCAAGAGATGGGAGTTTTTATCAGGGGCCACTGCTGTGGTGGGCAACATGGGTAAGTCCATTGCAGAGATTGAAGGTAGCATGCTGTAATGCAGGGGGGACAACTGTCATGGGAGGCAGCTCAAAATACAATAGTGAGAGATGATAGTACACTGGGAACATGGTTACAATGGGAGGGGTGTTGTCAATGACCACATCATCACTGACTTCTGTAAGGGACAATGCAGTGTGTTGGTGAGTATGGCTAAACTGCAGTTGGTCATGATTGATGACGGCTGTGCTGGCATTCATTGCATCTGGTTACTTCCAAGGGTCCGTTGGAGAATTGTGTGTGATACCTCTCAATTCTCTACTTGCAAGTGTAGCACAGCTATTACCGATGTGATGTTTGACAGATCACACCATTTCATCTCATTTCCCTTCAGTGCTGCAGCCCGGGCAGTAATCTTTTCCAATGTAACTTACAGGGCACTACAGACTGTAAACAAGTTGCATTGAGAGTGCCATATTGTAATACAGATGACTTCACCAACAGAAGAGGCTTTCATTCCATAAATGTACAAGCCATGTGTAGTGCATCTTAGAAGTCACTGCCAGTTACCCTGGAAGATACCATGATGTCCTTGAAAACATTCCTTTTTCAGTTTTCTTTCAAGGTCCAGTTGAATTTCACATTACTGGGAGATTAGGGTTACCTTCGGCAACCATGGCTACTGATTCCATTATGGAGCCTTTGACTGAGGCTGGATGTACTTAACAGGCTAAAATGAGGTAAAAACAATGACAGCAGATGTTGGAAACCAGATTCTGGATCAGTGGTGCTGAAAGAGCACAGCAATTCAGGCAGCATCCGAGGACAGGCAAAATCCGAGGACAGGCAAAATCGACGTTTCGGGCAAAAGCCCTTCATCAGGAATAAAGGCAGAGAGCCTGAAGAGTGGAGAGATAAGCTAGTGGAGGGTGGGGGTGGGGATAGAGTAGCATAGAGTACAATAGGTGAGTGGGGGAGGAGATGAAGGTGATAGGTCAGGGAGGAGAGGGTGGAGTGGATAGGTGGAAAAGGAGCTGGGCAGGTCGGACAAGTCCGGACAAGTCAAGGGGATCGTGTTTCTGGAGGTTAGAAACTAGGATGAGGTGGGGGAAGGGGAAATGAGGAAGCTGTTGAAATCCACATTGATGCCCTGGGGTTGAAGTGTTCCGAGGCGGAAGATGAGGCGTTCTTCCTCCAGGCGTCTGGTGGTGAGGGAGCGGCGGTGGAGGAGGTCCAGCACCTCCATATCCTCGGCAGAGTGGGAGGGGGAGTTGAAATGTTGAGCCACGGGGCGGTTTGGTTGATTGGTGCGGGTGTCTCGGAGATGTTCCCTAAAGCGCTCTGCTAGGAGGCGTCCAGTCTCCCCAATGTAGAGGAGACCGCATCGGGAGCAACGGATACAATAAATGATATTAGTGGATGTGCAGGTAAAACTTTGATGGATGTGGAAGGCTCTTTTAGGGCCTTGGATGGAGGTGAGGGAGGAGGTGTGGGCGCAGATTTTACAGTTCCTGCGGTGGCAGGGGAAAGTGCCAGGATGGGAGGGTGGGTCGTAGGGGGGGGGGGACCTGACCAGGTAGTCACGGAGGGAACGGTCTACAGAACGCCCCTGGTGCTCACCTTCCACCCTACCAACCTTCGCATAAACCAAATCATCCGCCGACATTTCCGCCACCTTCAAACAGACCCCACCACCAGGGATATATTTCCCTCCCCACCCCTCTCTGCCTTCCGCAAAGACCGTTCCCTCCGTGACTACCTGGTCAGGTCCATGCCCCCCTACGACCCACCCTCCCATCCTGGCACTTTCCCCTGCCACCGCAGGAACTGTAAAACCTGCGCCCACACCTCCTCCCTCACCTCCATCTAAGACCCAAAAGGAGCCTTCCACATCCATCAAAGTTTTACCTGCACATCCACCAATATCATTTATTGTATCCGTTGCTCCCGATGCGGTCTCCTCTACATTGGGGAGACTGGACACCTCCTAGCAGAGCGCTTTAGGGAACATCTCCGAGACACCCGCACCAATCAAACAAACCGCCCCATGGCTCAACATTTCAACTCCCCCTCCCACTCTGCCGAGGACATGGAGGTGCTGGGCCTCCTCCACCGCCGCTCCCTCACCACCAGACGCATGGAAGAAGAACGCCTCATCTTCCGCCTCGGAACACTTTAACCCCAGGGCATCAATGTGGATTTCAACAGCTTCCTCATTTCCCCTTCCCCCACCTCATCCTAGTTTCTAACCTCCAGCAACACGATCCCCTTGATTTGTCCGGACTTGTCCGACCTGCCCAGCTCCTTTTCCACCTATCCACTCCACCCTCTCCTCCCTGACCTATCACCTTCATCTCCTCCCCCACTCACCTATTGTACTCTATGCTACTCTATCCCCACCCCCACCCTCCTCTAGCTTATCTCTCCACGCTTCAGGCTCTCTGCCTTTATTCCTGATGAAGGGCCTTTGCCCGAAACGTTGATTTTGCCTGTCCTCGGATGCTGCCTGAATTGCTGTGCTCTTCCAGCATCACTGATCCAATACTTAACAGGCTGCCTATTCTTTAATGAGAACCATTATGGAGCTGAAGCTGAGGTTCTGCTGCTCGGATTGATCTGGGGTGCCTTGCAGTACAGTCCAGCCACAGCGTACCATGTCGTTCGAGCATGACATACCCTGCTCAGCTGAAGCTGGCAAAGAGGAGATGTGATGGACACTAAAGATCTGGGAGATTTGCAGCAATTTCCAAGGAGGAAGATGAGATTGAACAAGAGGAATATCACCTACAATATGATAAAGAGATGCAGTGCTGTGTCCAAGAAGCCAGGCAGGAATTAATTCACACTGAGCTGGGTGCAGTCATCATCCATTTGATGGTGCTTGAAAGGCAAGCAGTCCCTGTCTGTTCCCAGAAGCAAGTGCAATTCTTTGTTTGTTTGTTTTGTTCAATCCTCGCTTTTACTGTACAACAGCAAAGAGAATATATTTCAAACCTCTGCCCTCAGAAACATGTTTTGCTTCCCTCCGACTATGTGTACTGTGAAGTGTAGTTCCTGAGTGACTGCACTTGACCTGGGCTTGAAAGATGGGCTTTCAGTGCAGTGCTAGCATCATAAATTCCAGCAGTGGTGAGGATACTCAGTGCCACTGAGTGCAAGTGGGGTACTATAGAGGCATGGTGCCTATACAATATGGCTGGCATCATTAAACAATGAAAACTCACTCGAGCTTATCCTCCATATTGACCCTTCACTGGCTTTTTTTGGAAAATTCAACCTACAGGCTTTTAGGACGCAATGGTATTTGGTGTGCTTTCATGATAGTGTTCATTTGAATGCTGCAGTAATTGATCATGAAACGTCCATTTGCAAAAGTGAACCCCAAACAGGGTGCTGTACTCTGCCTTGATAACACTTGGTTTGGAATATTATGGATCACAGGAAAATTGGACCAACTGTCTTTAGGAGGGTACTGTTTTGCATTTACAAGAATGCATTATAAAAATTAATAAACAATTAAATCAGATTGTATGACACAGATTTAGATCCATCTTCTGCATGTTTATTAATTAATTTCAGTATAAAACACAATATGTCAGTTACAGTTCAAATTAAAGTGCACTTTGAAATTATATAAAAAGTACACTTCATTTACTGACTCATCAATTGTAAGATAAATATTACATAAGGAAGGGAGCAAGCAAATGAAACGGGACTAAAAGGCTCAACACTTTAAACGTGATCTTTTAATTATTGTTTAATGAGTTGCAGAATTCCTTCAAAGTGCGTCAGGTATTCTTCAGGAGAGGTTTACTCTGCCAGTGTCAGTCTCAATCACCGAGGCAACCCAAAAGATAGACAACTACAAATATTCAAAGAGTGAATCCTTGCAGGCTTAATTAAAAGCACAGCCAGCAACTCAGTAGCGTCGCAGTTAAAACACTCCTTCACACTGTTGTGGGAAAGCGTTTTGCTTCCAGCATTGATTAACACTACAATTTCCTCCCATATGTCAGATGTCTTATCCTTTCTCAGCCAGTTTACTCCGAGGTGTGTCCCAACTCAGGAGGGAGCTGACATCTGTCTGTGTCTTATAGTATGTGTGCCTCCTGTTAGCTGACTTGAGGAACGGCACTGCTATTGATAGTTGTGGAAGTCAGTTTATTGTCAGGTTGCCCAGCCAATAGATGTATAACAGCAAATAGCAATGTGTCGCTGAATAAGCACAAGGGAAACAAAGACAACAGTAAAATAATTGAAGTGGAACACACTGGTTTCTTTCTTGAGGAATTATTTGATACACCATTTATGTAGGATAAAGAAAGGTCTCAAAATAATTTGCATTTGCAACGCATGTAATCAATATAATCTCCAGCAAGTTTTCAGTGGGTGGAGAGTAGGTAAAGTGAAAAAAATTTGCTTTGTTAAAAACAATTTCCATTCCTTCAATCCAATACATGTCTCAAGCATAGATGCTACCCCAGTTAAAGTCACCAACGATGTCCATGTGACTGTATCCATAGTGTGTTAGTTTTCTTTTTATTCTCCACACAGACTTTGAGATGGGGAACATTCACTCTCTCCGTCACTAGCTCTCCTATCCAGGAGATGCATTGCAATAAGTTGCCAAGATCATTTTAGCAGCTTTTACTGAGTCCAAGATGTCCACCACCTAACAGAGGCAATGGAATGTCATCACCGCCAAATCACACACAATCCTGGTTTAGACATATCTAACAATGTCTTAATGATAACTGGTTCATAATATTGGTCCTTCCCAGCAGCATCATTTTGGAAACAGCACAAAATGTAATAGTGCAGAGTGAAAATATGGTGGCCATCATTAATGACGCATACATCCAAGAGATGTCAAAATAGAAAGCAGGCTAAGTCATGTGACCAATATTCCATATCTAACATAATATTCATCCTGATAGCTTTTGAAAGATATTACAAAGCATACAGTTAAATGTCATTTAAATATTCTTGGTTATGTAGACTGTCATAGAATCCCTACAGTATGGAAGCAGGCCATTCAGCCCATACCAACCGTCCAAAGAGCATCCCACCCTATAACCCTGCATTTCCCATGGCTAATCCACCTACCTGTGCATTCCAGGACACTCTAGGCAATTTAGCATTGTGAATACACCTAACCTGTACATCTTTGGACAGTTGGCAGAAACACATTGAGACATAAGGAGTACGTGCAAACTTCACTCAGACAGTCACCCGAGGCTAGAATCGAACCCAAGTCCCTGGTGCAGGGAGGCAGCAGTGCTAACCACTGAGCCAGCGTGCTGCCCAATCCTACCATGACTGAAATAATTGTCAAAATGCCAGTTTTCATGTTTACCTAAAAGAAGAAGGTGCATGAAATGGGTCTGGCAGTCAGATAATAAAAAATATTGACAGAAGCTATAGAATATGTGAATGTTAAAACAGAGAGATGTGGTGTATCAATTCTTTGTCAATATTATGAGTCACGTAATCCAATCCTTTTCTGATTGATACCTATGCCCTTTAATATGTCTCATTTTCAAAAACCTATACTTTTACAGAGATTTAGATTAGATTAGATTAGATTACTTACAATGTGGAAACTGTACTCCACATCAACAACAGTTTGTGGCAGAGGATTCCACATTTTGACAACCATCTAAGTTTGTTTCTTGCTTGCAAATAGTTCAGTTTAACATCCCAGAGAATCAATTGCATAGACCATCAGCAACATCTGATCCGTTGCACCTTTGCCAATTTACCATAATCCCTTGCTTTGTTCCTCTAATATATCAACAATTGTACAAAATCACACAAATGCATTATTCATTTCCAAATCTGGGGAAGCAGAGGGGTTTTATTCAGTTTGAATAACTATGCAAATGAGCAGAGATACTTTCTTCACAAAGCATTTGTTGCTCTGGGGGTTGTCTGGAACATGGAGTGGAAAAGTGAGAAATCCTCCTGAGCCTTGTGAAATTGTGTGTGAAAAAGATATGACTCCATAATGGATGATCTATGTGAAGAGAGGATAATTTAGAATGCTCTCAAGGTTTTTTAATTATTAAAACCTCACTGCATTAACAATGTAAGAGAATAGTCTGGGAAAGTAAAATGATCTGAACAAATTTAGAAACTTGTTCTGTGAAGATGTGCAAATAACATTTATAAACTGAATGTTGTTTTATACATATGGTTAAAACATATACACATGTATGCTAGTGAGGTGCCTTCTGGTATCCTGTGTCCAGTTCTGGACACCCTGCTAAAGGAAGTATATTATTATGCTCGAGAGGGTTGAGAAGAGATTTTCCAGGATGTTGCTGGTTATGGAAAGTTTGAGTTATAAAGAAAGGCTGGGACGTTTTTAACTGGAGTGTAGGAGGTTGAGAGGTGATCTTATAGAGATTTAGAAAATCATGAGAGTTATCGATAGAGTTAATTTTAGGTGTCTTTTCCCTAGGATGGGGGACTTTCAAGACAAGGGGGCATTTTTTTAAGGTGAGAGGAAAGAGATTTTAAAAAGACATGGGGAGACAAATGTTTTGCACAGAGGGTGGTTCGCATGTGGAATGAACTTTCTGAGGGAGTGATGGATGAGGGCACTGTTCCAAAGTTTAAAAAATATTTAGATAAGTACACGATTAGAAAACCCTTTGAAGGTTTCTACTGTCCCACATTAGGATATGGGCCAGGAGCAGGCAGGTGGTAGTTTAGTTTGGGATTATGATTGGCATTGATTGGTTGGGCCAAAAGGTCCGTTTCTGTGCTGTATGATTCTATATAAGAAATAATCTCTATTCAGTGTGCCAGGTGTTTAGCAGGTTTCTTTCATGTTTGTTTGAAATTATTCATCAGTTCAATTCAACTTAAATCTTTGCCTAAACAGCAACTTTCATTCCACCACCTACTTACTCAGAACTAAGTGCAATTTTAACCAGCTTTCATTGGCATATTGTCATCACACAATTTCTCCCTTTTTGATTGAATAATACAAAACATTTTGTAACTGTTGCTAGATGACAGAAATTTTCCATTTGCAGTTAGTGTTGTGGTGAGTGAGTTTCATGGCACCAGGTCCACCATGACCCAGGGGAAAGCAAAGTTTGTTCCTTGCTTCATGCACAAGCAGCTAGAGGTACTGGTGAAGAGGAGGGTAACCATTTTCTACGCAGATTAGCACAGGAAGCCATGCAACTGTCAGACAGCACTGTGTGCAAATTGCAGCTGGGGTTAGTGTTGCGTACTGGAGAAATGGGATACCTAGTAGGGCAGTGGAAAGGACAATGATCAATAGGTCAATACGTGCGATGAATTCCTTCTGCTACATCGCCCTTATCCTAACCCTGCCATCCACACAGATCTCATCATGGTTCATGGACTTCAACTCTCACTGTTGCACGCATTTCCACTCATTAGCTTTCACCCACCTCAGCCTCCCAAACTGATAACACTTTCTGTCCTGTGCAATTCCTATTCACTCACTGGGACACCTTGTTCCCACTCCTGCTCAAGAATCACCACTATATACTCTTTAATCCACTTCTGTCATACTCAATACCTTCTCTTCTCTCATTGCAGGGAAAGATTGGCTTATACATTATGATGGCTGAACAATCGTACATAGACATTGTACTCTGGTCCTTCCTGAGCTGTTAAATAGGAATAACTGCTCAACTGCTTTCATTATTTTATGGCATTTAGGTTAGATTCCCGACAGTGTGGAAACAGGCCCTTCAGCCCAACAAGTCCACATTGACCCTCCAAAGAGCAACCCTAAATTTACCCCTTCACCTAACACTGCGGCAATTTAGCATAGCCAATTCACCTAACCTGCACATCTTTGGACTGTGGGAGGAAACCCACGCAGACACAGGGAGAATATGCAAACTCCACACTGACAGTTGTTCAAGGTGGGAATTGAACCCACGTCCCTGGCACTGTGAGGCAGCAGTGCTAACCACTGTGCCACTGTGCCGCCCTAAGTTGATATTGCCTAATGCAGGCCTTTAGGTTGTCAAAAATATTTCTTAAATAGATCCTGAGCAATTTGCCCTTTGAAAAGTTTCTACCATTTACTTAAAAGATTCTAAAATGACTAACTGAGTCTCAAAAGATAGGATGCAATAAAATTTAAAACATTCAACAATTGGCAGTCTCAGCTGGTACTCTCATCTCTGGGCCACAGAAATATATTCAGAATTATGCAAAAGTTATGCATTAACTTAATTGTTTGCAGAAAATACATTTATTATCTGGTAAGCAGTGATCATATTCTAGTTTGTTCCTCCTATCATCCACAACCTCATCAAATATGTTGAACATCTCCTCAGCACTGAAGAAAGGATCATCTGCAAGGTGCTGAACATAGTCTGTGGGAATTCAATGGCATTAAATCCAATTTTATGAGTAGCAAAACCTGTACAGCATCCACGTTGCTCTGTTAATGGTATCTGACGATAGCTCTATTTCGTGATGAAGTCTGTGGGTTCATGAAATAATCAACAATTCTTTAATTGCAGCACGTGGATATTTTTTCTAGAAATGATAATTTGTTTGACTGTCTTAAGGTTGATGTATAGTCTGTCAGTAGTCAATTATTGCTATTCACATCTCTAATCTGGCTCAGGACTGGTTATTCAAAAAGGTTTAGCTATGAGCCCCTACAGTATGGAAGTATTGGCTATTCAGCCCATACCAATCCTACAAAGTGCATGCTACTCAGACCCACCCTCCCACTGAAACCCAGCATTTCACATGGACACTATGGGCAATTTCCCACAGCCAATCCACCTAACCAGCACATCTTTAGACACTGGGAGGAAATTCACACAGACACGGACTGAAGGTGCAAACTCCACACAGTCACCTGGGGTGGAATTGAACCCTGACACTGTGATGCAGCGGTGCTAACCACTGAGCTACCATGCCGTTTGAGCTTCTTTATTTTAATCATTTGTTTTTTATGAATTTGAGAATGAAAGTTAGGGGAGTTGGTCATTTATTGCTCAACCCCATCTGCTCTGAGAATGTTGTGATGAATTTTCATCTGGACTTCAGTTCAGTAGATGGTGGAAGTTAGATTTGGATCTATTTACTCATCATAACTCCAAGTCTTTGACCTACTCTTGTAGCCAAACCATTACGTAGCTTATTCCAGCTAATTTTTTTTTCTGTTTAAGTTATCTTAAGTTTTTCAATTGTCCTCTTTTCTTAAAGAATTAATTAATTATTGATCTGATGTCGTTCAAATATTCACTGGGGGTTACATCAATCTTACAATATTTTGTGTTTTCATCATCTATTCAAGACATAATTTCATGGTGAAAACATGTGACCCACTGCCATCTGACTATGTAAGGAATTATAGGATCACAGAAGAAAGAGAGAGAGAGAGGTAGCAGGGAAGCAGATCATTCAACTCAACATGTTTGTGATAGCTCTTTGAAAAAGCATTCACATGGAGTCCCATTTTCCTACTTTTTGTCCATAATTTTATACATGCCTCATCTTCAAGAATCTCTGTGCAACTAACTTATGAAACCATTTTCCTCCTCTTTTTCATTGGCACAGTCCATATCTTGTTAACTCTATGTAGAAAAACATTTCTATTCATCTCCATTCTCATTCTTCTGTCAATGATTTTAAATCTATTATTAGTTGTTATTGATCCATTCATCAAAGAGCATTGTTTTCTCTACCTATGCCATGAAAGACTCTCAATATCTTGAAAACCTTGATTAACCTTTATTAGAAACTTTTCTAATCCAAGGAGAACAATTCTAAACTTTCAAAACATCTCCATGTAACTGAAGTCCTCAGTATTGGCACCTTCACATTAAATCTCGGCTATAACATTTTGAACGCGTTCACACCTTTTCTGAAGTCCCCAGTGGCAGCCTAGCCTGTGAGTTATAAATTTCAGTATGATTTTTATTCATAGAATCCCTACAATATGGATGTACCTTCTAGAGAAGGTGCAAAACTTGACCTATTCTTGGGAAATAAGGCATGGCAGGTGACTGAGATGTCAGTGGGGGAGCACTTTGGGGCCAGCAACCATATTTCTGTTAGTTTTAAAATAATGATGGAAAAGGATAGACCAGATCTAAACATTGAAGTTCTAAATTGGAGGAAGGCTAATTTTGACAGTATTAGTCAAGAACTTTCAAAAGCTGTTTGGGGGCAGATGTTTGCAGGTAAAGGCACACCTAAAAAATGGGAAGCCGTCAGAAATGAGATAACGAGAGTCCAGAGACAGTACATTCCTGTCAGGATGAAAGCAAAGGCTGGTAGGTATTGGGAATGCTGGATGACTAAAGAAATTGAGGGTTTGGTTAAGAAAAAGAAGGAAGCATATGTCAGGTATAGACAGGATAGATCGAGTGAATCCTTGGAACAGTATCAAGGCAGTAGGAGTATACTTAAGAGGGAAATCAGGAGGGCAAAAAGGGACATGAGATAGCTTTGGCAAATAGAATTAAGGAGAATGCAAATGGTTTTTACCAATACATTAAGGACAAATGGGTAACTAGGGAGAGAATTGGGCCCCTCAAAAATTAGTTTGGCAGCCTTTGTGTGGAACTGCAGGAGATGGTGGAGATACTAAATGAGTATTTTGCATCAGTGTTTACTGTGGCAAAGCACATGGAAGATATAGAATGTAGGGAAATAGATCATAACATCTTGAAAAATGTTCACATTACAGAGGATGAAGTGCTGGATGTCTTGAAATGCATAAAAGTGGATAAATCCCCAGGACCTGATCAGGTGTATCCTAGAACTCTGTGGGAAGCTGGAGAAGTGATTGCTGGGCCTCTTGCTGAGATATTCATATCATTGATAATCACAGGTGAGGTGCCGGAAGAATGGAGGATGGCTAACGTGGTACCACTGTTTAAGAAGGTTGGTAAGGACAAGCCAGGGAACGATAGACCTCTGCACCTGATGTTGCTGGTGGGAAAGTTGTTGGAGGAAATCCTGAAGAACAGGATGTACATGTATTTGGAAAGGTAAGAACAGTTAGAGATAGTCAACATGGCTTTGTACATGGGAAATCATGTCTTACAAACTTGATTGAGTTTTCTGAAGAAGTAACAAAGAGGATTGATGACGGCAGAGTGGTGGACATGATCTGTATGGACTTCAGTAAGGCGTTCGACTAGGTTCCCCATAGGAGACTGGTTAGCAAGGTTAGATCTCATGGAATACAGGGAGAACTAGCCATTTGGATACAGAACTGGCTCAAAGGTAGAAGACAGAGGGTGGTGGTGGAGGGTTGTTTTTCAGACTGGAGGCCTGTGACCAGTGGAGTGCCACAAGGATCGGTGCTGGATCCACTACTTTTCTTCATTTACCTAAATGATTTGGATGCGAGCATAAGAGGTACAGTTAGTAAGTTTGCAGATGGCACTAAAATTGGAGGAGTTGTGAACAGCGAAGAAGATTACCTCAGATTACAGTGAACCTTGATCAGATGTGCTAATGGGCTGAGAACTGGCAGATGGAGTTTAATTTAGATATATGTGAGGTGCTGCATTTTGGGAAAGCAAATCTTAGCAGGACTTATACACTTAATGGTAAGGTCCTAGGGAGTGTTGCTGAACAAAGAGACCTTGGACTGCAGGTTCATAGCTCCTTGAAAGTGGAATCACAGGTAGATAGGATAGTGAAGAAGGCATTTGGTATGCTTTCCTTTATTGGTCAGAGTATTGAGTACAGGAGTTGGGAGGTCATGTTGTGGCATTGGTTAGGCCACTATCGGAATATTACCTGCAAGTCTGGTCTCCTTCCTATCGGAAGGACGTTGTGAAACTTGAAAGGGCTCAGAAAAGATTTACAAGGATGGTGCCAGAGTTGGAGGGTTTGAGCTATAGGGAGAGGTTGAATTGACTTGGGTTGTTTTCCCTGGAGTGTCAGAGGCAGAGGGGTGACCTTATAGAGGTTTATAAAATCATGGATAGGGTAAATAGACAAGATTCTTTTTCCCTGGGGTGGGGGAGTCCAGAACTCGAGGGCATAGAGGGGAAAGATATAAAAGAGACCTAAGGGGCAACCTTTTCATGCAGAGGGTGGTACGTGTATGGAATTAACTGCCAGAGGAGTGATGGAGGCTGGTACAATTGCAACATTTAAAAGGCATCTGGATGGGTGTATGAATAGGAAGGGTTTGGAGGGATATGGGTTGGGTGCTGGCAGGTGGGAGTAGATGGTTTGGGACATCTGGTTGACATGGATGAGTTGCACCGAAGAGTCTGTTTCCATGCTGTACATCCCTATGACTATAATGTGGAAGTGGAGCAACAAGTTCACACCGATCCTCCAGAGAGTATCCAATCTTGACCTACCCTATGCCTGTAACCCTGCATTCCCTACGGCTAATCCACCTTTCATGCATATCTTTGGACTGTGTTTGGAACTAGAGTATCCAGAGAAATCCAGTGCAGACACAGGGAAAATGTGGAAACTCCACACAGGCAGTTGCCCGATGGTGGAATTGAACCCGGGTCCCTGTTGCTGTGAGGCAGCAATGCTGTCCACTGTGACACTCCGTTATTTTTTTTCCTTTCATGGGGTGTAGGCATTGCTGGCAAGGCCAGCACATGTTCCCCACCCCTTTCTGCACTTGAACTGTGTGGTTTGTTAAATCATTTCAGTAAGCAGATAAGAGCCAATCAAGTTGCTGTGTGTTGAGTCACATTTCAACCATATCACAGAGATGTACAGCACGAAACAAACCTTTTAGTCCAATTTGTCCATATTGACCAGATATCATAAATTAATCTAGTCCCATTTGTCAGCACTTGGCCCATATCTATCTAACCACTTCCTATTCATATACCCGTCCAGATGCCTTTTAAATGCTGTAATTGTACCAGCCTCCAACAATTCCTCTGGAAGCTCATTCCAAGCACCATCTCACCCTGCGTGAAAAAAATTGCTCCTTAGGTCCCTTTTAAATTTTTCCCTTATCACCTTAAACCGACACCCTCTAGTTTTTGGAGTCCCCCAAAAACCCCCGGGAAAAAGATCTTGTCTATTTACCCTATCCATGCCTCTCATGATTTTATAAACCTCTGTAAGGTCACCCCTCAATCTTCAACGCTGCAGGGAAAACAGCCCTAACCTATTCAGCCTCTTTCTAAAGCTTAAACCCTTCAACCCTGGCAACTTGCTTGTAAATCTTTTCTGAACCCTTTCAAGTTTCACAACATCCTTTCAATAGCAGGTGGACCAGAATAGCACACAATATTCCAACAGTGGCCTAACCAATGTCCTCTTCAGCCACAGCATGATCTCCCAACTCCTGTACTCAATACTCTGACCAATAAAGGAAAGTATACCAAACGCCTTCTTCACTATCCTATCTACCTGCGACTCCACCTTCAAGGACCTATGAACCTGCACTATAAGGTCTTGTTGTTCAGCAACACTCCTTAGGACTTTATCATTAAGAGTATATGTACTGCTAAGATTTGCTTTCCCAAAATGCAGCACCTCACATTTATCTAAATTAAACTTCATCTGCCACTTCTTGGCCTACTGTCTCATCTGATCAAGATCCCATTGTAACCTGAGGTAACCTCCTTTGCTGTCCACTACACCTCCAATTTTGGTGTCGTCTGCAAACTTACTCACCATACCTCCTATGTTCACATCCAAATCATTTATATAAATGATGAATAGTGGTGAATCTTGTGGCACTCTGCTGATCACAGGCCTCCAGTCTGAAAAGCAGACCACCGCCCTCTGTCTTGCACCTTTAGCCAGTTCTATATCCAAATAGCTAGTTCTCCCTCTTCTGTGTGATTAGAATCCTGTTAAATGCCTCACTGAAGACTATATCGATCATGTTCATTTCTCTGCCCTCATCAATCTTCTTTGTTACTTCTTCAAAAAAGGCAACAAAGTTCGTGAGACACAAAGCCACTTTGGCTATCCACAATCAGTCCTCGCCTTTCCAATTACATGTAAATGTTGTCCCTCAGGATTCCCTCCAACAACTTGCCCTCCACTGATATCAGGCTCACTGGTCAATAGTTTCCTAGCTGTTCCTTACCACCTTACTGAAATAGTGGCATCAAGTTAGCCAACCTCCAGTCTTCCAGCACCTCACCTGTGGCTATCAAGGATACAAATATCTCAGCAAGGGGCCCAGCAATCACTTCCCTAGTTTCTCACAGAGTTCTAGTGTAACGTTGATTAGGTCCTCGGGATTTATGACTCTGACTCTATATCTGGAATGCAATGAATCCAACAGGTTTTTATAACAACGATGTGTTTCGCAGCCACATTGCTGAGACTATCTGTAAATTCCAGATTTATTATCTGCCAGCTATAGTACTGGGATTTGAACCGATGTCCCCGGAGCAATAGTCTGGGTCTCTAATGGAAGTGGAATTACCACTATGTTACCACCTCCTCCAAGAATACTTTATTTTTTGTGCTATTCTTCTATTTATAAAGCAAAGCTTACAAAAATAATGACATTTCACAGCTACTGGAGTACTGGTTATGGGTTTTATTGCCTTGTTTGGAGAGATATAATTTCAGATCAGAAAAGGGTCACTCAGTTCCTTTCTGGAATGAAGAGCTTATCGTATGAAGAAAAGTTGAACAAATTGTGGCTAACATCAGTCGGTGTTTGCGTGATCTTGTTGTAACACAGATCTAAAGGGAACTGGGGAGGTTGGATACCACAAGGATGTTTCCCGTTAAGAGAGACTAAAATTAGGGAATATTGGCCCAGGATGTCAACTTTGTGAAAATTATGTTCGAAAATGGTCACTCACACTTTCTATTTTCAGAGTGGGAGGTGGGCTGGATTTGGAAACAGGCAGGGTGGCCTGGGAAGCATAGATGAGGCTCTTCATTTTGTGAAGCAGTCTTGGTAGAAAGCCAGTTTGGGGACTCAGACACTGCGTACTAAGTTTAAAGGTGAAAATTAAGACATAAAACAATTCTCTTGGTTTCAAGCCCTGACTCCCAGCACTCTCCATGCCCCATTGTGGTCATCCATGCCTCCAAAATGCATGCCCTGTATCCAGCTGCATGCTTCCCCATCTCAGTCACTCCAGGGCAACTTCCATCTGTGTACACACCATCATGGCTTTTATATTGCCATGTCATCCTATACCCAGTTACACATCTTCAATAGCACCAAATAGCTCCTGTGCCACATCAAGTCTATTCACCTCCCCTACCACTCCCAGCACTCCTCCCCCCCACCTTCCCCACGCACCCCCTCTCCCCCATAATGACACCTACATCCCTTGCTATGCACATCTATCAATCTCCCATGGCTATTCATTTACCTTATGCGTTCAATCCCAAGAGCAACTAGGAATGGGAAATACATATTTGCCAGCCAATGACGCTCACATCTATGAATGAATTTTTTAAAAATTCCAAAGGACCTTTCTTGCATATTTTAGCCCCATACTTAAAAATGACAACACATATTGTATACCCATGACCCTTTGCCCTTCTCTTACCCCTCCATGCCAATTCACCTAATATCCTTTATACCACAGGAAGCATGCTGGCAGAAACTAATGTTAACAGTTTACTGATAATGTGTCAATGACAAAAAAAATTAATTGACACAAAAAAATTAATGCCATGAGATACCTTCCATAGAACAAGCATTTCACTTAAATGCTTTATTGCTTAGATTAACACCATTTGCATTCTATGTGCAGTTGAAGCTGTCTATCAAAACATTACCTTGATTGGCATTCCATTATGAAAATTACAGTTTGAGAACTCAATCGCGCAGAGCAAGACTTAAACTTACTTGTGATAATAGACACTCTTTGAAATACAGAAAACCTATCTGACACGTCATTATAATCTTGGTTCAAACATGTAGGGATACTCTCTGGTTCCATGATTCTATGGGCAACAGAATTGAATCAGGGAAGCGAGGTGAGAGGGGTTGCCATCAGGAATTTGTCTAACAACGGCATTCAGAAGTTCTCGCAAGACTATAATCAGGGCACTAAATGTATTACTGATTTGAGTCATCCCTGGAGAAAAGGTAGGATGGTTGTGAGCTCAATCACCTCAGGCCCAGAGGTCATTGTAGGGCTTCCCTCGGGGAGTGTCTAAGTGGAATCATTTTTAGCTGGGTCATCAATATTCTTTCCTCCATTCATAAGGTAAGAAGTGAGTATGTTCACTGAAAACTGCACAATGTTCAGCATCATTTACAACTTCTGAGATACAGTACCTAACCAGCCCATGTCCTTACGCGATAAGACCAGGACAACTTCCAAGCTTGGGCTGAAAAATGACAATTAGCTTTCACACCATATGCACTTCAGGGAATGTATCTCCAGAAACAGAAACTCTAACCATCACCCTTTGGTATGCAATAGCATTAGCAATGCCAAAGCCCCACAATCACCATCCCAGGGGTTAGCATTGATCAGAAATTGAACTGATTCAGCCATATGTATGTTTGTACTATTTACACAGTTGCTATAGGAGCAGGTCAGAGATTATAAAATTTTCAGCAAGTATCTTATGTTGTCTCTCCTCTGAGGCATCCACAAGACATGAGTCAGGCACGTGATGGAATATTCTCCAGTTACTTGAATGCAAGACTCCAACAACATTCAAAAATCTTCACACCAGTCAGGACAAAGAAGCTCATTTGAATTGGGCCTGTTACAAACAGACCCTAGGTGAAATTCTACAATTCATTACAGTTCCAGACAGGATATCCCAAACTGTTGAGCCCCTGCTTTTGATAGATGAATAGGTTCCCCTTTCTTTTTACATCTAACTCCTGGGTTAGTTGCAAGAAGGTTAATTTGAAAAGGATGCCTTCCCTTATGGATACCTGATTCCCACATGAACTTACGTTTTAAAGGAGCCAATTTAACGAGGCTTTCTTGAATTAACAAAAAGTGAGGTTATTTATTACTACAAGTGAGATCAATGCAGTAAACAACACACACATTCGAAATAAGAGATCAATCTAAAAGCTTAAAAACAAAACATAAGTTTATCTGTATCAATCTCTGAATTGGTTGTGAAGAGCGTATTGTTGAATGTTACGGCTGTTGCTAGAGGTTACAATTAGTGTTGATGTTAGGAGGTGAACATAATTCTCGGGTTTGCAAATGGGTTGTGATTCTTTAGTTCTGATGCCTTTTGGCTGTAATTTAATTCTAGCATTCAAGGTGAGTGAGTTACTTGTTTCTCTGTTTTTTTTTTATTTTTTAATTAGTTTGCAACTTCTGGAGTGAGAGAGAGGTCTTTATCTGCAACACAACTTGATTAGAGGTTTGTTCTTCGAGTTTGACTTCCATGGCAAGCTAATGCTCAAATATAAGGTGGACAAGCAGGAGGCTGGGCGAACACAGCAAGCCAGGCAGCATCAGGAGGTGCAGAAGTCAATGTTTCAGGTGTAACTCTTCTTCAGGACATGAACAGTTGACTTCTCCACCTCCTGATGCTGCCTGACTTGCTGTGTTCTCCCAGCCTCCTGCTTGCCTACCTCAGAGTCTAGCATCTGTAGTTTTTTTTGTCTCTAACTAATGTTCAAATACAGACTGCTACACAAAGCAGCATTCCTGAGTCCACTCTAATGGAATTGAAACTGGCTTTTTCACCACTGTCCTTATGAATTTCTGGATGGTAAAACAGACATGTCAGCAAGAGGTGGCTTTCTGTTGAGGGGGGAGAGATAGTCACTCCTCCTCATTATTTCTTCCTGTGAAGTCTCTCCCTGCTTGAACTTTCTCTGACAATTATCATGTGTGGCATTCCTTGGCATTTACATACAACTTTGCTAGAGAGTCTCTGAATTTAAATCTTATGCTTATCTGAAGGAGTTTTACTTTTAAAAACACCACATTTTGGAATTAAAAAGAAAGTCTCGAAATACATTGTGAATCTGATCCATCATCACATATCTATTCCTTTACCACCACAATGGCAGTTATGTGCCCCATTTACAAAATGTGCTGCAGTAACTCAGCAAGGCTCCTTCATCAACAACTTCCAAACCCCCAACATCTACCACGTAGAAAGTCAAGGACAGCAGATGCATTAGAATGATGTGCCCCTGCATGTTCCCCTGTAAGCCACACACCATTGTAACTTGTAACTATACCCCTGTTCCTTCATTGGCATTGGATTCAAATCCTGAAAGTCCCTTATCAGCAGCTCACCACTACCACCTTCAGGGCAGTTGGTTGGCAATCAAACCTGGCCTAGCAACTGGTGTCCATGTACAATGTAAGGGAAAAAAAAAGTTAATGCACTTTTTACGTAAAAGCATGCCCAGTTTTCACAATCCCAAATAGGGTTTACTTTCACCAAGGGGCAACGTATCATCTGAAAGGTGTCCTTGGACCAGATCTAAAGCACCATTTTATCTCCCCCAGTGAGTACCCTGGCTATCAAAGAAATGCACAGAGAATACGACTACTCTTATCTGGTCGACATCCAGGTACCACTCTTTAGGGATTCCAAAATCTGATTTCATTGGAGACAGCTGGTTGTCAAGAAAGCCAACTGCTTCCAGGAACTATGCGTGCTCACACTGTTAATAGCGGGTCTTTGATTTCCCCAGTCTTTACTCCCCCAATATTTAGAACATCTGGGCCATTCATTAAGAACAATAAGTCTTTTAAGACAGAGATTTAAAATTCTGTGGGTCAATGCCATAGAGAATTCTCTTCCTCAGAAAGGTAATGGAAGCTGGCCTTTTGAATGTATTCAAGGCTGAGTTAGACAGTTGGCACAGCAAGTCAGTCAAGAGATATGGGATGAGACAAGAAGGTGGATTTGAAACTGCAGTCAGACCAACCATGATGTTATTTAACAGTGAGGGAGATTTGATAACCAACTGGTCAATGACTGCTCCTACTCTGCAATGTTGCCAGCAAAGTAACCAATGCACATGTTTAAAATCGCTTTATTACATTGATGAGGTTGCTTTAAGTACTTGTGCATGTGAACATGAATATTCTTCTAACATTACATATTTTTTCATCTCCTGGTTTTCAATATTTGTCCTTCCAAATCACTTCACCCTGATAAACTACTAAATTTAGCATCCTAATCACATGACTCTAAACCTGAAGCTATTCTGGTCGTGATGATGACTTTGACAGTTTTGTACCACCTACAAACAGCATCGTGCTGCTTCCTACAGCTCAGTGGAGAACATTCATAAAAAATAAGAAGAGTAATGGGTCTGAAAAGAATTGCACATTAGTTATGGCTGTACATTCCATCCATACAACATGAAAAAATTGTAATATTGATTATTTTCCATTGATTTGCAGGCTGAGGGCATCACTGACTAGGCAGCATTGATTGCCCATTTTTAATTGCCCAGAGGGCAGTTAAGAGTCAACCACGTTGCTTTGCGTCTTGGAGTCACATCTAGGCCAGACCAGGTAAGGATGGCAGTGTCTTTCCCTAAAGGACAACAATGAATGAGACTGATTTTTCTGGCAATTAGTAATGTTTTTGTGATCATCAATAGAATATTAACAATAATCTGGGAATTAAGTTCAAATTCCACCATCTGCTGTGATAAGATTCAAACCCGCCTCCCCAGAATATTACTTGGGTCTCTGGATTAAAATTCCAGTGATAATACCACTAGGCCATTGCCTCCTCCTCATCAATACCCTACTATCTATGAATTTATAATCCTGCAGTCTACGTGCAAACAAAATTGGATTTGAAAGGCATCATTCATGATGTCCAGATGTTCCAAAAGCTTTACAGCCAATCAGATATTTTTTGATGGAATCCCATTTGTAATACAGTAGCTGATTTGCTAACAAGGTCCTACAAACAGGCAACAAGATCATGACATTAGAATTTGTCAAAGTATTGCCAGTTGAGGTATTGATGTGAATTCCCCTAGTCCTCTTTGCTACAGTGCCATGGAATCTTTTTGCATCTATCTATCTATGAAGGGAGATAGGGTCTAATTTTAACACTTACAAATGTGTTGCTGGAAAAGCGCAGCAGGTCAGGCAGCATCAAAGGAGAAGGAGAATCGACGTTTCAGGCATAAGCCCTCCTTCAGGAATGAGGAGGGTCTGCCAAGCAGGCTAAGATAAAAGGTAGGGAGGAGGGACTTGGGGGAGGGGCGTTGGGAATGCGATAGGTGGAAGGAGGTTAAGGTGAGGATGATAGGCCGGAGAGGGGGTGGAGGCAGAGAGGTCGGGAAGAAGATTGCAGGTCAAGAAGGCGGTGCTGAGTCTGAGGGTTGGGACTAAGAAAAGGTCGGGGGGAGGGGAAATGAGGAAGCTGGAGAAATCTGAGTTCATCCCTTGTGGTTGGAGGGTTCCTAGGCGGAAGATGAGTCGCTCTTCCTCCAGGCATCGTGTTGCCATGGTCTGGCAATGGAGGAGGCCAAGGACCTGCATGTTGGGGTGGAAGGTGTTAGTACAGTGGATGAACTGTTCAACCTCCTTGTGGGAGCACGAGGTAGCGCCGATACAGTCATCAATGTAGCGGAGGAAAAGGTGGGGGGTGGTGCCAGTGTAGCTGCAGAAGATGGGAGGTGGTGGATGGGAGATCATCCACCACCTCCAACCTCATAGTCCCACAACCCCGCACTGCCCGTTTCTACCTCCTACCCAAAGTCCCAAACCTGACTGCCCCGGCTGACCCATTGTCTCAGCCTGCTCCTGCCCCACCGAACTCATCTCTGCATACCTTGACACGGCTCTGTCTCCCTTAGTCTAAGAACTCCCCACTTATGTTTGAGACACCACCCACGCCCTCGACCTCCTCCATGAATTTCGCTTCACCGGCCCCCAACGCCTTATCTTCACCATTGACATCCAGTCCCTATACACCTCCATCCCCCATCACAAAGGCCTCAAAGCCCTCCGCTTCTTCCCTTCCCACCGAACCAACCAGTACCCTTCCACTGACACTCTTCTTCGACTGACTGAACTGGTCCTCACTCTTAACAACTTCTCCTTCCAATCCTCCCATTTCCTCCAAACCAAAGGTGTAGCCATAGGCACCCGCATAGGCCCTAGCTATGCCTGCGTCTTCATTGGATATGTGGAACAGTTCATCTTCCGCAGCTACACTGGCACCACCCCCCACCTTTTCCTCCGCTACATTGATGACTGTATCGGCACTACCTCGTGCTCCCATGAAGAGGTTGAAGAGTTCATCCACTTTACGAACACCTTCCACCCCGACCTCAAATTTACTTGGACCGTCTCAGACTCCTCCTTCCCCTTCCTAGACCTCTCCATTTCTATCTCGGAAGACCGACTCAACACGGACGTATACTATAAACCGACTGACTCCCACAGCTACCTAGATTACACCTCTTCCCACCCTGCCCCCTGTAAAAACACCATCCCACATTCCCAATTCCTTCGCCTTCGCCGCATCTGCTCCCAGGAGGACCAGTTCCAATACCGAACAACCCAGATGGCCTCCTTCTTCAAAGACCACAATTTCCCCTCAGACGTGGTTGACGATGCTCTCCACCACATCTCCTCCACTTTCCGCTCCTCTGCCCTTGAACCCCGCCCCTCCAATCGCCACCAGGACAGAACCCCACTAGTCCTCACCTACCAGCCCACCAACCTCCAGATACATATGATCATGCTTCGTCATTTCTGCCACCTCCAAACGGACCCTACCACCAGGGATATATTTAGCTCCCCACCCTTATCAGCGTTCCGGAAAGACCACTCCCTCCGCGACTCCCTTGTCAGATCCACACCCCCCACCAACCCAACCTCCACTCCTGGCACCTTCCCCTGCAATCGCAAAAAATGCAAAACATGCAAATGCAATGCCCACACCTCCCCCCTCACTTCCCTCCAAGGCCCCAATGGATCCTTCCATATCCGTCAGAAATTCACCTGCACCTCCACAAACATCATTTACTGTATCTGTTGCACCCGATGTGGCCTCCTATACAGTGGGGAGACAGGCCGCCTACTTGCGGAATGTTTCAGAGAACACCTCTGGGACACCCGCACCAACCAACCCAACCACCCCGTGGCTGAACACTTTAATTCCCTCTCCCACTCTGCCAAGGACATGCAGGTCCTTGGCCTCCTCCATCGCCAGATCATGGCAACATGACGCCTGGAGGAAGAGCGACTCATCTTCCGCCTAGGAACCCTCCAACCACAAGGGATGAATGCAGATTTCTCCAGCTTCCTCATTTCCCCTCCCCCCCACTTTTTCTCAGTCCCAACCCTCAGACTCAGCACCGCCTTCTTGACCTGCAATCTTCTTCCCGACCTCTCCGCCCCCACCCCCTCTCCGGCCTATCATCTCACCTTAACCTCCTTCCACCTATCGCATTTTCAATGCCCCTACCCCAAGTCCCTCCTCCCTACCTTTTATCTTAGCCTGCTTGGCAGACCCTCCTCATTCCTGAAGAAGGGCTTATGCCTGAAACGTCGATTCTCCTTCTCCTTTGATGCTGCCTGACCTGCTGCGCTTTTCCAGCAACACATTCTTAAGCTCTGATTCCCAGCATCTGCAGTCCTCACTTTCTCCTATCTAATTTTAACACCTTATACAAAAGATGATACTTTGAATTAACAGCACTCCCCCCCATCAGGATGGATTTTGCATTGAAACATTTAGAATGGTGCTTGAAACTCTACTGACTGACTGACTCAGAGGTTAGAATGTTACCAACATGAGCCAAAACAGCACAACTTTGTCAGTTACAGGATTGATTGGAAATTAAGAGCAACCAAGTGTGAGAGATACTAGAAAATCATATGATTGTAGAATTATAGAATGGCTATGGAACAGAAGGAGGTTCCTGAATCTAACATGTATATTCCAGCTCAGTAGCTTCCATTGGCTCATCACCAATGGGAATAATTTCTTCTTTCACTTTGGTGACACCCTTCAAGATTTTAAGCATCTGTTCAAACTTCATCTCAACCGTTGCTCCTTCCAGGAGAGCATCACCCCAAGGGCAGGGAGGTAGGGAGGTGGAGAGGAGGTGTAGGCCAGGTATTCCAGATCATGGGGCTGTTAAAGCCTGTTTAACCCTTCTTGAACCTTTTATGTCTGAGGGTTCTGGCCCAGGTACCAATGGCACACAACGTAGACACTGAATGTGTTACTCCTTTATTGCACTATGAAGCTATATTACTTATTCATGATGACATTGGCTGCTTAGGAAATCTCATGAAGCAGGGTTTGGCTCAGCTGGTTAATCGTGCTCCTGGTGTGATTTCAGAACAGCTGACTCAAACTGCTCAGCACCAATTAGTCATTTACAATGTCCTTCTTTTTATACCTCTTCTTTTGCTGCGATTGTCAAAAGATGTGCAGGCTAGGTGGATAGACCATGAGAAAGAATACCCTTTGGAGAGTCAGTGTGGACTCAATGTGCTGAATGGCCTGCTTCCTACTGTAGGGATTCTACGATTCTATTCTATGACTGTGTTATATCAAGTCACACCCGATCTTGATTCATTTAATTGATTTTCAACTACATCACTGTCCTGATCAAAGCCAGTGGGCAGATGCATTTTGTTTGGTCTCTTTTCAAGGTTATGTTGAAGAAACACAGGCACCTCCTTTGGGTGTTATCTCCAGCTCTCATCTTTTTCTCACAAGAGCAAAGGGCTACAGTTCTCCAATACAACATGTTTCACTTTGCACACTCTCTCCATTTTGTCTTCCTATTGTCATACCAAGAATGCAATTTTCAGTCAGGATACAAATTTCTTCTTTGACGTCTGTCCATAAGATAATCTGTGAAACAAACACAACATCACAGAACCTCACTGCTACCAGTCTCCATTCATAAACAGCAAAGAAATAAAAGCATGGTTATATGATTAATACAGGAGTAAATACTGCACCGACTTATTGTGTGTGTATATGTGTCTGTTAGTATACAGGACCTAGAAAACTGATAGTATACAGGGCCTAGAAAACTGATAGTATACAGGGCCTAGAAAACTGAAGGTGCAGCCTCCAACAGCAGAGAGATGTTGAAAATGCCAGAAATTGAAGAGTTCAGACATCTCCATGGATGATTTGGCTGGAGGAGATTACAGACTTGGGGAATGGAGACACAATTTGAATTTAAGGATGAGAATATTAACCTCAAGACCTTGCTGTGAAAGGTTAGTGAGTTCAGGGTGATAGGTGAACAGAAGTTAAGAGACAGTTGCTTTGGATGTCCTGAAGTTTATGGAGTGTAGAATGCGCACAAATCAGCCACAAATGTAATGGTGTAGTCAAGTCTCGAGGTAATGTGGCAGTATGGAGGAACAGAGGGATCTGGGTGTGCAAGCATATAGATCCCTCAAAGTTGCCACCCAAGTGGATAGGGTTGTTAAGAAAACATATGGTGTTTTGGCTTTCATTAACAGGGGGATAGAGTTTAAGAGCCGCGAGGTTTTGCTGCAGCTCTACAAGTCCCTGGTGAAACCACATTTGGAATATTGTGTATAGTTCTGGTCGCCCTACTATAGGAAAGATACAGAGGCTTTGGAGAGGGTGCAAAGAAGGTTTACCAGGATGCTGCCTGGACTGGAGGGCTTGCCTTATGAATAAGCTCGGACTTTTCTCTCTGGAGAGAAGGAGGAAGAGAGGATTAGATTTTTTTATTAGATTAGATTAGATTACTTACAGTGTGGAAACAGGCCCTTCGGCCCAACAAGTCCACACCGACCCGCCGAAGCGCAACCCACCCATACCCCTACATTTACCCCTTATTACCTAACACTAAGGGCAATTTAGCATGGCCAATTCACCTAACCTGCACATCTTTGGACTGTGGGAGGAAACCGGAGCACCCGGAGGAAACCCACGCAGACACGGGGAGAACGTGCAAACTCCACACAGTCAGTCGCCTGAGGCGGGAATTGAACCCGGGTCTCTGGCGCTGTGAGGCAGCAGTGCTAACCACTGTGCCACCGTGCCGCCCAGGAGACCTGATCGAGGAGTACAAAATAATGAGAGGAATAGATAGAGTCAATAGCCAGAGACTTTTCCCCAGGGCAGGATGGACTGGTACGCGAAGTCATAGTTTGAAGATAATAGGAGGAAGGTATAAAGGAGATGTCAGAGGTAGGTTCTTTACGCAGAGAGTAGTGAATGCATTGAATGCATACCAGCTGTGATGGTGGAAGCAGAGTCATTGGGGACATTTAAGTGACTGCTGGACATGCACATGGATAGCAGTGAGTTGACGGGTGCATAGGTTAAGTTACTATATTTTACATTAGGATTAAATCTTGGCAAAACATCGTGGGCCAAAGGGCCTGTTCTGTGTTGTACTTTTCTATGTTCTATGTTCTATGTAATGAAGGTATGAATAAGAGCTTCGGCAAAGTATCAATCCCAAAACCTTTGGTTCAGTTTGGTCCATGGATCTCAGAAGATTTTACAACATATGAACATACAGTAAAATAATTCACTTTTACCTATATAGATGTGAAATACTGAGGGTGTTTGATGCTAAGATAGTATGTTCCTTGTGGATAGTTTCAGAATGATGAGTCTCCCATTTCAGGCAGCAAGGAGGAGGAGTTTCTTGTCTCAGGTCTCTGGAAGTATTGAGGCTGTGTCATTAAATACAGTCAATGCTGAGTTGGAGTGGTTTTTGATTGTCAAGGGAATCAAGGTCATTCCTAGTCGGTGTAAAATATGTTCAGGAGCCAGCAAATGAGCTGGAGTGTCAAAGCACTCACAGTAACACCAAGAATGCTCAGTAATGCTGGCAATGCTCAGCAAATTCAAAATTGCACTGCCCAATCCAACACTGTGCAGGAACCCAGACACAACTCAGCAACTGACCCCCTGACACTGCTGAGCTACATTCAGAAAATACTGACTCCCTTCCTAACAGGGCTCACCTTCTCCAACAATCTGCAACCCCCTCCCAGCGGTGTTGGTTCCTCTGGGCAGTGCTTACCCACACCCCATTTCCAACTCACCTCCTGGAAACCCTGACAACTCTCCAGTTAATGTCAAAAGGGGCAGTATTGTTTGGAGTGGGTGGAAGCAGGGAATGTGCATACTAGAAGTGAGAAGATGGGTTGAAATGGAGGGAAGGGAGTGCATGAACATTATCAGAGTGTTGAAAGAGTGATGCCAGGAGATTGATCATTGTTGGCAGGTGAGGGAATGCGTCCTGTCGTGGTGGAATGGAAGCTAGGTATTATCAGGGGAGGCTCTGAAATATTGTAGGTGTGTGGGGAATTTAACAACTCTGCAGGTCAATGAACTGAACACGTAGCTTAAGGAGCGCATGTTTATTGCATGATGAGGAAGAAATCACGGCTCTATAGTTACATTGCGCCAGTTGGACTTCTGACTCTGCTTATCATTGGATTTAAACTGGAGTTGGTACCCAGGTTCCTAACGTTCCATTGTGAAAAGATAAGTGGACAATTTGAATTGCATTCAACGACAGGCACATGGCAGCTGAGTGGAAGATCAATAATCTTGCTCTCTCCATCTCTGTCACGGTGCCACTCCTCTTATCTCCATAGTGCTCTCAGACTCTAGGCGATTCTCGCATTGTTGTGCCTCTTGCTCGCTCTCTTTCTGCAACTACTGTGGCCTTGGGCCTCCTATTGCAGCTCACTTGCATTCCCTGGCCTACCTCAATGTGTTCTCAGGTCTTGTATTGTATTTTCAATATCCTGTAATGATATTCAGTGGCTGGAACATCATTACTTAGATGTTATCACTTACTGTTTAGATTGAAACGTCCAAGTGGAGACATGACGTTTAGGTTAAGAGATGAGGGAAGGAAGATTATAAAATTACACCTTCTTCTTTCAGATGACTAGGAAGCAAATGGCTCCCTCTTTTCCCACTCCTTGTATGACTGCACTATGTTTTCCATTTATGAAAAGATAGGTTTGCCAAATCAATGACTGTTTAATCATTTTAAGTGCTGTGTCTTGTAAAAGACATACACAGACAGACTTCCTTGTAAGTATTTTTTTAAAATGAGAATAGTATTTAATGTACTTAACACCTAATCTAAATAAAATAAAAATGTTTTGAATCATACATACGCTTTCGAGATTTCAGATCACAGAAATAAGTTACACTGGAAGAGGATAGTTTAATTGTTTTAAAGTCCCATAAAAGTTTGGATCTTGTAAGAACTTGGATGATTTCAGACTTGGCTGGATGGTCATTCCAGATTCTGTGTTTACATTCACAGCAATTAAATACATTTGAAATGTAATTACAGTGTATCTGAGAGGACAGATCAGACCATGATTTAATATCTCATCTGTAACCTCCCACAAAGCAGCACTCTCTCACGGTCATACTGGAATGTCAAACTCAGTTCCACACTAAAATTCTGAAGTTAGATTTGAAACCATAACCTTCTATCTCAGAGACAAGAGTGCTACCACTGAGTCATGGTTTGCAAAAGTTAGGTACTGAAGAAAATGTCAGCTGATTTAAATTTACAGATACTTGGTTATCACTTAGGTTTCTAAAAACAGATTGTTTACATGTGCACAGTAAGTATAGGGTTAAATATCCACTTCTTTCTGAAGTGTGAAATCTGCTGTGGAAGATAACAAGGACAGTGGAGACAGGATTGTTCAAAACTCCTATGTTTTTGAGATTCAAGGTGAACCCACATCTAATAGCTGAGAAATAAAAATAATGCGACCTTTTCAGTTTATCTCATGTTATTGGGATTCCTTTGCCCAAGAGAAATAATCTGTGAACCTTTCCACAGAAGCAGCCAAACCCAGTTAATCAGAAAATGATAACACACTACAAGTTTAGTCTGCAATTCAGAGCAATAATATTAGATAAGGTGTGGAGAAAATATTCATCTTATCTGTTCTAATGCAGAGTAATGACAGATTTGGCATGATAGAATTTTGGAGGTGCAGTAACCCAGGTAACATCACTCCAAAACATCTCAGTATAAGGAATGGGAGGAGCGTTTTTTTTGCATGGATTGTCAGCAGCTTTCCCCCACCAGATTTTATTTGGGAGTTACTACTGTGATAACAATAACTTGTCCTGTTGGCTTATTCAAACGAGCTAACAACCTTTCAAGCTGAACTCCCACTTTGTCTCTGGTGACAGCAGGAAGCCCTCCTAACAGGCTGGATGTGATCAACAATGCATCCTATTAGCTTCACAGCCTTCTCAAAAGCAAATGAGCTGCTGCTCCAGGTGTCAAAATATACTTTGAATGAAATCATGCGGGTCAGGTGGACCTTGACTTTTGTTTAGTTGCTGACCTTTTTTTAATGGCATAATTTATAAGTTAGACTTACCTCAGAGAAATGTAGGCATGACAGTATTTTCTAAGTTTGCAATACGTTTTGGTGTGAGACTTTCAAACTACCTCTCTAATCACAAAATGTTTTCACCATATTCAGTCCAGCTCGAGATTGTTTTGCTGCAGTGCCCACTTACTTTTCTGCATGCAAAGCCAAGCTTAACCAATCAAGCAAAGGAATCATGGATCATTATCAGGCTCTCATAATCAAGGACAGAACAAATTAATTCTACAGATCTGTTTGGAACTTTACAGGAACAAACCAAGATTTTACTTCAGTTTTCAGGCTTGCACCTATTGTTTCAGAACGTGATAACAACCATACGATGAATGGAAACCTGTTTTGAAGAATGAAAAATAAATCAGTTATTTAGATATCTGCATTCCAGTACTATTATGACAGAACCGAATATGATTCATTAAATTCTCCATAGAGAAATATTATACTTTTCCACAGCATCTTATCCTGTCTAAAAGTATTCCACTGTAACAATGTTCTTTTAAAATGCAAACACTGTTGTTATATTGACAAATATGGCAACCAAAATGCATAAGGTTAGGCCACATATACAAGAGATTATAGAAACAACCAGCTCATCTGGGTTTTGATAGAAAACACAATGTACTTAGGATACTGAAAAGATGCCATAACAGTGCCACAAGATTTTCAAAATTAATTTGAATCACTGGAACGTGTCATCAGGACGTGTGTATAAAGTCATGTCCAAAAGGCCTCACGTCTGACAATGAACCTTTCTATAATGTTGCAGTGAAATCTCAGCCTATGTCATATGTTTAAATACTGAAATGAACTTTAATGCTATAACCAACTAACTGATGGGCCATGGTACAACCAACCAGGTCATGATAATCATCTGCAACTCTTTGATTCATGTAATGGGTTTGGATAGGATGTTGCATGATGAATGTCGTGATCTTCTGATATCATTTGACAAGGTTAAGGAAAGCTCGAAAAGATTCCACTATTTCATTACTACCGTTTCCATTCAGGGTTTCTGTGGCACAGAACGAGTGAGCACCCCTCTCCCATATATGCAACACAACCAAGTCTTCTCATTCACAAAAGTACAGAAGCTTGATTATTATTTCTAAAGAAGCAATAAATAATGGAAACTGAGCTTTTGTCTATGATGCACTGGACTACAATATGCTAATAGCCAACGAGCAATAGGGGAATTCGTTTAAAAAGATAGTTAAGCCCCAAATTTGAAAGGCAGTAAACTGCAGTCTTTGCTTAACCCTGAGGTAAATAGGCCAAAAGGGCCAGGATGGCAGTGGCTGCCTCTACACCTTAACATTCATGGGAGGCCTGTCTGGTCCTGCCAAACCCATGTACTATCTCACTGGCTGGTAGGAGAGGTACATTGAAGGCAAAAGTCAACAACCACGGGATCGCTTACCAGACTCCACTGGGAAAATTGGAGGAATATTGGGAGTCGGGGGGTGTGGAGGATGGCTGGACCATTGAAGGTTGGAGTAAAGGTTTCCACTCATTCTCACTCCCAAGGAGATCTGAACAAAACATAAATATTTATCTTCCGAGGTCTATTCGGTCTCACAATTCATGCAAAGCCATCGTTTTAAACAAAAAACCCAAAGTTTCATTGCCGAAAGAAGTGACATTTTTATTTAAGAAAATGTTAATTATTAAATGCTATTGTATTCTATGTGTTTTGTTATACAAAAAAAAACTGCCTTTAACTGTGAAGCAACAATTGAACACTTTCTTTCAGGTTAAAGGTCAGTGTAAATTACCAGGACTACCAGTAATTAATTAGAATAAATTTTTTTCTTGTATTTTGCCCCAACAATAAGCAATTTGTATCAATAGTGCATATGCTTCTCGAGTGTGAAAGTGTAGTCTGTGTTCCGTATGTAAACTGACAGGTTAGGTTTGCCCTTTGTGATCTTGAAACTACACTGAGAATGGAGTATCCAGCCCATCTGTTTGATTGCATTTGCTGAGCTATGGATTAAGAGACAAGTAAAGTCCCTTGCTGTGTCAAGCTACACACATCTGACGATTCAGTAATTGTCCCTTTCCTTCTCTGGTACTCTGATATATTGCCTTCTTGCAGACTTGTATCAAGATGTTTGCGTAAATGTTCCAGGTATTTTCTTCTTGTCTCAGATGATACAATCCAGTTTGGGCTATCTATCTCACAGTAATATGAATCAGTCCAGACTTTCATAGCTACAGAATGATTTACCCAACAGTGTTGACTGTCTGAAGGATCCACTTCATTAAATCACTCTTCCCTGTTCTTTGATTCCACTTTATTTGATCCTATTTAGAAATACTTGAAGTTTCTAAGCTTGATTTATTGGTCATTTGTGCTAGCTTTTCCTCATATTTTACAAGCCCATCTCTTGCTGAAATAGAGTGTTTGTTACAATCTATGTGACAAGGGCAGCGATGGAAAGCATCAGGATCTGTCAAGCACTGCCAAAGCTTCCTAAGCTTCGAGACTGCATTAAGTAACAAATGGGATATGGGGGGAAAATGTATGTTAAATCATACAGCAGTAATAGGGCTGTATTATGTAAATGAACTTGCTAGACCATAATTTGCATTTGACAAGGTGATAATTAGCATTGCTACATTGAACTCTATATATGTCGGAGCAAATTCACTTAGTATTTGAATTTAGTTGTTAAAGATATCTTTGAAATGGGTTAGCAATATAAATTTGAATTTAAGATGTCTTTATCTGTTTCTTTAAAATCTTATAATAAATTTATGCTGTATTGTCATGTAACATTGACTTAAAATATAAAGAACATGGAAAGATGAAACGACGGATGCAGAGGTTAAAGGTATTGCAATATAACAAAATGCTGACTATGCACACTGGTTTGTTACTCCTAGTCACATTGTGATGGCTTCATCCTCCTGCAGCTCATTCCCGTTCCCTTGACGTTAATAGCTCACATAAGCACATCTCATAAAACTCGACTTCCCATAGAATAGAAATGAAAATAATGCCAATCAATCGGGTTGCATTACCAATCTGTTTTAGACCAAGTAGTTCCTGCAGGTTTTAACTAACCTGTAATTTTACTTATTTAACAAAACGATCTGGTATTTCTCTCAGCTGTCAATTGTTTTTCAGGCCCTGCATAAACCCAGGAATTGCATTGCTTGAGATTGTGTTTGTTTCATCTCCAAAAGGAATGATCTACAGAAGCTGTAGTGGAGGAGCGAGGTGTCACTGTTGGACAGGTGATAACTGTGTTGCTTTGTTGTGGCAGATTTATGGAAAAGGAAGAAAGCAACATTTGTTTGTGTTTCGGAGGAGCTGGAAGCAGAGAGATTCAAGATGACTGAGATCTTTGCTGCCACAGACACCAGATGTCTGCCTGCTCCTTGGAGCCCTGATGTCCTCAGCTAGATGTGTACAGGTATCTGAAAAAACCTAGCACAAGACATAGCTCACTGCCACATCATTGCTACAACACTGCCCAGTAAACCTGATCCTTTGTCTAACAACACTTTGGGCAGAACAGACTCTCTTCTACTTCTCCTTTCTTTTGGCTAACCCATTCACCTAATTCTCCCTGTGCCTGAAAATAGATATAGCGATGACCATACCATCCATGGCCAAGCTGAGCACTGAATAAGTGGCATTTTCCTTTTATTGAAGTCATCTGCTCAACCCACTTGATGCAGAAACTTTTGCTGCCTTCAGACTCGTTAAATCAAAAGAAGAAGGAAGAAACGTGCAGCATCAGCCATTTTCACACTGAGATTTGTCAGAGCCAGACCTCAATCCAAGCAGATGATCCTCCTCGCTCCTACCTCCCGATATAGTGCTGACTGGATTCCAGTGTCTGTGCTTGACATTTGGTGAACAGCTGACACAGCAATGCTCATGGTCCATTCGCAAAATTTTATCTTCACCGTTAGCTCTCATTAGTTGGCATTTAACCAGTTAATTGAATCTACTCCTAAGGGCGTCATAAGCAAGTTGGGCCAAAAGGCCTGCTTCCATGCTGTAGCCCTCCACGACTCGACTTGACTGGGAACCATTGACACTGTGTCCACTTGGTAAAACTGCATGGTGGTGGGAGTGCATGTTTTAGCCCACCCATCATCTATCGTTCAGATTTTCAAGGCCCAGGCATCTCCAAAGCCACTGTCTATGGGGCTGATCAGATTTTACCCTGTATGACGCACCATCCTAAACAATTTATGAGTAAACAGGTGTTGCAGTATTACATTGGTAGAATTTTACCCCAGCTGCATTATAGATGGGGACTGATGAAACCATTGAATTAAATGTGTTTTGCATTCCTGTAAACTCTTTACTGACCACTGCATGTAACATAGCAATTTATAGTCAAATAAGTATTTTGTCATGTAGTCACCATCGGAGCATGTTTTTAGTGATATTGACTGTAAGAGAAACACTTAGAACATAGAGCAATACAGCACAGTACAGGCCCTTCTCGCCTTGATGTTGTGCCGACCTTTTACCCTACTCTAAGATCAGACTAACCTACATACCCTCCATTGTACAATCTTCCATGTGCCTAATCAAGAGTCATTCAAATGTCCCTAATCTTTCTAACTCTACTACCACTGCTGGCAGTGCATTCCAGTCACTTCCCCACTCCCTGTGTAAAGAACCTACCCCTGACGTTTCCTCTAAACCTTCCTCTGCACCTTAAAATTATGTCCCCTCATGATAGCCGTTTCCACCATGGGAAAAAGTCTCTGGCTATCTACTCTATCTCTGTCTCTCATCATCTTGTACACCTCTAGCAAGTCACCTCTCATCCTTCTTTGCTCCAAAAAAAAAGCCCTAGTTCCCTCAACCTTTCTTCATAAGATATGCCCTCCAGTCTGGGCAGCATCCTGGTAAATCTCCTCTGCATCCTCTCTAAAGCTTGCACATCCTTCCTATAATGAGGCAACCAGAACAGAGTACAATATTCCAAGTGTGGTCTAACCAGGGCTCTATGGAGCTGCAGCATAACCTCATGGCTCTTAAACACAATCCCCCTGCTAATGAAAGCCAACACATCATAAGCCTTCTTGACAACTCTATCAACTTGGGTGGCAACTTTGAGGGATCTATGGACATGGACCCTCTGTTCCTTCACACTGCCAAGAAAACTGTCTTTAAACGTGTATTCAAATTCAAGCTTCTAAAGTGAATCACTTCACAACTTTCCAGGTTGAACTCCATCTGATTCGTTTTAGGAAGGAATCCTGTGCTTAGGACCCATACCAATGTGGCAGATGGCTAGTATTTGTGGCAGAGAACATTTTGATAATATTCTTCTTTGGTTTGGTCTGTTACCGCAAATATAGTCGGCAATGCACAGGCGTCAGGGTAGTGCACTTTCTACAATCCTGTCTATATACTGTTGAAACAAGATCCTGTCTGCTTCATCAACCAAAAGCTAGTACATGGAAGCAATACTTCTAAAAGGTGTCCTGAATGTAGCCTGACTTCCTGACATTTCCTACAGTAGTGTATCAATCAGTCTCTGTATTTCATATCCAACTTGAAGAATATAGTTCCTGTAAATTTGGGTTTTAATTTCTTTCATGTTGAAATCTTCTGTTTGTATCTCTTTAGGGAGAGGTTTAGATATCTCAGTGATGGAGGTTAGCTCAGCTGGCTAGATGCCAAAGGCATGCGTTTAATTCTTGCACCAGCTGAGATTACCATGACAGAGTCTCCTTCTCAACCTCTTCCCCCCCCCCCCCCAAAGCATGGTGACTCTCAGATTAAACCATCATCAGTCATTGCTCTCTAATGAGAGCGCTATGGTCCAATAAGACTATGGTAATTTTATCTTTTACCTTCTTAGACATCTCAGATTCAAACCTAAACAGATTGCATGGCGATGCTTTAGCACGGATATAATTAAACTACATCAGTCTGTGTGATAATCTACACTGCAGATGATAGCATTGCATTCTATGTCATCCAATTCACACTTAAGCTTTACTTATATGCAAACAATGCATTTCTGGGAGGGTCAATTGGCAAATTTGCATGTTCTCTGAGGTGCTAAATGGCATTGCCTTTAAAACTTCCTATGACATATTGAACCTGTCTGGGCACAATTGTTATAAATCATGGAGTGATTTGATGACTATCCTTGAACTTTTTTCTGCAATGATGTCTTGGTCATCTCATGAACAGTCAAAATTGTGAGAACCATATGCACTGGTTACTGGTCACTGCTGGTCCACTTATGCCTATCAAAATTGTGAGAACCATATGCACTGGTTACTGGTCACTGCTGGTCCACTTATGCCTATCACATGAAATATTTCAGGTATCTGTGCCATCAATTTAAAGTAGTGTTAATGAACCAGTGCAAAGGATTGGTGACCCATTGTTTGCATTTTTTCATTGTACAATTGAGTTCCAACAATTCTGGTCCATTTAGAGTTATCAGTACAAGGACGAGAGGGGAGATGAGAGTAACATTTTTTTTACCCAGACGGGAATTGGTGCCTGGAATTCACTGTCCAGTTTGGCAATTGGGGAAGAAACCGTCAACTCATTTAAAAGAAACCTGCATCTGAATTATTGTAACCTGCAACACTACAGACCAGATGTTGCAAGGAGAAATTAAGATGGTTGGCTAGTTCATCAAGATTGCACAGTAGGGTGAATGATCTCTTTTTATGCTGTAACTTTTCAATGGTTCTGCATCCTTCAGAATTCAAGCTGGTAGGATATTTCCACTGACACCGAGTTTTGAGAGTAGGTTAACCAGTTTTTTTGGGCAAATAACAATGACTGTATCAAAAAACATTTAGTTGATTAACTCCATCTGCTCAATGTGTTACAGTTACAATGTCAAAAGCCCTTGGTTCATCCTCTGGTTGAAAGTGTCCCATTTTGGGTCTTGACTCAGATCTGTTTTGCTGGGAATTTTGTATAGTTACTTTGATGTAGATCTCTGAGATACTTCTTGGTGCAGTTGTCATGCCATTTCTCCTATTTTCTATCCGGTTGTGCCCTGCTGTAGCCCCGGCTACACCTTTGGAGCCAGATATCTTACATCGACAGGCCTGGTTTCATTTCGTACCACTCACCATGCATAGATCTGGGGTGAAGACTATGCCACATATTGTCGTGTTGCTTATATGCTTCTAATGTTGAGTAATCTGAATGTTTCACCAGGGAGCAGTAGAAACCATAAAGAAACCTGCTGCAGTTCAATGGTTTTTGCACATGCCTGAGACTCTTCCAAACCCTGCAAAAATCTTTTAAATTCCCCATAAAGCTGATAACTTTTAAGAGGTCTCAAGTGTTTCCTGAAAGATTGCCACTTGTATATATTAATCTGTGTGCTTTGCTTGTTTCTCTCTGCATAGGCGTGACCAGGCTTCCACTAAAACAGATGCAGGAGCCTGATTTGTGCAGTGTCATAATCTTCCATTTTTTAATATGAAATGGTTTGGAATCCATCAAATACCAGCCTGAATGTTGGCTCAGATGGACAAATGGATCGATAGTGTCCACAAATAAAACTTGAGTTTTCATTCACCAACTCTTCAGGTGAGAAACAGTAGTCAAACAACACTTCCTTCTGTTGTAATGCTATCAATTTAAACACACTTAGTAATTCTATCAGCTTATTTCAGATGCATTTTCTTTGCTAAGTGTGACGTTAAATCTTTATAGCTTAATCGCTAAGTAAACCTAGCAGATTTGCAAAGTACTGAAAGACAAATTCCAGTGTGAAGCTTTAATTTTTCCACACCTTGTTGGGCTTCATGATGGAGCTGGTGCATGCAGGTGATTGATTGATGATAGATAGTAGTTTTAGCTATCAGAGCAATCTAATATTTTCAGAACAATGATCTGTGAACAGTGCTTATGATGGCTTAAATAGTTAGGATATCTTTACATAAAAGCAATGCTATTGCACTTTCCCTGGCAATCCAGCGCATAACTTTGACATTGTTGTAAGGTGAAACGTTTACTGCTATAGTCGCTTCAGTAAGTAAAGTGCATTTTCCAGCACTTATCCTGTTCTCCTCATGCATAAAGTATTTTAGTAATGCATGCTTCATTGCATTTTCTTGTAATTTCTCAATCATCATATTTGACGAGGTGCTAAATATGGTGAAAAGCTGCATTTCAGGCATTTGCTGGATCACTTTCAGATAATAGCAACCCCTTTTAATGCACTGAAGGAAACTGCTATTTCGTTTCACTTCTGAAAATGATTTTCCGCACACATCAAGTGTCATTCCGATTTTACGTTTCATTAAACCCCAAAACTGGTTTGAACTGCATTTCTTCCCCTTCACCCCGAGTAAGTGACAGCTCAGGTTAGCTGATGTGCCTCTGCTTGCAAGCACTTTGCTCAGATTTAAGAGGAGAGATAAATTCATGTGAAATGAAGCTGCTGACACATATACCTGTTAGTCAGCGTACCATGCTGGTTCCAGCTGGCAAAAGAATTATTGCTGTCCACCTAAAGTTCTGCTAGATAGTCTCTCCATGTCCCTTTGTAAGCCAGAACATTCTTGACTTTGCTGACTATCAGGTAATCTGAATTTAAATCAAATTTGAAGTCTGGGACTCCTACGAGTGCTTTAGTGAGTACATCTCTGCTTGCGGTCAGTTTTTGTCTGATTACATTCCTGTGCGGTGATTTGGAATGCTTTATCATTTAACACGTAGGATTTGCCAAATTTCCATCAGATCCTTCATGGCTCATTGTATGTGCATTGATCCCACACGGAAATCAAATTCTGCAGGCACTTGGTGTGGTGGAAGTTGCCAAGCATTGCGGATGACCATGGATTTCAAGAGATTAGGCACAGTTGTGGGAAAACTACCCAGACATTCTCAATGACATTGCTTGATGAATACACTGGAACAGATTAAGGGAGTAGTTAGCAAAAACAAATATTGTGTGGTGCCAGTATCCAATTCCCTCGATGTGGGATAGGCTTCTTGGCTTTCTACAGTCCACAATGTTGGGTAAACCAGAGCAAGGGCAAGGACAAGTCAGTCAGAAGGCAGGCTTGCATTTGATGATACAAGTTGCAGTTCTGTCAACTTTAATCATGGATTAAAATTTTGATTAAGCTGCTTTTTTTAAGCCAACATCAACATCAATTAAGAAAGTTTAATCAATTTCTTTTTATTGAGTGAATGTGCCAATCAAGCATTGATTGAATAATTGCACCCAGATGATTTTAAAGGAATATAATTTCCATGGGTGTTCTCCAATCTCACATCAAGATAGTGATTGGCAGAAACTCTCAAAGTTGTGTAAATGACCATATTGAATCCAAGCAAAAATAAATCCATCAAACTATCTATACAATAATTTCTGTTTACAATTCACTTCCATTGTATCATGCATAATGAGCAAAGTGTTTATACTACCAGGTTATTGTTCCAAGACTACATAAATAAGACCCACAAGCAGTGACATAAGAGATCTTTTAGTGATTTACTAAATATCTCACAGGCACAACTTGTACACATTTCTGTACTTCCAGCATCGCATTGTTTCGATTGTCTTATGAAGTTGTCATAGAGGTAAGAATGCAACTTCTTGTAACTGCACACTGATGTATAAATCTCTACATGTGGATAGTTTAATAGAAATACAGAAAATAGGGACATCAGCAGGCCATTCGGCCTTTTGAGCCTGCTCTGCCATTCACTTTGATAACTCCATCCCATGTTCCTGCTTTCCTCCCATACTGTTTGACCTTTTTAGCTCTAAGAACTATATCTATCTCCTTCAAAACATTCAAAGTTTTGACCTCAGCTATCTTCTGTGGCAAAGAGTTCCACAGGCTTATCTCTCCCTGGGTGAAGAAATTTTGCCTCATCTCAGTCCGAAATGGCCTTCCCTATGTCCTGAACTGTGATCCCTGGTTCTGAAGGCCTCAATCATTGCTTTCTGTAGTTTCCATGTCTGATCCTGATAGAAGTTTACAGCTTTCTATGATATCTTCCCACATTCTTTGAAACACCAATCGATATAGTCCTAAGCAATCCAGTCTCTCTTCAAATGTGCCATCCCAGGAATCAGTCGGGTTAACGTTTGTTGCACTCCCTCCATAGCCAGAACATCCTTCCTCAGATAAGGAGACCAAAATGGCAAATAATACTCCAGGTTTGGTCTCACTAAGAGGCTGTGCAATTGCAGCAAGACATCCCTGCTCCTGTACTCGAACCTTCTCACTAAGGAGGCCCACATACCATTTGTTTTCTTCATTGCCTGCTGCACCTACATGCTGACTTCAGCAACTGCAGAACAGAGACATCCAGGTTTGGTCATGTCTCCTCTTTTCTGACATATATTCATTCAGAAAATAATCTGCCCTTCTGTTTATGCAACCAAACTGAACAACTTCACACTTGTCCCAGTTAAACCTGATCTGCAACGCATTTACCCACTCACTCGACTTGTCCAAATCACACTGAAGCACCTCTGCATCTTCCTCATACTTCTGCCCATGCAGAGGGAGTGGGAGAAATAATCTTGTATAGCATTAATGATTTCAGACCAGATAATGGCGGAGAGAGCAGGTGGATAAAAGAGATATTCCTATTCCAAGTATCTATGATCGGGGTGGTCAATGATTGAGATTAAATGTGGATGGATGATGGGGAATATATCATTTTCTCCTCCCTCCCATCTGATATGGGGGCTAGAATGGCTCTGGTTCTGTACAGGAGAAGAAATAAAGGCATGTGGATAACCATAGACAGGAACAAGGAATAGAGTGTATTGTAGAATTGAACATGAATTTGGAGAGGTGAAATTGGATTGTGGGGCTATCATAGAGAATATGTGAGAGTGAGAAATCAAGGATATTAACAGGAGATTTTAATTTAGTTGAAGGTGGAGTGTATGCATTCAGGTGAGAACTAGAAGGAGTGGGTGGGTTTTGTGAGATAACAGAAGGTGACCAAAACGGTCGTGCAGCGATTAATGGCTGCTGGAGGATAAGGAAGGATAAGAATTTAGGGAAATAGTGAGAATGAAAGAATGGAAAACAGCAATGAGACAGGGTGTACAGGAATGCAAAAAAGAAATGAAGTTGATAGAGGATGGGTGACATTGTGGCTCAGTGGTTAGCACTGCTGCCTCAAAGTGGCAGGGAACTGGGTTCGATCCCAGCCTCAGGCGAATGCTTGTGTAGAGATTGCACATTCTCTCTGTGTTTGTGTGAGTTTCCTCTCCACTTGCTCTGGTGACCTCCCACAGTCCAAAGGTGTGCAGGTTTGGTGGATTGGCCACCCTAAATTTTCCATAGTGTCCAGGGATGTGCAGGCTAGGTGATTAGCCACAGGAAGTGCAGGGTTACCAGGATAAGGTTGGGGTGTGGGTCTGGGTAGGATGCTCTTCAGCGAGCTGGAGTGGACTCGATGGGCTGAATGGCCTGCTTCCACATTGGAGGGATTCTGTGAAGAGAGGGAAATTATTTGAAGTCATTCTACATCAGAGACCTCAGCCCCTGCCTGACCTGTGTTTAACCTCAGATTAAACCACCATCAATTGGCTCTCTCTAATGAGAAAGTCGCCTGATGAACCTCTGAGACTGTGGCACTTTAGCCGGTAACTTCTGAGTGACAAAAACAGCTGCATAGCATGAAGGAGTCAGACAAAGGAGGACTCGCAGCATTGGGTGATTGCTATAACTAAAAATGTTTTGTGTGCATACACAGACATCAGCTGATAAAGCAATGAGTCTGCCTCTCGTTAATGATTGATCCAACAAATACATTTTGTCTGGTGACTGGTCACTCTTACGAGCTCAGCTTCCAGTTACAAAACCTAATTCCTGTAAGTGTTACTTAAATCAGGATGTGTGGGACAAAACTCTGATAGAAAAGGTGAAAAACGTCCAAGAGAACTAGAGGAGGATAGCTTTCTTAATGCTGGAGTTTATCTCCTACAACAATAATGTTATGTGAACAGTCAGCAGTCCTGTGCAAGCTGTATGTCAACCAGTAAATATCAATAATGTCTGGAGGAGGCTCCCATTTGTCATTCGGTGTCCACTTAAGTGCCTCAATTGGCACTGAGTAAGTCTGATCATGGCCCTCCCCACCCTTGACTTAATTCTGGCAGTAGCAAGGAGGCACTCATCACCATTCCACCTAATTAAGTGCTTCCAAATATGTCATTATGTAGGCCATAACATTCCATAAAAGGTCACATGGTCTATGCGTTACTGCCTAGTTTGTACCAAGCTGGGGAAACATTAAGAGCATTTGTACAGACTGAACAGGAATGAGAAAGTCAGCCTGATTACTTACTGCTGAATACTGTCTTGTGATAAGGAATTATTTGGAGATGCCGGTGTTGGACTGGGGTGTACAAAGTTAAAAATCACACAACACTAGGTTTTAGTCCAACAGGTTTAATGTTACGATCGAGCCCTCCACAATCACCTGATGAAGGACCGTCGCTGCAAAAGCTAGTGTGCTTCCAATTAAACCTGTTGGACTATAACCTGATGTTGTGTGATTTTTAACTTTGTGATAAGGAAGGCTTAGACTGAGAAAGATTTCAAAGTTTATGTAAAATTTGAAATTGGACTTAGCATTTCAGATTTGATGCTTTGTCATGGTTTGCAATGACAATACATGAGTCTTATATACGTGTGAGATTTAGGCACTAAGTAATGTCTTAACATTTTTCCCAACTTGAAATGCAGCTACAGGAACAAGCATGCAATAATGGTTTGTTCTAAGGGCTTGGAATTTCTGTTACATTATACAAAACTGAACTGTGACCCAGTTAAGATAAAAACCCATGTAAGTCATTGTATCTTTTTAGCTCTTATTTGAAATACTTATCTTGCATGGGACTGAGATAAGATACTTTGCATACATTCTTTGTGACTTCAGGATTCAGAGACTAAAGGTCAGATGAGTGATCCTGTAAAGCTGTACAGAAATCACATGGGGCTAATGTTCTTTATTATCGCAAATTTAAAGCAGACATTAGCTTAGAAAGGGCCTTGGTGAAAGATAGCGCCTGCAGATTATTCATTCATAGTTAGTTAGTGATGATTTGAAGGTAGAAATTAAAATTAGTTGCATTTGTTTTACAAACACATCAAGGAAAAGAAGGGGGGCATTTTGAGGGACCATTGCATACAAAAGTGTCCATTTGATATTGGGACAACCCATTTTTCAAACTAATAAATGGGCAAACAGTTTCAGGATGCCACTCTGACTGCGATTGAAACAGAAATGAACTTGTTGAGACGGATCTAGAGGAATACTTCGTGGGTAGACCAAGGCACTGGATAGGGTGACATGTTTTGACATTGGCATTTGATTTATTTAGGATTGGCATCAGTAAAATAAAACTCTTCTTGTAAAGTTCAGTTATTAGTTTCAATGTTAAACCATGTCATCCTTATCCAGTGCCTTGGTCTACCCATGAAGCATTCCTCTGGATCTATTGCAACAAGTTCATTTCTGTTTCAATCGCAGTCAGAGTGGCATCCTGAAACTGTTTGCCCATTTATTAGTTTGAGAAATGGGTTGCCCCAATATCAAATGGACACTTTTGTACGCATTGGTCCCTCAAAATGCCCCCCTTTTTCCCCCGATATGCTTGTAAAACAAATGCAACTAATTTTAATTTCTACTTCAAATCATTACTAACTATGAATGATAATCTGTTGGCCCTATCTTTTACCAAGGCCCTTTCTAAGCTAATGTCTCCTTTAAATTTGCGATAATAAAGAACGTTAGCCCCATGTGATTTCTGCAATGGCTTTCTAAGTGGGGCAGAGGAACAAAGTGTGAGATTGGTTTCACATCCTGATGTAATAAGAACATTTGAAAGGCATTTTCCAACAACAATGAGCCCAGGTGAATTCGAAGTTCTTCCTCAACCTCCTGATGTTATGTTAAATAAGATTTGCTCACTGATTAGTTAAAAAATGATCACGAACATGAGCTAATCAGCAGAATGTATATCAATGATTGACCTTGCTGTGTTGTTAAAGGAAGTGGGTTAAATTTTAATGCTGATACTCAAAAGTCTGATGAAGCAATCTCACTGTTGGCAGACATGTTAAAGAGTCAATGGTGACTAAATAGTTAACTCATAGACTGATGATCAGAAATGCAATAACATCATCACTACTGATTTATCTCTCACAGCACCTTCCTTTGTATACAAACTTGATAAAGTATTCTCATCAGATTTTATTATAAAAAGGAAATACTTTACTGTATAAATTTTTATTTGCATGAAATAAAAAAAGTCTAAGAGTGTGTGCACATCAATTATAATCAGCTTAGTTTCAAGTGGTTTAATTACATACTGATTTAAATTCAAGACACTTAGCCCTGATGCAATCAAACATGAATTTGTGGAGTTTAAGTCAATCAATTGTATTGTATACACTAGCATGAAACCTGTTCATTTTTGAATTGATGAACAGATCGTTATATTTCACATGAGCTATTTATTGTTCGTCAGTATGGTAAAATCAAACTGACTGAGGGAGCAGTGAAAGTGTTAATAATGAGTTGATTTGATGAATACTGAACAGCCTGTAAATATCTCATTAAAGGTATGAGGAATATAGCAGTAACCTGTAAATGCCTTGTTAAAGGGTATGCAGTTCATGGAGATTACAGCTGTCCTCAAAGTGCTTTATTAAGGTCAGATACAAATACCAGCTAAAATCAAAAATTGAGTTGCTTGGAGTTTGTTGAAACATAAATATTACTTGGTTGTGATTTCTGTACGTATAGAACAAGATTTAGTGGAGCTATGTACATTCTATAATTACTGTTGCATGAGTATTTAATCCAATGTAATTGGGTCAGGGCATATTCCTTTAACACAGTTTCACGACAGTCATAGAAGTAGAAGCTTTCACCTGAATTGCATATCTGGAAGAATTTCAATAAATTTGCCTCATGACTGACTAATATCTCACTGTTCAGTTTTCTTCAGGCCCACATCAAACTATGCCTTGGGAAAATAAAATCTACTCAATGGGTTTTTCAAACTCACTGAGTAAAACTGCGTTCACAGATTCAGGCATGGAAAATTGAATTTTCCTCCCAAGCCAGAGATGGTTCTTTTAGGCAGACAGAATGTACTCTACTAATGTAGAAAGACAACAAAAAGTCATAAGTATGTAATTGTGGGCCCTTCACCTTATTATCAGATAATGATGAGATGCTCATGGGGGGGTAGTTAAGAAGGTGTTTAGCATGTTTGTTTTCATTGCTCAAACCTTTGAGCATGGGAGTGAAGGCATCATGCCGGGGTTGTACAGGATGTTGGTGAGGCACCTTTGGTCAAATGATTTAATTTGATTTACTATTGTCACATGTACCTAGATACAGTGAAAAGTTTTGTTTTGTGTGCAGTACCGCGAGATCATACTATATAAACTGCAAAGGTACTGAAACAAAGCGAAGAATTCAATATTATAGCTGCAGAGAAGGTACACAAAGAGCGAGATCAACCTTAACTTTAAAATTTGGCAGGTCCATTCCAGCATCTAATAACAGCAAGGAAGAAGCTATTCGTAAGTGTATACAAATCTTTACATCTTCTGCCCAATGAACGAGGATGGGGGTGGGGGGGGGGGGTCTTTGGTTGTGTTGGTTGCTTTCCCAAGGCAATGGGAAGAATAGCTGGAGTCAATGGATGGAAGGCTGGTTTGTGTGATGGATGGGATTGTGTTCACAACTCTCTGCAGTTTCTTCCATTCCTGGGAAAAGCGATTGCCAACCATGCTGTGAGACCCCCTCCTGAGTACTGTGAGGCCCCTCTGAAATACTGTGAGACCCCCTATGGAGTACTGTGAGGCCTCCTCTGGAATACTGTGAGACCCCCTATGGAGTACTGTGAGGCCTCCTCTGGAATACTGTGCCCAGCTCTGGCTGCCTTGTTATTGGGAGGATATTATTAAGCTGGAGAGAGTTCAGAAGAGATTTACCAGGATCTTGCTGTAAAAGGAGGGTTTTGAATGGTTATAAGGAGAGGCTGGATAGGCTAGGACACTTTTCACTGGAAGGTAGAAGGTTGAGGGGTGGCATTATAGAAGTTTATAAAATCATAAGGGGTAAAGATATGGTTAATGCTAGATGTCTTTTCCCTAGGATGGGGGGATTTCAAGACTCGGAGGCATATTTTCAAGGTGATAGGAGAAAGATTTTAAAAAAGACATGAGGCCAACTTTTTTACATAGAGAGTGGTTTGTGTATGGGATGAACTTCCAGAGGAAGTGATTTTTGCATGTACAGTTACAGTGTTTAAAAGACATTTTGATAAGCACATGAATAAGAAATATTTGAAGAGATATGGGCCATGCACAGGCAGGTGGGGCTAACTTAGTTTGGGATTATGGTCAGCATGGACTGTTTGGACAGATTATTTTTGTGCTGTATAATTCTATGAATTGTGATTTAGACAGAGAAGGTCATATCACGAATACCTAGCATAGCTTTCAAAAAAGACGGTTGCAAATGAATAATTTGATTCAATTTTTTTAAATAAGTTTCCATGCTCATTGATGAACTTAACCAGATAGACATTGTTTGCCTGGATTTTGGAAAGGTTTTTAGTAATATAAGAGACTTCCCGATGAAAGAAAATCGCACAAAGTTAGAGATAATCTTCTGAAATGAGTTGCAGAAATTGGTTGTGATCGATTTGGATTTGTTTGGCAATTAGTTACCTGTACAAAAAGCAAAGAACTATGGATGCCGGAAATCTTTAACAAAAACAGAAATGGCTGGAAAAACTCAGCAGGTCTGGCAGCATCTGTGGAGAGGATTGCCATTCTGAAGATGGGTCACTGGACCTGAAACATTGACTCTGTTTCTCTCTCCACAGATGCGGCCAGTCCTGCAGAGTTTCTCCAGCAATTTCTATGACTAGATATCTGTGATGTCATAGTTTGAACCTGTGCCCTTTACTATTTTTGTTAATGATCTTGAGATGTATGTTGAGAAAATGATCCACAAGTTTGTGTACAAAACCAAGATATGCATGAAAATCAAGCACTGTGGAGGACAATTACAAAGCAGTCTGGATACATTGGGAGATATTAGATTAGATTACTTACATTGTGGAAACAGGCCCTTCGGCCCAACAAGTCCACACCGACCCTCCGAAGAGCAACCCATCCATACCCCTACATTTACCCCTTACCTAACACTACGGGCAATTTAGCATGGCCAATTCACCTAACCTGCACACCTTTGGACTGTGGGAGGAAACCGGAGCATCCAGAAGAAACCCACGCAGACACTGGGAGAATGTGCAAACTCCACACAGACAGTTGCCCGAGGCGGGAATTGAACCCAGATCTCTGGTGCTATGAGGCAGCAGTGTTAACCACTGTGCCATCATGCTGCCCAAATGGGCCATGTTTGGAAAATTATGTTAGAAAATTGTCACATCATATTCAAGAAGAGGTTACATCTATGCCCCTTACAAAGAAAATAATTAAAGCCAGTGATAAAAGGATAACTCAGATCACGTTTTATTGCTGCCACCGTTTAATTATCCATGCCCAATGTTGTGAAGTCATTGCTAAATAAAGACAGTTCTGGTGTGTATTCATTATCAAACAAAGCAAACGATTTTCTCCTTCTACAAAACCTTGGTTAGGACACAAACTATGAATGCAATGATAGGTTTTCATCTTCTCATTTGATGAAAGGGTACAAAGCTGGGTGACACATTGATTCCCAGTTTAAGAACCCTTCATTATCCATAAAAGCTCAATGAGTAGGGTCTCCATAGTTTTCAGAAGCATACACTGAGGGATGATTTGGTTGAGGTTTATTAAATAATAAAGAGACTGGACTGCTTTCATGTCGACCAATTATTTCAATTGAATAGTTTGGAAAGGACTAGGGGTCATGCTGACACATTATGCAAGGGCAGAACTAATTGGCTGTGAGGCAGTTTTTTTTTCTGACAGAATAGTGGACCTGTGGAACAGGTTGCTGGTTTCTGAGGTAAATGCTTCTTCTTTGTATTCTTTCAGGTAAAAGCTAGAATTTTTTTCTGGCTAGGGTAGAGATTATCCCATACAGAAGGGAGCTATCCTGTAACATAACTCAAGAGCTATGTGATCTCTTGGACTAGTTTTGATCCCTTCAGGATGTCAGAGAGGAATTTTCCATTTATGTTCTTTTTTTTCCCCCTAATTGACTTTTGTAAACCCTCTATGTGGCAAGATCAACTGACAAAACCAAACAAATTAATTAGTTCCTGTTTCTGAAAAAAATTCTTATCCTCGTGTTAGCATTCCTTGATTCCTATTTTAATTGTTTTTTTTCCAGGTTTTACAACATTCTTCAAACTTTGAGTCTCTAAAACATAGGATCTAATAACACTTTCAGTGCAAGAGAAGCCAAGAGTTCTGAAGATGGCAGTCAGACTGCTTCCAGTCATCCTCAGAATGGCTTACACAACATACAGTGGCTGGGAGGGTGATAATTCGGGTGTCAAAAAGTGTGGTGCTGGAAAAGCACAACCAGTCAGGTAGCAACCAAGGAGCAGGAGAGTCAATGTTTCAAGCATAAGCTCTTCATCAGGAAAGGCTTATGATCAAAACGTCAACTCTCCTGATCCTTGAATGCTGCCTGACCTGCTGTGCTTTTCCAGCACCATACCTTTTGACTCTGATCCCCAGCATCTGCAGTCCTCACTTTCACCTACCTAATAATCTTTTGTGCCCAGAAAACATAGAGAGTTAGCAGAATGTGGCATTAAACAGGTTTGATATAGGACCTGATGTTTTAGATCTTAGTTATTACCTTCTCTTCATCTAGTTGTAAATGTCTTCAATTGCATGAGACACCCCACTAGGAAGGGTGTTGTCAAACCTGAAAGGGTTAAGAAAGGAGTTACAAGGATGCTGTCAGGATTTGACCTCTAGGGAGAGACTGGGCTATTTTCCCTGGAGTGCCAGAGGCTGAGGGGTGACTTTATTGAGGTTTATAAAATCATGAGGGCCATGCTAGGGTGAAAACTTGACAGCAGAAGTTTAAGGTGAGAGGGGAAAGGGATCTGAGAAACAATCTTTTCACGTAGAGGATGGACCATGTATGGAATGAACTGCCTGAGGAAGTGGTGGAGGCTGGTATAATTACGGCATTTAAAAGGATGGTTAAATGAACAGGAAAGATTTAGAGAGATATGGGCCAAATGCTGGCAAATGGGACTAGTTGAATTTAGGATATCTGGTTAGCATGGATGAATTGGACCAAAGTGTCTGTTTCCATAATGTGCATCTGTATGACTCTATGACATCCGAGTTATTTAAAAGGAACACTATGGTTTTTGTTTTGGAGGCTGCAGAGTGAGTAGGTGGGTGGAACGCTTTGTGCTATTGGAGGAATTTGAAACAGTTTTTATCAGCATGTAGTGCTGAACTTTGGAAGCAGATCCAAGGACTTGGAAGAGCTGTCAACGAAAAGTCAGCTTTTCCTAATGTGGACTATAATTGTGTTTCTTCTTGGAATGCAACATGATTGAAAAATTAAGCACAGACAGCAGGACTGCTGACAGCAGGAAATGGAGGGAGGGTTGTACCCACCAATGGTCTTCAGAGACCAAGGATTCAACTGGTATCCAAGTCAGCTCTGTAAAAATAAAGTAATGGTTATTGAACTGTAGCATTTCCTACAACCAGACTTAGAACTGTACAGCAGGAGACCAGTGGTTGTGCAATAGTCGTAACTTCTATGCAAGAAACTCCTCCACATAGAAGTGAGTCACCTTGCACCAGTGCAGGGAGGTGAGAGAAACTCTGTATGATAGAAGGGGTTTTTTTGTTTTCAGTCTAGCCAGAAGCACATGGGTCCCCAACTCTCCAAAACCCTCTGAGGAACCTGAGCTCATCAAATCCTGGGCTTTTGTGCATTCCCAATTGTCATTGCTTCATCATTGGTGACTGTGCCTTTGCATACCCAGGCTTTAAGATTTGAGATCCCCTCCGACACCTCTCTACTTTCACTTCTCTCCAATAAGGCTAAGCTTAGGGTTATCAGATGGACCATCTCTTTATGTGGTTCAGTGTCATACTTTGTTTTATTATGCTTCTGTGAAATGTCTTGGGGTTTTGCACATGTTAAAGGTGCTATATAAAGACATGTTCTTGTTGTTGACACAATGACAAAAATTTCTGGAAAAGCTCAGCATGTCGAGCAGCACCTGTGGATTTCTCTTCACAGATGCTACCAGACTTGCTGAGCTTTTCCGACAATTTTTATCTTTGTTTCTGATTTACAGCATCTGCAGTTCTGTCAGTTTGTACTCTTGTTGACATTGGTCCACATGTTCCTTCAGCTCAGATTCCTTTTGTACTACATTCGCACTATCCCAGCAATAGCTGCTGTATCTTCAGCTCCAGCCTTGAGACTTCCTTCCATAAATCACTCATACTCTGACCTTCCCTTAAAACCGACTATAAAAGCCATGCATTCTGCAAAGCTGTTAGTCACTCCTAACATCCCCTTCTTTGATTTTGTTACAAATTCTGTTTGACTGTGCTTCTGAACTGTAACTTGGGACACTTCTATACAATGGGTGCTATGTAAATGGAAGACTTTTGTTGTTTATATGAAACTAATTTGACATCCACTTGGAAACAGAGGTGTGTGGGTGTTGAATTGTGAAATAGTTGTGAATTGTCATAAGCTTTTCTATCTTCAAACAGCTTCAGGTCTGCCAAATCCCTGAGGTACTTTTCAGTGTAAATTGAATGTTTAATGGCATGACTGTCAGGAAAATATGGCAACCACATCATCCAAACTATGCACCAGGGGCTTTAAACAGGTTGTCAGCTTGAAAGAGCCCAAATGATTTATTTTAAAAGGGCAATGAAAGAATCAAAGAGCCTGCAGTTTGATCAGCATTCTTTTGTTTATTTTAATATATACATTTTGGCAAAATGTTTATTCAGCAAATCTCATTGGTGTCAGCACTCAATTGCTGTAAAAGTAAAATGCCATAAAGTGTAGACTTCAGTGCTGCTAGACTTGAAAACAGCATCACTTTGTTACACTTTATTTTCACACTGTCTATAACATCGTGGCCTTGAGCTTCCAGTTCAGAATTTAATGTAGGAGTAAGTACACACAGTAGCAAAATGCCTGTCTTATATTGCATGATTAGATTAGATTCCATTCCCTATAGTATGGAAACAGGCCCTTCGGCCCACCAAGTCCACATTAACCCTCTGAAGAGCAACCCACCCAGACCCATTCCCCTGCACCTAACACTACGGGCAATTTAGCATGGTCAGTTCACCTAACCTGCACATCTTTGGACTGTGGGAGGAAACTGGAGCACCCAGAGGAAACCCACACAGACACAGGGAGAATGTGCAAACTCCACACAGACAGTTGCCTGAGGCGGGAATTGAACCTGGGTCCCATGAGGCAGCAGTGCTAACCACTGAGCCACCATGATGCACACTGATGACAGCCTCTTTCAAACCAACTTCATCCTACGATGCACATCTGACTTTAAATTTCAACTATTTTATATGGTCTCCTCCTTATTCTGACAATCAGGATAGAGCAGTCCTGATCTTTTCCATAAGCTGCTCTGTATCCACTGTGATAGAAGCTGTCTGATTCAATAAGTTTGTGTCTACTTTAGAATTTTATGACCTAGCAAAGTAGATAATTGTATATCAATGTTTCTGATAGACCTTTCTGGACTGCAAGGTTATTTTAAGCTTAAGGCTAGCACCCTAGCTTAGAGGAAGAGATTTTTATTTCAATTTCACATTGTTTGGAGTGGTCTTGTGAAATCCTTGGTTGGAGTTGGATGCGTAGAATAGTCATTCTGAAAAGGAGACAGTTCAGTACAACTCGACTACCTTACAGCAAGGAATTAGTGCTAACCCTAGACCAGGAGTGTTGAGGTAAAACCCTGAAGAGGATTTGAAGCTGAGGTTGTTTAAACTCATGAGCATGCAGTCAAGATTAGACTGGTGCTTGAAAAGCACAGCAGGTCAGGCAGCATCTGAGGGGCAGGAAAATCGACGTTTCGGGCAAAAGCCCTTAATCAGGAAGGAGGGGCTGATAGAGTCATAGAGATGTACAGAATGGAAACAGACCCTTCAGTCCAACCCTTCCATGCCGACCAGATATCCCAACCCAATCTAGTCCCACCTGCCAGCACCCGGCCCATATGCCTCCAAAGCCTTCCTATTTATATACCCATCCAAATGCCTCTTAAATGTTGCAATTGTACCAGCCTCCACCACTTCCTCTGGCAGCTCATTCCATACATGTACCACCCTCTGTGTGAAAAAGTTGCCCCTTAGGTCTCTTTTATATCTTTCCCCTCTCACCCTAAACCTATGCCCTCTAGTTCTGGACTCCCCGATCCCAGGGAAAAGACTTTGCCTATTTACCCTATCCATGCCCCTCATAATTTTGTAAACCTCTATAAGGTCACCCCTCAGCCTCCGACACTCCAGGGAAAACAGCCCCAGACTGTTCAGCCTCTCCCTATAGCTCAAATCCTCCAACCCTGGCAACATCCTTGTAAATCTTTTTGGAACCCTGTCAAGTTTCACAATATCTTTCTGATAAGAAGGAGACCAGAATTGCGTGCAATATTCCAACAGTGGCCTAACCAATGTCCTGTACAGCCACAACATGTTGCCCCAACTCCTGTACTCAATACTCTGACCAATAAAGGAAAGCATACCAAATGCCTTTTTCACTATCGTATCTACCTGCGACTCCACTTTCAAGGAGCAATGAACCTGCACTCCAAGGTCTCTTTGTTCAGCAACACTCCCTAGGACCTTACCATTAAGTGTATAAGTCTTGCTAAGATTTGCTTTCCCAAAATGCAGCACCTCGCATTTATCTGAATTAAATTCCATCTGATCATGATCCTGTTGTATTCTGAGATAACCCTCTTCGCTGTCCACTACACCTCCATATTTTGGTGTCATCTGCAAACTTACTAACTGTACCCTCTTGTGCTCGCATCCAAATCATTTATGTAAATGACAAAATGTAGAGGTCCCAGCACCGATCCTTGTGGCACTCCACTGGTCACAGGCTTCCAGTCGGAAAAACAACCGTCCACCACCACCCTCTGTCTTCTACCTTTGAGCCAGTTCTGTATCCAAATGGCTAGTTCTCCCTGTATTCCATGAGATCCAACCTTGCTAATCAGTCTCCCATGGGGAACCTTGTTGAAGGCCAGTATATTGCCCATCCCTAATTGCACAGAGGGCAGTTGAGAATCAACCACATTGCTGCGGGTCTGGAGTCACATGTAGGTCAGACCAGGTAAGGATGGATGTTTCCTTCCCTAAAAGGCATTAGTGAACCAGATGGGTTTTTCCAACAATTGATTCATGGTCATCGCTAGATTCTTCATTCTAGATTCATCATTGATTTCAAATTCCACCATCTGCTGTGGCAGGATTCAAACCTGGGTTCTCAGAAAATTCCCTGGCTCTCTGGACTAACAGTCCAATGATAATACCACTGGGCCATCACCTCCCCAGATTTGAGTTTGGGATCTAACTTGTCCAGTAATAACATCGGCTGGGATCCTAACAACATTCAAAAGAATGTTTGCCTGGTGCTCTGGACCTGGGCAAATTGAGTTACTGCCATTAGTTACTGCCATTCCCTTCTGTAATTCCATAACTTTCCTTTATGTCACTGTCAGTGAGGGACCAGTCACTACACACTGACAGTCAGTGAGACAACCTATCTTCTTTCTTCCTATCCAACTCATCCAGTGGGGTTCAATCTCCTCAGTGACCGTCCCTCCTGCTAGTCGCACTCACTGCTGACCCCTTTGAGTCTCCCAGCAATCCCTGCACAATCCATAATTTCCTTAGAATCTTTGTACGCTTATAAACACAGCCTTTACCATGCTTTACTTTATTGTGCATGATGGCACTTAAATCATGACTTTGACAGAAATTAGTACAAATGGTGACTTCTTGTCCTTTACCTGATGATGCTCTCGCCATCTGGCCCACTCAAACAGCTGATGCTATGGCTCTGATCATTGCTCATATCTTGACCTGTCTCTCTAATCCCTGGAACCTTCTTTCAAACATCTCACCCTCCTTCCCCTTCTTAAAATTATTCTCCATTTCTACCCCTACTTTCTCACTGATTAATTTACTCTTGGCCAAATAAGCAACTCCTCACTCTCAGATGATTCCAGTTTCCATCTCGATTGCCTTGACCATGTAGCAAGCATGCAGGTACAGCAAGCAGTGAAGAAAACTAATGGCATGCTGGCCTTTGTAACAAGAGGAATTGCGTAGAGGAGCAAAGAAGTCTTTCTGCAGCTGTACAGGGCCCTGATGTGACTACAGCTGGAGTATTGTGTGCAGATTTGGTCTTCAAATTTGAAGGAGGACATTTTGGCTATTGAGGGAGTGCAGCGTAGGCTCACGAGGTCAATTCCCGGGCACTCTGGAGGCGGAAAGCATGTTTCCGCTGATGGGTGAGTCCAGAACCAAAGAATGCAGGTTAACAGTAAGGGGTAAGCCATTTAGAACAGAGTTGAGGAGAAACTTCTTCACCCAGAGAATTGTGGATATATAGAATGCTCTGCCCCAAAAGGCAGTGGAGGCCAAGTCTCTGGATACTTTCATGAAATGGATGGATAGAGCCCTAAACGATAGTGGAATCAAGGGTTATGGGGATAAGGCAAGAACAGGATACTGATTGTGAATGATGAGCCATGATCATAATGAACAGTGGTGCCAGCTCAAAGGGCCGAATGGCCTACTCCTGTACCTATTGTCTATGGTCTATTACCTCTGTCCTCTGATTTCACCAACCTTCTGTTCTCTTTTAAACTTACTGTCGATTTAAACTCACTTACCCGTGATAATTTCACCCCCTTTCTTAACAAGAATTGATCTATCTTAGTCATAGAGTTATAGAGATGTACAGCATGGAAACAGACCCTTCGGTCCAACCTGTCCATGCCAACCAAATATCCCAAACCAATCTAGTCCCACCTGCCAGCACCCAGCCCATATCCCTCCAAACCCTTCCTATTCATATATCCATCCAAATGCCTCTTAAATGTTGCAATTGTACCAGCCTCCACCACTTCCTCTGGCAGCTCATTCCATGCACGTACCACCCTCTGCATGAAAACATTGCCCCTTAGGTCTCTTTTATATCTTTCCCCTCTCACCCTAAACCTATGCCCTCTAGTTCTGGACTCCCCGATCCCAGGGAAAAGACTTTGTCTATTTATCCTATCCATGCCCCTCATAATTTTGTAAACCTCTATAAGGTCACCCCTCAGCCTCCGACGCTCCAGGGAAAACAGCCCCAGCCTGTTCAGCCTCTCCTTGTAGCTCAGATTCTCCAACCCTGGCAACATCCTTGTAAATCTTTTCTGAACCCTTTCAAGTTTCACAACATCTTTCTGATAGGAAGGAGACCAGAATTGTGCGCAATATTCCAACAGTGGCCTAACCAATGTCCTGTACAGCCACAACATGACGTCCCAACTCCTGTACTCAATACTCTGACCAATAAAGGAAAGCATACCAAATGCCTTCTTCACTATCCTATTTGTTCAGCAACACTCCCCAGGGCTTTACCATTAAGTGTATAAGTCCTGCTAAGATTTGCTTTCCCAAAATGCAGCATTTATCTGAATTAAACTCCATCTGCCACTTCTCAGCCCATTGGCCCATCTGGTCCAGATCCTGTTGTATTCTGAGGTAACCCTCTTCGCAATCCACTACACCTCCAATTTTGGTGTCATCTGCAAACTTACTAACTGTACCTCTTATGCTCGCATCCAAATCATTTATGTAAATGACAAAAAGTAGAGGGCCCAGCACTGATCCTTGTGGCACTCCACTGGTCACAGGCCTCCAGTCTGAAAAACAGCCCTCCACACCACCCTCTGTCTTCTACCTTTGAGCCAGTTCTGTATCCAAATGGCTAGTTCTCCCTGTATTCCGTGAGATCTAACCTTGCTAATCAGTCTCCCGTGGGTCACCTTGCCGAACGCCTCACTGAAGTCCATATAGATCACATCTACTGCTTTGCCCTCATCAATCTTCTTTGTTACTTCTTAAAAAAAACTCAATTAAGTTTGTGAGACATGATTTCCCATGCATAAAGCCATGTTGACTATCCAGAATCAGTCCTTGCCTTTCCAAATACATGTACATCCTGTCTCTCAGGATTCTCTCCAACAACTTGCCCACCACCGAGATCAGGCTCACCGGTCTATAGTTCCCTGGCTTGTCTTTACCACCCTTCTTAAACAGTGGCACCACGTTTGCCAACCTCCAGTCTTCTGGCACCTCACCTCTGATTATCGATGATACAAATATCTCAGCAAGAGGCCCAGCAACCACTTCTCTAGCTTCCCACAGAGTTCTTGGGTACACCTGATCAGGTCCTGGGGAGTTATCAACTTTTAACCGTTTCAAGACATCCAGCACTTCCTCCTCTGTAATCTGGACATTTTGCAGGATGTCACCATCTATTTCCCTACATTCTATATCTTCCATATCCTTTTCCACAGTAAATACTGATGCAAAATATTCATTTAGTATCTCCCCCATTTTCTGTGGCTCCACACAAAGGCTGCCTTGCTGATCTTTGAGGGGCCCTATTCTCTCCCTAGTTACCCTTTTGTCCTTAATATATTTGTAAAAACGTCTTTGGATTCTCCTTAATTCTATTTGCCAAAGGTATCTCATGTCCCCGTTTTGCCCTCCTGATTTCCCTCTTAAGTATACTCCTACTTTCTTTATACTCTTCTAAGGATTCACTCGAGCTATCCTGTCTATACCTGACATATGCTTCTTTTTTTCTCTAAACCAAATCCTCAATTTCTTTAGTAATCCAGCATTCTCTATACCTACCTGTCTTCCCTTCTTGGAAAATAAAATCAAATATGCTGCTTCCTTCACCTTTTCAAGACCCTCCTTTCTCTCTTTCAAAGGTGTGACCTCTGATTTTTAAGTAATGATCCATAATTCAGGATTCTTCCATAAAAGGAAATATCCTCTCCACAGCTATCCTGTCAAGATCCCTCAGAATCTTATCCCTCTAGCCAAACCTAACCTAACATTTATAACCTTTTCTGCCAAGGTTACCCCTTTCCACATTCCAGATAGTAGCCCCATAAAACCTCTCCAAACTGCCTCCAATTTATTTAAATCCTTCCTTAAGTTAAGGTGACCAGTCATGTGCTCAGTGCTCCAAATACATTGAAAGGTTTCAACACAAAGGACTTGGGGGGGGGGGGGGGCGGGGGTTGTGCATGAAAAACAGAAAATAAATTTACAGGAGCAGCAGGTAATCATGAACACTAATGGAATGTTGGCCCTTATTTATAAAGGGCAGGAGTATAAGAGTTGTGAAGCCTTACTGTCACTGTACAAGGTACTGGTGAGACCATGTCTGGAATACTAGAGCAATTTTGGTCTCCGTACATGAGGAAATATATTAATTCATTGGAAGAAGTTCAGAGAAGGTTCACTAGGTCTGTCCCCAGCATGGAGGGATGGTCTTACTAGCAAAGGCTAAACAAGTTGTGACTGTATTCACTGGGATTTAGAAGAATGAGAGGTGATCTCATTGAAATATTTACAATTCTTCGAGGAGCAAATTATTGCAGACGCTGGAATCTGTACTGCAAATAACAAATGCTGCAGATCACAGCAAGTCAGGCAGCATCCATGGAGAGAGCAAGCTAAAATTTTGAGTCTGAATTACTCTTTAGTAGAGCTGAAATGAAGTGTGGATGGGGTCAGAATTTATGCAATGGTGGGGAGGTGGGTTTTGGAGTGCTCGAGAGAAAGGATCTTCATGGTTCAGATTAAGTGATCAGAATGTGAGAATGGCAAGCATTGACACCTGTATTCCAAACCATTTTCTGTTTATTCTTTGCTTTTGTACTGCCTTATTGGAAATATTGCAGAATTGAGAACCGATTTAAATTTCTTAGTCCTGTTTCCAATCCCCACTCCAACATCCTTTATTCCTACAAACTCCTGAGAACTCAATTTTCCTCAGATCCCAACACTTTACACATTCCCCACTTTCTCTATCTCGCCACTGGGATAGCACCTTCAGCAATCATAGAATCCCTACAGTGTGGAAGCAGGCCATTCGGCCCATTGAGCTCACTTTGAAGCTCCAAAGTGCAACTCACCCAGACCCAACCCAGTTCCCTTTCCATGTAACCCTGCATTTCTCAAGGCTAATTCACATAGCCTGCACATCCAGTATGGCACTTAAAGTCTAAAATTAACTGATTAAGCCTTAACAGCCTTTCCCAGTATACAATCTCTTTAAAAATATATTTTTGAACAGACATTTAGTCATCCCTCATAATAGTTTGCATTCTGACGTGGTGCCATTATTGCAATCCTGTGAGGAGCCCTGGATGCTTTTCTACTCGAAGGGTGCTATGCATATTCAATTTGTTGCTGAAACTAATTTGACGTCTCCATATAGAAATGGGATTGGGGATGTGGGGCAGTGGGGGGGGAGGAGGATCCCTGAGCTGTGAAAATAATTGTCACAAGTGTTTCCATTTTCAAATGATTTCAGGCAGGCTGAACCAAATTCAATGTAAATGGAATATTAATGGCAAGACTGTCAGGAAAATATGGCATCCACATCATCCATACTGCATGTAAGAGACGCAAAAGAAATCATCAACTTGAAAAATTGTGAAATAATTTATTTTAAAATGAGTCTGAGACAGGCAATGGAACATAGAACACACAGTTTGTGTATCTTTTGTTTTGGATTTCTTTTTAAAAAAATGGATAATTCATCAATGCTCTGCCTGTCAATGTAGAGTTGGCCTGAATGTAAAATGCCACAAAGTACAGCCCTGCAGTGCTACACGATTTGAAGAAAACATCACTTCACTACAGTTTCTTCCTACACTGTCTATAATTGGTGTGACCTTGAGCTTTGAGAATTTGATGTGGGAGTAGATACATTACAAAATAAATGACTGTGTTTGTCAATGATCTTATGACAATGACCTAAAGGTAGTTCAAACTGTTTTTCTTCCTTCTTGCGAATCTTTCAGGACTGCTTTGGCTGACCCTACTCTTCACCTGAGTATGATGATGCCTTGTCAAATTCTGGTGCCACACATGCGAGTAGCCTGCCCAAGTTGATTAGTCTTCCTTGTGAATATTGAAAATATAATTTTCAAAGTGACATGAGTGGGTCGGTGTCATAATCCTGTCCTTACAAAGCACATGCAGCAACAGCATGGAATATTGAAACTAATTGTGAACCTCCTACTGAGACAGTGGGTGTTAACAGATAACTCAGTATAGCCCAGGGTTCAATGTTCAGTCTTTCTTTTCTGCCTAAAAATATTATGATATTATTTATTTAAAATAAAAAGAAACCTTTCCATTTTATTAGGTGAATCATGCAATGCAATTGATAATGAATGAACAGTAAATCTCATGTCACTCGATGGATTAGAATTAGTTTTCTTTGGAGGAAAGAACAGTGTTTAACTATTTAGAGAATGGGTTCATTACTTTCATGACTTTCTGATCACCTTTGAACTTCTGGTGAAGACTGAGATGTATTGGATATATTTGTAGATATCTGAGTGACGAATGGAAATGTGAAAATAACGTAATGGACAACAATTCTCGTTATAAAGATTGAATATGCAAAATTTGAAATGTTCTATGAAAATAAGTTGCAGTAGAGAGAAATTCTAGTTAACATTCATTAATCTCTCCGGTGTACTTGCTTTTAAGTAGTTTTTTTGTGGGTAATATATAACAGACAGTTATTTGGCTGATTGTTCCTGACTACTATAATTTAGTTTGTGTAGATTACTGAATTTCTGGAGATATACTTATCCTATTATTGTTTTGTTGCTGTAGAATTAAAATTTGTATTCAATGTCTTTAAATAATTTTTTACAAGAATAAAATGTACTTTAAGTTCATGTACAAATTGGGGGAGAGAATATGATCATTATAAAAATTGAAATGTTATCATCAAGTAAATTTGTCGCATGTAGGACATATAACCTTGGGGACAAGAATAGGCCATTTTGTTCTTTCTATCATTCAGTGATATAATGGTTTATCTAACTCCATCTATTCATTCACTTTTGCGCATATTGGGCTAAATGTTATGCTGCGATTGGGATTCTGATGTAAAAGTCTGTTGTGAGCTAAAGTTTATTGGCTGGCTAGCCTCATACTCATTCAACAGTCATCAAATGTGTAACTGGTTTGGGCTGGAATGTTCTCCACCTTTCAAGAGGAAGTCTTCCCCACAGAGCAGCAAGCCAATCAAACTGCTGGCAGCTGCCCTGTCACAGCAGTACTACCAGGTGTGGAGATCTCTTCAAATCGTGTAGCACTGCAGGGCTGTATTTTGTGGCATTTTACATTTATGCCAACTCTACATTGACAGGCAGAGCATTGATGAATTATCCATTATTTTTTTAAAGAACTCTGAAACAAAAGATACACAAACTGTGTGCTCTACATTCCAGATTCAATTTAAACTAAATTATTTTGCAATCTTTCAAGTTGATGATTTCTTCTGCGTCTCTTGGAGATTGGATGTTGTAGTTGCCATATTTTCCTGACAGTCTTGCCATTAATATTCCATTGACAGTGAATTTGGTTCAGCCTGCCTGAAATCATTTGAAATGAAATGTCTGATGGGGACTGCAAAATTCCCTGAAGAAGGCAGCCGGATCACCCATCAGACTGGCCGTTCTTGCTTGACGGTGTGGAAATCTGGCTTGGACCACTCATTCCGGGAGTGAAATGAACCATTTCTGGGCCTCACTTAGACTACAGGTAGCAACTGGTCTGTCCAACACCTCCTGCGCCATGGATAAAATACCTGTGAGGAACAGGGTGGAGAGGGAAGCAACTGGTACTTGCCATTGGCATGGCCTGATATGAATGGAGAGGGAAACACAGCTCATATTCGAAGTTGATCATTCACCTAAAACATTACCTCTCTTTTCATCTTCAGATGATGCCAGTGTGGCTATGTCATTCTAGCATTTTCTAACTTTTATCTCAGATTTACAAAGTTGCCCTTGAATATATCTATTGATCTTAGACTCAAAATAATTAATTTACGAAGTATTAACTGCCATCGTAGAGGAAAGGTCCAAGCCTCGAGCAATCTTTGTATGTCTAAGTATTGCCTAACTTCATTTCTGATAAGTTCTCTGAATTAGCTTGAGAACTTCAATCAAATCAATCATTAACATTCTAAATTCTGCGAAATACAATGGTCATTCATTTAATCTCTCCTTGTAACTTAACCACTGGTAAATCTGATATCATCTGAGGAAATAAAATAAAGAGAAGAGTCTGTTTCCATGCTGTACATCTCTATGACTCTATAACTGCAGATGCCTGAAATCTGAAGCAAAATCAGAAATTGCTAGCAAAACTTTCTGTGGAGATAAAACAGAGTCAATGCTTCAAGTCCAGAGATCCTTCTTCAGAACCCCCATGACCAATATAACCTTCATCATGCATGATGTCCAGAGCATCTCAGCATGGCTAAACAGGAATTTGTTCAGCTCTAGCATAATGACTATATCCTTGCATTCTGGTTCTCCAGGTATAAGGACCAACATTCCATTATCATTGTTTTGATCATTTCCTGTTCCTGTCCATAATATTTTAGGGATCACTGTATTTGGATCACACTTGGATATGTGGCTAGCCATTCATTCAGAAATATGGTGAACTGCTGAAATCCCAACAAACATCTTCACAGGACAGTGCTGGCCACACCTTGTTGAATAGCCTACCTGTCCATTTCCCTTAACCCCCTGTATCCTTCCACTGCACCAATTTCCTAACCAGGTCAATAACTTGGTTTCAATTCCATAAGCTTCAAACTTAGCTATGAGGAACTTTGATTAGATTCCCTACAGTGTGGAAACAGGCCCTTTGGCCCAAATTCATCAAATGTTTTCAGTATTCATAAAAATATTCAAAGATATTTCCTTCAACTAGTTTAACCAGGTTCACTGGATAATACTTATCCTTTACAAATCCATATTGGAAATTTCCAATCCTCCGAAAAATTTCAAGGGACAGAACTCTACAGTCCTGGCAGCTGTGATATCAGAGCTGAGTGAGAGTTGAAAATAAGTTGAGTTTTCTGTAACCTGTTGACGTGGTTTTTGACCCTGAGTGGGGTCAGAGGGATCTAAAAGCTCACCTGATTTAGGAGGGAAGTCAATTGATATTGTTAGCAAGCATATTGCCAGCTAGTTATAAGTAGATGAAATTAGATTCCCTACAGTGTGGAAACAGGCCCTTCGGCCCAACCAGTCCACTCCTAACCTCCGAAGAGTAACCTGCCCAGACTCATTTCCCTCTGACTAATGCCCCTAACACTTTGGGCAATTTAGCATAGCCAATTCACCTGGCCTACATAATCTTTGGACTGTGGGAGGAAACCAAAGTACCCCTAGGAAACCCACGCAGACAATGTGCAAACTCCACACAGTCGCCTGAGGCTGGAATCAAACCTGGGAACCTGGTGCTGTGAGACAGCAGTGGTAACCACTGAGCCACCGTGCCGTTCTAGTATTTTAGAACAGTGGTAGGGTGCCTGGGTTGCACGTTGGGTTATGGAGGTAGTTGCCTATTGCTGAGTCAGTCTTGCATGTGCCATGACATTAAGCAGGGTTTGAAATGGGAGCACAGCTGAGAAGGTGAACTCAGGTTTGTGCAAAGGTTTCTCTGGGTGTGTGGAGGTTGTGTGGGGGTTAGTGATGCTTACACAGAGAGTTGACACCCTTCCATCATTGGAGCAGCATAACAGGAGGAGTTCAGTCTTCCCTACATGATTGGGAGTCCACTGAAGTGGAAGAAGGGAAGCAGTAATGGGAATGGAAAAATGCTTCTCTGATATTAGGTCCAACAGTGATGAGATTAAATATCCTCAGCAGCAAACCATGCCTAATATTTGCAGTTTTCTTTCACCCAAAGACCTTTAGCCTGACACTTCCATACAAAGGTCCAGTCATCAGGCTCAAACACAATATATTAAAAGATGTTCTTTATTAGCTTTGAAATGAAACCTTGAGGTGAAACCCCAACTCTCAGGAAGTGGCATCAATTGCACAGTACTATTCAAAAAGAGCAGTGTAGTTTTCCCAATTTCTTAATCATTATATATCCCTCAGTCAGTATGAGCAGTAAACAAAGTATGTTGGTTATTCTCAAAATGCTTATTCTTGGGCTTTGAGTGTGCTATTGGCAGTAGCATTTCCATCACAAAGGTGACTACTCATTATAAAATACTTCATTTGCTGTCAAATATTCTCTGACAACCTGAGGCAATGAAAGAACTTATTTTCTTATTTTCTTCAACTATCAAGAGTCAGTGTACACCCAATCTGGTTGTTGTGGAGCACTTTATGAGGCTTCTGAGAAATGGAAAATGACTCAACTCTGTATGTAAGTCTTGCTTTCTCTTACTATAGTATTGTCTGAATTCCCTCTGATATATTCTCATAGAGTCATAGAGATGTACAGCATGGAAACAGACTCTTCAGTCGAACTCGTCCAAGCCGACCAGATATCCTAAAATGACCTAGTTCTATTTCCCAGTATTTGGCCCATATCCCTCTTAAACCTTTCCTATTCATGTACCTATCCAGATGCATTTTAAATGTTGCAATTGTACCAACCCCCATCACTTCCTCTGGCAGCTCATTCCATACACACATGACCTTCTGCATGAAAAAGTTGCCCCATAGGTCCCTTTTAAATCTTTCCCTTTTCACCGTAAACCTATGGTCTCTAGATTTGGATTCCCCGACTCAAGAGAAAAGACCTTGTCTATTTACCCTATCCATGCCTGTCATGATTTTATAAACCTTGATAAGATCATCCCTCAGCCTCTAACTTTTCAGGGAAAAAAAAGCCTCAGCCTCTTCCTGTAGCTCAAAGTCCCCAACCCTGGCAACATCCTTGTAAATCTTGTTTTGAACCCTTTCAAGTTTCACAACATCCTTCCTATAGCAGGGAGACCAGAATTGAACACAGTATTCCGAAAGTGGCCTAATCAATGTCCTGAACAGCCGCAACATGACTTCCAAACTCTTATACTTAAAGCACTGACCAGTAAAAGTTAGCGTATCAAACACTTTCTTCATAAGATGTAGGAGCAGAATTAGGCCATCGGCCCATCGAACATGCTCTGCAATTTGATCATGGCTGATATGTTTCTTACCTCCATTTTCTTGCCTTCTCTCCATAACCCTTCAACCCATTACCAATTAAAAAATCTGTCTAACTCCTCCTTAAATTTATTCACTGTCCCAGCATCCACCAAAAAATGTTTGAACAAAAGAATAAGGTGAGCCTAGATTGGTTCCATGATGAGTAGAATTCAGAATTCATGCAAAAATGAGATAGAACTTTATTTAAGTGTTTAATGTAGACTTCACTATATTAAAACAATCTTTCATTCATAAAACCCATTTCCTATGTTTACATTCCTTCAACTACATAAGCCTTATAACAACAAAAACTCATTGAAGTGTCCAACCTTTATAGCAACAAACATTGGAATCCATAGCTTTCCTTATAATACTACTCCATGAATGATTTCACAACCAATCATTATCACAACAGGATGTCTACCATTCCATTGTTTGAAGAACATTGACACAATGGCTATAAACTCTTGGACTTAAGGATGACTAGTGCAGCAACATGTTACCACCTCCTCCAATTACTGTAATTAGTTTTGAGGTGCTTTGGGATACTTTTTTGATTTGAATGTCACCAAGTAAATGCAAGACCTTTCTTTACAACAATATAAATCATCACTGCAGTGTAATGTTACATAGTATTTTACAATACAGAAACAAGGCACTTGTTTCATGTTGATTTGTGTCAGTATTTATGTTGCACATAATTTACACTCCGAACATATCCTTCTTATCCTTTTAACCTCATGTATTTTACCTATTTCACTATCCTGTTTATCTGCAACTCCACTTTCAGGGAAACATGAACCTGCACTCCAAGGTTTCATCAGTAATCATATTCCTTTCTCTTTCACAATGTTGTATATTATATTTCATCTGTGCATCGATCTCTTGATATCAATGTGAGTTATTCAGTAAAAAGCCGAACCAAGGTGAAACAGAGACTACCATTTCGACTAGAGATCACTACTCTTGTTGGCAAGTTTTCAGTTCATCAGCTGTCAGCATCCATGATGAGTGAAGCACTCTATATTAATGCCAGTTTGATTGATATGCTACTGACAGCCTTCTCTTGTGCTTGGGAATCCATGCTGTAAATGTAATTGCTGGTCTCAGATATATGCGTATAAGCCCTTTTAGAAATCTTTTGCATGATACATGAGTGCAGTACGCTCTCCTCCATCCAGAGAGCTAGCTCTCATACTTGTTAATATTACACTTACCTCTCTGTCTTTGATGGTTGTTGGCTCAAGCTCTGTTTCAGAACATTGGGTTGAATTTCTATCATTATTAAATAATGTGGGGAATGGGGGGTCAGTGGGGAAGCTATGGCATGTTTGGAAAAATGAGAGTCTTGATATCAAGTAAATAAAATCCAATTCTGTCACCAAGTTTTGAATAGGAAGTTCATAATCTCACTAGTGAATGGTGTTCTTAAACAAGGGGGCCACACTCACCATTTTCTAATTTTCTGGGATCCTCCCCAACTCCAATGAAATAAGCAAAAGTGAAAGCAAATGGTCTCACCAGTTCATCACTTGAAACTTACACAGATGAGAATCACTAACCAAGAATCTTGATAGTCAACAAAATCTGTTGGAAATTATTTTTTTTGTCGGGGCTGTGGGAAGTGGAGGTGGGGTCATTGTGGTAGGTGGTCGGGCTGGAAGAATGAGGAGGTTAGAATGTCTACATTCATTTCCATGCAATTGTCTGTAAATCCACTCTTAGAGGTAATATCAACTAATGAAATTGCCTTCTTGTCCTTTCTAATAGCTTTTTTATATTCAGAACAAAATGTCTATCATTTGGAAGAACATTAACGAACAATTGAAAGCCAGCATTGATTTATGAAAGGCAAATATTGCCTGACAAATTTTGTGATCTAGTTTAGGTATAAAGAGCTCAATTTCATAGTTTGTCGGTAAAACAAAATTCGGGAGTGCAGTTAACAGTGAAGAGAACAATTGACAAATTCAGGAAAACATAGACCAACAAAATGGACAGACATATAGCAACTGAAGTTTGGTGTCAAGAGATATGAAATTATGCCTTTTGGAAGGAAGAATATGGACAATCTATATACACAAAATATATTGTGTATATGTGCTTGATGTGATTCTTTTCCCATTCTCATCACTTCAACTCACCATCTGTTCTTTTTGTATCTCATATACTTGTACACCCATTTATTGTAGATTGAAGATCATTGATAAAACAATCAGACGGTAGTTGAGGATAGTTTTTTAAATAACACTCAGCATAGTGTTATGCTCTGGGATATGCTGCTTGAATGGGTGTGGGGAAAAAATTCAATAATAACTTTTTTAAAAGATTTGAATATAGAGGTATACCATCCTTCATCCGAAACACTAGGGGCCAGCTGGTTTTCGGAATTTGGAATTTTTCGGATTTCAGGCAAAGTAACAGTTTAACGGTGAAATTAAAAAAAAATTACCGAACTGCAGACATACATGTGAGGACTACAAACACTGAGACAGAATAGACGCCAACCAGTGCAGGGCCACACCCCCACATCACATCTGAGTGATGTGGGTCGAGTTGGTGTGGAGTTGGGTTAACTGTTTGTACACCAAACAATATTGTTATGGAGAAAGAAAACTTCATGAAATAGACTTCGGATTTTGGAGCTATTTGGATTTTGGGATTTCGGATTGTCGACCTGTATAGAGTCACACAAGAATACAATACTGAGAAGGACCCTTTGGTCCCCCTCCACCCAGTCCCATGCCAAACTAAAGTAGTCCCACCTGGCTGCGCTCGGCCCAAATCCCTCCAAACCTATCTTATTCACGTTCTTATCCAAATGTCTTTTAAAAGTTGTAATTGTACCCACAGCCACCACTTCCTGAGGAGGTTCATTCCACACACAAGCCACACTCTGTGCAATAAATTTGACGCCATGTCTATTTTAAATCTCTCTCCTTTCACCTTGAGAATATGTCCTCTAGTCTTGAAATCCCCCATCTTAGGGAAAAAACAACTACCATTAACTCTGTCTATAACCTAAGGTATTGCTGATTCACATAGGTGTTTTCAAATCTATTAAAGTCTATGATTCATAAAAAAACCCTCTAATTTATTTTATTTGAACACTCCACATTTCAAGCCCATGAGGCCCTTTAGCATTCACAGCTAGTGAATCCAAATGCTTTGATTCCACCTTTATGTTCTTTTTTACTAATTTCTAATATGGCCTGTATGTATGTAACTCCTGTTTCTTTTAACATGATAAATAGGAAGAAGCAATGAATTCACATACTTCAATTTGCTTCCTGGGATTGATAAGCCTGACCTTCTCATACACAATAATTTAAACCTTAAAATTTGTTTGGATAATTAGAAGAGAAAATTATTTACAGATTTACAAATTTACTGACTGATTTAATATGTTGTACAGTCATTTGATCAGAGCAACAGAGTTCAAAAATAATTGAATTTAAAGCCAGTCTGCTTTTGCTTGCATATTCCAATTTGAGTTCAGTTGAAACAAAGTATGTTTAAAAATATATGACCAGAATTATAATGAATGTATGTGTCTCAAGGTATCTGGCAGTTTGAATCGCTTCTGTTCTGGTCAATCCAGTTTCACATGCATATTGTTTTAAAATTGCATTGGGATAGGGATGTGTATTTGTTTTGTGTGCAGTATTCCTAATTTAAGGCTCAGTGGTGTTGATAACTCGACCCAGGGGCACTAGTCACAGCTTGACAGTGAAAGTTCCCAGGTGCAAGGTCTTTGTAGAGCGTCAACTGTCACCCTCTGACCAGTAGCTCCTTGATTGTGATAATGGTGATCCTGTCACTATAAAAGCCCTACTTTAATAATAACGAGCTACCAGTTGTGTCCCGGGGCAGATATCTGGGAAGCATATGTCTAATGAGTGGGAAAAGCAAGAGTCAGTTAGTAGCCAGTGGCTAAAGGAGCACGTGTTCCATTATTCATTTTTCTTTTACCCTTCTCCAGAATAGCTATGACCAGCTTTCCCCCTGAGGAGTGGTGTTTATTGTGATTGATCAGTATACTTACGTGAGACTTGCTCATTAGTCTTTCTTTTTCTCCAGATATTTCTTCCAAATCAGTGCCACTATGGAAAAGGGTGACATTTAACAGGAGGTTAAACAAAGTTCCTTGAAGAAGATCCTGCACAGTGGTTTACCAAAAATAAACTGCATTGAAAATTTATTCCACTTGAGACCATGATTTTCAAAGTTCCTAATTATACTGGAGTGTGATAGCGTTGCAACCTGCAAGGAAATGCTGATTATTATGGGTTCATATTGGTTTTATTTTTACAGCTGTTTTGGCCTAGGTCACGAAATAGCAAGCACTTAAAGTGTATTAATTAACCTCTTCTGCAAGTCTCATTTACCTGAGAACATGCTTTCCGAAGGGAACGTTGTATGGATATAATTTTATCATAAACACTGCACCTAGGTCTCAACAATGAAAAACCAAATCCTAGTCACAACATTGCAATCCCTTGTGAGCAATTGAGTTCTGAAGTTTACGGTCTACACTGCTGTAATCTTCAGTCTTTTAGCAAAAGGGAGGAATACCAGACACTTTGGGGACAAATGTAAATGACCATTAAGCAATGGTTATCAGTTCCACTTCAATGACCAATTACTTCTGACCATTAAATATTGCTTATCTTTCCACTTCAGTGCCTCCAGGACAAGGCCATTGTGTTAATTCATGATGAAGCATTTAGCTTAGGCATCTGCTATGTCCCATTTGTATCTGTGGTGTGGCTTCTAACTTGACATTTTTTGGGAAAACAAAGATTAACAAAGAAAGAAACAACTTCGTTTCCGCAATCCTGCCAAAGATGGTATTGTCTAAAAATAAAATGGAATAGTTTGTCTGCAAGCATTTTGAATTGAATTGAATTGAATTTATTGTCACGTGTATCGAGGCACAGTGAAAAGCCTTGTCTTGCGAGCAATACAGGCAGATCACAGAGTTAGGTAGCATAGATAGTAAATAAAAGGTAAACAGCAACAAAAACAAAAACACATGTACACTGTACAGGTGAATGTTAAGAGTTTGAGTCCATTCAGTATTCGAACAACAGTAGGGTAGTAACTATTACAAAACCAGCTGGTGCGTGTGTTCAGGCTTCTGTATCTTTTCCCTGATGGTGGAAATTGTAGAAAACATTGCCAGGGTGGGATGGATCTTTGAGAATGTTAGTAGCCTTTACTTGACAGTGGGTCTGGTAGATGGATTCTATAGATGGGAGGTTGGCCTTTGTGATTGTCCAGGCCGTCTATAACCGTCTCCAATCTTGAATAGTACAGTTGCCATACCAGGTAGTGATTAATCGAGGCAGAATGCTCTTGATGGCGCATCTATAAAAGTTGGCAAGGGTATTCGCCATCATGCTAAATTTCCTCAGCTGCCTGAGGAAGAAGAGGCGTTGTCAGGCCTTTGTAACCAGTGTGTCCACATGAAGAGTCCAAGAAAGCTTGTTGTGGATGACCACTCCCAGAAGCTTGACACTCTCCACTTGTTCCACCTCTCTGCTGTTAATGTGTAGGGGGGCATGAGTAACATCCTGCCGAAAGTCAATAATGAGTTCCTTGGTTTTGCTGGCATTGAGAGCTAGGTTGTTCTCAGTGGACCATTTTTCCAGGTGTTCAACCTCCCGTCGGTAGTCTGTTTCATCACCATCTGAGATTTCACCGACTATGGTGGTGTCATCAATGAACTTGTAAATAGCATTAGTCTAGTATTTGGCAACACAGTTATGGGTGTACAGTGAGTACAGTTGGGGCTGAGTACGCACCCCTGTAGAGGTTCCAGTATTGAGTGTTAGTGAGAATGAAATATTGTCCCCAATCTTCACTGATTGTGGCCTATGGGTCAGAAAACTGTGGATCCTGTTGCAGAGAATGGGACTTAGTCCAAGATCACTAAGTTAGTAATCAGTCTCAAGAGGATAATAGTGTTGAAGGCTGAACTGTAGTCAATGAGTAGGATTCTTATACAGCTGTTCTTGGCGTCAAGATCCTCTAGGGAGGAGTGAAGGGCAAGTGATGTGGCATCTGACGTGGATCTGTTTGTCCAGCCTTTCCTACCACTGAAGTAAGGGCCACTGAGTGGTAGTCATTGAGGCATGCTGTATGAGACTTTTTAGACATAGGGATGATGATGGCCTCTTGAAACAGGCAGGGACAGTGGCCTGCTGCAGGGAAAGGTTGAAGATGTCCGAGAAGACCTCTGCCAGTTGATCTGCACATGCTCTGTGTGCACGACCTGGTACTCCAGCTGGTCCAATCGCTTTCCTTGGATTCACCCGAAGGAAAACTGATCTGACCTCTGATGCAGTGACTGTGACTATTTTATTCACAAATGCAAGGCATTTAATAGATTTTTTTCAATATCTCATGATGGAATTTGAATTCATGAGCTCTGGCTTGTTCAAGCTGTGTCGTACTCACTCAACTACTGTGCCCAGTGTAAAGTAAACACTGCAATATGACCTTGATTGCCACTACTGGTGCTTCATGGTAGGTACCAACTCTGCAAGGTTCAGAGTAGAGGTTGCTTGAGGATGTTGACTGCTATCAATACTCTTTTGTCTTGGGCCTCCCTAACAGTAAGTGGTGTAAGATACACCATTGGAATAGCTTTGTATAAAAGGCACCATTCTAGTTAACAAGATGGTTTATTGCATCTTGTTATAAGCACAACTGCATTACTAGTCAGACATCATAATTATTAATGATTTTGGAGTACATCTGCTCCATACAAAGTTGTTTGTAGAACTCTCAGCCTCAGCCTCCAGCCATTGAGTGAAATTAACACAATGGGTAGGCTTCAATATAACATAGCCATTCGCTCCTTCAGAACCATTACTTTACACAGCATCTTAGAACATAGAACACCGCGGCCCTTGATATTGGGCCGACTTGTGGAACCAATCTGAAGCCTATCAATCCTACAATATTCCATTTTCATCCATATGTCTATCCAATGACCATTTAAATGCTCTTAAAGTTGGCGAGTCTACTACTATTGCAGGCAGTGCATTCCACGCCCCTACTATTCTAAGAGCAAAGAAACTACCTCTGACATCTGTCCTACATCTATAACCCCTCAACTTAAAGCTATGTCCCCTTGTGTTAGCCATCAACATCCAAGGAAAAAGGCTCTCACTGTCCACCCTATCTAAACCTGTGATTATCTTATATGTCACAATTAAGTCATTTCTCAACCTCCTTCTCTCTCACAAAAACAACCTCAAATTGCTTAGTCTTTCCTCATAAGACCTTCCCTCCATACCAGGCAACATCCTAGTAAATCTCCTCTGAACCTTTTCCCATCCTTCCTATAATGCGGTGACCAGAACTGTTCACAAAATTCCAAATGTTGCTGCACCAGAGTTTTGTACAGCTGCAGCATGACCTTGTGGCTCTGAAACTCAATCCCTCAACCAATAAAAGCTAACACACCGTATGTTTCCTTAACAACTTTATCAACCTGAATGGCAACTTTCAGGGGTGTATGTACATGGACACCAAGAACGCTCTGCTCTTCTACATTACCAAGAACCTTACTATTAGCCCAGGGCTCTGTATTCCTGTTACTCCTTTAAAGTGAATCACCTCAAACTTTTCTGCATTAAACTCCATTTGCCACTTCTCAGCCCAGCCCTGCAGCTTATCTATGTCCCTCTGTAACCTGCAACATCCTTCAGCATTATCCACAACTCTACCAACCTTAGTGTCATCTGCAAATTTACTAACCCATGTTTCTACCCCCTCATCTAGGTAATTTATAAAAATGACAAACAGCAGTGGACCCAAAACAGATCCTTGCAGATCTTCTCCCCAGGGTTTTTTCTCCAGTATTTTACCCATTATGCATTACATTTCCCAATATACACCACATCTCCATGCAAGTCTCTTACTTCAGCAATATTTTGTGAGTTTTCTCAAACAAGTTTTCTTCATACTGGGAAGAATAATAGGTATTTTGCTTGAGAACTGTTGAGGTTGGTTCTGATCTGTGGAACATTACTCTGCTGGAGGACCTTTCACCTCTTGGATATCCTATATAAAGAACACTCATTTGTAATTACACCATTAGTCTGTTACTTGTTTGGATGACCCTTAATCTCCTGAATTCCCTTTGCAGAGAAATTCTTTCCTAATAATTGAGGTGGTTGCCTCACAGCATTTAATCTCATTAATATCCATCATGAAAGCCAGCTGAAACATATGTTTCTTCCTTGTAATATCCTACATTCCTAAACCTTGCTTTATCTTTCTCATTGAAAAAAAGCAGTCTCTTTTCTGGTGATTCCTGGATGATTAGATCAGGCAGCTTCCTCTCGGCTGTATTGTGAATCTGCAGATGTGGATCTAACTCCAATGGTTAGTATATAGTGCATCTCTTTTTAAGCTGTCAATCAAACTGGATGTCTTCAGTCACTCTATACACTTTTAAAACAACATGTTCTCAAATGTTTTAGGATACTGCAACAAAAACACAACCAAATGTTTAACAGAAGCTTCTGAAAGATGGATGTTAGTTTATTAAACCAAAATAACATTATCTGGGTTGATGATGCTCTCCAGTCCCTGCTTTGTTCACTGGCTGAAATGCAACCAAATATTTGTGAACAGCCCTGAAGTTATAGAGTCATAGAGTCTTACAGCATGGAAACAGACCCTTTGATCCAACCAGTGTTTGCCTGATGAAATAAGCTTTTCCACACTTCTGGTCATATTATAGAAAGATTGATGCTCACTCAACTCTATCCTTCCCACACTGGCATTGATCATTCTGTTTCAAAAGATGGAGAACTGAACATTTTCACCATTGCTGTGAAGTCTGTGATTTCTCTATATTGACAAAGTTAGATAGCTGTCTGCCAACGTAAGTCATCTCATTGGATTCTACCCACTGTTTGGGTTCTGCCATGTATCTAGGAATCCTTCTATAAGTTGCCTCTGACACGTTAGCCAAACATAGTTTGTTCCTGGACAAGTTTTTGGACACTGTTTGCTTTTAAACCAGTTGTATTCTGAGTAGTGTTAATTCTTCCAACACATCTGATGAAATGGAGGTTGACACAGGAATGCAGGCTCAAAAGTGAACACTTTTGGTTGCATACACCATGCACTGACTGAAATCTCACATGTATATCGCAATGTAACTTGCAGCATTGTCTATTGTGTATTCCTTTACCAATGAATTTGGGTGCTCTATTGTGCCGACCGCTTTCCACAGTTTTGAAATGGTGTCTTACCTCTGCACATTTGGAAGTGGCCTATAGTTTTGCAAATGTACCATTCCTTAGTGGCAGCTGGACATTGCTCAGTTTGTGAAGCCCTATTGTCCCAAGCACTGGCACTGCTTCCTCGCATCAGATGTTTTGGTTTATTCCCTGTGCAATGATGTGCACTTAGAGTCAGAGAGTCAATGAGATGTACAGCATGGAAACAGACCCTTCGGTCCAACCTGTCCATGCCGACCAGATATCCCAACCCAATTTAGTCCCACCTGCCAGCACCTGGCCCATATCCCTCCAAACACTTCCTATTCATATACCATCCAGATGCCTTTTAAATGTTGCAATTATACCAGCCTCCACCACTCCCTCTGGCAGCTCATTCCACACACGAAACACCCTCTGTGTGAAAAAGTTGCCCTTAGGTCAAAAAACATGTAATCAAGAAATAACCCACTCTACTCACTACTGCAGACTTTCTGTAGGCCACTTCAAACAATTAGCTTATCTGATTCTGTGCTATGAACTTCGCCCAAACAGTACCTTCAGTATCAGTTGTGAATTTCACTGTTTGTTAATTTTCCCAGATGCACTCCGATGTCCAGCGATACATGAATTCAAGCAATAAAGGCAATAACTGTGCAGGTTGAGTGTGGTGTAAGTTTCTTTCTCTCTCTCTCTCTCTCTCTCTCTCTCTCCTGCACTGTCCTCACCATGTGCTTCCTTTGTCTGTTCTTTTCCCTTTTAAAACTGCTGTTGTTTTGACTTTTTTTCCCCAAAGTTCCAAAACAGTGCGACAGCATTTAAAACTGTTATTGCTGCTCCGGGAATTCGAGGAAATCACCTCCAGCACCTAAAATACTTTAAAAAGGAGCAGCTGTTACAGCCAGAAATTTTTCCCGTCCTCCATTTTGGATTGCCCAGAATCCTCCTTAAAAGTTTATTTTGTCTTTGGATTTTTTTGAGGAGAGGTTTAACAACGGAAGGAGAATAGATTAGAGTGGTGCTGGAAAAGCAGAGCAGGTCAGGCAGTATCCGAGGAGGAGGTAAATCGATGTTTTAGGCAAAAACCCTTCACCAGGAATGTAGGCAGGGAGCCTCCAGGGTGGTGAGATAAATGGGGGGGTGGGGCTGGGGAGAAGGTAGCAAAGAGTATAATCAGTGAATGGAGATGGGGATGGAGCTGATAGGTCAGAGGAGAGGGTGGAGTGGATAGGTGGAAAGGGAAATTGGCAGGTAGGACACGTCATGAGGACAGTGCTGAGCTGGAAGTTAAAGTTGCCTAATGGAAGGAGAATGGCTAGTTCTCTCAATTCAAGTTTTCTCTAATTTGTTTTTAGCTGTAGCAGTCACAGGATGTGTGAGTCCAGGGGAGTTGCAAGCTTCAGTAAATAATTCCTCCAACTTTATTCTTAAACCTCGCTCTGGAAATTGTTCCCTTCTGTTTGAATCTCTGTTTGAATTTACCTTTTTGCCAAAGGGTGTGTTTGTGAGATGTTGTTATATTGGAACAGTTAATCAGTCAAGCTGCTGTATTGGGTGAATTAAGTTTTCCAATAGTTAACTTATTCCAAATTCCACTTTGTTTTGTGTTTGAACTGTATTGTTTAAATACATTCTGTTTTGCTTAAAGCCGAGTGGTTTGACCAGCTGCATCACACATGGAACACCCACTTCACATAACCTTTAAAATAAGAAAAAGTTAGGATCTAGGCTACCCTCTTAAAATATTTTGAGGGTGTCTAGCCTGGGTCCATAACACCTGTGTGGATCTATCAATAGCCTCTTTACAGCATCAATACCGTACAAAGTGAGTAGACTTTGTTACCACCTTGAGGTAGGGTTGGTTTATGCCTAGGTTCTATGTGTGAGGATTTCTCATTTTGTGCTTCCAACATGATTTGAATACTCTTTCCAATGTTAAACCTGGTTTCTATTATAAGAAAATTGATAAAGATTCATCAAAAATTCCAACAGCAATTCTATTTCTTATGAATTTTAATTTCAAAACTCCATAGTTAGAGTTCCACTGATCTCGAGAGGTCATTAGTGAGAAAGCAATAAAGCTTCAAAAGTTCTTCTTTGGCTGTAAACATTTTGTGATGTTTTGATATCGTGAAAATTATTAAATAAATGTAAATATTTTTCTTTTAATTGCATATAGTACAACATTTTGAAAATATCATAGAACTACACAGATATTCAAAAATTATTATATAAAATGGTGGCAATATAACATTCATATACAGTGCTTGCTCTGTTATGAATTTACTTCTAATAAAATGCTAATCACGCTTTTAAATCTTCCCTTTGATTCAGCTCATGACCCACGAATCTCAAGTATAATACATTTTTAAAAAATATTTAGCTCTGCAGTGAGGCAAGTTTCAGTTCAAGAGTTAAAATAAAGCTTTATCAACAAAACCTGTCTTGTTTTTCTTACCGCTATCTTTTGGTAATGCTAGCAAACTATTTTTTGTTCATCTACCTGCATTGATCTTATTTGGACAAAAATTTGGAGTCCAAAACTAGAGGGCACAGGCTTAAGGTGAGAGGAGAAAGGTTTAAGGAGGGCTTAAGGGACATCTTTTCTCTCACAGTGGGTGGTACATGTTTGGAATGAGCTGCCATAGGGAGTGGTGGGGGCTGGTAGAATTACATCATTTAAAATACCTAATTTAAATGACCAAATTTGGACAAGCCTGCATTTTAACTACAATGACACAACATCTAATTATTTTTGAGAGTGTTAACCTGGAAGCTAATTTGTCCATTTGATGGTTATGTACAATTATTACACTTGTGATTACAGTTTTCCCGGTGACCTTGACATATATTTGCATGGAACAATGACACCCATTATGTTAAAAGCAAACCATAATGAGACAGAAAATGTAAATTCTTCCTTTTGTTTATTTCAATAACAATAGAAATGAAAATCAGCCACTTCAGTACTGAAGGTAAGTAAGTAAAATTTCAGTTAATGTGATTGCTTGAATATGTTCACAACCACCTTTTATATGCCTGTAGTGTTCGCAGTTACATGGTGCAGTTATCATGACAGATTCCAGTGGATATGTGGAGTCAATAGTACAATTAGGTGTGTGTTTACATTCTGCAACTGGTTTAGATTGCCTCCTCCTGAGCCAAGCGTGCATTCGCTTCTATTGGCCCTTGAACATAAAGTGGAGGTACCGGTGTTGGATTGGGGTGGACAAGGTCAAAAGTCACACGACACCAAGTTATGATCCAACAGGTTTATTAAAAACCACAAGCTTTCGGTGCAGGTGACAAAGAAACAGCGCTCCAAAGGCTTGTGGTTTCAAATAAACCTATTGGACGGTAACTTGGTGTCATATGGCTTCTGACCTTCTGCATAAAGAGAGCTATGTAAGTAAGTCTTGAGCTTGTGCAAATCATGAATTATTTGTATAAATCCTATCTTAAAAATTATTAAAACATCATATATTATTTTTCATACAGAGAGCTGGGACAGACAACGGATTAAATGGCCTCTTTCTATGCCATGATCTAGGAGTCAAATTCCTATTGTTCATTCAGCCAATTATGTTGAATTGGATGAGTATTCAATTACTGTTAGGTTAGAAAGTTAGCACTTGGGACCCAGGAAATTGAAAAAGGAGCAAATCAATCAAATTATTATTATTATTTTTGAACTACCAATAACAAATAATTATTTAGCATAAATTGAATATCGAAAAAAGAAAACAAAAGTTGTGCCAATTGTGCTTGCACATTAAGTCATCATGTCCTGCGTCTGCTTCTGTGGAGGCATATTAGGCCACCCATGTTTTGGCTTAAAACCCATACTTTAATCAAGCGATGGAATGCCAGAGTGCATCAATGTTAACTGTCATAGTGGTGAACTGTAACTCCTAGAATATTGCTTTAGTGTCTCCCTTCTGAGACTAATATTCATCTGTGGGTTGGGGCAGGGGGAGGGACAGGGGGAGGGGCGGGGGGTGCATTGGACTGAAAAAAGCTTTCTAAACTGAGCTTTAGGGCATTATCAAAATCTAATCAGTTTTCCCATCAATCACATAAAACTGATCTTTTACTTTAAAACCACATCCCAATTTGCTGTTTGGCAAACAAAAAGTGCATGTTTTCTCACAGCCCTCTAACTGAAAATCAATGGCAAGTAAAAAGAAATCTCTCCATGGCGAAACAATCTGCCGCATCTTCATTGTGAAGAAGTTGCCAACTTCTCTTGACAGCCAGTGATTTGAACTTCAACATTTCCTGCATTCCTTTCCAGCCTTGCCACTGTGTTTTCAATGTCGTCTGCTGTGACATTACTCCTGGTTTTATTGCATCTGCACTCTGACCTTTGACCTTTAACAACTGTACAAAATATTCCACTCCATGGACTACCTGCAAGACATACCGTTAGCAATACAATTCTAATCAGATTTCAGCGTCCATCTAAGTCTTGCTTCCTTTTTTTGGAGAAAGGAAGTTTTAATTTTGTGAAAATAGATTAAAAGATTGCAAACCTTGTTGTGAGTTTCTATCTGTATAATCGCAGGTAGACAGGGTGGTGAAGATGGCATTTGGTACCCTCACCTTTATTGGGCAGTGTATGGACTATAGGAGTTGGGAGGTTATGTCGTGGCTGAACAGAAGATTGGTTAGGACACTGTTGGAACACTGCATTCAATGCTTGTCTCCCTGCTATCGGAAAGATGTTGTTAAACTTGAAAGGCCTCAGTAAGGTTTACAAGGATGTTGCCAGGGTTGGAGGATTTGAGCTATAGGGAGAGGCTGAATAGGCTGGGGCTAGTTTTGCGAGAGAGTCAGAGGCTGAGAGGTGACTTTATAGAGGCTTATAAAATCATGAGGGGCATGGATAGGGTGAATAGCCAAGGTCATTTTCCCAGAGCAGGGGAGCTCAAAACTAGAGGACATTGGTTCAAGGTAAGAGGGGAAAAAAAATTAAAAGGAATCTAAGGGGCAACTTTTCACACAGAGACTGGTGCTTGTACGAGCTGTCAGGAGAAGTGGAGGAGGTTGGTACAATTACAGCACTTAAAAGGCTTCTGGATGGGTATATGAATAGGAATGGTTTAGGGGGAAAAGGGCCAAATGTTGGCAAATGGGACTAAATTAATTTAGGATGTGGAAGTGCAGGTGTTGGATTGGGGTAGACAAAGTTAAAAATCACATAGCACCAGGTAATAGTCCAGCAGGTTTATTTGGAAGTACTAGCATTTGGAGCACTGGTCCTTCATCAGGTAGCTGTGGAGCAGGATTATAAAATACAGAATTTATAGTATTTTTTTGGTAGCAATGTTGAAGCCAGCAAGGGGAATGGAAGATGAAAGGCTTCTTGTTCAACAGGTGATAGCTCCTTGAAATGCCAGCTGGCCTTTATCAAGAAGCTGCACAAAATTTTCAAGCTTACCATTTCAATCTGAGCTCTCATCTTTGAGAAACCAGCTGTTTAGGCCCAGAAACAAGAGCAAAAATTGCTGGAGAAATACAAAAAGGTCGAGCAGCGTTCAGGGGACAAAGCAGAATTAATGTGTCCAGTCCAGTGACACTTCATCGGAACTGGCATCAGAATCATTGTTAGTTCTGACAAAGAATCACCAAACTAGAAACATTGACTTTGCTTCCTTCCCCCAGATGCTGCCAGATCTTCTGCAGTTCTCCAGCAATTTCTGTTTGTGTTTCAGTATTTTTGTTTTGTTGAGGAGTAGACATGAGGCAGAATCTTTTCAGTGACTGACCGACATGGGCATTGGTGAGAAAGTTGGGAAGATCAGGTGCAACAATGAGATTCTTGATTTTGAGAGCAAGAAGTCCTATTCTCCAATCAAGGATTGAATGGCAAGGTGGGCAGTCCCACTAATGAGCAGGAAGAGGCTTGTTTGTGTGCACTAACATCTGTATGAGTTAATCTCATCTCATTTATGTAGAGTTTCCTATTCTGCCTCTCACTGGATTAAAATCAGAGAGCAACATTTCCCAGTATTTAAGTCAGCGCATTTACCTGTGATTCCTGGTCATTGCTAACTCCTCAAGCCCTCGATCATGGACAGCATTCACCAATACCTCAGGGCACACTCATGGGCAGCAACTGCCAACAACTGCTGTCTCTACTGTCATTAGCACATCTCTGACCCATTTACAATACAGTTTTTACCTTCAATACTGCATGGCATACTGGTGTGCTTTCATTGGCCTGCTGCTGCCAGGAGAATCTATGCCCAGGGAGTGGTACCCATCTCATGGATAGGACCAAGATGCATCTCAGGGCATCGCAGTTGCTCTCTTAGTGCTCATGTACACTTGCAACATTCACAACAGCTTTGCCTTGCCCTGCTTTTCCTTGCTTTTTTTGCTCTTTGTCCCTCAGCCTGAGCCAGTGTGTCTGTCATAACTTGACTTTTAGCGCAGACTCATAACCAGGCCCAAAAGTGAGGACTGCAGAAACTGGAAACCAGAGTTTAAATCAGTTTGGTGCTGGAAAAGCACAGCAGGTCAGGCAGCATTCGAGGAGCAGGAAAATTGATATTTCGTCCAAAAGCCCTTTATCAGGAAAATCCTGATGAAGGGCTTTTGCCTGAAATCTCAATTTTCCTGCTCCTTGGATGCTGCCTGACCTGCTGTGTTTTTCCAGCACCACTCTGATCTAAACTCATAACCAGGCCCCTTATCATGGTTGCCAGCAGTGATCAGTCAAGGGGATGGACATGTCGCTTTAGAACATCATGCCACATCAATCTCACATGTACACACACACATGATCGACCAGATAGCCATATTTCAAAGTCTAAGCAGTGTAGTCTTCAGGCAGGCCAATGGAAACAGCCTTTAGCCAGAGACTGTAGTCACTGTAAGACAGGAGTCAATTCAGGGGCTTCAACAAACTCTATTGGCACCATTAGGGGTTCAGGATCAGGGCTCTGTCTCGGTACAGTTTGGAGAATAGGCAATGGCCAATCCTGCTGGTTTGAAGCAAGCAGTCCAGAGAATCATATTAAGTCATTTGGGGAGTTACACAGAGATTAGTCACGAATTGTTTTGGGCTGTCAGGCTAAGTCAGTCAGATTTGATTGAAGCTCATGAGATCTTGGATTGACTTTGTGAAATGTGACCATTGGTGATAACCTTTGCTTCACAGAGATGACTTCAATCTGAATTCACCAACGAGATACTCAAGTTTGCTTGTGACCTGGATATATGTCCCACCCAGTTGGACACTGTTTGTGCAGGGTTTTATCAGCGCAAGTGCCTTTCAACATGTACTGTCAAATTGCCTGGTAATTGCAGTCGTTCTTTGAAGGTGTTGTTCAAAGGTAGAGCCTGCTTCCTCAGACAGAACAATGATCCACTTGGCACACCCTCTCAGGGTGTAGTCACAGCCAATTTCCATTTAGCACATTTATGGTTTGGGTGAGGATGGAAGGTCACACAGGCTGTGCTTAGTACAGTGAGTCATAGGTTCAGTCTGGTAATTAAGCCCCATCCAGAACTTTGACGGTCCTTTCATGCTTGCACTCATCAAGCTCACCTTGTTCCCAAATGCCACTGCAATACGACTTCAACCCTTAACATTGTAATGAGCCCAGTTCTGGAACTTAGTACTGGCAACCAGCATGCTGTACACTTCTTACTGTCTTCCCCAAACCTCCCCTACCTAAGGCCTAGCTCGTTGTGACTATTAACCTTTGACAATAATTGTGCCCTGTCTATTCCAGTCTCCAATCCTCACAATTGCTTCCCAGTCTCCCTGCCAAAGCAGTGACCCAGATAACACCCCCCATTGACTTTCATTGAGCTTACCCCCAGAACTGACTGTGACCACCTCCTCCGACTTCCTCTCACCTTGAACTTTAAGCTTTTGCCAACATGCTCTTATATGCAATGCTGCCTTTTCTTGGGTGACATGTAGGTAGAAGGCCGAGATTTCAGTAACCATCAAGCACTTACAATCTTCTCATATCTCTAACGAGAGGAATGGGGGACCTCTGACCCGCCCTAACTTCTGCTCTTATGTCTTATGGTATTATGGTCTTATGAAGCAGGGGATGGCCATCCTAACCTGGTGCTTGACAAGGTCAAGCTCAACTAGCTGCTGCTTCCAACATTTTACCAACCACAACTGCTTGACCTTGTTGCCCTGTGTTTAGATCAGAGTGGTGCTGGAAAAGCACAGTAGGTCAGGCAGCATCCGAGGAGCAGGAAAATCTACATTTTGGGCAAAAGCCCTTCATCAGGAATGGAGGCAGGAAGCCTCCACAGTGGAGAGATACATAGGGGGGGGGGGGTTACAATAGGTGAATGGGGGTGGGGATGGAGGTGATAGATCAGAGAGGAGGGTGGGGAAAGTGACAACATCAGTTGTACAGCCGACAAAATAAGCTTTGGTGACATCTCTGGCTTGCTGCAGGGTACAGGGCACTGTAGCCTGTGCACACTTTGCATTGACAGCACCATATCATATTGTAGGTGTTTTCAATAGAAAAGACATCCATTCCATTATTGTACAAAATGTCTGTGATCATCGGTGCTATATTGTTGAAGACAGCATAGGGGAGGGATGAGAGGGGAGCCCTGACAGTGCATTCCGGACAGAGTGAGCTGCATAAATTAAGCATGCTGTGATGGACACAACAGGAGCAATAGAAGAGGAGTTTTTAAATTTACTCAGAAGAGCTGAGAGAGTGGCAGCAGTCTTCAAAGGAAGCAGGTGAGGACTTTGAGCACAGGATCAGTTTCTTCTGCATGAACGAGAACTGTAGTATCAGATGCAACAATTCAGACAGGACTGATTTGACATGCAGTTCCAGTAGCTGTGAGCTGGAGGCAGTGAACACTCATTGATTGGAAAAGAAACAACAAATGCTGGAGATCGCAGCGGCTCAGGCAGCATTCATGGAGAGAGCAAGCTAACATTTCAAGTCTAGATGACTCTTCATCACAGCTGAAGTGAAGTGCGGAGGGATAGCATTTATATTATAGTTCAGGCGTGTGGTGGGGAGGCTAGTGGGTGTACCGTGCTGGTGGAGAAAAGATGTCAGCAATTGACACTAAGTGATTGGAATGTGAGAATGGCAGAACAATAGTGTGTCTCCTGTCAGACTGGGAAGGAGGAGAAAGTGAGGAAAGTCGAAAAGTGACACTCTTCCCCCTCCGCATTCCTGATGAAGGACTTATGCCCGAAACATTGACTCACCTACTCCTCGGATGCTGCCTGACCACTGTCGACTCAGACTTGCAAGAACAATAAGTGAGATGGGGAAGGGGAGGACATGATAACAAGCTAAAAGAAAGGAACGGAATTAATTCAATATTAAGTCTGAAGGACATAAAGAGCCTAGTCTGATTGTAAATTGTAAATTCCCATATTGTAAATATGGTTTAGCTTGAATGTCAAGCTCCTGCCTGTTCCCAGAGGCAAATGCAGCTTCTGTTTCTTTTTCCCTATTTACTCTTTTCTTTAGCTGTTGCTGAATAAAAGTGAATATTTTCAACAGTTTGAAGGTATTACAGTGTGTAACAGTCCCACATTGAACAGTGAGAAGATATGAGGCTGCCTTGCACAATAGGGAATGAGGAGATCATCTTATTACTGGGTTCTAAGATGGACTGAGAGTAAGGACTGGTAATCTGGGTAATTTATTCCTCAAACAGCAGTATTTTTATGAATGTGCACTTGTATTTGTAATGAAATGCCAAGTATGCCAAATGTATGCCCCAAAAATTGATTGTATTTGGTTTCTCTCTCATTACATACATGAGCATCGTCCTATTGACTATGTGTGAGCTGGGGTAGGGCTGGGCTTTAAAAAATGGTGCCAGTGCCAGTGCCAGGACTCCAGGTCAGTCTGAGTAGTAGCAAGACCTTTTACTGCTGGTGAGAGGGAAGCGAGAATGAATGGGGCATCATAGGTGCATTGGTAATGAGGAGAGTGTCAGCCAAAGTGTATCTGTCTCAGAAAGTTTGCTCAGATTTTGTCAATTCTCAGCAACAGTTATTCTGCATGTTTTCCAAAACGTTCACCTCCAAATGACTGGGTATTTTGCTATTCTGTTCCTTTCTACAGACTTGCATTAAAATCACAGCAGACAGGACATGCTTGATCATGAAATTCTTGCTGGGGAATTCCCTTAGTCTGGAAAAGGCACAGGAAAATTGCTGAAGGCCAGGCAGAGCACTGTCAGCTGTTGCAAAAGAGAGGAACAAAGTGACACCGATCTCAGAACAGAATCCCTGTGGTGAGGAAGCAGGCTATTTGGCCCATCGAGTCTACACCAACCCTCCGAAGAACATCCCGCCCCATCCCTCTCACCCTGCATTTCCCACGGCTAACCCACCTAGCTTTCACATCCCTGGACACTATGGGCAACTTAGCATGGTCGATCCACCCAATTTGCACATCCTTGGACTGTGGGAGGAAACCAGAAGGTAACCCTCACAGACACCAGGAGAATGTGCAAACACCACACAGACAGTTGCCCAAGGCTGGAATCGAACCTGAGTCTCTGGCATTGTGAGGCAGCAGTGCTAACCACTGAGACATCCACTGGAGGGGCAGAGAAATCTCTCTCTCTGAAACCCTTCCACCCGAACCAAACTCATGAATGTGTGCAGTTTCTCCCTTCATCCACCATGTGATGTTATGTGTGGATGATCCACTCTACAATTCAGTGGGTGTAGTTATTACAATTCCACGATACTGTTCAACAAAGATTGTGTCTGAACGGCACATAATTGGTGTCTGTTTTAATGCAACTTCAAATTATGGTCATCAGCTATTAGGTCCAAGTTTGTAACCTTAATTCTGATTTTAATACAAGTCATTCTGATTAACATTCTTACCTGGTTTGTGTCTGTTTCCACTCTTTGCTCCTCTGTTCAGTCATTAAACCTTCATTTCATTCTGTTTTTTCTACTGAAATAGTTTATTTCAAACAGAAAACACAGTAACCTTGAACTGACCTTGAACTTGTTGCTTTCTTATCATCAAACAGTCAGCCAGAAACAGCCAGCAAATCCTGATGCCATGATCTTATACATTTGTGGAAGAGTAGTGTTATCATTCTTAATTATAAATTATACAGTAAAATGCTAAAATCTTTTAAAAATTATCTGTTAGAGTGCACCTTGTCATAGATTTCATGAATATCTAATTTCCTAATTGTGTGCTGTGCATTGGACATGAATATAACTTATATTTTAAATGGGAAATACATTTAGGGATAAAAGGAGATTATGAGTACTTGAATGTTCAACCATTTAAGAGGTAGTCAATTATATTGGAAAGCATGAATAGGAAATGTTTCTATTTTGAAATCTATACCTTTGTCAGCATGAGATACATTATGGTCATTCCCACTCAAACCATGCTACCAATCCTAATTGTTGGTATCAATCTACTTTATGGACATCATGAGGAAGGACACTAACATGAAGATTTTGCAAAACAAAAGTTCAATTTTGATAAACAATAAAGATGTATTACCTAGTACTTACCAGTATTAATTCTAAGGTACAAGATCAGCTCTTGTGAAATTTATAGATTTCATTTCAGAATAAGAACACTATTATTGGTGCATGAACTTTGCAGCAGAAGGATGACTAGAACAGTCAAACACACACACAAGAACACATTAGCTCCTCTCAAAGTCCTCAAGAGCTCCCTCCAAAGCTGCTTTTTTTTCGGGATCTCAAACCCTTTTTATAATTGTTTCAAAGCATTAACAAAGTCTACCATCACCACATTTCCCACTCAGTCTCTAACTCTATAAATGCAAACAACCCAGAGATTATCCTACCTGATCAAATATGCATTGGACTAGGAAGAACTTATTTTTAAAAAATTAAACAAAGACAGAATTTGCTGGACAAACTCAGCAGGTCTGGCAACATCAGTGAAGAGAACTCAGAGTTAACATTTCAGGTCCAGTGATCCATCTTCAGAACACAGTTTTATTTTTGTTTTTTTTGATGATTTGAAGGCAGATGATTTAGCTAGCGATGTTGTGTTAGACATTATCATGTCGAATCAGGCTTTGGGCCCCTTTCTGAAGAAGGGTCACTGGACCTGAAATGTAAACTTTGATTTGTCTCCACAGATGCTGCCTGACCTGCTGAGATTTTTCAGCAATTTCTGTTTTTGTTTCTGATTTCCAGCATCTGCAGCTCCTTTGGTTTCTTTTCTTGGTCCCACTTGTTAGGTTCATCTGATTGAATAATTAATGTTGATTGAATTATTAAAACTAATTTAGTTATCATTGAATGAGACAAAGTGTCTGCAATTTTGATATACTGTTGCCTTTTAACTGTTAATGGGGTATGACTGATATTGATTTGGTGCAGGCGGTATAAATTTCTGTTGAAGCCCTCAAATCCACATCGTTTGACCTTGTTGGTAGACTGGCAAAGTCTTGGTTCAAAACTGTCTTCTGTTGTAAGCCTCATGTTACAGACTAATTTTCTGTTTGTAGTAACAGATACTTTTTAAATCCTCATGGTTTACTTGTGGAAGGATAGGGAGCTGAGTCTTTAGTTTTTCCCATGGCTAGTTCCACTTATGAAAAGCCCAAATCAGAAAGCAGTAGAGGCTTAGTTTAGCAGAGTCAAGAAATCTGTGTTCTTCTTTAAGAAGTTTTTGATTCTTTTTTAACTCCATGTCCAATTTTTATTTCATTTGACTGAGGATATTTTAGTAAATTTTGTGTTGGAACCCTGAAATGGGCACAAAGTTCTCAGTGTGTACCATTTAATATACTGAAGAAATTCACCGAGGGTCCATAGACAGAACCTTCCAAACCCCAACGACTATCATCTCGAAGGACAGCAAATAGATGGGAGAACCGCCACCTGTAAGTTCCCCTCTAAGCTAAACAACACACTGAATTTGATATGTATTACCATCCCTTCATTGTTGCTGGGTCAAAATTCTAGAACTCCCCGCCTAATGGCATTGTGGATGTACCTACAATAAATGGATTTCAATGGTTCAGGAAGGCAGCTCACCACCAGTTTCTCAAAAGCAACTAACGATGGCCAATAAATATTGGCCCAGCTAGCATTGCCCACACAAAAAAAAAGACACATTCACAATTCACTAACCAGAATTGTTTTCTTGCTTCTTCTTCTTGGATTATTGTGTCTTTTTGTAGAATTGAAGAGTTTGTCAAAGGTTCAACACTGCTAACAGATCACTGCTAACAGAACAGTGCCCACATGCAGCTACCATGGTATATACAGTGAAACCTGTACCTCTGTCAGCATGGTTTATGTTGTGGTTTGTTTTCATTCGAACTGTCTGAGACAATGTGGATGGATTCATTACCACCAATTGTACTCACTGGTATTAATCAAAGCATGGTACTGATACAATACTGGGCAGAGTCCCCATGTGAAATCTTTGGCAGAAAATAGGCTGACCTTGGATATGGTACAAGTTCACTACATAGTGCTTAATAGCTATTTACCTTATATCTGTGATACATGGTCATCTTTTGTGACACTATCTCATTCGACTTAGCAGTAATTGCACATTACTGTCTAGCTTAACAGTCAATCAGCAAAGTCGAACACTCAAACACAAGAAAAATATTACTTCCTCCCAGTTTGAGTCTTTTTATATCTTGATGAATGTTGCTTCTTTTGTGATGTCAATTAACCACTTTAGGTGACTGACTGCCTTATATAAGACACTTTATCACAGACGTGCTTCCATATCATTGCTTTCTGCTATCTTTAAGATAATGATTGTAAACATTTCTCTCAAAAGAGGATTTTGGAGGAGTTACCTAGGTTAGAAGCAAGCTCATGCTCCAAGAATACTACAAATGGCTTCGCAAAAGTGAAGCCATCTTGCAATTAAAGCAACTATTAGCAGGACTGTGAGAAATTTTAAAAAGATAATAGATACTACTTCATGGAGTATCTTCATTGCAATTTCTCACACCAGTTTAATTTAAAAACTGGTTATGCATCTTAATTGGCTATACAAGCACACATATAATGTAAATGCATTTTATTGAAATGTTAGTTGTGGCATGGATCAGTTTTCACATTCTGAAAAGCAACCATAGCCCGTGAGTTTTCTATTTGATCATGAAGTGTCATGTTTTGTGAGATTGTTTAATTTTCCTGTATCTTCCATAATGTTGTAGTGTCCTGAGCAATCACATGACTTCTACCATTTTTCATGTGAGTAATATCATCTGTCACCAGCCAACTGTTTCATCACATGATGAAATTTTATATTGCATTTTGCCCTGCCAGAAATCGAAATGAACGGTAAATTACAGTCATAAAGCAAAATCAAATCTAGAAATGCAAATAAAACAATCAACTGTGGGTGAATGAAGCAATTACCTTTATATGTTCCAATAATAATTACCAACCAAAAGAAAATCATCAGGACTGATATTTTTCAAACCATCTTCAAGTATGTGTGTGCTTCCTGCATATTAAGCTGAAGAAAAATGGCTTGATCTATTAGTTTCATTCATGATGTACACACACATGCGCGCACACACACACACATTCACTTACTCATTCACTCTGTCAGTGTCACTCTCTCACATTCACTCTCAGAAACACACACTCATTCACTTACTTATTCTCTCTCACTTTCTCTCTCTCATTTTCACACTCTCACTTTCGCACATTCACATACACTCATTTGTTGACTCACATACTCACTCACTCACCTGCTCTCTCTCTCTCTCTCATAATCTCTTTCATACACACACACTCACAATCATTCCAGCTAAATGACTTGCAAGTGCTGTTCTGGTACCTTCCTGAAATCAACCACAGGTTGCTGAGATGTAGTGTTAATAATAATATAGTTGGACATTCACATTACTAAATATTCTGCAGTGTAGGCAGATAGATTTAAAGAATCGTGATCAGCAGAAGCAGTGCTATGCCATATTTATAAGGACACTGCTGCGAACATGTACCATAGGGTTGAACCTTCGAGTGACAGAACTGATCAGCTGCAGTACCAAACCTTGCCAGAGGACTTCCTTTATTTAATTTTTACTGTGACTTCAGAATATCCTGTCTATTTAACCATAGGAGGTTAATCACTGGGAGTATCGGTGACTTCAGGGATTCCACTTTCTACAAGCTAACATTTCTTGTCAGCATTCGTTTGCACAAGTTAATCTGAAACAAACATGTAACTTTACTTCAATAAGTTAAATCTACTTTCAGCGTGTACTTTCTTTACTCTATATTCATTACTCAACCAACCAGAAAAGGTGCTATCATTTCATTTGTTATTTTCAGGCTCTCAATATGCACAAGTAACTCTCGATTTGAATGAGACTTCCTTTAAGTAATATTAGATCTGAACTGTGAGGCTGCACGAAATAGATGTGGCGTTGGGATGAAATGAAAGCTGTCAAAATGAGCACCAGAAAGCTTCAATACTTAAACCTTTACACTGATTCTCCAATATATGCTGTTAATGAATGAGACTATGCCTTCTCCACTTCATCTTAAATTAAAGGAATTACATGCTTTAGCTTCCTTATTTGTTTTTGCTTTATAGTTGTAATGTTATGTCATTTTAACTTTTTTTTAAATAAATGATGATGTAATCAATCAAATATTAAAGCCTGTAATGAGCGTAGGTAGTGTTCATTACCTGTTAGGAAATACTGCCAGGTGAATGTGAAATACATGGTCATTATGGAAGAGTGCCAATGGCTTCAAACAAATGGGTCTCAGGGGAAAAAGAGTGTGTCCCTTGATGATCCAAAGTCCTCTTTCCCTTTCCCCACATCTCACCTTGTTCCACCACTTTCACCGAGAATCGTTGAATCTCTATAGTTTGGAAGCAGACCATTCAACCCATTGAATCCACGCTGATCCTTCAACAGCATCCCACCAAGAATGAATCCCCCCTACCCCATAACCCTGCATTTCCCATGGCCAATCCACCTAACCTGCGCATGGGAGAAGATCAAAATTCCAAGAGGAACTCATGCAGACACATGGAGAATGTGCAAGTTCCACACAGACAGTCGTCCAACGGTAGAATTTAACTTGGGTCTCTGGTGCTACAAGGTAGCAATGTGAGCCACCATGTCACCCTTAGCCTCTCAGTTAAAATTCTCAGCCTCTACCCCAAATTCCAGTCGGAAGTATTTTCTTACCAGGGTATCTTTCCTCTGACTCTATACTCAACAACCACCCATGATCTATCTCAACTGCATCATGCTTTGTCTTGACACAGCCCATTGGCTTTCATTATGTTTTTTAAATCCCTCTGTCCAGGCAAACTACCCAACTCCTATTCACAGACATCCTTTTGACCTTGTCATCATTCCTCATTGTTGTTTGCACATCATATCAATCACAGCTAAAGCTCCCAGTTGATTCTGGCTTTAGCACTGCACCTCACATCCCCTTCATGACCCACCCTTCCTTATTCCTTCTGCATCTGCCAGTAGAAAATCTCTCCCTCTGTTCACTATAACTACACTGTTAAAATCCCAAGTATCTACCTGTCGTTACCCAGTGAAGGTCTTCAGCTTCTTTACAATGCAGGATTCTGGCAGTCTCCATCTGGATGGATCATCGATGACAAGGCTGAGACCAGAAGCTCATCAGACACAGGAAGTGCCTTTGTGGTGCCTGATCTGATGGGGTTTCCCATTGATGCCAGCAGGGAGATAATTGCCTCTCCCAATAGTTAGTGCACAGAGCACAGAATCCACCATAATATGAGGAGCACAAGGATTTATTTGTGAATGACATCAAGCCAATTGCTTCTGTTACACTCTCCCTCCTAATGGAGCAGCTTCTGGTAGACCTGATTAGGGAACAGGCAATTCTGGATTTATTAATCTGTAAAGGAGCAGACCTGATCAGCGAGTTTAAGGTGAATAAACCCTGAGGAGGCAGTGACCATAATATGACAGAAGTCATGTTGCAGTTTGAGAGGGGGAAGCTGGAATCAGATGCAACAGTATTACAATTGAGTAAAGGTACCTACAAAGACATGGAGAAAGAGGTGGCCAGAGTTGATTGGGAGGGGAGCCCAGCAGGGAAGAGAATGGAGCAGCAATGGCAGGCGTTTCTGGGGGTAATTTGGGAGGCACAGCAAATCCCAAAGATGAAGAAACATGTTGTGAAGAGGAAGAGGCAACCATGGCTAGCAAGGGAAGCCAGGGATAGCATAATAGCAAGAGGAAAAAACAAGCTATGTGGTGAAGATTATTGGGAAGCAAAGGCCTTTGGAAACCTTTAAAAAGGAACAGTGTCGAGAGGGTGTTGCTGGGAAAGCACAGCAGGTCATCCAACATCTGAGGAGCAGGCGAATTGATGTTTCATCAGGAATTCCTGATGAAGGGTTTATGCCCGAAACATCAATTCCCCTACTCCTCAGATGCTGCCTGACCTGCTGTGCTTTCCCAGAAACTCTAGACTCTGATCTCCAGCATCTGCAGTTCTCACTTTCTCCCACTTTAAAAATGAGCAGAGGACAACTGCAAAAGCAATAAGGGGAGAGAAATCGGAGGTTAAGCTAGCTAGTCATAGAAAAGAAGACTACAAGAGTTTTTCATGGATATATAAAAGGTAAGAGAGAGGCAAGAGTGGACATTAAGTGACTAAAAAGTGAGACTGGACAAATAGTAATGAGAGAAAAGAAATGGTGGAGGAACTAAATAGGTATTTTGTATCAATCTTTACGGTGGAAGATATCAATAGTATAGCAGAACTTAATGAGGGTCAGGGGCCAGAAGGGTAGAGGCCATCAGTGAGAAGAAGGTGCTGGGAAGCTACAAGATCTGAAGGTGGATAAATCACCTGGACCAGATGGACTGCACCCCAGATTTCTGAAGGAGATAGTTGTGGAGAGTGTGGGAGACACTGGTGGTGATCCTTCAGGAATCATTAGAGTCAATGAAGATGCCAGAGGACTGAAAAATGATTAATATAGCATACCTGTTTAAGAAGGGAGGGAGGCAGAAGACAGGAAAATATAAGCCAGTTAGCTTGACCTCAGTCATTGCTAAGAGTTCAGAGTCAATTATTAATGAGAAAATTATGGAGTGTTTCCAAGTGTGCGGTGAAAAAGGGTTAGGTCAGCACAGCTCCGTGAAGGAAGGTCATGCTTGACAAATCTGTTAGAATTCTTTAAGGAAGTAATGAACAAGATAGACAAAGGAGAATCAGGGATGTGACCGATTTGGATTTCTGGAAGGCCTTTGACAAGGTGCCACATAGAAGACGGCAAGTAAGATAAAAGTCCATGATGTTAAGGGCAAGGTACTGGCATGGAGAGAATGTCTTCAGCCAGAAGGTGGATTTGCTGTGGAACTCATTGTTACAGAAGCTATGGAGGCTAAGTCACTGAGCATATTTAAGACAGAGATAGGTTCTTGATTGTAAGGCAATCAAGAATTACTGAATTAGCAATGCACAGTTCTCGTCACTAATATTTGGGGGGTTGTACCAAACATTGGAAGAATGGTTGCACAGACAATTTAAACAGGAGTCTGACAGAGTCATATTTACTGCATCCTATGTTGCAGTCAATGAAGCAGAGTCTTCCATCATTATTCCTGAATGTGTCCTGACGTGACAGCAGGACAGGCCCACTAGGTATGGTTGCACAGTGGTGTACAGGTGGGAATGAATGTGAGTTCACAGCACTGACTGGGGAGTGAGAGTGTGGCGCTTGAAAAGCACAGCAGGTCAGTCAGCATCCAAGGAGCAGGAGAATCAATGTTTCAGGCATAAGCCCTTCAGGAATGATGCTTGTGGGCCGGGGGGCGGGGGGGGGGGGGGGGGGTGCGCGCGTGGGTGGCTGAGAGATAAAGGTGAGGGGGGTAGGGTTAGGAGGTAGGTAGCTGAGAATGCAATACGTAGGTGAAGGTGAGGGAGAAGGTGATAGGTTGGAGAGGAGGATGGAACTGATAGGTGGGACAGGTGATGGACAAGTCAAAAGGACGATGCTTGGGACTGGGATAATGTGGGGGGAGGGGAACTGAGGAAACTGGTGAAATCCACATTGATCCAGTGTGGTTGCAGGGTCCCAAGTTGGAATATGAGGCATTTTTCCTCTAGGCATTGAATGGTAACGGTTTGGTGATGGAGGAGGACCAGGATCTGCATGTCCTTGATGGAGCAGGAGGGGGTGTTGAAGTGTTCAACCATGGGCTGGTGGGGTTGGTTGGTGCAGGTGTCCCAGAGATGCTGCTTGAAACAATCCACAAGCTGACGTTCTGTCTCCCCGATGTAGAGGAGATCACATCCAGTGCAACGCATACAATAGATGACAATGGTGGAGGTACAGGTAAATTTCTGTCAGATGTGAAGGATCCTTGGGGGCCTTGGGTGGAGATGTGGGCATTGATTTGCATTTCTTGCGTCGGCAGGGAAAGGTACCAGGAGTGTGGCATGGGCTGGTTTGGCGTGTGGATCTGACAAGGGGGTCACTGAGGGAATAGTCTCTCTGGAACATTGATAGGGATGGGGAGTGAAATATATCCCTTGTAGTGGGATCTGTTTGTTGGTGGCAGATGTGGCGGAGCGTGATACAATGTATTCCGAGGTTGGTGGGTGGAAGGTGAGGACCAAGAGGGTTTCCATCCTTGTTTCTCTGGGAGGGGTGTGGATCGAGGTCGGAGGTGAGGGAAGTGGAGGAGATGTGCTGGACGGCATCATCGACCACATGAGAGGGGAAGTTGCGACCTTTGAAGAAGGAGGCCATCTGGGATGTTTTATGGTGGACTTGGTCATCCTGGGAACAGATGCAGCAGAGGCGGAGGATTTGGGAATAAGGGATTGTGATTTTACAGGAGTAGGAGAAGGTGTAGTCTAGGCAGTTGTGTGAGTTGGTGGGCTTGTAGTAGATGTCTGTGGTTAGTCGGTTGTTGGAGATGGAGATGGAAAGGTCTGGGAAGGGGAGGTAGGTGTCTGAGATGGTCCAGGTAAACTTGAGGTCGGGGTAGAAGGTTTTTGTGAAATTGATGAACTGTTCTGCCTCCCCGTGGGCGCACGAGGTGGCATTGATACAGTGATCAATGTAGCAGAGGAATAGGTGGATGGTGGTGCCAGTGTAGCTAAGGAAGATGGACTGTTCTACATAGCTGACAAAGAGGCAGGCATAGCTGGGTCCCATGCAGGTGCCCATGGCTATCCCTTGAGTTTGGAGGAAGTGGGAGCATTGGAAAAAGAAGTTGTTAAGGGTGACAATCAGTTCAGCCAGGTTGATGAGGGTGTCAGTGGAAGTGTACTAGTTGGGATGGCGTGAGGGGAAGAAAAGGAGGGCTTGGAGATCTTCATCATAGTGGATGGATGTGTTTAGGGACTGAATGTCCATGGTGAAGATGAGGCATTGGGGACTAGGGAAACAAAAGCTTTGGAGGAAGTTTAAGGGCATGGGTGGTGTTCTGAATGTAGGTGGGGAGTTCCTGGACTGAGGGGAACAGAACAGTGTCAAGGTATGCAGAGATAAGTTCACTGCTTCTTCTGAGGAGGTAGAACAGCAGAGATCCATTGCAGGTCTGGGAGAGACTGGCCCTGAGCTGAGGCAGGGCTGACTACAGGGAGAGTAGGTGGCAAACATGGCTGCTGGCGTGGAGTGGAAGATCCAGGAAAAGAATCGTTGCTGAAGGTTTTGGATTTGTAGTGCATATTGGGTATCATGTTCAGGTCCAAATTGTGTTGGCCTGAATGTAGTCCGGAGTCCATGTGGGATCAGTTGGTTCTGTAGACAGGCACTGAGTAATTCTTCTGAGGATGTAGACTTCAGAAGACATTGATTGGGGGACCCAATGAAGTTTCAAAACATTATGTCAAGCAAGAAAAGCTCTAGTTAGTTACACCTTCCTTCAGATGATGTATCAGTGCTCCTCCATGTTGAACATCTCTTGGAATAAGTACCAGGATAGAAAGAGCATAGAATAAACTCTGGATTCAATGCCCATAACCAAGAGTGGCTTTGTAGCATGACTACTGAACAAGCTGCCTTAGCCTTGAATGGCACAGTTGCTAGATTGAGCAGGTGATGAAGAAAAGAAGAAAAGTAGAAGGAAAAACTTTATCTCATTCTTATCGATTCACCTGTTGTTGGCATCACTGGTCAGAGTGATCTCCAGAGTGATCTCCAGGGCTTGTGAACCCAGAGGTGAAACTCGGCGCTATCTGGAGTCGAGGCCCACTGCAGACTGGAAGCTAGGTGCCAATGTGGACTGAGTTGGAAGACTGTTGTTCTGAACTTCTTTTTTCCCATTTTATAATTTGTTCCTAAATCTGCAAGGCTGGACTTTCTTACTTCTCTATTTTTCCAGGAACTATAACTGAAAAATCTGTACCTCTGGGCCTTTGTCACTAAGATAGCATTGTTAGCAGCGACTTGTACACTTTTCACTGTACTTGTCTCAGTACATGTCACAATAAAGCTAATTCTAATTCTAACTCTAACATTAGTGAAGCTTTCCATCCTGTTATGGGGGACAGAAGAAAATTCAAAAAATTTGTGGTGAATCTGGCAGAACCTGTAACCTCACAGCCCAACATATCTCTCACTGCACCATTCACATCCATCTAAGGTATCAACCATGGTTCAATAAGGAATGCAGGAACAACACCGGTATACCAAAAAATGGGTTAACAACTGAGTGAAGATCAAAGACAAGTTTACTTGAATGCCAAAATACATACGCAGCATGTGATAGGTAGGGTTAAGCAGTTCCACAAACAACAGATCAGGTCTTTTGTTTTTGGTGATTGGCAGATATTCTCTAATCAATGTGTTCAGGTATGTTAGAACATAGAACATAGAAGAATACAGCGCAGTACAGGCCCTTGGGCCCTCGATGTTGCGCCGATCCAAGCCCACCTAAACTACACTAACCCACTATCCTCCATATACCTATCCAATGCCCTCTTAAATGCCCATAAAGAGGGAGAGTCCACCACTGTTACTGGCAGGGCATTCCATGAACTAACGACTCGCTGAGTGAAGAACCTACCCCTAACATCAGTCCTATATCTACTCCCCCTTAATTTAAAGCTATGCCCCCTTGTAATACCCGACTCAATACGCGGGAAAAGGTTCATACTGTCGACCCTATCTAACCCCCTAATCATCTTGTACACCTCAATCAAGTCACCCCTAAACCTTCTTTTCTCTAGTGAAAACAGCCCCAAGTGCCTCAGTCTTTCCTCATACGATTTTCCTTCCATACCAGGCAACATCCTGGTAAACCTCCTCTGCACCCGTTCCAATGCCTCCACATCCTTCCTATAGTATGGCGACCAAAACTGCACACAATATTCCAGATGCGGCCGTACCAGAGTCTTATACAACTGCATCATGACCTCAGGACTCCGGAACTCAATTCCTCTACCAATAAAAGCCAGTACGCCATATGCCTTCCTCACCGCACTATTTACCTGGGTGGCAACTTTCAGAGATCTGTGTACATGGACACCAAGATCCCTCTGCTCATCCACACTACCAAGTATCCGACCATTAGCCCAGTACCCCATCTTTTTGTTATTCTTCCCAAAGTGAATCACCTCGCACTTAGCTACATTGAATTCCATCTGCCACCTTTCTGCCCAGCTCTGCAGCTTCTCTATATCCTGCTGTAACCTGCCACATGCTTCCTCACTGTCAACAACTCCTCCGACTTTCGTGTCATCCGCAAACTTGCTCACCCAACCTTCTAACCCCTCTTCCAGGTCATTTATAAAAATGACAAACAGCAATGGTCCCAAAACAGATCCTTGCGGAACACCGCTAGTGACGGCACTCCATGAAGAAACTTTGCCATCAACTACTACCCTCTGTCTTCTTCCATCCAGCCAATTCCTAATCCAAACCTCCAACTCACCCTCAATGCCATATCTCCGTATTTTCTGCAGTAGCCTACCATGGGGAACCTTATCAAACGCCTTACTAAAATCCATATATACCACATCTACCGCTTTCCCCTCATCAACCTCCTTCGTCACCTTTTCAAAGAATTCAATAAGGTTTGTGAGGCACGACTTGCCCTTCACAAAACCATGCTGACTATCCTTGATCACATTATTCCTATCTAGATGTGCATAAATCCTATCCCTTACAATTCTCTCTAAGACTTTGCCCACAACAGAAGTGAGACTCACCGGCCTATAGTTACTAGGGCTATCCCTACTCCCCTTTTTGAACAAGGGAACCACATTTGCTATCCTCCAGTCTTCTGGGACTACTCCTGTAGACAAAGAGGACATAAAAATCAAGGCCAATGGCTCTGCAATCTCCTCCCTTGCTTCCCAGAGAATCCTAGGATAAATGCCATCAGGCCCAGGGGACTTATCTATTTTCACCTTTTCCAGGATTTCCAACACCTCTTCTCTACATACCTCAAAGCCATCCATTCTACTTATTTGTGCCTCAGTATTCTCATCGACAACAATGCCCTGTTCCTGAGTGAATACTGAAGAAAAGTATTCATTCAGTGTCTCCCCAATCTCTTCCGCCTCCACACGCAACTTCCCCCTACTATCCTTGACTGGACCTATTCCTACCCTAGTCATTCTTTTATTCCTAACATACCTATAGAAAGCCTTAGGGTTTTCCCTAATCCTATCTACTAAGGACCTTTCATGTCCCCTCCTTGCTGCTTTTAGCTCTCTCTTCAGGTCCTTCCTGGCTACCCTATAACTCTCAATCGCCCCAATTGAACCTTCACGTCTCATCTTGAGATAGGCCGCCCTCTTCCATTTAACAAGGGATTCCAATTCCTTATTAAACCACGGCTCCCTCGCACGACCCTTTCCTACCTGCCTGACCGGTACATAATTATCAAGGACACTCAATAGTTGCCCCTTGAACAAGTTCCACATATCATTTACACTCTTGCCTTGGAGTCTACTTTTCCAAGCCACACATCCTAAGTCATGCCTCACCGCATCATAATTTCCCTTACCCCAGCTATAATTCTTGCCCTGTAGTACACACTTATCCCTCTCCATCATGAGTGTAAAAATCACCGAATTATGGTCACTATCCCCAAAGTGCTCACCTACCTCTAATTCTAACACCTGGCCTGGTTCGTTACCCAGAACCAAATCCAGTATTGCCTCACCTCTTGTTGGCCTGTCTACATATTGTGTCAGGAAACTCTCCTGCACACATTGAACAAACACTGACCCATCTAACGAACTTGAGCTATAGCTTTCCCAATCAATATCAGGAAAGTTAAAGTCCCCCATAACAACCACCCTATTACTGTCACTCATCTCCTGAATCACCTTCCCAATCCTTTCTTCAATGATTCTAGGACTATTAGGAGGCCTGTAAAAGACTCCTAACAGGGTGACCTCGCCTTTCCTATTCCTAACCTCAGCCCAAACTACCTCAGATGGCAAGTCCTCATCCATCGTCCTTTCCACCGCTGTAATACTATCTTTGACAAGCAATGCCACACCTCCCCCTCTTTTACCCCCACCTCTATGTTAAATAATAAAAAACACCAAAGAACTATGATGCTGGAAAACAAAAACAGAAATTGCTGGAAAAATTCAGCAAGTCTGGCAGCATCTGTAGAGAGAAAGGACAGTTAACATTTCAGGTCCAGTGATCCTTCTTCAGAACTAGTGTAGCCAGGAAAAGGCTGGTATTAACGCAGTAGATGGGGTCTGGGGATTGCACAAAGTGCAAATGATAGGAGCCAGCAAACTGGAAATTCTGAGAGTACATGAAGCACAAGAAGAATTGCAGATATACATGAGGAGGGACTGGACCTCAGTCAAGGTAGGAAGAAGGTGAGGACTGCAGATGCTGGAGATCAGAGTCGAGAGTGTGGTGCTGGAAAAGCACAGCAGGTCAGGCAGCACTCAAGGAGGAGGAGGAGGAGCATTGACGGTTCAGCCCTTCATCAGCCTGAAAAGTCAATTCTCCTGCTCCTCGGATGCTGCCTGACCTGCTGTAATTTTCCAGCACCACACTCTCGGCTCAAGGTAGGAAGAGATGAGATCTGTGGGGCAGGAGCAGTCGGAAGCAATGGGTCTGCCTGGACAGTGGAGTTTGGGAATGAGAAGCGAGTTGTGCAGGGTTGGGAAGATTATGAGCTTAGAGGTAGTTGTGGGGGTGGAGGGTGGATCCTTAGATGAAATCAGGTCACTGACCATTGTGAACACAGTAGCCTGGTTTTCCTGGAGTGCTTGCTCTTAGATACGTCCTCCTATCTCTCCTTTGGACCATGACCCCACAGTGGAGCAACAGGCTACTGTGTCTACAATGGTCACTAACCTGTAAGCATTGCACCTCGTCACACATAATAGAGCATTGGAACTTTTGCCTATTTTGTTTTTGTCACACTGAGGCGAATCTGCTGTAATCCATTTGGAATTTAAAATGAGGGGCTAAATTATCACCTTCACTGTGTGGTCAGTATTCTGGTCGAGTGGACTGATGCCTGTTACAGAATTAATTGAATTTTCAATTGAATTTTCATAATCAAATAAACTACGATGTGCTTTATAACAGGACAGAAAGAAAAATCCCTGACCAAGTTATTGGCCAAGCAGTGAAATGTTAAAATTAACCCTATTTTTTTTCTGGGAACCCCCTTGCAAAATGGCGAAGATCTAATTTGGTCTTGCATTCTCTGGGCTGTAGATTGTTCTGACTTTATGACATCCTTTGATTCTTAAACAGCATAATCTAAAACATCAGTCTTGTTTCATTGACACTTTTAAAGTTGAAATGAAACATAAGAGAATGTAGTCAATATCCATGGTACAATTGATGGTCTTCTTGCACTGATAATGATTGTGATAACAGGTGCCATAAATAATGCTGCTCTTTTAAATTATCTGCACTGCATTATGTTTGTCTGCATTTGTGAAAGAGTTTCCTATAATTTTTAAGGGGAAAAAAAACATTGCACAGAGGAATTTGAAAAGGCAGACATTTAGATCCGGCTTTGAAGGCATTCCTGGCTAATGTAGCAATGTAATGAATGTTGACTTTATGAGTCCATCAGCTCAAATGTGAATCATTAACAAGAAGAGGCTGAAATCCAGTTTCTCTGCATGATCTCAGGTAATGTCAACTTAACTGATGCTCTCCTAAAGATGGTTGCAAATTATTCTGAATGTTTCGACTTCAGATTATCTTTTAAAGGGGCACTCATTCAAAATAATGAGTTGTACATGAAAGCTTACCCATCACTATTATGTAAAAAAGCATTGTATATTTAAATGAAGCAGAACCATCTCCATTTAAATGAAAAAGAGTTTACCAATCGTCTCTACAGAATTATAGAATCGTTACAGGGCAGAAAGAGGCCATGCAGCCCATCACATCTACAGCAGAAATGTTTACTTCCTTATCAAAATATTTCTTGTTATTTCTCTTTTATTTGGAATCTCTGTTTGTTAGGATGACAACAGTGGATAGATTTTTGTTTGTTAATTAAAACTTATATTTACCTAAATATGGGTAGCTCCATCTGTCAACATGCTAAAGTTGTCCTATACATTTGCAGAAATTCCAGATTGCAAATCACATAAACGACATTGATCAAGAAAGTACAATCACTTGACAAAAAGACACTTGAACTGCTTTAATTGCACAAATTGATTCACAAATGTTGTGACTTTGCATTTTTTTTCTAACATATGTAAAGCAATGCTCTGTTTATTGCTATTAAATGTAGGCAAATATAGAATTAAGTTCTAAATGTTTGTAAGTCTATTTTTCAACTTCACGTAATGTTTTTGACATTGATGTTGTAAAATACAGAATTCTTGGGGAAATAAATTCCACAGATTCACCCTCTCTCCATGAATAAATTCCTCCTCACCCTAGTCCTATATAGTCTGCCCTTATTCTGAGACTGTGTCCTCTGCTGCTAGACACCACAGCTAAAGCAATCATTCCTGTATCTACCCAAGATTAAAGTGGTGCTGGAAATGCACAGTAGGTTTGGCAGCATCTGAGGAACAGGAAAATCAACATTTCAGGCAGCAGCCCTTCATCAGGATTTTCCTGTTCCTCAGATGTTGCCTGACCTGTGTGCATTTCCAGCAGTACTCTAATCTTGACTCTGATCTCCAGCATCTGCAGTCCTCACTTTCGCCTGTATCTACCCAGTCACCTCCTCTAAGAATTCAATACTGTACAACCCCCATATCCGTGGACTCGGCTTCCGAGGTTGCAGTTTACCGCACTTTGCCACAGCCCGAAAATATTATATGGAACGTTCCAGAAGTAATTCCAGAGGGTTGCTGGGGAGGTAAATTTCCCACTTTAATGACACAGTTCACTATTACGCACAATTTCAGGCATCCATGGTTAGGTCTTGGAACGTATCATCCATGGATACAGGGGGACGCCTGCATATTCAAATGAGATTAGTACTCGTTCTTTTAAGCTTGAGAAATTATAGGTTCAGTTTATGTAATTGTTCCTTAATAGGGCAATCCAAACATCCCAGGAATTAGTTTGATCAACCTTTGCTTTACTCCTTTTATGGCAAGTAATGTAAAGAGATCAAAATTGCACGTAATACTCCAGATGTGGTCGGTTACAAAGCTTTATAGCTTAGTGCTTTTTGAGAAGACTTGTAGCTCAGGTTGATGATAAGTCTGTAAGTTAGCTCGCTGAGCTGGAAAGTTTGTTTTCAGATGTTTTGTCACCTTACTAGGTGACATCATCAGTGAAAGTCTCAGGTGAGGTGCTGGTGGTATGTCCCGCCTCTCTATTTATAGGTTTTGGTTTCTTAAGGTGGGTGATGTCATTTCTGGTTCTTTTTTTCCAAGGGAAGGTAGATGGGATCTCAATCTATGTGCTTATAGATGGAGTTCTGGTTAGAATGCCATGCCTCTAAGAATTCTTGTGCGTGCCTTTGTTTTGAGTGTCCTCGCCACTGAAAGACATGACCGACTATCACTAGTTTCCATACATCCAGACAAAGAAGGACACCACTTTGACTGGGACAACACACACATCCTAGGACAGGCAAAATAAAAACACAGATGAGGCTGTGAATGTGTAAACTCCACACAGCCAGTCACCCAAGGCTGGAATCGAACCCAGGTCCCTAGTGGTGTGAGGTAGCATTGCTAACTGCTGAATTACCCTAATAGCATAGCAGCATTGGAATCTCAAAGGTATTTCTATTGACCTTGCATTTCCTTTATCTGGATATAATTTATGATACAATGGTACAATTCTATGCACCATATGAAAACATATATTTTGAATGGTATAGGTGATCATTTTTGTATTGACTTAGCTTTCTGGTATATTTTTACGCCTCTCGTCTTCCTACTAAAGTGCATAAACTCACACTTTCCCTCATTGTACTCCACCTGTCACTTCTCTGCCCAATCTCTATGCCTGTCCTTTTGCAGCCTTCTCACTTCCTCAACCATACCTGTCCCTCTACTTTTCTTTGTGTCACCTTCAAACTTCATAACAATGCCTTTAGTTCCTTTATTCGGATTGTTAATGTGTAACAGAATAGCTGTGGTGTCAACATTGACCCCAACGGAATTCCACTAGTCACCGGCTGCCAACCCAGAAAAAGACCCCTTTCTCCCCGCTCTTTGCCTTCTACCAGTCAGCCAATCCTCTATCCATGCCAGTACCTTGCCAATAACATCATGGGCTCTTATTTTATTTTGCAGTCTTCTATGCGGCATCTTGTAACAGACCTTTGGGAAATCCAAATCGATCATATCCTTGGATCTCCTTTGCCGAGCTAGCTCATTGCTTCCTCAAAAAATTCGAACAGATTTGTCAGGCATGACCTCCCCTTGATGAAGTTGTGCTGACTCAGCCCTATTTTTGCATGTACTTCCACGTACTCTGCAATCTCTGATACAAAGTATCTATTCAGTTCTTGCATTGTTCCTTTGTTCCCAATTACTACTTCTCCAGGCTCATTTTTTCAATGGCCCAATGCCCCTTCTTGACTCTGTTTACCTTTTATATTTCTAAAAAAACTCTTGCAGTTTTCTTTTATATTTTTACCTAGCTAAGCTACCTGGTTTCATCTTCTCCCCCTTATTACATCTTTTCTCATTATCTTCTATTGGTTCTTAAATGCTTGCTTCACTAGCTTCACACTAATCTTCAACAAACTATAAGCGTTCTCTTTTGCTTTATTGCTATCCCTGACTTCCCTTGTCAGCCATTGTGCTGTGTCCTCCCATTGATCTGTTTCTTCTTCCATGAGATGAATTTCTGCTTTGTGTGTATCAAATTACACAAGAAATTTCTGCCATTGCTGTTCCACTGTCTTCCCTGCTGAGCTCCCTTTGTAATCAACCCTGGCCTGATCATCCCTCATATCTTTACTCAATTGTAATACCATCATATCTGATTCAAACTTCTCCCTCTCAAACTGCTGTGCAAATTCTATCATGTTACAGTCACTGCCCCCTTCACTTTACTGTCCCTACCTCACTACCTATCACCAAAAACTGAATTGCCTCTTCCCTGGTTGGATCTACCACCAGCCGCTCCAAAAAGCCATCTCATAGACATCCCGTGAATTCCTTTTCTTGGGATCCACTACCAAACTGATTCTCCCAGTCCACCTGCATATTAAAGATTATTGTAGCAGTGCCTTTCTTACCTGACTTCTCTATCTCCCAATTTATGCTCAGGGTCTTCTTCCCTTTGCAGTTCCCATGTCAGATGACCATGTCATGGCCTACCTTGTCAGAGGCAGGCCATGACATGGTCATCTGACATGGGAACTGCAAAGGGAAGAAGACCCTGAGCATAAATTGGGAGATAGAGAAGTCAGGTAAGAAAGGCACTGCTACAATAATCTTTAATATGCAGGTGGACTGGGAGAATCAGTTTGGTAGCGGATCCCAAGAAAAGGAATTCACGGGATGTCTATGAGATGGCCTTTTAGAGCGGCTGGTGGTAGATCCAACCAGGGAAGAGGCAATTCAGTTTTTGGTGATAGGTAGTGAGGTAGGGACAGTAAAGTGAAGGGGGCAGTGACTGTAACATGATAGAATTTGCACAGCAGTTTGAGAGGGAGAAGTTTGAATCAGATATGATGGTATTACAATTGAGTAAAGATATGAGGGATGATCAGGCCAGGGTTGTCAGAGGCTTCCAAGATCTGTTGTGTGGAGGCCTGTGGTAAATTCTCCATGTTGTGGGCTCTGATTCCTGGTTTTTCCCATTACTGAGGAGCTGTTCTGATCCAATATTTGCACATCAGGTCATTGGAGCCCCTCCTGATGAATCCAGACATAGCTGGCTTTATTATTATTGTCACTGCAGTTCACCAAAAACCCACCGACACTGGAGAATTACAAAGATATTTGCCAGCCCAGGGCAAGAAGCAAGCTGCTGAACTATCTCGTTATGAGGCAATTGCAGTTGTGGATAACTCAGGATGCAGGGGAGGTTCCAGAGACAATAATTATGGATGTCGCAATCATTTCCTTCAGATGAGCAAGATGCACTGCTGCCACCAAATGAAGGTGTCCCAGGACATGATAATCAAACTCAGTCAATCGTTGCAGCCTGATCTGATAGGTTGAGTCCTATGACGTGGCTATCGAGGAGACAGTTGCATTTAACTCATAAGCAACTAACTACATCTAATATCCACTGAGAAGCACTATGTGAGAGCTTGCAACTTTCAATCCACAAACTATCATTACTGTTACTGATGCTATTTATACAAGATCCGACCATTTCATCTTATTTCCTGCAACAAGGTCAGTATTATGGCACAGCCACTATGCCTTAACAAATAGTTGGCTTCTCTCACGTACTTGGTGCAATAGGCAGGACACAAGTTGTGTTGAGTACACCACGTCAGAACTGAGCTGACTTCATTGATAGAAAGAGTTCCATTGAGTCAATATCCATGTTATCCTTAAACATTGCTAGCACAGCTTAGAAAAATATATCAAGTGCTCTGGAAGCTGCCATGATGCACATATCCTTGATAACTCATTCCTAGTGCTGTATTCCTTGTAAGGATGTCTGCTGGAAGATAAGGAAATTATTTCTGTATGTTGTGTTGCTCTGATTAGATCTTGTGAATGCTCACTAACATGATTTGTGTTTAGCCTCATTCTCTTACAGCTTTTGACAGTACTCTTATCATTAGGCAAGTGAATAAAAGGTTGACCAACTAAATTCACCATTATAATGCCTTTGTACATATTCAGCTACTGTTCACAAGGCTTTCCCAAAACAAGTCGGTTTAGTCAGAAATACAGCCTGCGTCATTTGTTTGTCAATCTAGATTTCAATTAATGCTCTTCACTTTCCTTTAGGCAGACTATATTTGTCTAAATATAGCATTACTTTGGGTTGAACTAAACAATGGTTTACATTGCAGGGTACAAATTCCATTACATGTGCTTTACTTGATGGCTTTCTTGATGTTAATGAATTTCTTCCGCACCTTCTTCCAACATTGTGAATGGAGATTAAGAGACTTAGAGAGGACAGAACTCTGGACAGGACAGGGCAGGATTATCAGAGAAAGACCATGGCTGAGTGAGAGAATCAGGGAAATTTAAGAATGGAACATCACTTCTCTATTTTACCAAAAGAAAATCAAAGTAAGTTTCCTTTTGAAAAAATATAAAAGTGATCTTCCATTCTTAAATTTCCCTGATTCTCTCACTCAGCCGTGGTCTCTCGCTGATACTCCTGCCCTCTGCAGATGCAATAAGAGTTGGAACAAAAAGAGTTACATTTGGAAATGAATGCACTTCTCACCTCTGCCCATACTGTGTGCAGCCTTAGAATTAGAATTGGCTTGATTGTCACATATACTCACATGACGACAGTGAAAAGCGTCCAATTCATTAATTATGATGCCAAGGTACTGAAGTACAGGTTAAGTACAAATTCTTGATAGATTGGTGGGGAGGGTGGAGTGGATAGTTTGCTGTGTACCTGGTCAAGCTGAATGTCATTTCCTTTTGAGCCAAGTCTTCATTCAAAAGCACAGAAAATGCCTGGTCAGTCAAACATGGTTTCTTGGTTACTGGTCCTGATACTGGTACAGTTGCTCCCGTTCCTTCATTGTCCACAGCTGTCTCAGTTGCCAGAGCCACTTTATCATAATTATTATCGCTGTCAAGCACTTAGTTTGCTGCTAAACAGTTCCCATGTGGAATATTCTTTGTCTCAAGCCTGAGTGATACAGGGAGGTACATTCATGTCATTAAGAGTGACCAGTTTGTGAACTTGCATGCTGATTATTGCCTTGTCATCAGTAACTCCGTGAAGTTATTAAGGAGCAGAGGATTAGCCTGAGATTTCACCCCAGTTTGGTTCCTTTTCTTCATGTAAAGTGACTTGGTAGAAGGTAGCATCTCTTTAATGTGTTTTGGTTTCACTGTAGAGAGTGTGAAAGTTAGGATTTTTACCTGGTAATGGTAAATTAAAGGCATTGTTATGATTGGTTAAGGTAGCTGGATGGTGACTAAACCCATTGCCACTTTGTGTGCTAAAATACTAGAAGCCCTTGTAATGTCTGATCCTGAGTAACATTAAAAAAGTATAGATCTGTGTCACAGATATCTCTAACTTTTAGATTAAATTTGCTACACTGTACAAACAGGTTTTCAGCCCAACAAGTCACTGACTCTCCGAAGAGTAACCCACCCAGACCCATTTCCGTCCGACTAATGCACCTAACACTATGGGCAGTTTAGCATGGCCAATTCACCTGACCTCCACATCTTTGGACTGTGGGTGAAAACCAGAGCACCAGGAGGAAACCCACACAGACACTGGGAGAGAATGTGAAAACTCCACACAGACAGACACCCAAGGCTGGAATTGAACCCAGGTCCCTGCCACTTTGAGTCAGCAGTGCTAACCACTGAGCCACCGTGTCACCCATCCTCTATTAACTTTCTTAAAGGTCAATGTGAATCATTACTAAAATTTAAACTACTTAGTTACAAATAATTATCCAGTCTTTGTAATTTTCTTACTTTGTTTTGATTGCAAGTCAACAGATATAATTTCCATAATGAATCTTAGTAAGGAGGATAGTTATCTGTGAATTTGATGGTACTTTATCAGCTAGTAGGTAATCAGCCCAAAGCTCTAAGATCCTCATGAAAGGAAAGGTCTTGCATTTCACAATTTTGCAGGACATTTAACAATAAAGGGCACTTCAAATGTCACAGTAGTCATCATTTTTCACAGCAAGTGTCCACAAGTATCTAAACAAGTAACTTTTCAAAAATACTGTTAATTGAGGAATGTGTATTCTTCAATGCACAGAAAGAACAGACTTAGAATAGGATTATAATGTGGCCTTGAATGGATTACTGATGGCTTTTAGCATTATTGCGACTCCAGAACAGGAAATTAGCTTGGAGCTGACTTATTATCGATGAAAGCATGAGAAGAATTGCCGTCTCTTACAAATTCTAATAGCATAGCAGTGTCGCTTGAACAGGGCTGTGTGCTGATTATCCAACAATAAAATGACATCAGATTCACAGAAAACAATCCTCTTTATGAAGAATAATTATGGAAATGATATCCCTTGACTTGATGTCATAAAGTAGTACAAAAGGGACAATATTTGCTTATTATTTGCAACCAACTGGTTTAGATTTGATGGGCAGTAGTGATTCACATTGACCTTGAAGAAAGTTAGGGATATCTGTTGCTTAGATTTATGGTTTCTCAATGTTAGTTGGTATCTTTGAGACATTACAGCAACAGTGATGCTGTTCAATAATGAAAACAGCCAATCACATCTTAGTATTCACACAGACAGCAATTCAGGAAAGAAAAATAAACTTTTATTTACATTATTAAATACAATTTATACAAAAAAAATAAAGTTTGGATCATACCCATATGGTGAGATGATTAAAAAAAACACCAACAGACTTTTAAAAATAAAATTTCTTTAAAATATTACTTGATTACAATTGAATCTGAGATGCTTGTTGATTTTGGGAGTGTTCACGATCACTGTTACCTAATACAGATAGTCAATAATTTGTAGCAATTATGTAACAGTTTGCTGAGTTTGTTAAGAAGCGGCAAAGAAAAATATATAACTCCAATAATTGTGTATGGTTCACTGATACCAGAGGACAATTCGGTTGTTGCTGCAGAATATGTCAGTCCCATTAAAGTTGTGAGCGCAGTATTCTGGTTTTCTGTGTGAGCTATCACTGGAATGATTCCCTAGGTCTCCCATGTCTTCTTCTGGTTCAGCTTCCATCTGAATCCTCTGAGTTAATGACCATGCGACAGCTACTTATGACAACTTATGATGGTTGACCATTGTCCCTTTGCCCATATCCAATTGAAGATTAGATTTTCTTCCTTCTAAGTACAAAACTTCTTACTTTTGAAAACACTCACTCATAATGGGTGATTGAGGGCCAGATTAATAAAACTATAAGACCATTAGAAAGGAGCAGAAATTAGACCATTCAGTCCATTGAGTCTGCTCCACCATTCAATCATGGCTGATAAGTTTCTCAACCCCATTCTCCCGCTTTCTCGCCATATCCCTTGATCCCCTTGATACTCAAGAACCTTTCTATATCTCAGTCTTAAATGTACTCAATGTCCTGGCCTTATGTGGCAATGAATTCCATATCTTTTGTTTGCACTTGTAGAGGCTAGCTACTACTGTAACACAATTAAATGAATTGTCAGGTCACTCAGGAAACACTGATAAATGGAATATAAAAGCATACAGCTTTAAAGGGAACTCCCAATTTCCAACACATGCAAACTAGTTCTTCATTTATAGTGAGGCTTTTCAGCATTAATGTGATAGTAGAACATCATTGAAAAGCTGTTTGGATTTCTTTATGCACTGTGTACAATTTCGTAAGGTTTTTGCAATGAGATTATGATCAAAAATGGGCATTTTACACTAGCTCAGCGATATCTACTTGATTTCATTCCTAGGTCACTCAATAGAGAACATAGAATCTTTGACAGCAGCTTCTGGATTTCCATATATATCTTCACATGTGCAGACACCAAAGGTGTTGCTCAGAAGAGTAATGACTGCAAAAGCTGAGTTCACAATCATTGCTGTCACAAACTCCTGGACATTATGTTCTGTTCTCCTCTCATTTATTCTCCACCGCTTGAGAAGCTAAGGTCTAAACTGTCAATTTTCTATCATCCTTTACAGATGTACTACTCAACACCAATTCTGGCTCTTCATGTCACTAAATATGAGCTACTTGCCAGAATGCTCAGGTTTGTTTTAAATTTTAAAAATGTGAATGTAGAACTTCCAAATTTGAGTTTTGGTAGTTATGTTCATAGTAATGTGGTTAGTTATGACATAGAAAGAAGCGATTTGGATTTCTACAGAATAATCCATCAAACCCTTTTTTCCATTTGTCCCCTATAGACATGAAAGTATATTTTCTTGAGGTGACAACCAATTTTCTTTGACAAGCTTGCTTGTCTACTTTGGATTTCAGCATCTGCAGTTTTTTTGTCTCTGCTATAATCCCAAACTAAACTAGTCTCACCTGCCCATATCCCTTCAAACATTTCTTATTTATGTATTTATCTCGATGTCTTTCAAAACTTGTAACTGTACCCACATCGAACACTTCCCCTGGAAGTTTATTCCACACAACAACCACTCCCTGGGTAAAATAGTTGTCCCTCATGTCTTTTTAAAATTTTTCTCCTTTCATCTTAAAAGTCTGGCCCCTAATCTTGAATTCCCCATTGCTAGGGGGAGAAAAAAAACACCTCCCATTCACCACATCTATGCCCTTCATGATTTTATAAACCTCTATAAAGGTCACCCTTTAACCACTTATGCTCCAGTAAAAAAAAATCCCAGCCTATCCACACTGTCCCCATTACTCAAATCTTCCATTCCTGGCAGCATCCTTTCTGAACCCTCTCCAGCTTAAAGGAGGACAGGGTGACCACAACTGAACACAATACTCCAGAACTCCTGCTCCTATTTTTCAATGCTTTAAATTTCTATAACACATCCTCTTGCTGATGCTTCCTCTTTGAAAACTTCAAGCTCACTGACTGTCAAAGCTCTCAGTTCCGTGTCTTGCAACTCTTCTCCAGCCTGTATTGGACTGTACAGCCATCTATGGACTCGCCCTGCAAGGGACCATCAATGATGTTAATGACTCTTCTGCAGGAGCCCTTGTTCAAAATTAAAGCATAACAGAAGGAAGCAGTGAGCAGGATAATTAAAAAGAAAACAAAAAAGCAATAGCTCATCACTGCTACACCACTATTTCAAAAAGTGAGGTAGAGGCATAATTGAGAAATATAGATTTGTTAGCTTGACATCAGGAGGAGCAAAATTGCTAGAGTCCATTATAAAAGATTGAATAGCAGGCCACTTGAAAAACATTGATGGGATTGGGAAATGACAGCATGGATTTATGCAAAGGAAAACACGCTTGACAAATGGACTACAACTTAATAAATCTGCTAATTACTTTCTTGAGAAGGGGCAACCAGTGGATGTGATTTATTTGAACTTTCGAAAGGTTGTCAATAAGTTCCCACATAAGAGGTAGACGTGCAAGATTGAAGTACATGGAATTGTTGGTAGTGTGTGGATATGAGCATAGAACGGGTTGGCAGACAAGAAACAAACAATAGGAACAAACAGGTCATTTTCCAGATGACAGACATTGACATCTGGAGAACTAAATGGAAATTCCCCAATTTTCAAGATGACATCAAGATGGTAGGAGGGTAAACCACGAGGGGGATAAATTTGGATAAATGTGAAGTAATCTACAATGATAGCAAAAACAAGAGAAACTAAGTGTCCTTTAACACCAACAAGGATTTATCCAATGACCGAGGAGTTCAGAAGCAGGGGCTTCTTTCTAAAGATGTGGGGTGGGCCACTTGAGGAGAAATTTCTTCACACAAAGAGGTGGGCCTGTCGAATTCTCTACCACAAAAGGCAAGTAAAGCTAAAACATTGAATGTTTTCAGTCAAGAATTAGATAATTCTTACAGCGAAAGGGATCAAAGAATATGCGGAATAAGAGGGAACAGCTATTGAGTTGAGTGATCGGTCATGATCTTACTGAATGTAGGAGCAGGCTCGAAGGGCTGATTGGACTACTCTTACTCTGTGCTTCTGTTTGGACCTACACTTCGATAACACTGGAGCTCCAACTTCAGATTAGCTCTGGATCTATACGTTGAATAGGAATGCAGATTCAGGAGAGGGGAGTGGCAAGTTGTTGAATGAGGGAGAGAACAGTTCAGATTGGGGGCGAGAGTCAAAAAATGGGCGAGGCCAAAAAATCAAGGGGTTGGCAGCAACAGGGTAGATTAAAGAGTGGAGAACCCGCTTCAAAATATTGGCAATTAGAACGCGTGCCTGTTCGTCAGACTAGGGGAAGCAATTTTAAACCAACTAAATGCTGATATACAAGAATAGACGCCCACATAAACTGACCAAAGTTAAAGCAAAACAATGTAAGATGGCACAAGGTTAAATTGATTCTAACTGCACCTCCTCTATTGTTATTACTATTGCAAGTTTAGGATCATTAGCATATTTTGAAATTTTACTCTGTACTCAGAGTCAAGAGTGTGGTGCTGGAAAAGCACAGCAGGTCAGGCAGCATCCAAGATCCAAATACATAACAAACGGCTGTCAATGCAGTCAGATGACATTACATTTTATTTAATTCTTTGGTGAAAGTAGTTTGCTGGATTAGGTTACTTTGGTTTTGTTCCATGTAAACTTATTATGTAAAGTCAATGTTAACACTGCTACAAGCTACCTATGTTATCCACATTCCTATCATGAGACCACGCAGACATCCTGTCAGATTACTAAGAATTGACTTAGTGTCTACTAATCACAAGATCAATGTAATCTTTGTGACTCCTCACCGGGCTGCAAATAAATTGGATGGATCCATATCCACGAGAATTAGGTTCCGTTTGATCTTATTATACTGAAATTGTGTTAAATTAAAGTTAATCTTCATTTTTCTGGGACACAGCCGAACCAAGTAGTTTTATTCATTATACAGTTCTCTGGGAAGGATTGGCTACAATTAATTTACAACATAACTGACTGACAAAAACAACTTATAATAATGATGTCAAATTGTTCATTAATCACTTTAATAGATATGCAAGTATGACAAATATTACTGCATATTACTTTAACTGTAGGTTGTATACCAGAGAAATGGGTGGCTTATATTTCAGCCCACTTTGTAAATGAGACAATGAATGTGGAGAAAGCAGGGTAGAAAGACAACTTTAGGCAGGAAGCTATTGTCTGAATAGCTGTCCATTGACGACAAATAATATTGCCCAGCAGAACAATGATAATAAGAACCAGATTGAAGGAATATGATTGCGTACTTCTCAAACAACTTAGGGTAGGGGCTGTTGTGTTCAGACTCTGTCTCCACCAATTTATCCAACAATTTATCATTGGGTAGTTAAGAGCAGAGCTGTAAGCTTGTCAAATCACACATCTCGATCCTGAGGTCACCTTTTCAGACATTGCTGATCACTCAAGGATTAGTGGCCTCAGTCCTAGGAATCAGCCTTGGAGGCCGAACCTTCAGAGCTTCACCAGCAAGAAGGCGAAACATTGCAGGGTGTGGTCACAAGGAGAGCGAGAGAGCGAGAGCGAGCGCGCGCGAGAGCGAGATGGTCACAGGGAGGGAGGTATCCAGGGATTGGAGGCTAAGACAGGGATCTGGCTTTCAAGCTCCAATCCCATTTTTCCTTCTCCCTACCCAAATGGCTTCACTATGTGGAGGAGCAATTATGAGTTGGAAATGTGTTGCTGGAAAAGCGCAGGTCAGGCAGCATCTAGGGAACAGGAGAATCGACGTTTCGGGCATTAGCCCTTCTTCAGGAATTCTTCTTCCTGAAGAAGGGCTAATGCCCGAAACGTCGATTCTCCTGTTCCCTGGATGCTGCCTGACCTGCTGCGCTTTTCCAGCAACACATTTCCATCTCTGATCTCCAGCATCTGCAGACCTCACTTTCTCCGAGCAATTATGAGTCCCAATCTGGCAGGTATGTTTTCCAGGATTCCCAGTTAGGGAACAAGCCACTTCTTCATTTGCCCAGAAGGCTGGTCATTGGACCAATGGCAAGTTGCAATTCATTTACCATCTGTGTGGGCTTTAGTTGAAAGATTACCAAACAGACCTTCTCACCTGCACTTATTGTTAAGGTGGCAAGAGTCAATTGCCCAAATATCTACTCTTCTAGTTCCCTTCTTTGCCAATGCCAGAGAGGTGAAACTTGGACCCTGTTTACAGCTCGTCATGCAGTTACACCAGACTGACAGATAATTTGTTATCAAAGTATTGAAGTCAGCAAGAACTTAAGCAGTCCAAGCAATTTGTCGATTTCAAGGCTCAAGAAACACCATGACCAAAACCATCGTTTACCCTACATTTATCAATAATGGATTATATTTTAACATGGTGTATATTTTCTATAACCTGGTCAAGTGATTTTCCCAGATGATGTGCAGTTAAGTGAAGTGCAATATCAGGCTATAAATACCATGCCCACTATTCAGGTGGCTCACTGATTTGGCCCATGACTCCTGTATCAAACTCAAAAGCCAGCACAATCTAAAGTTCATGACTGTGACCTCGAACGTCTTTGTTAGTGTTTTAAAAAATTCTCAAGGTCAAGGACCAGGCTCGCAGGAAAGTAGTCTGACACAGAACAAACAGCCAAGAGGCGAGTCTGCTAGAATATAAGTGTTTTATTCCCCGCAGCGTCGCCACAACCAGGTCTCGTACTTACAACGGGTCTGGTTTATACTCACTCTACGTGTTACCGGAACTGGGAGCCGTCAGTTCTCGTAGAGCGGTTGCCAACAACCCACGCTCGGCGGTTAAACGCAACCCCGGAGCAGACTCTACCGAACTGGAGACTTTTCCAGCTGATATACTCTTTTCCAGATCTAAACATTCATGTGAACAGCAGAGCAAGGCTAAAAAACACATTCCATTCTGGTTACATACAGATAAGAAGATTCACACGGGAAGGTGTATAATAAGATTCACACGGGACTAAGCGACACCTTCCATTTTCGGTTAGATTCACACATGTATTGGGACACAATTTTAACCCTTTCACCACATTCCACTGCTTGGCCCAATACATGTGTCGCATTATGATTCACACATATATTGGGACATAATTTTACACCACATTCCACTGCTTGGCCCAATACATGTGTTACATTATGCCCATATGTATTCTTTCTAACAAGTGCCTACGTACACGCCAAATATACAAGCAAGTCAGGACATTACAGCATGTTAAAATCACCAGGACCGCTACCAGGATCGACAAGGGTGGGAACAGGAATGGCCCCGCAGTGGAGGACATACCACTCAATATGTCCCACCAATGATGAGCTGACTCCACGTCCACTACACGGGCAGCATGTACTACCTCCTGTCCATGTATAAAGGTAGACACCGTAACCTTGGTGACATTGGTTTGATGCTTTCGTAATATCTGCCTAAGCTCCTCGGATCGGTCCAATGCTCGCTTAAACCGATCCAGGGAAATGTTCCAAGGATTCATCAGCACTTTCCACTGCACCTTGGTAAAGTGGCGAGCACTGCTATAAGTGGTCAACAAATAGGTGTGATTCTGCCAGTGCCACTGATAGACATTTGAGAGGCATCCCGAGAACGGTGCTGAGGGAAGCATAGGATGTGGATTATTGGTAGCCACACAGAGCGTGTGTGGCCCAATCTGCCACATCATGTCCCTTGGAGTCTCAACAGTCCATTCGCACAGGGCCGTTCCCTTAGTCAAGCAAGGGTCCCGATACCTGTCCATCAGTAGGCAAGTTTTCCCCTGATCAGTCTGTTCACAAGCGGACAGATCATAGGTAATATTGGTATCTGGGCTAAACCACTGTCCCCTTGTCTTCAGAAAATAATATCCAGAAGATGTAATCACTGGTAATACATAATATCGACAGACCGTAACAGTGTGGGTTACATTCATGGTAACAAAGTATCCGTTACACATAGTTGCGTTACACCATGTTCGCTCTGGATGGGTTATCATCCACAATTTCTCAGATACATTCCATAGTCCCCTCCACGCTTGTACATTGGGGGATGTTACCACACGCAAAAAGCGTTCTTTCTGTATTTGAGCATGCAACATTTGAATATGACAGGCAGTCCAATTTAACTGAGCCGTAATGTTCTCAAACAGTTCCTGAGTGGCACCCCAGACATCCAGTTCCCATTGCAGAGATCGTATCATTATTTCAGCTGTCTCTCCTTGAGTCATCATTACGGATGGCATCCACCTTCCAATAGTATGTAGTCCTTGTGAGGTGGCCTGTCCCGTGTTAGATAATTTAGTACGGGTTACCTCAGAGTCAATGGCATTCGAGATACCCATAACAGTTCCTGCGCCTCCCAGCGGGGTGTCGTACCACGCTCGTCGCCGCCTCTTGGTATGACACTCGGGTATGAGGGGCAACTGTACCCGCCAATGAACATCAGTGTGCAGTACCGCCCGGGCCATCTGTTGACAAGTTGACGTAATAGGGGCCAACTGTGTTCGATGCGACCGCACGCCCCCCGTGGCTGGCCCGCCCCGCGTGGGGTTTAATAACGCCTCAGACGGGGCGTTCGTCGAGGGCAGTACCATTATTAACCACATGAATCGATGACGATTCCGAATATCGGTGGCATTGCGCAGCCACAGATCTTCCCCCCGAGCTGTGACGCTCCAATGAGTCCCCGTTGTCCCGCATGTCTGGGTGCGTCGGTCCCACAAACACGTCTTGACTTGGGCATTCACCACCAGGGTGCAATTAGGCGGTATGAACGATATGTCATATTTTTCCCCATCCCGGCGCATGTAGCACTGTGCACACGTGTACAATTGACAGTCGCTGGTGAGAGTCAGAACAACGCACTGCTGACCGGGTTCACATGTAAAATTGTCCTGCGTCCGTCGCTGGCTACTGGCCTCCCACCGCACCTCATGGCGGGCGACCGGTACCAGCGTCCAGGCCGTGATACCGATGCCCTGGAGTGGCCATCCGATCGCGAACATCGCCAATAGGAGTCGCAATCCCCATGACCACCCCATGTTCAAGGCGGAGGGCCAGCCTGCGGGTGCATAGCAATTACAACATTATTTAGGTCTCACGTAAGTAGCACTGGTTCGCCGGGACGTTTGCCCAGGTCGGGTCCCCGGGGTACATAATGGTGACCAGACTGTCCTTCCCCTGTGCTATGATTTCGGCCGGCCTGGGGGGGCCGGTCGTCTGGCACACCCATACCTTGGCCCCCTTAGTGTCAGTAGACCCAAATCCCCCCATCCCACGCTCAGTAACCATAACGGGAGCTCCCGTCTCTTCCACCGTTGTAAGGTTACATGGCTTAATGACCAATTGCGCTATTCTGTCCCCCTTCTGTATCACGTAAGGTTCAGCGGTGATGTTGACCAGGATCACCCCCAACTCCCCATGGTAGTCCGCGTCAATTACGCCTGCCATCACATCAATCCCCTTTAGTGACAGTCCCGACCGCGGGAGAATATGCCCATAGGTTCCAGGGGGACAAATCAATCCTAATCCGGTCTTAATCACCGTAGGTTTCTGTTGGATCAAAGTCTGGGCAGTTAGTGCTCGTAGGTCCAGTCCAGCCGAAGCCGGCGTGGCCCTTACGGGAATATCAGCTTCCTCAGCGAATTTTCACATTTTAATAGGCTGAGTCTTTGGGGTATCACATACTCGTATCATCCTATTCAAGGGTGTTACCCCATTTCCTAATGGGTGGTTATTAATTTGTTTCACCACCCGAATTAGTTGCTTCTTCCAACCTGTTAAGTCATTGCAACCTCCTGCTTTTCATAGTGAGGACTTCAGAAGCCCATTCATTCGTTCTATAAGTCCCGCAGCTTGTGGGTGATAGGGTACATGATAAACCCATTCCACGTGGTTATCGTGACACCACTGCTTTACCGCCCTTCCTGTGAAATGGGAGCCATTGTCACTCTGGACCTGTATGGGCAATCCATAAAATTGTTCAATCAAATCTAAACATCGCAAGGTAGCCTGTTGATTGTTGTGACGACAGGGATGGGCTACCAAAACCCCAGACATAGTGTCCACCGCTGTACATATGTGGTTACATCCTTGTGAGGAGGGTAAGGGACCCACAAAGTCCATTTGCCAGCTCTGTCCCGGACCATCCCCCCGATGGATATGTCCCATCATGTGTTGGGGCACTCCCTGCCGCTGATGTTGACACTGCTCACACTGGTTTACTGCAGTCTTAACATCATCTACCATAAGATCTATTCCTCGGTCTCGAGCCCATTGCAAGGTTCCTTGCACTCCCCAGTGCCCAGCCTTAAGGTGTGCCCATCTAGCTAGGTCCACTGAGGTGCCCCTTTGCACCATCATGGTTCGGACGATACCATCCACATATCGGTTATGTAGAGCTTCCACATCATTTCGAGATGTATGGGCATCTACATGGGTGATGTATATGACCAGGTATTGAGCTTTCTCCCATATATCTTCCCATAACTGTTTACCCCATACTTCCCTATTCTGGATCATCCACTGATTGGCCTGCCAAGTTGGCATCCATTGTGTCATGCCGTTAACCACTGACCACGAGTCAGAGAACAAACAAACTCCCATGACCCCTGCTTGCATGACTACCATATGCACTGCTTTTAATTCTGCCCACTGACTACTTTTTCCCTCCCCTAATTCTTCTAGGGTAGTGCCTTGTTTTGGGTTAAAGGCGGCAGCTTTCCATCTACGCTGTCCCGCTTTCCATTGGGCTGACCCATCTACGAACCAAGCCGTGGCTTGTTCATCCGGGGTCAGTTCATCATTCCGTTTTCCCATCTTAACGGGTGATTCCTTGTATTCAATCACCTCAAACCGTTTTTCCCCTTCCTCAGGGGCCTCCGCCACTTGCTCATGTAGGACTGACACTCCTTTCTGTCCAGTCCGCACTCTCTCCGACACATACCATTTCCATTTAATGATGCTGCTCTCTTGGGCAGTTCCTATTCGGTGGGTAGTGGGGTCACTAAGTACCCACGGAAGAATAGGGATAGCTGTTCTCATGATCACTTCATGTCCAATGGTCAGGGCTTCGGTTTCCACCAAGCCCCAGTAGCATGCTAATAACTGTTTCTCAAAGGGGGTATACCGTTCCCCTGCCGGGGGTAATTTTCGGGACCAAAATCCCAGTGGCTTACGGGTTCTTCCCTGTTTTTGCCATAAGCTCCAATTGGCATAATCCCCCTGTGCTGAGACTTGCAGTTCTACAGGTCCTGACTGTATCTTTCCCAAGGATACAGCTTGCTGTATCGCTTGCTTGGCCATTTCAAATGCAGTTTGATGGACCTCCGTCCATTCGAACGCTGCCTTTTTCCTCGTAACTCGATACAAAGGTTTTAAAATTTGTCCTAAATGGGGAATATGCTGTCTCCAGAATCCGAATAACCCAATAAATTGCTGCACGTCCTTCTGGGTGTGAGGGACGGCAAAGACCTGAATCTTATTTTTAGCTTTCGCAGTGATTTCCCTTTCCCCCTTGTTCCACACGATTCCTAAGAATTTTACCGTTTGTGAGGGACCCTGGATTTTGGCTGGGTTGATCTCCCACCCATATCCTCGCATATGTTGAACCAGTTGGTCCAGCAATTCCTGAACCTGCTTCTGACTTGTCCCCTGTATCATCATATCGTCAATATAGTGCGAGATCATCACTTCGTCAGGCACTTTAAAGGCAGCCAAGTGTTCTGCAACTATCCGGTGGCAGATAGTAGGGCTATGCAGATATCCTTGGGGCAATCGCGTGAACGTGAATTGTCTACCCTCCCAAGTGAATGCGAACTGTTCCTGCCTATCTTCGGGAATAGGAATTGTGAAGAAGGCATTAGCCAAATCAATTACTCCGTACCACACCCCTGGATGATGTTGGATTCGTCCTATAATAGTGACGGCATCCGGGACCGCTGCCGTCAAGGCCGGAGTGTGACGGTTTAGTTGCCGATAATCTACCGTCATCCGCCATGACCCATCGGCTTTATGTACGGGCCATAAGGGGTTATTCCACGCCGTGGTGCATGTCCTAAGCACTCCCGCTTCCAAATAATCCTTAATTGTGGCGGATATTTCTTTATGTCCGCCGGGAATCCTATACTGTCTAAGACTTATTACGCGATCGGCGATCGGGATGGGGAAGGGGTCCATTTTAACCTTTCCCACTAACACCGTCCTACAGCGCAAAGCCATTTTCGTGATTCCAAATTCAAACTTCCCTTGTTGGAGGTGAAGTGTTAAACCGGCCAGAATGTCCATTCCCAGGATCCATTCTCTAACCGGTGTAATGATAATTGAATAAGTTTTAATGGGCATTGTACCTATCTTTAGGGGCAATTGTACTGTTTTTCCTTCAATCAGATTACCTCCCAGCCCAACCAGCGTGACTGGGGTTCCTTTAAACTTATGGGGCGTCCCATAGATTAAGGTGGCCTCCGCCCCTGTGTCCACTAGAGCCATAACGGTTTGGACGGATTTGCGAATGTCGTCTGCTGACCATTGGCTCGTTCGTGGGCAAACCCTTGGGGCTTGGCCCGATTCCTATTGTTCCTCCCATTCATCTTCCCCAGACAGCACTGGGTAAAGACGTTTGCCTCGCCCTTCTTTGTTCTTGCCTTTCTTACTAGGTTTCCGGCCACGCCTATCCACTTTATAACACTCTCGGAGGGGAGGCCGTACCTCCTCCTCATCCTCGTCCTCCGAGGATTCCCACCGCTGGGAAGTGGAAGTTCTACCCCTTCGAGGCTCATTAACAACCGGACCCCGTGTCTGACATTTTTGTGTTAGTAATTCCACTAGGTCTTCCATAGTGGGTCGGGACTCCGTCTCTACCCGGGACACCTTCAGTCCCTTTCGTCTGCATAAGTCTTTTAATTCCGGTGTAGGTAGGCCATCAATCTCCGATGCTGGGACCTGCGCCCGTATCAAAGCTTGCCACAAAGCACGCCGTGAGGGGCCTTGGTTACTTCCTTGATTAGGGTTTACTTTTCCCCCTGCCCGAGCCTCAGGGCGACGCCCCTCCGTGCCCCCCTGAGAAGCACGGGTTGTGGGTCCCCAATCCCCCAAACCACCCATCTCCCTCATCATACTACGGGCATCTCCTAGGGTTTCTCCCCGTCCACTCAACATTATGGTTAATAACAGTGGTTTATAATGGGGGGGGGGCAGTCTTCACTAGGTGGTCTCTAGTCTGTCTACTAACATTTGTGTTATCTACCTCGTCCAGCACTCCCAGCAACAGGGCATCCCGCACACACAAACGGGTTAGCCTCTGAACCCCTTCCTTAATTGTTGTCCAAGTTCCTTCCAAGGGGGGCCAATCGGACGGGAAGGGATACTGTTCGGCCACTGCCCTGGCATACATCCCAAATAAGGTCCCCATACTGCGATCTATTACCATATCCTTGGCTTGTCTGCGGTACCCCAGGTCTATGGCAGCATCCTTTGCTAATCCACCAAACTTGGGAGCATCCTGATAGTCTACTGCACTTGTTGCCCCCCTTCCTCGAGGAGCCGAATTAGCCATAGCTCTAACGGCTCCCCAGGATTACGTCGGGTTTTCTGGGTGATAAACAGCACCTCATCGGTAGTGAAGTCTTCCGTTAATTCAGAGAATTCTGCAGGAGGCTGAGCCCGCGGTAATTCATGCATAATTGCCTCCCCTTGTTCATTCCGTATAGGGTTTCCTTCCTCATCTAACATTACCTCCCGTTGCACTGGGAGACGTCTCTGAACCTGCTTTCTCCTAACCACTGGTTTAGCTTGGAGTACGGGTGGGTCCTCTTCGTACTGATCATCTGAATCTCCCCAAATGTTCCCATCCCAATGATCGATATCCCACCGATCCCCGTTATTTAACTGGGCTACAAACGCCCGTACTTGTACCGGGTCCGGGGTTCGAGGGACCTTCCTTTTCTCTTTCCGTTTCTTAGCAGACAGATACATAATAGTTCGTCCTGCTAGTTCAGTTAATGCTGTCAATTCAGCTTTTAACTTCATAATTTCCTGCCTCAACATAGAGGCATCTCCCGAACTGAGTCCCTGCTCATGTTTCAGGAGGGCTAATTCTGCTTCAGCTTTTTGGCGCTTGTCTGACTGTTGTCTACAAGCCGCCGCACAGGCCCACATCCTCCGCTGTACCCCAGGCAAGGGGTTCTTCGGCAGGACTGGGATCCTCTCAAGGGTGGACAGCAGCGACCCTGGGGTTCCTACGCCCTCGGCCTCCCAGTTCTCCGGTCGCCCCCCACCATTTCTCAAACAAACTGCCACGCCATGCCACGGTCCATGCCATCCCGGGACGGTCGGGACCTCCACAGTTTGTTCCTCTGGTTTCTTAGCCTTTTTCCAAAACATTGTTCTGTATCAAAATCTTTCCTCAATTGCGATTGATCCTGCCGGCTACGCCAAAATGTTTTAAAAAAATTCTCAAGGTCAAGGACCAGGCTCGCAGGAAAGTAGTCTGACACAGAACAAACAGCCAAGAGGCGAGTCTGCTAGAATATAAGTGTTTTATTCCCCGCAGCGTCGCCACAACCAGGTCTCGTACTTACAACGGGTCTGGTTTATACTCACTCTACGTGTTACCGGAACTGGGAGCCGTCAGTTCTCGTAGAGCGGTTGCCAACAACCCACGCTCGGCGGTTAAACGCAACCCCGGAGCAGACTCTACCGAACTGGAGACTTTTCCAGCTGATATACTCTTTTCCAGATCTAAACATTCATGTGAACAGCAGAGCAAGGCTAAAAAACACATTCCATTCTGGTTACATACAGATAAGAAGATTCACACGGGAAGGTGTATAATAAGATTCACACGGGACTAAGCGACACCTTCCATTTTCGGTTAGATTCACACATGTATTGGGACACAATTTTAACCCTTTCACCACAGTTAGGCCCTTTCCACCCTTGCTTCAAATACTTAGTGCAAATGTCTCATTTGATTTCTCCACCTTCAACACTGAAATTATATGTGCAGCTCTCCAACTTATTGCCTTTACTTCATCCTTCACACTATTTTGCTTGAAACTTTAGGTTTGAATTAATTGCCCAGCAGACAGTGTCCCATCACCAAGTCACCCTTGATGTACAGCCAGCTCAGAGTCAGTCCTTAGACTGAGGAGACCCTCTGAATTCCGTCCTTATATCTGTCAGCCAGGGCTCCCTATTTGGCTCAGGTTGCTGACCCCAATCAGAGATCTCCTAGTCACTGAGATCCACCTGGTCCTTGTTCCAATTACTACATCCCTCCACCCTTCCCCACCCACCTAGTCCAGGGTTGTAGGTCTGGCGTTTCTCTTGTAGCTTCTCATGAGATATTTTCACCACAGGGACCAGTCCCTCTGGGTCTGGCTCGAACTGGGCTGTAGCTGACCTCTTGTACCTAGACTCACCTCTTCTCCAGGCAGTAATGGTATCGAAGCGGCAATTTGCCTTCCAACAGGTCCACAGTGGATACTGCTTCCCTAGCCCTGCACTCATCCCTGTAATATCTGGGCAACAGTCAGACTCTTGCTCATTGAAGACAGCTGTAGTCAACGCCATTATCACCTCCAGATTGATCTCAGAACTCAGATCTAAGTCTCAGCTCCACCCACTGGAACTGGATCCTCAGCTTCCTGACCCACAGACTGCAATCAGTTGGGATAGATAACTGCATTGCCTCCATGATAATCCTCAACACTGGATAACCCCCCCCCCCCCCCCCCGATACATTCTCAGCCCCCAATTGTACAACGATAACTGTGTTGCCAAATTGTGAACGAACACCATCTACAAGTTGGCTGATGACACCACTGTGTCAGAATACAGAAAGGAGATAGATGGCTTGGTGACATGGTACAATGACAACAACCTCCCTCTGTCAGCAAAACAATAGAACTGATCATTGACTTCAGGAAGGAGGACGACACACCCCATCTGTCAATGCAGCGGAGGTGGAGAGGGTGGACAGCGTCAAGTTCCTAGGAGTGACAGTAACCAATCTGTCCTGGACTTCTTATGTAGATGCAACAGTCAAGGAGGCTCAGCAACACCTCTTCCTCAGGCCATTCAGGAAATTTGGTCTGTCCATAAGGGCCTTCACCTTCTACAGATCACCATAGAAAGCATTCCCTCTGAGTGCATCATGGCCTGGTACAGCAACTGGACTGTAAGAAACTAGAGAAGGTTGTGTGCACAGCCCAGGCTATCACAGAAGCCAACCTCCTATTCATGGGCTCCTTTTACACGTCTTGTTGCTGTAGAAAGGCTGCCAACATCCCCAAAGACCCCTCCCACCCCAGTAATGCTCTCCTACAACAGTTTGTCAGGCAGAAGATACAGAAGCTTGAACACAGGCACCAGCAAGTTCAAGAACAGCTTCTTTCCTGCTGTTATTAGACCGATGAATGGACTCTCACTTCAAATAGTAATGTTGATCTTGCTAATGAGCATCTTGCTTTGTACACTACCTGTGCAGTGTAACCTGAATGCCTCATTCTGTCTAAACACCCTATGATCTGTAGGGCCCTTGTTTGCAATGAACTGCTCACAAAAAAACACTTCACTGTACTCAGGTACATGTGACTTCAATAAATCAAATAAGATAGCCCTGGCTCCTTTGATAGTCCCTGGAACTTTCTGAAAAGCCCCTAGATATTTAATTAGGACTTCACTCAGGCAGCCTTTTTCTAATTGAAAAATGTTGAGCCAATCTAAGTAAATTGTTCTCAACCAATTCCACCCATCAAGCTTGGCCTGAGCCTTTTACTACAATCAGTGGGAACTGAACCACCCGCTTCTCATAGGAGACCGAAAACAAAGTCATACCCTTAATGGTTCCCTGGTGTACGTTCTCCATCTGGCTGAGGTCTTGCACAAACTTAAGGGCTGGAGTTCACAGTGAATCTTGTTAAAGACTGGTTCTCCATGCACTAATACAGCTGCACCACTATTGACCTCCATGAGAACCAGGCGACAATTTAACCAGGCATTTATTTTCATTGGTTCTGATTTAGATGTTGCTGAGCAACTTAACTGTTCCAAACCACATGTAAGTGAACTTTCCAGGGTGTGCAGTGTCCTGGCTACCAGCCTATGAGTTCTTACTCAAGTCAGGTGACATGGTGGCTCAGTGGTTAGCACTGCTGCCTCACTGCACCAGGGTCCCTGGTTTGGTTCCATCCTCGGGCAACTGTGTGGAGTTTGCACATTCTCCCTGTGTCTGTGTGGGTTTTTGCCAGGTACTCCAGTTTCCTCCCACAGTCCAAAGATGTGCAGATTAGGTGAATTGGTCATGTTAAATTGCCCATAGAGCTAGGTGCTAGTCAGAGGGAAATAGGTCTTGGTTGGTTACTTAGAGGATCGGTGTGGACTGGCTGGGCCGAAGGGTCTGTTTCTGCACTGTAGGGAATCTAATCGAATTCCATTGTGGTTTCTGTTCTGCATACTGGCAGCAACTACAACAGCTTGCCTGTCTGGATCCTGAAGAATGTCAGTCAGTCATTTGGCCGAGGCTTAGCTTTGTTTTAGGCTGACCTAGGAACACACTGATCATGATATGACCTGCGTGAGGCTCTTGGATTGGATACATTCAAGTAGTATTCCCAAGCTCAGTTTGGCAAGTAAACTGCCCATTTCCATTGGGATGCCCTGTATCTCCCATGCTCTACTTGCCACATTTTCTAATAAAACCAGTTGTAATGCTTGTTTGGTTAAGTCCAGTGGGCTTCAGCTCATAGGTGGGGTTACATTATTAAGTGTACATACCAAATGGTCACTTAGAATCCCATTCAGGGTGAAGCAACAATCATACACTGCCAGTCATCTTAACCTCATCCAAAATTCCCCTATGGATTCCCCCAGTTCTCAAACTGAGAAATTAAATCAATAATGTCAGAATTAGAGGAAATGGAGGTCCTAATACTCCTTAACTAAATCCATCAACTCCTGCAAAGGTTTAGTATCCAGTGTCTCAAGTTAGGCTCCTAATAACCAAAAATACTGCAGATCCACAAGCAGTCAGATCATTTTTCATATGCCCAATGACATTTGCCAGAAATAAATATTTTCCCCATACTGGGCCCAGTTTCCAGTAGCAGGATAAAGAGGTCAGGCTTCCTAAATAAAGACATGCTAGAAATGCTTGCCTAAGCTCAGATGATTGAGTGAATTTGTTTCAGGAATGGACTTGTTACTGAAATAAGTGCAGAGGTTGGCATTATGTCACCCTTTATTTACACATGCACAGTAAATGGGTCTGACCAGCCAGCTCAGAGCCAGCCCTGAAACAGTCTCTGGCACTGTTTTTGTAAACTGAATTTTTTAAAATTCAGTTTATGTTAACAGCTGTACAGAGAACAGCAATTTTACAAGGGAGGGGAGTAGCAAAGTCAGGCCCCAAACCCTAATGTTCAACCAATTTACAGGTAAATCAGGGCAAACCTCAAACATTGTATAAATGTCATTACAAGACAGCAACAAAGACAATCCAATTATAAAAAAGTGCATACAATACAGACCCAGCAAGCCCCCATCCCTCCCACCTTCTGGCCTCGAAGGCAACCCACCCCATGCCCCTTCCAGTTCAGTCCACCCTGACACTGTTTGACCACCTCTAGGTGAGCCTGCCCTGGTACCTGCCCAGGGTAACAGCAGTCAGGCCAGCCTACCCAGCTGCACCATCTGGTGCATGGACTGCCTTGACACCTTCCAGCCACCTCGAGGACAGCCTGTCCCCTGGGATGACAGGCTAGCCCACAAACTTTCTGGATCTCAGCCTGCCCCTATGTGTCTTCTGGCTCTCAGCTGCACTGACAGCCTGACCCACCTTTCCTTTCTCGGGGGTGAGGGAATAAACTGCTCAGAATGGCCTACTGACCTTCAGGCTCAGGGTGACTGGCAGCAGGATGGCCTACCCACCCTCTGGCTCAGGTGATAGCTTTCAGGATGACCAGTGAGCCTCCCAGCTCACAGTAAGGCCTGCCAGACCCAGGACTACACAAGACAGTGCAAGTGATAGATCCAACGAGAAACATGGTACAGTTAATTATTAATAAACAGTCCTTTCTGGTACAGAGTCCATTAGCATAGACATTTTCCTTCAAAATGTAGAATCCATTCTCAGGAATGGAGCCCACTCCAGTATGCAATGTGCATTGTCAGAAAAGAGTCTACTCCAAACTGCAGAGTCTATTGCTAAAGACAGAGTCCACAACCAAGGGCAGAGCCCACAAAGGCAGCAAATGCACACCCTACAGCACAGGCATTCAGTCTCCATGGAGTCCTGGCCCAGTCTTGGAAAACCAGGCCCACAGTACACTGTACAGGGGTTAACTCAGGGTTTTGGTCCACTCCTGAAGGCAAGGACTTCTCCCAAACTCCAGGATATAGCAAGTGCTCACCTCCCAGCACAGGTGTTCAATCTTCCAGGGCTAGGCCTCACAGGAGCAGCTCCTCTGTTAAGATCTATTTCTTCAAGGGCTCAGTCCAAACACCAAAAACAGTGAGGATACATAAAAACTAAAGGGCTAAGCCCAACACAAAATTACATTGAGTAAAGGACAAAGGGAAAAGAGTAACAGACTAGCTAGCCAGTGAAACAATCCTAATGAGAACTGAACACCTGAAACACATGCATCAGGAGTTTAACAATCAGTCCTCATTAAAAGGAATGTGTGTTAACAAACTGGCTAAATAATTCAGCCAGTTCAGGAATCAGTTTCTCCCTCAAAATGGGGCAGAAACTAACACCAGCCAGCAGTCAGTCCTCTAAGACTTTGAATCTCCTGTTTTTTTCCTGTTTATAATATTTTGTTAAAGTTACAAAACAGTTTACAAAAACTAAATGTTTACATCTGTATACAACAGCTATTTTACAAGGGAGGAACAGCAAAGCCAGACCCCAGACCGTACCGTTCAACCAGTTTACAGGGAGGGAAAGACAAACCTCAAATTCCATTTTCACATAAAAGAGTGAATGACATTTGTACATAAGAGGACAATCCAGTTACATAAAATGCATACAATACAGACCCAGCAAGCCCCTGTCCCTCCCACCTTCCTGCCACTAAGGCATCACACCCCTACGCACCTTCCAGTGCTCAGTCCACCCCATGCCCCTTCCAGTTCAGTCCACCCTGAACTTTCAACCTGGGGCAGCCTGCCCCAGTACATGCCTGGGGATGGCTACCTGCCTTCTGGCAGGGTCTGCCCATACATACCATTGGGCTCTCACCCACCCTGATGCACCATCCAGCCAGTGGGCTATCCTGGCACACCTTCCAGCCACCTCTAGGACAACCCATCCTTCCCTGGGACAACAGGGTACCCTACAAGCCTTGCAGATCTCAGCCCACCCCTATGCACCTTCTGGTGCTCAGCTGCTCTGACACCTTTCAACCACCTCTAGGAAGGCCCATCCCAATTACCCCTTCTCAGGAAGAGTGTGCTCAGAACAGCTTACCCACCATCTGGCTCTCAGGGCAACTGGCAGAGTGGCCTACCCACCCACCCTTTAGTTTTTGGGACAGCCCAGCCTTCAGGATGGACTACCCACCCTCCAGTTCTCAGTGACAGCTTTCAGGATGACCCATGAGCCTCCCAGCTCACAGCAAGGCCTGCCAGACCCAGGGACAAGACAGTGCAGGTGATAAACTCAGGAAACACCACAATACAGTTAATTACCAAAAACAGTCCTTTCTAGTACACAGTCCAAACCTATCTTCAAAATAGAATCCATTTCCAGAAAGAGTCAACTCCAGTATACAATGCACATTGTCAGAAAGAGTCCATTGCTAAAAACAGTCCACAACCAAGGGCAGAGTGCACTTCTGAAGGCAGCAAATACACCTCACAGGTGTTCAGTCTCCATAGAGTCCTGGTCCAGCCTTGGAAAACCAGGCCCACTCACAGGAACATGGTACATTGTACAAGTGCAGTTAACTCACAGGGGTTTGGTCCACTCCCAAAGGAAAGGTGTTCTCCCAAACTCCAGGACACAGCAAGTGCTCTCCTCCCTACACACAGGTGTTCAATCTTCAGAGGCCCCATCCCAGGGCTCAGCCTCCCCACAGGAACAGCTCCTCTGGGGAATGTATGTCTTCCACAAGGGCTCAGTCCAAAACACCAAAGTGAAGACATACAAAAAAAACTAGAGTCCAAAGGCTAAGCCCTACCACAAAACTATTATCCTTTTCTCAAAGAGTAACACAGGCTGTAACCAACCAGTGAAACAACAATCCTAATGAGAACTGAGCTACAATTGAAACACATTTGTGCATCAGGAGTTTAACAATCAGTCCTCACTAAAAGGAATGCCAGCTAACAAACTGTCTAAATAATTCAGCCAGTTCAGGAATCAGGTTTCCACCCAGAAAAAGGAGCAGAAACCAACTACAACAGTGACATACTGACTATAACACCAGCCAGCACAGAGTCAGTCCCCTAAACTAAGGAGACACTGAATCTCCTGTTTATATATTTTTTTTTTTTTCGTGCTCCTTTTTAGTCCTGCTTATTTTTTTTTTTCTTTAAAAAAGTCCACAACCAAGGGCAGAGTCCACTCCTGGAGGCAGCAAATGCACACCCCACAGCACACAGGTGTTCAGTCTCAATGGAGTCCTGGTCCAGCCTTGGAGAGCCAGGCCCACTCACAAGAACACAGTACATAGTCCCAGGGCTAAGCCTTCCCCACAGGAACAGCTCCTCTGGTAAAATGTATGTCTTCCACAGGACTCAGTCCAAAACACCAATAAAAAGACATACAAAAAACAAAGAAAACTACAGTTCAAGGGCTAAGCACTACCATAAAATTAACATTGTCCTTTTCTCAGAAAGAGGAGAGAACACAGGCTGTAACCAGCCAGTGAAACAACAACCCCCTAATGAGAACTGAGTTATACCTGAAACACATTATGTGCATCAGGAGTTTAACAATCAGTCCTCACTAAAAGGAATGCCAGCTAACAAACTGTCTAAATAATTCAGCCAGTTCAGGAATCAGGTTTCCACCCAGAAAAATGAGCAGAAACCAACTACAACAGTGACATACTGACTATAACACCAGCCAGCACAGAGTCAGTCCCCTAAACTAAGGAGACACTGAATCTCCTGTTTATATATATTTTTTTATTTTATTAAACAAATTACAAAACAGTTTACAAAAAACATTGACAGCTGTACACAAAAGACAGCAGTTTTACAAGGGAGAGGAGCAGCAAAGCTAGGCCCCGAACCCTACCGTTCAACCATTTTACAGGGAGAGGAGGACAAACCTCAAATCCCAGTTCCACATATGACAAGACAGTGACAATGACATTTGTACATTAGACAATACCGTTACATACAAAAGTGCAGACAATACAGACCCAGCAAGCCCCCGCCCCTCCCACCTTCCGACCACTCTAAGGCAGCCCGCCCCTACCCACCTTCCGGTTCTCGGTCCACCCCATGCCCCTTCCAGTTCTCGGTCCGCCCTGACACACCTTTCGACCACCTCTAGGACAGCCCGCCCCGGTACCTGCCCGGGGTGACAGCGCCGAGGACGGCTACCCGCCTTCTGGCTCTCAGTCTGCCCCTACGTACCATTGGGCTCTCACCCACCCCGTTGCACCTCCGACCAGTGGGCTATCCTGGCACACCTTTCGGCCACCTCTAGGACAGCCCGTCCCCTTCCCTGGGACGACAGCGTGTAGGGTAGCCCACAAGCCTTCCGGATCTCAGCCCGCCCCTACGTGCCTTCTGGCTCTCGGCTGCTCTGACACCTTTCGACCACCTCTAGGACAGCCCGTCCCGATTACCCCTTATCGGGACGACAGTGCTCAGAACAGCCTACCCACCATCTAGCTCTCGGGGTGACTGGCATCAGGGTGGCCTACCCACCCTCCGGCTTTTAGGACAGCCTACCAACCTTCAGATTCACAGCATGGCCTACCCACCCTCCGGCTCTCGGGGTGACAGCTTTCAGGGCGACCCATGAGCCTCCCAGCTCACAGCAAGGCCTGCCAGACCCAGGGACACGAAAGACAGTGCGGGTGATAGACCCAGGAAACACCACAATACAGTTAGTTACCCAAAAAAAAACTCCCTTCTGGTACACAGTCCAAATTTATACAGTCTTCAAGATATGGAATCCATTTCCAGGAAGAGTATACAATGTGCAATGTCAGAATTAGAGGCCACTCCAAACTGCAGAATCCGTTGTTAAAAAAAAACAGTCCGCAATCAAGGGCAGAGTCCACTCCTGGAGGCAGCAAATGCACACCCCACAGTTCAGTCTCAACGGAGTCCTGGTCCAGCCTTGGAGAGCCAGGCCGACTCACAAGAACACAGTACATAGTACAGGTGCAGTTAACTCACAGGGGTTTGGTCCGCTCCTGAAGGAAAGGTCTTCTCCCAAACTCCAGGATACAGCAACTGCTCACCTCCCAGCACGCATACAGGTGTTCAATCTTCAGAGGCCCAGTCCAAGGCTAGGCCTCCCCACAGGAACAGCTCCTTTAGTAAAATGCATGTCTTCCACAGGACTCAGTCCAAAACACCAAAAAAAAAGTGAAGACACATACAAAAAACAAAGAAAACTACAGTCCAAGGGCTAAGCCCTACCATAAATTAACATTGTCCTTTTCTCAGAAAGAGGAGAGAGTAACACACAGGCTGTAACCAACCAGTGAAACAACAACCCCCTAATGAGAACTGAGATTACACCTGAAACACATTATGTGCATCAGGAATTTAACAATCAGTCCTCACTAAAAGGAATGCCAGTTAACAAACTGGCTAAATAATTCAGCCAGTTCAGGAATCAGGTTTCCCCCTCCAAAAAAGGAAGCAGAAACAAACAGTAACATACTGACTGTAACACCAACCAGCACAGAGTCAGTCCCCTAAACTAAGGAGACACTGAATCTCCTGTTTATATTTTTTTTTTATTTTATTAAACAAATGACAAAACAGTTTACAAAAAACATTGACAGCTGTACACAAAAGACAGCAGTTTTACAAGGGAGAGGAGCAGCAAAGCTAGGCCCCGAACCCTACCGTTCAACCATTTTACAGGGAGAGGAGGACAAACCTCAAATCCCAGTTCCACTTATGGCAAGACAGTGACAATGACATTTGTACATTAGACAATACTGTTACATACAAAGTGCAGACAATACAGACCCAGCAAGCCCCCATCCCTCCCACCTTCCGACCACTCTAAGGCAGTCCGCCCCTACCCACCTTCCGGTTCTCGGTCCACCCCATGCCCCTTCCAGTTCTCAGTCCGCCCTGACACACCTTTCGACCACCTCTAGGACAGCCCGCCCCGGTAATCTCCTGTTTATATTTTTTTTTATTTTATTAAACAAGTTACAAAACAGTTTACAAAAAACATTGACAGCTGTACACAAAAGACAGCAGTTTTACAAGGGAGGGGAGCAGCAAAGCTAGGCCCCGAACCCTACCGTTCAACCATTTTACAGGGAGAGGAGGACAAACCTCAAATCCCAGTTCCTCGTGTGACAAGACAGTGACAATGACATTTATACATTAGACAATACCGTTACATACAAAAGTGCAGACAATACAGACCCAGCAAGCCCCCGCCCCTCCCACCTTCCGACCGCTCTAAGGCAGCCCGCCCCTACCCACCTTCCGGTTCTCGGTCCACCCCATGCCCCTTCCAGTTCTCAGTCCACCCTGACACACCTTTCGACCACCTCTAGGACAGCCCGCCCCGGTAATCTCCTGTTTATATTAGCCAGCCAGGGCTTTCCTGATTGGACCAGGTTAACAATCCCAATCAAGAATCTCACAGTTAATGAGATCCATCTGGCCCTTCTCCCAGTCACTACAGATTTTCCTCCCTGTAACAGCACCCACTAAATAAAACTGTAGTTTATTTCCCATCTCCTTTAAATTTCTTTCCCTCTTAATCTCTGCAGGTTTACCTCTCCTGTCAGCTTTGTACCTATCAGTTTGGATCAGCATCCATCTGAACCTTTTATTCAAGTGTTGCTTCACTCCAAGTTAACTGATTTACCAAAGAATTTCTTTCCTCAGGAAATCCTCAAACTCACTTTTAATGTTACCATTAGTCACCTCTCCTCAGAACGGTAACTATAACCCATCTGCTATTTCTAGCTATGATCCCAAATGATACATGGTTTCGTCTCTATTGTTCCTGAATGTGTCATAATTTTCGCATACAGTGTACGTTTTCCAAATTGTTTAAGTTATTCAACTTTAAGTTTATTTCATTCCTATGACTACTGGTGCCAAAATCACAAATACTATTTCCTATGACTGGAACTATAGTGTGTTATCTCTCCTTGACATTTGCAGCATTTGTCATGCTGGTTATCAAGCTTGTCCTTCACCTCTTTTCCATCATTCATCTCCAAGGTAACCAAATCTCCATCACTCCAATCCTGCCTGTTTGAATGTCGCCAGCTTATCTCCACCATTGGCTTGTGTTCCAACTCCCAGATCATTAACTTCTGAGTCCCTGGAGGATGTATTCTTGGCTCTTCTTTAAGTGCGTGTTTCTCCATAGTCACAGCAACTTCGTGCACGTGGTCAGTTAACATTCAGCTCGAACTGTGCAGCATTTTACTTGACGCTACGTTTGTGTGATAAAACTGTTTGCTCAACGTCACGTCATAGATAAATCATAACATCCTTCAACTGAACATTCAGAGAACATTCAACCCTCATCAAAGTCCAAACCGTAAATACAGCCCTTCAGCCATTTGTGTTTTACAACACTGTTCAGAGACAAAATGTCCTTTCATGAGCTTATAAGTATCATTTTTATTGACATGATTGTCAAGAGAAGCAATTTAACTCTCCAAATCTTACAGAAAATGCTTCATTCTTTATACCAAATGCAGTCACAAGGCTCTAGGCCTGAGGGAGCTTTAGTGATGTGATTCATCAGTGTCTAGACATTGATTGCTTGTAATTAAAGCTAATCACAGAGGGACGTTATTCTATTATAGAACTAAGACATTTGTAACATCAGGTAATGGTATTTCAACATATACGTTCTTTTTTAAGTCCAACAATGTAACGTTATAAGCTGCCATTGAATGTTCACAATGAATTTGTGTCAAATTAAAGTGAAAGGTAGCATCTCTTCTCGCTCACAATGGTGTCCAGATTGAGAATAGTGGGGTCTTTTTCGAAACGTCGATGTGAAGGGATAACTTTTCTCCAAGAGTGCTCCTGATTGTTCATCACAACTTTAGCAGCACAGAGTGATGTAAGAACAGGACTTGGGGGAAGTTAAGACTTTGTCACGAGTGTTTTGGGTGACTTCAACGGATGGCACTTGGGAAGTGTGAAAACAGCCAGGAAGTGGAGCAAAGGTAGGCTATTCGACCCATTAGGCCATTCAAGGAGATTATGACTGATCTGATCATGCTCAACTCCACCTTCCTGCCTTTTCCCCATAACCCTCGATTCCCTTATTGATTAAAAACTTGTCTATCTCAGGTTTGAATATACCTTGTGACCCAAAATCTATAGCTTTCCCTGGTAAAGAATTCTACAGATGCACTACCCTCTAAGAAAAGAAATCCTCCCTTATCTTTGCCTTAAATGGATGATCACTTATTCTGAAACGATACCCACTGGTTCTAGACTATCCCACAAGGGAAGACAACCTCTCAGCATTTACCCGTCAAGTACACTAAAAGTCTTCTGTTTTAATTCAGTCCCCTCCCATGCTTCTCAACTGTAATGAATGCCCTTTAGAAATCAAAATATATTATATCTATGGGCTGCTCTTAACCCGTCCTGCTTGTTACTTGCTCAAAAATTTCTATTAGATTTGTCAGGCATGATTTTTCCCCTTCATGAAGCCACACTGACCCTGCTTCCATAGATGATGTATTTTTGAACCTGCTGACATCCTCTGCCATTGCTTTTCCAGTGACAGATGTTAAGCTATCTGCTCTCAGGATATTTATTTTAATTCCATTCCTTTTTGAATAAGGGTGCTACATTGGCAGATCTAAAGACTCTTGGAAAATAACCACCAGTGCATCAATTCGCTCTGCAGCTAATTTCTTTAATATCCTAAGATGCAATCATTAGATCCAGGGAACTGATCAGCCTTTAACTGAATTAGTGTCCCTACTACTTTTTCTTCACTGGGAATATTTATTGTATTTATTTCCTCTCCCACTTTAACTCCTTGGTTATTTCTGTTTTTGGAATGCTCTTAGTGCTTTCACAGTGACGATTGTAAAGCATTTTTTCAAGTCCTCTGTCCTGGTTCCCCATTGTTAATTGTTTTATGCATGGGAGTGATGGTAGGGCCGAAGGGGGGGATGAAGTGCTGCCCCTTAGTTGCCTTGTGACACTCATTGGACCCATGTCCAAAAATCTGCAAGTTGGGTGGATTGGCTATGCTAAATTGCCCATCGTGTCCAAGGGTGTGCAGGCCAGGTGGATTAGCCATGGGGAATGTAGGGTTACGGGAATAGTGTGGGGAGTGAGGATCTGGGTGGGCTGCTCTTCAGAGGGTTGGTGTGGATGCAATAGGCCGAATGGCCTGCTTCCACAATGTAGGGATTTAATGAATTCTATGCTGTGATGTTCGTAGAAGACAAATAAAAGAAATGAATATAATTTAATCAGCGTAAAATGGCATGATTACAATATAATTGTTGTTAATAACTCTGACCATTGTTGTTTTTCTCATAAGAAAATGTGAATATCAGAGCAAATGATAGAGGAGCAGATTAGCCATTTGGCCTTTCAGACATGCCCTGCTATTCAACAATGGGTATGGCTAATCTGCTCCAGGCCTCAAATCCTCTTTCACATGAGTTCATTCTAGACTTCAACACTCTAATTGTTCAAGAATCAATCTACCTCCTCTGCAAATACTTTCAGTGATCCAATCCCCACAGCATTCTGGGGTAGAGAATTCCATACATTCACTATCCTCTGGAAGAAGAAATATCTTTGCATCTCAATTCTAAATGTGTCCCCTTATTCTGGAACTATGCCCACTAGTTTTAAACGTCTTCTCAACCCCTAGCCCATTAAGTACCCTCAGAAACGTGTCTGTTTCAATAAGATCATCCTTCATTCTTCTAAAGTTTAAAGAATAAAGACCCAATCCATTTAGCCATCTTAATAAGTCAACCCCTTTATCCAGGGATATCTGGTGCTGTGAGGCATTTGCCAAGTTTTTGCCTGCTTCCTAACCTATTTATCTCCCTTTGCAGATGTTTTTTGACCTCATCACAACGTGCACTCTCAAACTATTTCAGCTTCTTCAGCAAATTTGGATACATTCCATTCTGCTCCACCTCCCATGTCATCAGTATTGGTCGTAATTAATTGAAGCCTATAGATTGATCCTGCTGGCACTCCAATAGTTTTGTCTTTTCAACCTAGACAAAAGACCTGTTGAGTGTAACTTTCTGTTTTCTGTGTGTCGGCCAATCCTCAAGCCATCCTAATATGTTATCTCCAATACCATGAGCTCCTATCTTGTACAATAGTTTTTAATATAGACCCTTATCAAATGCCTTCTGGAATAGCAAATACATTACATCAACCACTTCCCCTTATCAACTCTGCTTGTTCTGTCTTCTGAGACCTCCAGCTAATTAGTTATATACAATTTTCCTGTTACAAGATCATGTTGCTTTTTTTCCTCTAACAATGGATTCTAGCATTTTCCCAAAGACAGCTGTTAAGCTGTTAAACTTACAGTTTCATGCTTTCTGATTCAATGCCTTTTTGAACAAGGGCACCACATTAACAGTTTCCCAACTGATTGGAAACTTCCCAGAATCTAGTGTATTTGTGCTGGCCTACCACTGGTCTTTGTTGAAACTTTATTGCTGGAACAGCACAGCAGGTCAGGCAGCATCCAGGGAACAGGAGATTCGACGTTTCGGGCACTGGCCCTTCTTCAGGAATGAGCAGAGAGTGTTCAGCAGGAGAAGATAAAAGGTAGGGAGGAGGGACTTGGAGGAGGGGAGTTGGAAATGTGATAGGTGGAAAGAGGTCAAGGTGAGGGTGATAGGTCGGAGTAGGGTGGAGGCGGAGAGGTCAAGAAGAAGACTGCAGGTCAGGAAGGCGGTGCCGGGCTGGAAGGATCCGGCTGAGACAAGGTGGGGGGAGGGGGGATGAAGAAACTGGTGAAGTCCAAGTTCATCCCCTGCGGTTGGAGGGTTCCCAGTCGGAAGATAAGACGCTCCTCCTCCGACCGTCGGGTTGTTGTGGTTTGGCGGTGGATGAGTCCAATGACCTGCATATCCTCGGTGGAGTGGGAGGGGGAGTTGAAATGCTGTGCCACAGGTTGGTTGGGTTGGTTCGTCCGGGTGGCCCAGAGGTGCTCCCTGAATCGCTCCGCAAGTAGGCGGCCTGTCTCCCCAATATAGAGGAGGCCACACCGGCTGCAGCGGATGCAGTAGATGATGTGGGTGGAGGTGCAGGTGAATCTGTGGCGGATATGGAAGTTTCCCTTGGGGCCTTGGAGAGAAGTGAGGGGGGAGGTGTGGGCGCAAGTGTTGCACCTCCTGTTCAAAAAGACCACTGGTCTTTGCCAATTTGTGTACCTTCATCTTTGATTGAACATTCTCATTTACTGCCTTTGTTATCCAGGGGAAGTTGATCCTTCTCAATGACAGCTCAGAGCAGAATAAGATTTTGCTCAGCTTTATGCTTAATTGTCTGCTATTGGTCATCCTTAGTCCATTTTCCTCACTCATTATCCATAACTCTTTTCTCTCATAGTTCAACTCAAAATTAGATCAGCGTAGACAAGTCAGAAATACTTGTATTTCTGTTAAAGTTAGCCGTGAGCTTCCTTTCCTTCTGTCTCTGACTGAAAGGGGAGTCACTCATCTCAAAGAGATTGCCTCATTCATCAGTAATCTAGACTATTTGTAACTATTTACTTACTCTCTCTCTTTGGATTTTGTGCTCCTTTCTACTAGACCCAGAAAAGAAAGACATTAAAATCTTTACCTGGTAGACACCATCACAGAATGTGTTGCATCTATGAGACTCATGCATCACATTGCATAAGGAGTTGGGTAAGTGTCAATGGTAGATAGAGAAATGGAGAGGCGATGAAGTGCATCAAATATGAACACCAGAAGCTGTTGTAGGTTGAGTGTGTGTGAAGAGTGATTTAATGGAGAATATTTTGCAAGACAGAGTGAAAGGTGTGGTTCTTAAACACAAGATGTAGTTGAAGCAGCAAATGTGTTCACCTCTCTTGGCCCAGTGAGATCAGTAAGTTGCCTTTTACATTTCATCTGTAAGCAGGGCATTATGCTTCTGCTATCCTCACTGCCATTATCTCCAGTTGTTCTTTCTTACAGATTTTTCTTTTCTTTTCTGGGGAAACTATGTGTCCCTCTTCGTCCTCTCTCTCTGATGCCATACATGTTCACCATTCCTTTAATCATTGCCATTTTCCATTTATATGCTGGCCTCTTGCATGTAGGTGAGATTGCATCACATTGATAACACCAAGCATAGAAGTCATAATGAATTTGTAATTTTAAGTGAATTAAAGTTGCAAATACTACTGCCCCTTTGGCTTGTAGGGTTCTGTCATGCAATTTCATATCCACTCAGAAGCTTCCTTCATATTAATATTGGGGCTGTTGTCACTGTTCAAAGAACACCAAGCATGTTGTGAGGTGATTGCATTAAGCTATGATTATTATCCAGCTGCATAAATGATAAGAGCCTTAAGAATTAGTCTATATTAAAAATAAATTACAAATGATAAAACAAATCTTCCATTCAATTGTGTATACTGAAAATGAACAAGTTTTAACAAGCTGACTCATCTACTTATTAAATCTAGTTCCATTACTCGTCTAATAAAAAATTTATCATAAATAAACAGTCTTTGCTTCAACTCTAAACATGACAGAAATATTCCCTGCTCAAGCTGCAAGATTTGTTTCCACAGAAATGTGTCACTGGTTCATGCTCCATCATTATAAATCTTGTCACAGTCATGGGAAACCCTGTAGGTTAAATAATAGAGCAGCATTAGTTTTAGGCTTATCCAGCGACAGTACATCATCTCGCTGATAATGTGGACTACACTTGGCAAAAGAGTGCATCCGGGTACTTCGAATGCACAGATATTGGAACAATGTCATTTCTTCGATAGACAGTGAGATTTGCCATAAAATGTCTGCTGTGATTGTCTGTTATTTTAGAAGCTGTGGTACTGACTGTTACTCTGCTGATAATGTCCAGTGTTTGAATACATACATTGGGATTATCTTTGACCTGATGTGATGGATATTAAAAGGAGTCAGATCATAAAATGTGTGAAACTCTATTTCAACATTTACCAAGTACACAAATTATACAAACCTTATCCTAGGCTAGTTTTTTTTTAAAATACATTAGCATTCTCAAAACTAAATGTAGAACACTTTTTTTTTAATGTGTCATAACAAAAATAAGCTTGGTCTGAAATTTGCAACATGACTTTATTTTAAGTATGTTGTAAAACATTCTTTCTCTTCCCTAACTCTCTCTACAAATGATTTAATTTGAGGCCGCCTACTAATGGTGAGGCAGAGAGACTTTAGCAGATATGAAAATTGGGATTGATGTATATAACATAAATTAGAATCAAATTTCTTGTTTTATATTTTTGCTCAAAGTCAAGATTATCCACAATGGATCATTTTGTCCCCTTCATTTGCAAACTTGAGACTAAATTGTATTAAAGGTTTCTGCTTTCTTTTCTAACATTCACAAATGGATGAAGATATAGTTCAATGTCATTATAATGCTTCATATGCAGTTCTGACATGTGAAGTACCATCTGTGACCTGTATACAGGAAGCATGTTCAAATTTTGAGAGAAATATAAATTGGCACATTGACACTGATTTTTTTTAGGAACTAAAAATAGAAACCAGCATTACACAGAAGTGCGGAACTATTCAAACCAAAACGTCAACTAATATCTCTGCATTTCCAGGCTTTAGATTAGATTAGATTACAGTGTGGAAACAGGCCCTTCGACCCGCCGAAGCGCAACCCACCCATACCCCAACAAGTCCACACCGACCCGCCGAAGCGCAACCCACCCATACCCCTACATTTACCCCTTACCTAACACTACGGGCAACTTAGCATGGCCAATTCAGCTGACCTGCACATCTTTGGACTGTGGGAGGAAACCGGAGCACCCGGAGGAAACCCACACAGACACGGGGAGAACGTGCAAACTCCACACAGTCAGTCGCCTGAGTCGGGAATTGAACCCGGGTCTCTGGCGCTGTGAGGCAGCAGTGCTAACCACTGTGCCACCGTGCCGCCCACTTTAGAACTCTGGCATTCAAAATAAATGAAATGACCTTCAAAAAACTTAGTCAAATTGATTTGTTTGTGTCCTTCTGACATAAATGAATCCATGTTGTTCACAATATTTTTTTTCTGTTGCCTGCCTCTTATCTCTGGGTAAAAAATAGGTATCTGAGTTTTTATACATGACTTCATATTCTAGTGAACAAAATTCTAACTCACTGATGTAAAAGCTCAGCAAAGATGAGTTGCAATTTTCTTGGTGGTCAGTTTCCTGAGTACTCTCTTTGAAGAGGAAACCTCATTTACTGCCACACATATAGAAGATGCATTGCAGTTCGGACTCACTGTGAGGGATAAGTGCAACAATGACTTAAGACAAGGGTGAGTGGCAATGGTGAATGGACAGACTGGAATGTGAAGAGGTTCTGACACAGAAATACATACATACCTGCCTACATAGTAAAGGAATGTGCAGAGAACTGTGCAGTAATGGACTTGGAATGGCAGACTGATGGGGGATTGGGAGAAATTCAACTTCTTCTGGGAGAGAATGTGTAGTAGTAGACTCCGTCTACTAATCTTAACAATCACACTTTTGTTCACTAAGACAGGCAAATTCTTTTTATCCACAGCACAGAGAATTTCCATATGATTCCTTACACTCCACAGTGTTGGCTCTAGCAAAATATCTGTCAAAGAGGTGCAACCAACCCATTGTCACAAATTATACCACCATTGAAGCATGTAGAAATTCCTTTTACATTCATCTTAGCTGTCATAGAGTCAGACCGTTTTATAGCGTGGAAAGAAACTCTTTGGTCCAACTTGTCTGTGCCAGTCAGATATCCTAAATTAATCTAGTTCCACTTGCCAGCATTTGGCCCATATACCTCTAAACCCTTCCTATTCATATGTCTACCTATATGCCTTTTTCATGTTGCAATTGTATCAGCCTCTGTCACTTCTCTTAGCAGTTCATTCCATACATGCACCATCCTCTGAGTGAAGGAAAAAACCTTTTAAATCTTTCCTTACTCACCTTAAACCCATGCCCTCTAGTATTGGACTCCTCTACCCTGCGAAAAAGACATTGACTGTTCACCCCATCCATGCACTTCATGATTTTATAAACTAATGTGTGATGACCCACTCAGCTTTCAACACTCCAGGGAAAACAGCCCCAGCCTATCCTGCCTCTCCCTATAGCACAAACCCTCCAACCCCTGCAATGTGGGTGCAAATCTGTTCTGCACCCTTTCAACTTTAACACAATCGTTCCTGTAGCAGAGAGACCAGAATTGAATATAGTGTTCCAAAAGTGGCCAAAGCAATGTAGGTATACCCACAACATGACATCCCAATTCCTATACTCAGTGCATTGACCAATAAAGTCAAGCTTGCCAAACACCCTCTTCACTACCCTGTCTACCTTTGTCTCCATCTTCAAGGAACAATGAACCTGCACCCTAAGGTCTCTTTGTTCAGCAATACACCTCATGAAGTCCTGCCCTGCTTTGCCTTCACCACTCCACATTTATCAAAATTAAGCTCCTTTTGAATACTTCAGCTCAAATAGTCTAATGTGCTTCATTGTCAAATGAGCATCTCCTAACTGGTCAGGAACATCAAAAGATGCTAAATGCAAAGGTTGCCTTAGAAGGCCACTTATCAAATGGACTGCTGGAAACCATTAGGATCTCCATTCTAGTCAAATCCCCTTTCACTAACATGTTGAGTAGTTAAAATCAAGCCATTTTATATTTTTCTGCTACTAACATTTTCAAATGACCTGTAAATGACTAGACCAAGTCAACAAATCACTTTTTAAAGGCAATACAGCATTTCAAGATTAAAAGTGCACCTGACCAATACAATTAGATTGAAAAAAAAACAACTTGTAGAACTAATAGGACAAACCACTAGTTCAAGTATTTTGATTATGCATGTGCCACAATTTCTGCTCATAATTACTTAAGTTTTTGCAACTACACATTTCACTGCATTTAAATCTGAAGAAAAAGATTTAGGATAAACACTAACTACCTCAATATAAATCTTTCAAAAGATAGATTAACATCAGACCACAATATGATTGATATGATGTAAGTTCACAGAGCTGCTATGACTTGAGGTGTACTCAGGTATGCATACTATGTGCTCCTCCCAGGTCTATGCACAAGTGTCTGACTGAAAATTTAAGAGATTTCCACAAGCAGTGTAATGTGCATACTTGCATTTTATTGTCGATTGAGCTGAATAATATTTCATTCACACAGGTAAGAAATAAGCTGAGTTACAGAATTACAGATGATTACAGTAGAAAATCATTATGGACTTCACTAGAAACATAATTAGAGAAATTCACACAACAAGAAGCTATCCACATATTTTAGCATGAATTTCTCACATATTAGTGAAACAAAAATGTGAGAGCAGATTGCAAAGAAAACATGGCAGTCACCTACCTGCAAACCTCAGCAAGGGTGGAATCTAATTCAGCAAAAAAAGAAGTTAAACAAACACAGACTGAAATAGGGTCGTATCAATCTGTGAACAGAGCAGAATATAATGTATGCCATACTGAAGAGAAAACTAAACAGAGTGGAGCAAAAGGTAAACTTTTACCACTTGATATCAAATAAGATTTTCTGAATAATTATTCAAGTTCATAATTTCAAGCTCTTCACTCTGCTAAATCTAGACGAGGCCTGACATATAATTGAATCATTTGATTAATACGTTTTTGCTCTCATGCACAGAATGTTGAAATTGGGTGCATAAAGAGTGCTTTAGTTTGATTTCATTCTTTAACTACATTTTGCCAGTCAGCCTTTGGTTAAATGATAATTAACTGAAGTCTTGTGGTTGCTACCTGTTTCCACTGACTGTGCATATGTCAGAGTTAAGTACATGCCAGCCTTCTGTTTATACGAAGAAGTTTTGTTTTTAATTAGCACAAGCTTGATTCCTGTGTTCTTGCTACTACACTGTACTTTTTCTCAAATCCTGATGTACTATCTACCTGTAAAATGAGAGTGAGGGATCTTGAGTTCTTTCTCTGTGTAAGCTGTCAGTATGCCAAAGCTCTCTCCAGGATAGAAGGGACAAACATGACACTATTATCAATTATATGAGCAGTATAAACCCAACGCGGCCTTCTATCTATCATTGCTTCTCCTGTAGGGCAATAACATTGATGATAGCATTGATATAGCAAAGCTCATTGCATTTTAAATGGCTTATAGTCACAAAGGCCAATAGGCAATTCTTTCACATCCTCTACCTTCCACAGTGACACTCGAGTAGGACATTTCTTCTGGGTTACTGATGCTCTACTTTTACACAGTAGCATATAGAAAGAGAGTCATTTGCTGACAATCTATGTGCCTGATGATGATGAACTTCTTCAAGGATAAGGCAAACAATCTAAGAGAAGAAACACTCATAATACCAATAAGAGGAGTAATGCGGTGCAGTTGTGTTCCCGATGATGTACATTTCTAACTATATCAAACTACTGCAGGAATGCTGCAAAATGCAATATTAGCCCTTGGTCCTCCCTATTTCTGCAGTACCCACCAACCCCAAAACATGTTTGAGATTTCTATATTCCTCTAATTCTGACCTGTTGTGCACACCATCACCCACTGCTAAAGGAAAATAAAGTCATACAACATGGAAACAGACCCTTGGCCCTGTGTTTTACTGGATAGATCACCGTAGGAGCAGGAATATCTTCCAGGAAGCAGCATTCTGACCATCAAGGCAACCATTCCCACATGGCAACTGCAGTGGACAGGTCACTTCATCAGAATGCTGAATGTTCTCCTTCCAACATGGGCTTTTAAAGCCCAACTTGCGGCTGGTCAAAGGGAACCCAATGGAAGTTTTTTTCATCTCCCTCCTCCAGAGCTGACCAGCACGGTGGCACAGTGGTTAGCACTGCTGCCTCACAGTGCCAGAGACGCGGGTTCAATTCCCGCCTCAGGCAACTGTCTGTGTGGAGTTTGCACATTCTCCCTGTGTCCGCATGGGTTTCCTCCGGGTGCTCTGGTTTCCTCCCACATTCCAAAAATGTGCAGGTTAGGTGAATTGACCATGCTAAGTTGCCTGTAGTGTTAGATGTCGGGGAATGGGTCTGGGTGGGTTGCTCTTCGGAGGGTCAGTGTGGACTTGTTGGGCCGAAGGGCCTGTTTCCACACTGTAAGTAATCTAATCATAACTCACCCCTGGACTGACTGGACTGACTTGGCAACACAGTTCTGATTGATCACGATCCAGCTCCTGGTCTGATGTCTCAATCACTCCAGCAGTCTGCAGATTGACCTTCCTGAAATTCCCAAACTTATTACACTTCACCTGCAGAACGCACCATGGTTCAACGCTAAACAGGAAGGACCGTACACTCTGGTAGGACTGATCACCTGGCAGACTGTGGCCAAACCCCCTGGACTTGAATCATATAAGCCCCTTGACAGAGAGAGACATCATGCTCAATGTGAATGTACGGACTTGGATTTGTGCCATCCATAAATGGGGTGGCCCAGTGGCTAGTACTGCTGCCTCACAGCATCAGGGATCTGGGTTCTATTCCACCCTCGCGTGTCTGTCTGTGTAGTGTTTGCACATTCTCCCTGTGTCTGCAGTGGTTTCCTCCAGGTAGTCTGGTTTCATTCCACAATTGCCCATAGTGTGCAGACTAGGTCGATTAGCCATGGTGATAGGGTAAGAGTAAGGGGCTGGGTATGTTTGGGATGGACTTCAGAGAGTAGGTATGGACTCAATGGTCTGAATGACCTGCTTCCATACTGTAAGAATTCTATGATTTGTAGGATGATCCGTAGACTCACTGGTTACAAAGGCCCAACGGCATCTCTTCTTCCTCAGGCAGCTGAGGAAATTTGGCATGATGGCGAATACCCTTGCCAATTTTTATAGGTGCACCATTGAGACCATTCTGTCTGGATGCATCACTATTATGGCAACCGTACCATTCAAGATTGGGGACGGCTACAGAGAGTGGTAAACTCGGCCTGGACAATCACAAAGGCCAACTTCCCATCTATAGAATCCATCTACCAGGCCCACTGTCAAGGAAAGGCCACCAGCGTTCTCAAAGCTCCATCCCACTCTGGCAATGTTGTTTCACAACCTCTATAATCAGGGGGAAGGTACAGAAGCCTGAACACATGCGCCAGCCCTGTTTTGTAACAGTTTCCACCCTATTGTTGTTAGAATACTGAATGGACTCACAAACTCTTAACATTCACCTGTACCTGTGTTTTTGTTGTTGCCGTTGTTGACCAACTATTTACTTATTTATGCTACTTAATTATGTGTTCTGCCTGTATTGCTCACAAAGCAAAGCTTTTCACTATGCCTCGGTACACATGACAATAAATTCACTTCAATTCAATTCAACTTGGAAACATTCCATTTGAGTCCTTCACCCGAAGCTTTGAAAATGTACTTTGAAGCCCAGGTACTGCTCTCTGTGGTACCCCATTTGACACGGTCCTTTACTTCACAAAAAAACCTGTTGATTCTTACTCTCTGTTTCCTGTGTGCTAAGCAATATTGACTACATGCTACTATGTTACCACTAATCCCATCCTTTGATTTTGTCCACTAACGTCTTATGTGTGACTTTATCAAAAGCTTTGATAAAAAGACAAATATACTACATCCACTGGTTCTTCCTTGTGTATTCTACTAGTCGTGTCTTCAAAAATACTCCAATAGGTTTGTCAAACATGATTTCACTTTCATAAACCAATGTTGAATTTGTGTAATTGCTTTGGTATTTTCAAAGCATGCTATATCACGTCCTTCCTGAAGGACTCCAGCATTTTCCCTATTACTAATGTGAGATTAACTGTTCTCTAATTCCTGGTTTTCTTCCTGTCTCCTTTTTAAAATAGTTTTATTATATTTGCCACCCTCCAATCTGCTGCGAAGTTTACACATTCTACATACTTTTGAAAGGTTTCTGGGTTGTCGGATGTCTACCACTCTTACATTCTGCTCATACATTTTGGAGAGGAAAGGTTGGCTAAGTTAAGTATCTGGGACTATTTTGCTCATATATGACACCATAAGACATATCAGCCATTTTGTCTGATCTGCCATTCAATTACAAGTTTTTCAATCCATTCTCCTACTTTCTCTCCACAACCCTTGAACCTCTTGACAGTCAAGAATCTATCTGTCTCAGTCTTAAATATACTCATTGACCTGGCCTCCACACCCTACTGTGGCAGTGATGCCCATACATTCACCACACTCTCTCATACCTCAGGGTAGTAACTTTGATTGAGAGCTGTATGAATTTTCAGCCAAGTTTTTCAGATTTAAGTCAATGTCTCTGGAATTGAGGCACAGAAGATCAACTTTGAAAACTGTATGCAACAACAGAAAATTAGGAGCAGTTAGCATCAGAAAATGGCTAATGCTTAAGAGACAGTGAGACAGCAATTTGATTAGTTTACCTTCCAAAGATATTGGAAGATGTCCTCTCACTATGAAAGCTTTGCACCGTTCATTCATCCATTTTGTATAAAATACAAAATGCTTGGTTAAACTGTGCCTTCCCACATGCAATATTTTTCCAATGCTTTTTGGAATTGAATCATTTATATTTAATCATCTATCTCAAATCCCTCCTATCCATACTCATCCAGACACTTATCATGCTTCTTACTCAGCTAGTTAGCTCCCTGATCTCAAAGTCCTTTCTGTAAACATGACAACTCAAATCAAATGATTTGAACCAGACATCATGCAATGTAACATTAGCATTAACTTATAAAAATAACAAAAAAAATGCATCCGCGTTCAAGCATAATGTAAATTTTAAATGCTAAAACCATTTCAATGCAGAGATGTTGCATCTTTTCTTTCAGTATCTGGCGAGCATTGAAAAGATTACACTGATAATAATGAAGGCTCAAAATTGCTGCAGCTCCTTCTCTGCTCTAATCAACTCAATAGTCTTATGGTTGTGCTCTGCAATTATAAAGACTTGACAGCTTTCTGAAAAATAACAGTGCACTGCAGGACCTTAAGCTGAAAGTTGCAGTATTATCTATTGTGTGAAGTTATTAGTAGCGTAGGTGTATCCAATTAGTTCTGAAACATTGTCGTATATTAATTTGTCCACTTTTTCCCATTTCCTCATTGCTGTCTACTGAGCAGCCTAGTTCACTTTATAACCTAAACCTGTTAGCTCAGCATTTTCAGTGAAACCATGGAGAGAGCTAAAAGATTACAGAGGTAAGTTTATCCATCCATTCATAATGTTTGTATGAATTATGATCAAATTTTTATAAACATGATAAATTAATGACAATGAACGTGTTTTAGGATTATGCAGCATTTGTTTGTGAAATGTAAACTGCTATATTGCAAGACATGTTTTCATTAGGGAGTATACACTATTTGAAATGATAGTACATTGAGGATTCCAGTTGCATGTTTGGAGTCCAGTTCACTATTTTAAGATCATTACATGTATTCCCCCTGCCCGGTTTCTTCCACGTGGGAGGATGGCAGAAATGTCAAAAAGTTTATAATTTATGAGGAAAACCTCTAACAAAATTTGACGCTTATTACTGTTTTACTGTGGTTTGTTTTAATGCATGTTCTGCACTTCTTTGTCAAGATTTAGTTTGATTTATTATTATGAAATGTACCAAGATAGAGTGAAAAGTATTATTTTGCGTGCTAACCAGACAAATCATACCTTACACAAAAATATCCAGGTAGTATGATATTACAACTACAGAGAAGTGCAAATTAAGATCTAATTTTTGAGAGATCTGTTCATAGCAGGGAAGAAGCTGATCTTAAATCTTTTGGTATGTATCTTCTGCCTGACAGAAGAGGGTGAAAGAGAGTATAACTGGGAACTTTGATCATATTTACTGCTTTCCCGAGGCAGAAGGAAGTGTAGAAGGCTGGTTTTAATGATGGACTGGGCTGTGATCTCAACTCTGTGATTTCTTGTGGTCTTAGCCAGAGCAGTTGTCATACCAAGCTGTGATGCATTCACTTTGAATGCTTTCTATAGGGCATCTACAAATATTGGTAAGAATCATCATGGACAAGCTGAAAATCCTTAGCCTTTTGAGGAAGTGGAGGCATTGGTGTGGTTTCTTTACTGTAGTGTCATAGTGGATGATCCAGGACAGACTGTTGGTGATATTTACTCCGAGGAACTTTGAAGCTCTTGACTATCTTCACTTCAGCACCATTGATGCAGACAGGGATGTGTCCTCCATTCTGTTTCCTGAAGTTGATGACTAGTTCCTTCATTTTGGTGACATTGAGGGAGAGATTTTTGTCTTTATACCATGTCGCTAAGTTATCTATCTCTTTCGTGTGATCTGTCTCGCCGTTGAGATCTGACCCACTATTGTAACGTCATCAGAAAATTTGTAAATAGAGTTAGAGCTGAATTTAGCCACACAGTTGTGAGAGTACAAAGAATATAATAAGGAACAGAGTACGCAGCCTTTTGGGTTCCCGCTGTTGAGGATTATTATCGAGGTGAACTATAAATTGCCATTTTAAAAATTGTCAAAACAGGACATTGTTTAGTAAATTTTATAAATACTCAGTGATGGAAAATCATGGAGGGGAAAGCTTATCCTATTTCAGTTGTGCAGTTGAGAAACATAAACTGACTACAAATGTTTTGAGTCTGACTGTTCACTGCCATTTCAGGAAATTGGTTGATTTGATCAGCATCACATTATGAGAGTCAAACTCTGCTTGTGCAATCAACTAACAACATTTTAATTTGAATCTAGAAATAACATTAGATTATCATTTTCTACTCTGAGTTAAGTCCATTTTCTTAGGCATTGAAAACAAAGACATTCTTGACAGAGATCTTTGTGTCCTCTTTCGCCATAGAGCGCCCAGAGATGAGAGATTAGCCAATGTTGTTCCATTGTTTACAAAGGGCAACAGGGGTAATCCAGGGAACTATCAGCCAGGAAACCTTACATCAGTGGTGGGGAAATTATTGGAGAAGATTATGTTTAGAAAAGAATGGCTTGTTAGGGAAAGTCAGAATGGCTTTATGTGGGGTGATCTTGACTCACAAACTAGATTATTTTTTTTTTAAGGAAGTGACCATGATGATTGATGTAGGTAGGGCAGTGGAGGTTGTCTACGTGGACTTTACTAAAGCATTTGACAAGGTCCCTCATGGTAGGCTGATCCTACCCACTTGAAGACACATGGGATCCACAGTGAGTTGTAAATTGGATACAAAATTGACTTGGTCATAGAAGACAGATGGTAGTTACAGAGGGTTGTTTTCCTGACTGGAGGTCTGTGGCCAGTGGTACTCCACAAGGATCAGTGCTGGGACCTCTGTTGTTTGTAATATGACTTGGATAAAAATGTAGGTGGTCTGATTGCAAATGACATAAACATTGGTGGAGTTGTATGCAATGAGGAAGGTTATCAAAGGGTATGGCATAATATAGACTTGTTGGAAAGTCATGTGGAGAAATGGGAATGGAGTTTAATCCAGACAAGTGTGAGGTGATGCATTTTGGGAGGTCAAATGCAAGAGGAAAATATCCAGTAAATGGCAGGCCTTTAGGAGCATTGATATACAGAGTGTAAATCCATAACCCCCTGAAAGGGGCAAAATGAGTGGATTAACTGATTCAGAAGGCATAAGGCATGTTTATCTTCATTGGTCAGGGATTGAGTATAAAAGTGGACAAGTCATGTTACAGCTGTATAAAACTTTAGTTAGGCCACATTTAGAATAGTACATTCAGTTCTGGTCACCACACCAAAGGACAAAGGTGGAAGCATTGGAGAGAGAACAAAATAGATTTACTTGAATGTTTCCTGGATAGGACAGTATTAGCAATAAAGAGAGGTTGAATGAACTTGGATTGTTTTCACGAGAGGGTCAGAGGTTAAGGGGCAACCTGATAGAAGTACATAAAATTATGATAAGCATGGATAGAGTAGATAGTCAGAGTCTTTCTCCTGGGGTGGAAATGTCAAATACTGTAGGGCATAGATTTAAGGTGAGAGGGGGAAAGTTTAAAGGAGATGTGCAAGGCAGATTTTTCACAAAGAGGGTGGTAGGTGCCTAGAAAGTGCTGCCAGGAGAACTGGTACAAGCAGATACAATGGCAACATATAAGAGGCATTTGGACACACACATTGAACCAACAAGGATTCAAGGGATACAGACCATGTGCAGGCAGATGGGATTAATTTGGAATGGCATCACAGTCGGCACAGATATCGTGGGTTGAAGGGCCTGTTCCTGTGCAGTACTGTTCTCTAAATATTTACCATAGAGTTATAGAGATGTATAGCATGGAAACAGACCCTTCAGTCCAACCCATCCATGCCGACCAGATATCCCTACCCAATCTAGTCCCACCTACCAGCACCCAGCCCATATCCCTCCAAACCCTTCCTATTCATATACCCATCCAAATGCCTCTTAAATGTTGCAATTGTACCAGCCTCCACCACATCCTCTGGCAGCTCATTCCATATACGTACCACCCTCTGCGTGAAAAAGTTGCCCCTTAGGTCTCTTTTATATCTTTCCCCTCTCACCCTAAACCTATGCCCTCTAGTTCTGGACTCCCCAACCCCAGGAAAAAGACTTTGCCTATTTATCCTATCCATGCCCCTCATAATTTTGTAAACCTCTATAAGGTCACCCCTCAGCCTCCGACGCTCCAGGGAAAACAGCCCCAGCCTGTTCAGCCTCCCCTGTAACTCAGATCCTCCAACCCTGGCAAGATCCTTGTAAATCTTTTCTGAACCCTTTCAAGTTTCACAACATCTTTCCGATAGGAAGGTGACCAGAATTGCACGCAATATTCCAACAGTGGCCTAACCAATGTCCTGTACAGCCGCAACATGACCTCCCAACTCCTGTACTCAATACTCTGACCAATAAAGGAAAGCATATCAAACGCCTTCTTCACTATCCTATCTACCTGCGACTCCACTTTAAAGGAGCTATGAACCTGCACTCCAAGGTCTCTTTGTTCAGCAATACTCCGTAGGACCTTACCATGAAGTGTATAAGTCCTGCTAAGATTTGCTTTCCCAAAATGCAGCACCTTGCATTTATCTGAATTAAACTCCATCTGCCACTTCTCAGCCCATTGGCCCATCCGGTCAAGATCCTGTTGTAATCTGAGGTAACCCTCTTCGCTGTCCATTACACCTCCAATTTTGGTGTCATCTGCAAACTTACTAACTGTACCTCTTATGCTTGAATCCAAATCATTTATGTAAATGACAAAAAGTAGAGGGCCCAGCATCGATCCTTGTGGCACTCCACTGGTCACAGGCCTTCAGTCTGAAAAACAACCCTCCACGACCACCCTCTGACTTCTACCTTTGAGCAAGTTCTGTATCCAAATGGCTAGTTCTCCCTGTATTCCATGAGATCTAACCTTGCTAATCAGTCTCCCGTGGGTCACCTTGTCGAACGCCTTACTGAAGTCCATATAGATCACATCTACTGCTCTGCCCTCATCAATCTTCTTTGTTACTTCATCAAAAAACTCAATCAAGTTTGTGAGACATGATATCTCATGCAAAAAGCCATGTTGACCATCCCGAATCAGTCCTTGCCTTTCCAAATACATGTACATCCTGTCTCTCAGGATTCCCTCCAACAACTTGCCCACCACCGAGGTCAGGCTCACTGGTCTATAGTTCCCTGGCTTGTCCTTACCACCCTTCATAAACAGTGGCACCACGTTTGCCAACCTCCAGTCTTCCGGCACCTCACCTGTGACTATCAATGATACAAATATCTCAGCAAGAGGCCCAGCAATCACTTCTCTAGCTTCCCACAGCGTTCTCGGGTACACCTGATCAGGTCCTGGGGAGTTATCCAACTTTAACCGTTTCAAGACATCCAGCACTTCCTCCTCTGTAATCAGGACATTTTGCAAGATGTCACCATCTATTTCCCTACAGTTTATATCTTCCGTATCCTTTTCCACAGTAAATATTGATGCAAAATATTCATTTAGTATCTCCCCCATTTTCTGTGGCTCCACACAAAGGCCGCCTTGCTGATCTTTGAGGGGCCCTATTCTCTCCCTAGTTACCCTTTTATCCTTAATATATTTGTAAAACCCCTTTGGATTCTCCTTAATTCTATTTGCCAAAGCTATCTCATGTCCCCGTTTTGCCGCCCTGATTTCCCTCTTAAGTATACTCCTTAAGTATACCACTCAAACAATATTACACAAAGAGATTAATTAATCATCATCACATCATTTTTTGGGACTTCTGATGATTGTACTGGGCAGCATTACTTAAGGACTGAATTAACTGTGACTAAAAATCTCCAGATCTCCAGATTGAAAGTCAGAAGCTGCAACACGACAAGAGTCAATTGGATTCAGCTCTTAATAATTATCGGAATTGCTTTTGTTGAACGACCGGAATTTTAAACAAAGCAGCCTGCCAAAGCTGGATGGGAAATGCAATTCTTCATTGTTACTCTGCTACCAACTATTTCATATAACCATCGAAGAGTGTAGTGCTGGAAAAGCACAGCAAGTCAGGCAGCAACCGAGGAGCAGGAGAATCGACGTCTTGGGCATAAGCACTTCATCACATTCCTGATGAAGTGCTTATACTCAAATTGTTGACTCTCCTGCTCCTTGGATGCTGCCTGACCTGCTGTGCTTTTCCAGCACTACAGTTTGTGACTCAGATCTCCAGTATCTCCTAATAGTCCTAGAAACGTAGAAGAAAGGATTGCGAGGATGATTCAAGAGAAGAGTGAAAGTAATAGGGTGGTTGTTATGGGGGACTTTAACTTTCCTGATATTGATTGGGAAAGCTATAGCTCATGTTCGTTAGATGGGTCGGTGTTTGTCCAATGTGTGCAGGAGGGTTTCCTGACACAATATGTAGATAGGTCAACAAGAGGTGAGGCCATACTGGATTTGGTTCTGGGTAATGAACCAGGCCAGGTGTTAGAATTAGAGGTAGGTGAGCACTTTGGGGATAGTGACCACAATTCGGTGACTTTTACTCTAGTGATGGAGAGGGATAAATGTGCACTACAGGGCAAGAATTATAGCTGGGGGCAGGGAAATTATGATGCGGTGAGGCATGACTTAGGATGTGTGGCTTGGAAAAGTAAGCTTCAAGGCAAGGGCGTAATTGATATGTGGAGCTTGTTCAAGGAGCAACTATTGAGTGTCCTTGATAAGTATGTACCCGTCAGGCAGGGAGGAAAGGGTCGTGTGAGGGAGCCGTGGTTTAATAAGGAATTGGAATCCCTTGTTAAAGGGAAGAGGGCGGCCTATGTAAAGATGAGGCGTGAAGGTTCAATTGGGGCGATTGAGAGTTATAAGGTAGCCAGGACGGACCTGAAGAGAGAGCTAAGAGCAGCAAGGAGGGGACATGAAAGGTCCTTAGTCGGTAGGATTAGGGAAAACCCTAAGGCTTTCTATAGGTATGTCAGGAATAAAAGAATGACTAGGGTAGGAATAGGTCCAGTCAAGGATAGTAGTGGGAAGTTGCGTGTGGAGGCTGAAGAGATTGGGGAGACACTGAATGAATACTTTTCGTCAGTATTCAATCAGGAACAGGACATTGTTGTCAATGTGAATACTGAGTCACAATTAAGTAGAATGGATGGCTTTGAGGTATGTAGAGAGGAGGTGTTGGAAATTCTGGAAAGGGTGAAAATAGATAAGTCCCCTGGGCCTGATGGCATTTATCCTAGGATTCTCTGGGAAGCAAGGGAGGAGATTGCAGAGCCATTGGCCTTGATTTTTATGTCCTCGTTGTCTACAGGAGTAGTGCCAGAAGATTGGAGGCTAGCAAATGTGGTTCCCTTGTTCAAGAAGGGGAGTAGGGATAACCCTAGTAACTATAGGCCGGTGAGTCTCACTTCTGTTGTGGGCAAAATCTTAGAGAGAATTGAAAGGGATAGGATTTATGAACATCTGGATAGGAATAATGTGATCAAGGATAGTCAGCATGGTTTTGTGTAGGGCAGGTCGTGCCTCACAAACCTTATTGAATTCTTTGAGAAGGTGACTAAGGAGGTGGACGAGGGGAAAGCGGTAGATGTGGTGTATATGGATTTTAGTAAGGCATTTGATAAGGTTCCCCATGGTAGACTACTGCAAAAAATACGGAGGTATGGCATTGAGGGTGAGTTGGAGGTTTGGATTAGGAGTTGGCTGGCTGGAAGAAGACAGAGGGTAGTAGTTGATGGCAAAGGTTCATCTTGGAGTGCCGTCACTAACGGTGTTCCGCAAGGATCTGTTTTGGGACCATTGCTGTTTGTCATTTTTATAAATGACCTGGAGGAGGGGTTAGAAGGTTGGGTGAGCAAGTTTGCGGATGATACGAAAGTCGGAGGAGTTGTTGACAGTGAGGAAGGATGTGGCAGGTTACAGCGGGATATAGATAAGCTGCAGAACTGGGCAGAAAGGTGGCAAATGGAGTTCAATGTAGGTAAGTGTGAGGTGATTCACTTTGGTAAGAGTAATAAAAAGATGGGGTACTGGGCTAATGGTCGGATACTTGGTAGTGTGGATGAGCAGAGGGATCTTGGTGTCCATGTACACAGATCTTTGAAAGTTGCCACCCAGGTAAATAGTGCGGTGAAGAAGGCATATGGCGTACTGGCTTTTATTGGTAGAGGAATTGAGTTCCGGAGTACTGAGGTCATGTTGCAATTGTATAAGACTCTGGTGCGGCCGCATCTGGAGTATTGTGTGCAGTTTTGGTCGCCATATTATAGGAAGGATGTGGAGGCACTGGAACAGGTGCAGAGGAGGTTTACCAGGATGTTGCCTGGTATGGTAGAAAGATCGTATGAGGAAAGGCTGAGGCACTTGGGGTTGTTTTCATTGGAGAAAAGAAGGTTTAGGGGTGACTTGATAGAGGTGTACAAGATGATTAGGGGTTTAGATAGGGTCGACAGTGAGAATCTTTTTCCACGTATGGAGTCAGCTATTACAAGAGGGCATAGCTTTAAATTAAGGTGGGGTAGGTATAGGACAGATGTTAGGGGTAGGTTCTTTACTCAGCGAGTCGTGAGTTCATGGAATGCCCTGCCAGTAGCAGTGGTGGACTCTCCCTCATTATGGGCATTTAAGCGGGCATTGGATAGGCATATGGAGGATAGTGGGCTAGTGTAGGTTAGATGGGCTTGGATCGGCGCAACATCGAGGGCCAAAGGGCCTGTACTGCGCTGTATTCTTCTATGTTCTATGTTCTATCTGCAGTCTTCACTTTCTCCTATTTCATAGAACAAGTGAATGACATGTCAGCGATCTCTCACAATACTGTTCACAAAGATTGGTCCAGGAGCCTGATTAAAGTTTGTACATATGTAGGTTCCTTTGGGCACAAATTCTCTGACTGTCATCTAGTCCAGAGGTAATCAGTTTTTATAGCTTGTGTGGTTGTGATGTGGGTGGTTCACAGCTAACAAACCTCTCAACACAGCAGCCAACTTCCTGATTCTTCCCTCTACCTTACATGAGAATTGCCAAGTGAAGCAACTGAATCATATTAATGCTCTGGTCCACCTACAAAATCCTCCAATCTCAAAACTTGTCTCAATTTGTGAGCTATTGAATCCTGAATTGGGCAATTGTTGCCTCTCGATTCAACTATTCCAATACTTTCGTTGTTGGCCTTCCACCATCCACTCTCGTAAACCACAATCTGTTCAAAACATTGCTGCCCATCTAAATCTCATCAATCCACCCGCCCTGTTGTTTATCATCCTGGCAATGCCTCAAATTTACAACACTCGCCCTTATTGTCAGATGGTTCTAATGATTTACCCACTTCCTGTCCTGCCTCTCCAATACCCTTCAGTCCAGCAATCCTGTAAGGTCTCTTTGGGTTTTCTTTTGCATTCGTTCAAAGGATGAGCACAGTACTTATTAACCATCCCTAATTTCCCAGAGGGAAGTCAAGAGTTAATCACATTGCTGTGGGCCTGGAATCTCATGTCGGTCATACCAAGTAAGTTAGACAGATTCCCTTCCTTGAAGGACATTCATTCAAAGGCCTTCCCCCTTTAAGTAACAAATTAATGCCTCAGGTTGCCGCCATTTATATTCAACTGGTGAAGGATCGAGGAGTAGAACCCTTGGAAGCCAACCATAAAGTACTCATGTTATGGACCAGGCCAGACTCCCTCAAAACATTTCACGAAAGTAGCCCGAACCCAATATACTTTCTTTTTGTTTTAAGTGGATGTAGAGTGGATATTCCAGGAGTGATACAGCTGACATCACTACTGAATGAAACGCAAACAACAGAGAACCGAATACAGAATAACTGAACTATTTAAAAACCCAGTCGACTCTATCACATCTAAATGGTGCTGTGTCAAATACTTGCAACATTCCCCATAAGCACTCCTTGACACAAAAGTTAAAATCAAACACAAGAAAGACAGAGGTGGCAGAGAGTTTCAGCATGGAACACCTCCTTCCAAGTGGCTGTGCCTTTTGGATTCCCACCTGCTGCTAGACTGCTGCCAGACTGCTAAAACCAAAGCAAACCAAACGGAAGAAAAGCTGAGCTGGGAGGACTGGCCACTCCCCTTTAATTGCACAAGTTTTTTTTAAACTTAAGAGCTTTTTCAATTAGATAAATGCAGACAAAACGGAACCTCTGTCTTTATGACCCCTCCGAAAAAAGGGCTTATGCCCGAAACGTCAATTCTCCTGTTCCTTGGATGCTGCCTGACCTGCTGCGCTTTTCCAGCAACACATTTTCACCTCCGAAAAGTTAACCAAGGCCAACCTAACCTTGTTCAAGGAGCAGCATCGTCACACTGCATACCTGTCACAGGAGTGGGGTAAGGAGCTGCTGAGAACCACCTCCTTTTCCATTTGTTCTGACAACTCCCCTGATGCCAAGCAGTGATCCATTTTCCACAAGAAGGGCCTGTGCCCGAAACGTCGAATCTCCTGTTCCCTGGATGCTGCCTGACCTGCTGTGCTGTTCCAGCAATAAAGTTTCAACTTTGATCTCCAGCATCTGCAGACCTCACTTTCTCCTCCATTTTCCACAACGCATGCCTTCATTATCTGTGGCTGAGGTTCCTCATTGATCCTAGGTTTCCAATGGGGTGAGCAGAATTTTCTGTCCCCTAAAGATTCTAAACCCTGGGAGGTGTCCACTGCTGGGCAGTCAGCAGCATTAAACTTTTCCCAATAGAAACAAGGCACTGATTCCACTGGCACTTCAATTGGATTCAATTCCATGCAATTCAATTCATGTCCTTTCTTTGGACTCTGCTGCTGCCTGAATGCAAAATTTTTTTGTTGCCTTGTGACCCAATAAATCTATTTCTTTTCCTCAAAGAGACTCCATACAGGTTGTTCTGTGAAAACGTGACAGTTATGTTCCTCTGCAACCTCTCGTTAGTGCAATTTTCTCTATGAGAAACTGCTGTAGAAATTGCACTGTGGAAGATTGGACTGTGGTTAACCCGATATACCTGTTCAGCAGAAATTTTGTGTTATGCAAACAACATCCACAATATAACCAATACACACTGACAAAATGGGATTACAGAAGAATGGGCAGCATGGTCGCTCAGTGGTTAGCACTGCTGCCTCACAGCACCAGGGACCTCAGTTCGATTCAACCCTTGGGTGACTGGCTGTGTGGAGTTTGCACAATCTCCCAGTGTCTGTGTGGGTTTCCTCTGGGTGTTCTGGTTTTCTCCCACACTCCAAAGATGTGCAGGTTAGGTGAATTGGCCATGCAAAATTGTCCATAGTGTTCAGGGCTGTGTAGTTCAGGCACATTAGTCAGAGGTCAATGTAGAGTATGGTTAGGGGAATGGGTTTGGGTGGGATACTCTTCGGAGGGTCGTTATGGACTTGTTGTGCTGAAGACCCTGTTTCCACACTGTAGGGATTCTAAGAAAAAAAAAACTACCTGTACTCAGGAATTGGCCAAGATACAGGTCGGCAGGTTTTCGCTACTAGATTCTTAGTCAGGGCTGAAGAACCCAATTTTAGTGATACCATGAGCTGTGAAGCAATTGTAGATTTTAACTAGGATCCACTGCATCTGACAGCTGTCCCTAACCCTAGTTGACACAAATGATTGCAGTATTAGACCAATTAGAGTCATGGAGTCATACAGCAGAGGAACAGACTCTTTGGTCTAATTGATCTATGCCTACCATAATCCCAAAGTAAACCAGTCCCACCTGCCTGCACTTGGCCCACAACCCTCCAAACATTTCTTATTCATATACTCATCGAAATGTTGTAAGTGTATTTACATCCACCACTTCCTCTGAAAGTTAATTCTACACTTGAGCCTCTCTCTGTTTGGGAATAAAAAAATCTCCTCATGTCTTTTAAAATCTTTACCTCCTCTCACCTTAAAAATATGCCCCATTGCCTTGAAAACTTCCATCCTAAGGAAAAGACACCTGCCATTCACCTTATTTATACCCCTCATGATTTTATAAACCTCAATAAGGTCACTTTGAAGCCTCCAGCAAAAAAAGCCCATGCTCCAGTGAAATAAATCCCAGCCTATCCAGCCTCTCCTTATAACTCAAAACCTTTATTCCTGGCAACGTCCTGGTAAATCTCTTCTGAACCCTCTCCAGCTTAATAATATCCTTCCTATAACAGGATGACCAAAACTGGACACAGTATTCCAGAAGATGTCTTACCAATTTGAACAATAATAACATAAAATTGTGAGACAAAAATAGTCAGTGGTCCTTCAAGTGTGTCATCTCATATCTTTGGAGTCAAAAAATAAGTTTATGAACAATATTTTCTCAGCAATCAATCTTTCACAATTCCTCAATAATTGACTCAAATGAGGACAAATTTAGTGATGCAATGCTTTTAACTCCAAAGTCACCTGGTCATCCCAAATGCAATATTTATCACGTGATTTGTCTCATGTACTGTATCCCAAAGTGTTACTTTCTTATAAATATTTGACTGATTTGCATCTGCATGATTCAATATGAACAACTTTTGCATAGAAGATGAAACAATTTGTCCTAGTCTTCATTAACTTCTTGTACTCAAAGCTAAATAAACACTTGACAAAGCTGGCTCTGGCATTGTAGCGAAGAACCAAATGAGAATCAGCTGCTTTAAGAACTGGACAAATTGTTTTAATTCACAGAATTTCAACAGTTCAACCTAATTGGTGCTGGTATGTTTCATTAATTCATAAGTGCCTCTCAAGTAATGGTTCATTGGTGATGCCTGGTTACATTTAAATCGACAAATCCCGCCTGTTCAGTTCCTTATAAGCTGTGGAGTGTCAAATTTAAAATCAGTACAACATAATAATGGCTCATTTGTCAGTTTCAAGGGCTACCTTTTCTTACTCTGTTTCATTTTCCTTTGAACCATGTTCCTTATTTTCTCTTTCTTCTCTGTGTACGGGCTACTTCTTCAAGCAAAATAAAACAACTCCCCAACATAAGTAGTTAACAGTCAATCATCAGGATGAATAACGTGTGCAGAAAACTGCCTTCTCATTTTACAAGCATTTAATTTCAATTAAAAAAAGAGTTTAGTGTGAAACTCTATGCATTGATAAGGATTGAAGTCACTGTGCACAAACACATATCAACAAATAAGCATTCACTTCAGTTGTGGTACATGGATATGTAACACATATAATGCTGATATATGCATAAATATAATTTTCCAACTTGTATACAGATTTTCCCAATTCACAAAAACACTATCAATTCCTTCTGCATGGTGCTAATTGTGATTGAGACTCGTCTTACAAGTGCTTCAACTCCTTACAATGACATCAGTAAAATCATGAGGGACATGGATAGGATAACTAGCCAATGTCTTTTTCCCAGAGTAGGTGAGTCCAAAACTAGAGAGCACAGGTTTAAGGTGAGAGGGGAAAGATTTAAAAGGGACCTGAGGGTCAACCTTTTCACAGAGAGGGTGTTGCGTGTAAGGAATGAGCTGCCTGAGGAAATGGTGGAGGCTGGTACAATTACAACATTTAAAAGGCAGCTGAATGGGTATATGAAGAGGAAGGGTTTAGAGAGACGTGGGCCAAATGCTGGCAAATGGAACTAGATTAATTTAGGATATTGGGTTGGCATGGATGACTTGGTTCAAAGGGTCCACTTCTGTACTGTATATCTCTCTGACTCTATGATACAGAAATGTAGACTATTTTCCTTTTCCACTATCAAAATTCATGGTGGTGAGACCTTGCAAGCTAACAGATTTTCACTCTTTTTGGAGGATGCTTTACTCCACGTGTTAACATTTTAAAGATAAAGGTAGTGCAGATTAAAAAGGAAACAGCCAGAAGTAAGGTATTTTGTTTCCCCGAAGGTTGAGTTCCTATGGCCAAGTTTTCAATGAAAGGAAATTTCTTCCTTAGATTCCTGGAACTTCAGGGCTTTCATATTTTAGAATTCTGCTGTATATTTCAATGTACCATAAATGACAATGGGAGTAAAGCAGTTAATGCGTTCTTATTTGGTCTGGACGAGCGAGCAAAGAAGTATTAGCAAACTGTTTATGTTCAAATCTCCAATAATCAGAGGCAGTTTAGATTGCCCCCATTTTAATAACTGCTACATAAAAATGAAAAACTGAAACTTTAAAAGAGAAAAAAAATCACTATTGTTTCCAAGCTAATGATTTTCCTGGATTATAAATTAATAATTAGAAATAAATTACAATACAAATCTTTGTCACTGCTGCTTAATAAAAGGTAAAGGTCAAGCCACCCTATTCCTACTGGACCATGGGCTGCTGTCTCATTAGAGAGAGACAACTGGCAATGGTTTAATATAGAATCATAGAATTGTGCGATTCCTTACGAAGTGCTTTTGCCCAAAACGTCAATTTTTCTGCTCCTCGGATGCTGCCTGACCTGCTGTGCTTTTCCAGCACCACTCTAATCTAGAATCATAGAATCCCTATAGTATGGTGGTGGGCTATTTGGCCCATCAATCCACACTGACCTTTCGAACAGCATTACACTCAGACCCACCCAACTACCATATCCTTTATACCCCTCATTTCCCATGGATAATCCACTGGGCCTACACATCCTTGCAGCCATTCCTCATTGTATTCACTTCTGTATACCATTGCTCATAGATGTGTGACCTCTTTGGTATCATACTATGATATTGTACGATGACATGATTGACAATTATCATGATACAAATTATTTTATTCATTTACAGTAGTGACTACATAGTTCTTCCATTCAAGTTGCTGTATCCAACCTTTAAGTTATTGCTAATCAACAATGGGCACTCCATACATCTGTCTAGCACCTGCAAAGGTAGAAAATGATCCAACATGATTGGTAAAGACATAAACCAAAATCAAAATAAAAAATTACTGTTAACCAAATAACCAGGCAGACATTTTGAAGTTTCCCATGAGTAAATACTACTAGAAAATTATTGCTTACTTAGCATGATCTCATCTTTGGAAAATAATGAATTGAAATGTTTTTCATGAACTTGTGCTATCACATCGTATGACATCAAAAAATGGGCCAAATGGCCTCCTTTAATGCTCCATCATTCTATTATTCTATGAATTGATATCAACATGCATCTACATGGCACCTCTTACATAGTAAGTTCTTTCCAATCACTTCACAAATGCAATTGTCAAACAGAATTTAACATTGACTCAGATAAGGAGATAGAAGGATAGATGATCAAAAACTTTGTCAAATTAATTTATTTTAAGGAACTTAAATGTCATAAAGGAGGAGGGAAAGGTAGAGAGGCACAAAAATTTTGAAAGAGTACACTGCAGCTTTGTGACTTGGTAGTCATTGGAACAATGACAAAAATTGGTAAAGGCAAAGAGGTTGGAATTGAAGGACCATACAGATCTGAGAAGATATTGAAATGGAGAAAGTTTCAAAGACATGGATTTTTGTGAACGATACTTTGAAATGGCTATCAGTTTAATTACCAATAGAGAAAACCATTAGTCCATCATGACTGTTCTCGTTCTTTGAAAGAATTATGCAATTAGTCCTCCACCTTTCACAGCCCTGCTTCTTGTTTTCTCTTTAAAATCTTTCTATTTACTCATGAAATCTATTATTATCATTGCCAAGTTTTGTAGTAAATTTAAAATTCTGCCATGTGTTATCAAGTTCAGGTCATGTGTGAGTGTTGCAGTTATGAAAATTGAAGCATGCAAGAACAGATATTAGTTCTTTGCAACTAAAAAAAATTATTGTGTTTTGGTATAGTCAGAACATCTGCAATATTTTTCTGCAGCCTTAATAATGAATGCACCTATGCTTTGATAATTGGGTAGCAACCTTTCTACACATTTAGCACAACTGTTTCATGACCTGCTCGCAGTGTTCCTCATGGGAGTAATCCTTGATAAAGGCGGAGTATAAGTGCTGCTCAGTAGATAAGCACAGAGCAGACCCTGCCTGAACAACACAGTTTATGGTCAATTTAATCTCACAGAGTGAAATAGTTGCTGAAATCAATGTTCTTTCCAAGTAAGCAGTCAAGGATTGCAATAGTACCTTTGTCCTTTCCGTTAACCTTTGGTTCTGAGCTACCATACTGAGTGTTGGCTGCAAACAGCAATTGATATTATAAATTGGAAGACCTACTGATAAATCTATTTTCTTTCAGCAACAATAACCTGTACTTACATAGGGAATACGCCGAGTTAATTGTTCCAAGGCACTTCACCAGAGTGTTATCAAATAAAGTTTAGAACTGTCTCACACAGTGAAATATTACAACAGGTGGCACTGTGGTTCAGTGGCTAGCATGGCTGCCTCACAGCGCCAGGTACCCAGGTTCGAATCTAGCATTGGGTGAATTTCTGTGTGGAGTTTGCACATTCTCCCCATAAGAGAAAGTGAGGACTGCAAATGCTGGAGATCAGAGTCAAAAGTATGGTGCTGGAAAAGCACAGCAGGTCAGGCAACATCTGAGGAGCAGGAGAATTGATGTTTTGGGCGTATGCCCTTCATCAGGAATTCCTGATGAAGGGCTTACACTCAAAACATCAATTGTTCTGCTCCTCAGAAGCTGCCTAACCTGCTGTGCTTTTCCAGCACCACACTCTCAACCACATTCTCCCCATGTCTGTGTTGGTTTCTGCCGAGTGCTCCGGTTTCCTCCCACAATCCACAGATGTGCAGGTTAAGTGGCCTGGCTGTGCTAAATTGCCCATAGTATCCAGGGATGTGCCAGCTAAGTGGGCTAGCCATAGAGAATGCAGGGTTACGGGGACAGGGTGGGATTGGAGTGGGATGTTCTTTGGAGGGTCAGTGTGGAATTGGTGGGTCAAATGGCCTGCTTTCATGCTGTGGGGATTCTATGATGGTGACGGATGATCAAACATTTGATCACAAACTAGGTTTAAGGAGTATCTGAAAGGAGGGAGGATGTATAAGAAGTCAATTACAGAGGTTAATAGCAGAAGGTGCAGTAGTCAGTAGTGAAGCAATTAACAATGGTGTATATGTGAGAGTGCAGAAAGCTTGCAGAATTTCAAGGCAAGAGGAAGACACAGAGATAATGAATACACAAAACCATGGAAGGATTTATGAAAAGTCTGAGCAATATAAAGTTGTAGTATTGGTCCTGATCAGACAAAACAAAAACACACATTTAACTTTGGAGGATTTCTCTGTGAACATTTCTGTGCAAAGATTTCACCGAGTTCAGGCAGTCGAGTCCAGGCTATAATCTATGCATTCCGCAATAAGGCAGATTAACATTGAAACACATTTCATTCAACACTAGTTACCATATTCTAAGATTTAAATGTTCTGAAGGCACTTTGACAGCTGTTGACAGAGAATAGTGTGGAAAGTAAATGGGAGCAGAATTAGGGTGGCTGAGGAGTGGAGCTTTACAGTGGCAGGTAAGTGGAAGATGGGGGCAGGGCTAATGGTGCAGTTCGGTAGAGGCAAGGTGCCTGTCTAAATGGGGAATATAAAACAGCCTGATGGAAGGGCCTGGTGTGCCAGGTGTGTAAAGGAACATATGAGCCAGTTCGGTGGGTGGTAAGAGTAAGATTGCAGATAAATGATTGAGTGCTTTCAGGAAGGTTTTGGGGTCTAAGTTTGGTGAGGTGAGGTAGATTGGGTCAAGGTCAAGCCCAGAGTAGGTTAATTCAAGTCTAGTGTAGGATAGAGTGAGATTATGTTTGTGAGTTGTTAATGAGAGGTTTATAGAGGGTTAGTCTTACACTTAACCAGTAGTTGGAACAGGTTTTAATTCTTTTTAATTCATCCTGGTTAACTGTTCAACTGAGTGAGTTAGAACCCTTTGAATCTCACTGAGAATTGAGGACTTGTATGTCGGCTATGAACATCAGGTAATTGGCCATTGCAAGTTTCAACATCCTGGTCAATTAATGTATTGTCAGTGCAGTGGGATCGCTGTATGATCTCAATTTCATCTGCATCTTCCATGGAGAGTCTAGTCTGATTATCCAAAGGCTAGGAGGCCTGGACCATTATTTTACCAAGAGCCAGTGTACATTAATGGGCACTGTTATCATGGATAACCAGGACCTGACACTTGGAGCACATAGGCAGTCGAGTTTTGGATACCCTCAAGTGTTTACAATAGTGGAAGATTAATCAGAAATGCATTTAAATAGCTAAATCTGGAGTTAACAAAGGCAGGTGGCAGTTGAAGTAAATTAGGGCAGTATTATAGAGATTTAAATAGGCAGACTCTTGAATAGAGATGAGGAACTATTTAAGTGAACTAAATTACTTTGATCTAAGTTTGGTTTGTTAGAAGCAGCACATTTGAAATGTAAATGGTGACTGTGTGAGACAGAAAATATTGAGTGTACAGAAAATTATTCAGAGGTGGATTCTGAGGTAGGGACAAGTGGGTGTGGGTAATAAAGGATGCCAAACCAGAAGATTCTGCATTATGTTACACCCAACTTGGACATGCCAGTCATACTCAGAATGGTACTCACAAATGGGAAAGTTGGCCCCCTTAATATCAGTGGACTGCTCGCATCGATTGAATATATGTTCTTTCTGAATAAATGGTAGTGTGGTTCTCAGATATTGGGTATCCCCTGGTAGTTTGCCAATTTGTTCATGTATTCAGGCTATAGCTCAGTTCATCAGGCACAACAGTTGTCTAAGTACACCAGGTGACCTGGGACTGAGACAAGGTGGGGGGAGGGGAAATGAGGAAACTGGTGAAATGCGAGTTCATCCCTTGTGGTTGGAGGGTTCCTAGGCGGAAGATGAGGCGCTCTTCCTCCAACCGTCATGTTGTTGTGGTCTGGCAATGGAGGAGTCCAAAGACCTGCATATCTTTGGTGGAGTGGGAGGGGGAGTTGAAGTGTTGAGCCACAGGGTGGTTGGGTTGGTTGGTCTGGGACTGAGACAAGGTGGGGGGAGGGGAAATGAGGAAACTGGTGAAATCCGAGTTCATCCCTTGTGGTTGGAGGGTTCCTAGGCGGAAGATGAGGGGCTCTTCCTCCAACCTAAATAAAGTAAATAAAGTAAATATATGCAAACGACCAAAGTCATTGTTTAGATATGATCTGTGAAATCAGACTTTGATGAACAAATCAAGAGTTCAGCTTGTTTTATTTTGGAAATTTTAGTACCAGGAGTGGCCACATACATATTTGTAAATAATAAATTGTTAAAAAGCTCTGAGATTATAAATATTCCTCCAACTCCGCAATATAACACTGATATCCTTTCACAGACATAGCTTTGGGCCATTAATGTAAGGTTCAATCTTCATTTTGTCCAATGGGACCGGTTCCTTATGGATTCAGACAGACCCTGTTTATCTGACACCTCTGTTAGCCAAATAATTTACAAGAGCACAGACCTTTGGACTGCTATGAGAGTCGCATGTCTCATCACAAACTGAGATTTATATCCAAGATGGCAATTACCTCTGCCTGGATGCTCATAGGCTGAAATCTTCACCCTTTCATATGAAGTGGACATTGCTGGCAATCTCAGCATTATGCTGTTCAGCCTGAATTATGAGTGAACTGATTGTAAAGGCCAACTTCACCAGCATTACCAGTCGTGTCACCCACTTCCATCTTCCTGAATTCCTCCTTGTTCCTCTCAGTCCAGAAGAAAACAGTCCACAATAAGACAGAAAGATTGAAGCCTGGTGGTATGGTGTCTGACTTTTGGCTTCTCCCTCCAATGAGAGGGCATGGTCTTACCTTTCCAAGTGACCAACTGAGTACTCCCAAGCCTCCGGACTGATGTAACTGTCCATGACTTTGTTGAGTATAGGAGTTTGGATATCGTGTTATGGCTGTACAGGACATTGGTTCGGCCTCTTTTGGAATACTGCATGCAGTTCTGGTCTCCCTGCTATAGGAAAAATGTTGATAAACTTGGAAGGGTTCAGATAAGAGTTGCAGGGATGTTGCTGGGGTTGGAGGGTTTGAGCCACAGGGAGAGGCTGAATAGGCTAGGACTGGAACGTCAGAGGCTGAAGGGTGACCTTATAGAGGTTTATAAAATCATGAGGGTTATGGATAGGGTGAATAGCCTATCTTTTACCCAATGTAGGGGAGTCCAAAACTAGAGGGCATAGGTGTTAGATGTGAGGGGAAAAATCTAAAAAGGACCTAAGAGGTAATGTTTTCACGCACAGGGTGTTGCACCTACAGAATGAGCTGCCAGTGGAAAGTGGTGGAGGCTGGGACAGTTACAACAGTTACAACATTTAAATGGCATCTGGATGGGTACATGAATAGGAAGGGTTCAGAGAGGTATGGGGCTAAATGCTGGCAAATGGGACTAGAGTAATTTAGGATATCTGATCAGCATAGTCGAGATGAACTGAAGGGTCTATTTCCATGCTATACATCTCTATGACTGATATATCTGTCCATGACTCACGCTACTGGGATCCCACAATTGAAAACTCTCTCACTTGACTTGACTGAGGACTGCTCTCAATCATAGGTTTCCTAGCTTTGTCTCTGCTGAAGCTGAAAGGGCAAAAAGACAAGGTGTTGCAGGGTAGGGATACTGTGAAATTGCAGTTAGGTCCAAGGTGACTGTCTGCTAAGTGAGCAAGCAGACAGCACTAGGATGCAGCCTGCAGTCTGTGAGCTGGGTGCTTGTCCCTACACAGAAATAGTCCTAGCAGCAAGATCTAATGCTAGTTTCTGATGTATCCCCAAAGTGCAGAGACCGACTGGTAAGTATATTGAAGAAGTGCCATGCGAGTTCTGACAGTGTGTCAGATATTGGATGCCAGCATCTGTGGACATGGTGTGTATGGGGTTGGTGTGCCCTGAGATATGCCAGGTGTCCAAGGTGATAGCCCAAAGCAGCAAGCAGCACCTTCCCTTGCCACCACCAGAGGTGTAAAACTTGCGTCCACACCTCCCCCCTCACCTCCACCCAAGGCCCCAAAGGATCCTTCCACATCCGGCAGAGGTTTACCTGTACTTCTACACACGTCATCTTCTGTGTCTGTTGATCACGATGTGGCATCCTCTCCATTAAGGAGACAGGACGCCAATTCGCGGAACATTTCAGGGAACATCTCCGGGACATATGCACTGAACAACCCTACTTCGATTCCCTCTTTCACTCTGCCAAGGACATGCAAGTCATGGGTCTCCTCCACCGCCAAATCCTAGCCACACAACACCCGGACGGAGAATATCTCATCTTCAGCCTTGGGATCCTCCAACCACATGGAATCAATGTTGATTTCACCAGTTTCTTCAACTCCCCTCCTCCCACCTTATCCCAGATCAAACCCTCCAACTCAGTACCACCTCTTGAGCTGTCCTACATGTCCATCTTCCTTCCCACCTACGCACTGCAATTTCTGCTCTGACCTATCACCATCTTGGTCTACCTATCGTATTCCCAGCTACTTAGCCCCCAGCCACCCATTCAACAGCACTCCCCCCACCATTTCTCTCAGCCACCTTGGTCCCCTCCCACATTCCTGATGAAGAGATTTTGCTCGAAACGTTGACACTCCTGCTTCTCAGATACTGCCTGACTTTAGTACTTTTTCAGCGTCACATTTGACTCTGATCTCCAGCACCTGCATCCTCACTTTCTCCCATCTAGTTGACTCAAGTCAGGTGATGTGATGGGAAGCTGCATATTAATGTGTCAAGATTTTCAGTTAAAGAGACAGAACAAGCAATAATCCACATGAATAGGCATCTCGCTGCTCCCTAGCTGAAATCCAGTCTCAACGTCGAGACTTCTGTTTGATAATGCAATGCTCCCAATATCAAGACATATCGTGTCTGCCTTCTCACATGACTCTCTCAGATTTCCCACCATGGCCCATGTCATTCAACCCCTCTCAGTGTTACTATCAAAGATTGGATTAGATATGTGAGTGGAGAAAAGACGTCGGAGGGATTTGGTCATGAGGAGGATAAATACTATTCCAGATTAATGGCCCATTTCTAAGTTGTGCCCCTAATCTTGTATTGTATTTGGTGTTAAGGAAAGAAAACAACTGCTTTTCTCAAAGTATGACAAAGATAAATCCATTGCAAAGAATGGATGTTGTTATTTCATTTCACATTTAGAAGAAATTCTCTTGTTGGCAACAGGGAAGGATGAAGAACTGTTTTAAGTGAACTGAATTACTTTGATCTGGACTTAATATTGAGTTCAACACCTTCAGATTGTGAACTAACTCCCATTACTTCCTTTTCTTTTAGCTTTGCTTTTGACATTTTCTGCCACCATGTCTTCTCTCCTCTCCTCTCCCCTCCCCCTCCCATCCCAATAGGACTGTCTGTCTTTTTAAGTCTGGCAGTCAGACACACCATTGTTCTGCCATTCTCACATTCCTATCACTTAATCTGAACTATCAACATTTTTTCTCCCCTGCGTGCTCATCCCATCACCCCCACACACCACCCCGTCATCTATTGCATAAATGCTGTCCCCTCCACACTTCATGTCAACTCTGATGAAGAGTCATCTCGACTCGAAACGTCATTTTGCTCTCTCTCTGTGGATGCTGCCTGTTCCACTGTGATCTCCGGCATTTGGTGTTTCTTTTACAGATTCCAGCATCTGCAGTAATTGGCTCTTATTTTGATCAAAGTTTAGTTTCTTGAAAACAACCTAAGACAAAATGGTAACAATCCGACTATTCAGTTCTGTATGGCAGCAACACTTGATCACTTGTAAAGCATCACAGTAACATAGTAACATTAATTACAGAACTAACTGAAGAGGGCAGAAATTGCCCTGACCGCTACTTTGTGTTGTCAATACAAAATACTGTTCACAGTCAGCAATACAGACAAGACTGTTGAAAGTTCTGAAATTGGCAACTTGTTTCTCATGTAAATAAAGTATAATCCTGAAATTCCAATTGCTAAAAGGACACAAACTCAAAGCTGTTTGACTTAAAATCATCAGGACTAGGAGATAGAAAACAGATTTCAGATAAGGAACACCAATTTATACAATATGTGAAAAACGTGTTGATTGATCAGGGCATCTGGTAACATGTGGTTTATGAATTTCAATGCAGTGGGATACCAGGCAGATGGTCATATATGGCAAAGATTGATGCACCACATTAAGCAACACATCTCACGGACCATTCACAGCAGGCAGTGTGCCAACCGTGGTCAACCATCTCATGCTTAGGATACCATTTAGCCTGAGGATACCATTTCTATCATTAAATGTGGTTCTGCTATGGACAACATTTACTAAACAACCAGGACTAAGAGTTACACCAATAACAATTTGAATTTGTTTCTCAAGCTGGCAGTCTGATACATTTCTACATCTCAGAAGTTAGATATATATTTCCATTGTTTGCACTTACATCAAGATTTACCTGTTACTCAATTTTTTTCCAGGAATTTTCCGACTACCAAAATTTGTTTGAGTGAGATGTAATTATTCAGCCTAGTGAATAATAATGAGTTACTCTCATTCAAAGTGATAAATTCACTGTCACTGTATCGATTTTGACGTAAAGACTGGATGTGCAGATAACAGACTAAACAACAGACAACTTGATCATTCATTATTAAGTTTTGTAAAAACAAAAAGTAATAGCTGTTTTTATTTCCAGATTTGCTTAAACACAACTTAGCTTTTTGCAATGCTGCAATGAGCTTTAAACTCATAGTCTTGATATGATTGGTTAAAGACACTGCACTTATTATTATAAGTTCATAAGGTATAGGAGCAGGATGAGGCTATTTGGCCCATTGAGTCTGTTCCACTATTTGATCATGGCTGATATGCTCCTGACGGGAGGGCTTGAAGAAGGGCTTATGCCCAAAACGTCGATTCTCCTGCTCCTTGGATGCTGCCTGACCTGCTGCGCTTTTCCAGCAACACATTTTCAGCTCTGATATGCTCCTGACCCTCATTTTTCTGCCATCTTTCTTATTACCAGCATAATCATTGCCAAAGACATCAAATTAAAATACAAAATCTTCAACAAACTAATGATAGAAAATAAAACAGTACAAATTATCACTATTTTAAAATATTTGCAAATTGGCAACGGAGTAGGATGCTCCAGTCAGAGCTCATCCACTGTGCCTGTTCTCCCACTTTCATTCAATTCCCATTCTCCGGCGATGATTGCTAGCCTTCAACTAGCGATGATTACCTGCCTTTGGCAAGCAATGATTCCTACCTTCCAGCGAATGGCTTCCAGCCTGGCATGATGTGATGTGGCAACCTCCTGACCTGGTGCAGCAGCCTCCCAACATGATGTGATGTGGCAACCTCCTGACCTGGTGCAGCAGCCTCCCAACATGATGTGATGTGGCAACCTCCTGACCTGGTGCAGCAGCCTCCCAGCATGGTGTGATGTGGTAACCTCCCGACCCCGTGCAGCAGCCTCCCAGCATGGTGTGATGTGGTAACCTCCCGACCCCGTGCAGCAGCCTCCCAGCATGGTGTGATGTGGTAACCTCCCGACCCCGTGCAGCAGCCTCCCAGCATGGTGTGATGTGGTAACCTCCCGACCCCGTGCAGCAGCCTCCTAGCGTGGTGTGATGTGGCGACCTCTCATCCTGGTGCAGCAGCCTCCTAGTGTGGTGTGATGCGGTAACCTCATGACCCTGTGTGGGGGCCCTCCTAGCATGGTGTGATGTGGAAACCTCCCAACCTGGTGGCCTCCTTTAATGGCCTCCCAGCATGGCATGTCATTGGCATTGAGTGAAGCCAGGGCCTGGTGCAGACTGGAAGCTAGATGCCAGTGTGGTCTACATTACACTTCCCCAATGTACTGAACTTTTATTTCTGTAATGCTGAATGTTTTATTTCTGTCATGGCTAAACTCTTGTACCTAAAGACGATGTGCCCAGGTACTTCTGTATCTCAGCTAATGGTGTAATTGGCAATGTATAAACTTTTCACTATAATCATTCTATTCTATTCTATTCTATTCTATACCTTGTCAGTGAGTAATTTTAGGACTACAATTGGGTCTTTTGTTCTATTGCTGATTTTCCTCTACTGTTTATAATGCCAGCCAAGCACTGATAAGTTTCATGTTTTGTAATCTTTCCCAGGATGTACAGAATTCATGCATACTCATGAAATGCTTGCCCATCTTCATAATTGGAATGCTAAGAGATAGCTGTTATTGGAGTTTTCAATGGATTCCTGGGTTTTGAAATCTCAGCTCCAGGCACGATTCAGTAATTTCATAATTCTTCCACCAGCATGTAATACTATTGATTGGATAGGAATGATATAATGACTTATAATCACATTTGGTACAGAGCAAGACATTGAATAGGACAGTCAACCTGGAAAGAGCAGTATTAAATTTATCACTGTTTCCATGGTGTATTACAAATTAACAAGTAATTGACTGTAGTTTTGATACATTCATCATTTATGGTTTTTCATCAGCTAAAAAAACTATAATTTTTCCAAGGTTAGGGTCAGCAGCTGATCATCAAGGAGAATATTAACCCCAAAGTATTTTTACATGTGTTTACAATTCAATCTCTCAGAAATATTGCTGTAAAATATTTTGATCATTCTCAGCTGTTCTGGCAGTGTGTGCTGATACAACATGGGATACAGAGCTCTGCTATGAATCCTTCTGTGCTGTAAATCCTGAATCTATACAGCATAACTACATCCTTAAAATTGTCCCAATTAGCAATGACAACAAATGTCAGAAGGATAGGATTAAGAACAGGCTATTTAAAAAAAAGATTTAATTTATTATTGTCACATGTCCCAAGATATAGTGAACAGTATTGTTGTGCGTGCTAACCGGACAAATCAAACTTTACATAACTATGTCAGGATAATAGAACAGAATATAGAATACAGTCTTATAACTACAGAGAAGCTGCAGAGAAAGCTCAGCTCTAATATGTGGGAGGTCTCTTAATAAGTCTGACCTCAGCTGGGAAGATGTGCTTAAATCTGTTGTTATGTGTTTTTAAACTTTTGTAACTTTTGCCCAATGGAAGAGGGTGGAAGATAGTATAACCAGGGTGGGAGGGGTATTTGATTATGTTGGCTGCTTTCTCAAAAGCCGGAAGAGTAGAAGGAGTCAATGGAAGGAAGGCTGTCTATTGTGATGGGCTGAGTTGTGTTTATAATGTTCTGTAATTTCTTGCAGTCTTTGGCAGAGCAGTTGTCATTCCAAGATGTGATGCAGCTAAGTATGATGCGTCTATAAAAAGTGGAAAGAGTCAATGTGGACATGCAGAATTTCTTTTACCTTTTGAGGAAGTAGAGGCTTTAGTGTGCTTTCTTGACTGTAATGCGAAGTGGATAGGCCAGGATAGATTGCTGGTGATGCTTACTCATAGGAACTAGAAGCTGTTAACCACCTCCATGTCAGATCAGAGGTGTCCTCCACCCTGCTTTCTAAAATTGATAACCATTTAATCAGATTGCAATCAAAATGTATTCAAATTTCATTCACTTCCCCTTTGATCCAGATAGCCCACTCGAGCAACAATGTGTTGATCGCAGTTTTGAAGGTTTCAACTTGCCTTGCTTTCATAATCCTGGGTTGTTACAATGTGAAGCGTCTATTTTGCAAACTGTTTTGCCATACTGCCCAAAGGAAGAACAAAAAAGATGTAACTCATGGTAGATCGACAGGAAAATATTTCTTGTGAAAATATGAACTAAGAATCATTAGAAAGGGAACTTTCAGTAAAGGAGCGGGTGGGAATAGAAAACACGACTCATGTATGCAATGTGATGTATGAAACAGCTTTAATCACCAAATGTTTGGTTATCCTTCCTGCGTAATGCTCCAGGTCAATGCCAGATATGTAGGCTATTGAGTGAATCAGTATTGATTGCATCTATGAACTTAGCTACTCAAGCAGTTGAGTTAAGTTCCAATGCCATTATGCAGGCCCAAAGTGATGGTGTCACAATGAGATCCCCACTTGTCCCAGTTCTCACAGATGTTGGATTCCATGGAATGGCAATTAACCGCATCATTTTACATATTTCTGATAATGTAGATGATATGTTTGCCATAGTTGAAATCAGCAGCTGCATGTAGGAATATTCTTGTATGTCATAATGGACTCCATCCTGCATTCAAAGTTTTGTTTGAAATGGAAAAGCCAATTTAGTTCCCTATCCTTTTACATCCCAGTTGAGAAATCACCATGGGGGTCTGCACTATTCTTTCCCACAAATTTACTTTCACTGGTTGTTATACACATAGGGATTTTTGCAGTTCCATTCGGGAAGCTATATAGTTGCCCTAATTGCGAACCTCAGTTATAGGTCATACATATTAAAGACTGGCAGACTGCATCAAACTGTATGTCACTTCAGCTGTTTGCACCAAACTGGTAACAAAATGTACACAAACAGTTCGCACTGAATAGGCTGGGGCCTTTTTTCCCTGGAGTGGCGGAAGCTGAGGGGTGACTTTGTAGAGGTTTATAAAATCATGAAGGTCATGGATAGGATAAAGGTCTTTTCCTTGAGGCGGGGGTGTCCGGAACTAGAGGGCATAACTTTAGGGTGAGAGGGGTAAAGTTTAAAAGGGACCTAAAGGGCAACCTTTTCACATGGAGGGTGGTGCATGTGCAGACTGTGCTGCCAGAGGAAGTGGTGAAGGCTGGTACAATTACAGCATTTAAAAGGCATCTGGATGGGTATATGAATAGGAAGGGTTGAGAGGGATATGGACCAAGTGCTGGCAAATGGGACTAGATTAGGTTGGAATATCTGGTCAGCATGGACAAGTTGGACTGAAAGGTCCATTTCCGTGCGGTACATCTCTATGACTCTGTGACTCTATGACTTGCAAAACTCGCAACTCTGTGACTGACATTCAATGTGATTCTGCATTTCCTAAAGGCAGGATAACATCAGGGAGTCACCTTAATATGAGAATCTACCATTTTGCTCCCAACATTGTTGCTTCATAACCCGGATCTGTAGGAGTTGGAAAATTCAGTCTCACGGTGTCTATGTTGAAAGAGTATAGATTATAGATTCAGTACACAAAACAAATAAATTTACAGAATCTTTTGCCATTTTTGCGTACCTTAACATGAACTCAGACTTGAGGTAGAGAAAGAAGAGTTCACTTTATTTGTATCTTCAATGTTCACTTTCAGCTTAAATGGAGTCCAGTATTTCTAAGCAGTTACGTTCATGTGTTTGCCAGGCACTGGTGGATAGTTCACAGCCTAAATTAACTGTCCCCTCTCAGTTGTTCCTTTCAATGGGTATTGAAGCTGCCACAATATCATTCTTCCAGAAACACAGCATGTTATTGCTAGAAATAGCCTCATTTCTGACCTTTATACTTTTTTCGTTTTTGATTATATCCTTCCGCCAAAGTGACATGAAAAAGTGAGCTGAGCATCAATTAAACGCAAATCTTCAAAAATGATCAATTAACTGTCTGACATATACAGAATTGTGACAAGTGAAATACACAAGAGAATCACCTAACAGTTCAATTATTTTCACTGATAAAATCATATCTTGTAATATTTAAACAATTTTCTATACATTAGACAACCGTGTGTACTCATCAAGTGAATCCAGAAAAATAAAGCCAGGCTGCTGTTTTCAATTATAAATGATATAATTAAGTATTACACTGATTTTTTTGATATCGATCACACATATATAAATCAAATGCTGTCAAAACTATAAACAGTTGTCTTAAAAATGACTGAACATTTCACAAATTGCATTATATCACTAAGGAAAGTGTTACCAAGTCACTTGATCAGACATCAATGATGACCTCAAAAGCAAATTCATCGTTTGTTTTCTAATTGATTTGTATTGTATTGTTTATATTTGTGCAGGGATTGAGAAGTCAATGTAAACTTGAAAAAATACTTACTGTTCTAGATTAGGAATCTCTTAATCCAAATACAGAGATGCTGAGTAAATACAGGACACAATCATATAGGGGTCTGAGTGATGTTGACTTTAGTGGACTATGTGGCAGAATTGGACTTTAAGTGTAGTAAGACCTATCTTCACAAATGGGCTCTCAGGGTAATGTGAGACTAAAGGAGATGTGCAGGTTTTGGAGGAGTGCCTAATGACCAGGTAGGACCTAATGCTGAGAGTGTTCAGCATGATCTGGCCTCACAAGCTATTTACTGTGTTGGGAAGAGACCGCTATCTCAACCTCTCTTCACCAAAACTGCCTCTTAAGGCTATAGCATCATTGCACCCAGGAGCAGCAACAAGCCACAATGGAGGATCAGGAGCAGCACCTTTGGGAGAGGTCACATCTACAGGGTCCTTCAACAGCTTTCCAGCCTAAGCCTCCATTTCCAGGCTCCGAGACAAAGCAGGCTTCATGTGTCTCAGAACACAGTGACTGAGCTGTGTTGGATGCTGGAGCGGGAGCCGAGGGCTGCAGAATTGGGAAACCATCCTCTCATGGTGACTGTAAAACTCACTGCAGCATTATGTGACTGGCTCCTACCAGGGAGCCATGGGTGACCTCAAAGGGAGTGGTTAGTCGTACATCCACAAATGCATCAGGATAGGGCAGCATGGTGACACAGTGGTTAGCACTTCTACCTTGCAGTGTTTGATTCTAGCCTCAGGCGACTGTCTGTGTGAAGCTTGCACATTCTCCCCTGTGTCTGTGTGGGCTTCCTCCGGCTGCTGTGGTTACCTTCCACAGTCCAAAGATGTGCAGGTTCGGTGGACCTGCACATAGGAAATGCAGGGTAATGAGGATGGGTGGGTCTGGGTGGGATGCTCTTCAGAAGATTGATGCAGACGTGATGGGCTGAGTGGCCTCTATTTGCACTGTAAGCATTTTCTGAGTGTGATAGATGCAACTTTTGGTGAGATGGCATTGGTTTATTTCATATGCCCCAGCATAAGACTGTGTGGCAGCCCAGCAGTAAGATTCAGGAATGTAAGGATTCCCCCAGATGCAGGGTGCCATCAACTGTACAGACACAATACTGTGAGGGTCGTATCATAATGCTGTGGAATTCATTGAATGGACAGGGTTCCATTTGATCAAGGTTCAGGTGATCTGTTATCACCTCCTGGAGGTCTGGACAATGTCAGCTTCTTCCCTCAGAGGACTGTTCCCAGTCTCTCAGCATCCAGGAAGTTGCTGCTATCTGCTGCAGTTAAGCTTATTACTCCAGCAGCTGCCACAATTCTTACGTCCTGGAGCTCTCTCATGTAGTTGGTGTGTTTGAGGGTGCAGGGCTCTTAGAAGTCTGGTCACTGGGGGTCAAAGGCTACCCATAGTGACCATGGCTCATGACACCATTGTGGAACCTCCTGACTGATCAGACTGCAGGTTTGATGCCATCCATACCTTAACCGGGCTGTGGTAGAGCTGAAAATGTGTTGCTGGAAAAGCGCAGCAGGTCAGGCAGCATCCAGGGAACAGGAGAATCGACGTTTCGGGCATAAGCCCTTCTTCAGGAATGAAGAAGGGCTCGTGCCCGAAACGTCGATTCTCCTGTTCCCTGGATGCTGCCTGACCTGCTGCGCTTTTCCAGCAACACATTTTCAGCTCTGATCTCCAGCATCTGCAGTCCTCACTTTCTCCTCCGGGCTGTGGTAGAGCAAACTGCAGGGCTGCTGCTGAAGATGATGCAGTTATGCTGCTTGAACCAGTTTGGGATGCTCACTCCAACATAGTCTGAATAGAGTGTGCCATTATTGTCCCTGCATACTTTGTTTAACTGGAGCGAATAACAGTGATGCCCTGAACACTTAAGGTTTGGGGAAGTGGGAGCAGTCCTCTGAGGAGGAAGGGGATGAGGACAAAGAGATGGAGGAAGCTGACATTGTTCATAACAGAGCTCAGCAGTATCAGGTGCTACAGAACCTCACTGATACCTGATTCCAATAGAAAGCATTACTCATTCTGTCTCCGTAGACCCACTCAGATTACAACAACTGCTTCCATTCAATTTCCTTCTTCCGTACTCACTGCTAAACAAGTATAAGCCCTTATAAACACCAACTGAGTAAATGTACAGAAATTGACAATCAAGTCTAAAAAGAATGAAATATGCCAGCAAATGATAGTAATTCAAATTCAATCAACATTTGGCCGTATTGAAACTGAGTATCATTGAGAAAACAGCTCTTGAGGCTTTTCATTTTGGTCTCATCAGGATAGAATTACAAAACTCCCAGTTATTAAAGGGGCAACAACTAATAGAGGTGCTAATTGGTTTGTATCTGGTCAAGGTATTGTCTTGTACAATGCCTTAAGAGTCATACGGTCATAGAGATTTACAGCACCGTAACAGATCCTTCGGTCCAAATCGTCCATGCCGACCAGATACCCTAAATTAATCTAGCTCCATTTGCCAGCACTTAGCCCATATCCCTTTAAAACCTTCCTATTTATATACCCATCCAGATGCCTTTTAAATGTTGTAATTGTACCAGCCTCCATCACTTCCTCTGGCAGCTCATACCATACACGCACCACACTGATTGAAAAAGTTCCCCCTTAGGTCTCTTTTAAGCCTTTCCCCTCTCACCCTAAACCTATACCCTCTAGTTCTGAACTCCCCCCCCCCCCCCCCCAGGGAAAAGACCTTGTCTATTTCCCCTATCCATGCTCCTCATGCTTTTATAAACCTCGATAAGGTCACCCCTCAAACTCTGACACTTCAGGGATAACAACCCTAGCCTATTGAGCCTCTCCCAGTAGCATAACCGCATCTTCATCCTTGTAAATCTTTTCTGAACCCTTTCAATTTTCAGAATATCCTTGCTAGAGCAGGGAGATCAGATTTGCAAACAGTATTCCAAAAGTGGCCTCACCAATGTCCTGTACAGCTGCAACATGATCTCCCACTCCTATACTCAATGCTCTGGTCAATAGGGATAGTTAACTGCTAAATATTTTTTAAAATTCACAACAAACAAATTAACTTTGATTGATAGTGATTACTTGGGGTCCACATTAGGGCATGGCTGTGTCCCCATATTTTGTTTGAATGAAAAGACATACTGTTCTTTCTATCTGAAAGGGATAGAACCCTTCATGTAATTGGATATAACTTCCAGTAGATTTGTCAGCATCTCTGCGAACCTAACTGATAATCCAAAAATTAGTTATTTGTGCAATTCGCAATACTGTACTACCAAATAACTGGTGGATTATGTCAAATAGCACATTCCTTTAACTGTTCAGAACAGGCTGTGCTCAACTAGCCATGGTTGCAAAACACAGAACATGTCCAACTCACGAAGTACCTTATCATGTAGTTATAATGTAAAGAAAGCTTCCACAAACAGCACGAAAAATAATGCCCAGATCATCTGCTTTTAGTGTTGACTAAGAGGTGACTATTGAGAAGGACTCCAGGCGTTTCCTCTGCTTTGGGATATGTTACAGCCAGCTGTACAATTATTGCTGTTCCTTAGTTGTCCTTTGTTATACTAGTTTGACCTTTCAGAGTCGTAAGAGGTTAGAGACAAGATAGGAACAGACATCATGTGCAAGTTATGCATCACTGATAGCATAAATGAAAGAACAAAAAACTCCCCACATTCCTCTGTCTCCATTCCTGAATTCACTGGAGCAGGACATCGCCATTACACGCCGGAAAATGTTTTGATACAAATCAACAGTTCCCAGGTTACTCATAAGCAACCAATTTATAACGTAAACTATGGAATGACATTGTAGCTAAGACACTGATAAGTCTCCAATTGTTTTCCTTCAGAGTGTTTGGGGAACATATTTATATATAAGTATATGAATATATAAAGCACACATACATTTATATATAATAGAACAGTACAGGCCCTTCAGCCCGTGATTTTGTGCCAGCCTTTTATCCTACTCGAGTAAGATTAATCTAACCTACATATCCTTCATTGTACTATCTTTCGTGTGCCAAACTAAATCTGATTGATTATGATCCATATACTTCTTACTTAATGAGTAAATGAAAAATGCACACTGTGCATGATAAATTAATACACAAGTAAGCTGATTAATGTTTGAAAGTGTAGTCTTTCCACTGATAGACAGAAATATGTAACCTTTATCTGTTGTCAGTCACTGGTCAGTCATATATTAATCACAATCGCAGATAAGAGTGGAACCATCTGGATTGCTGACGGTCATAGAACATAAAAACTGCTTCTCCTTGTTCATGCACGTGCAATAACATGTGGAAAAGGAATATATTTTTGGCTGAATAAAACTGTCAAGGCACAGCATACTGAGAGCCCATAGTTTTCTTTGCATATTTTTCAAAACATCGTGTAAGCTGAAAAATTCTTGCCCAGAAACTTATCTCATGCCATAATCTTTAGTCACACTTTTCGGAGTACATTTACCATTATAAATCATTATTGAAGAGTATGGTGTTGGAAAAGCACGGCCGGTCTGCGTTTCCTAGCACTACACTCTTTGACTCTGAACTCCAGCATTTGCAGTCCTCACAACCTCCTAGTTGATTATAAATTACTATACCAACATCTTGATTGAGAGCACCTCTGCCCGGCTTCTAAAAATCACCACACAGTTCCAATTGCCTGCCACTTCAGCACAGCACTGTGTTTCCTGTCCAACACTTCTGTCTCAGCCTGCTGCATTGCTATAGCCAAAGTCAATGCGAGCTGAAGGGACAATGCCTCATCTCCTGTCTAGGCACCTTCCAGCCCTCATGACTGCACATTAAGTACAGAGTGAGAACACCTTTCTCCATCTTTGTTAGCCACACCAACCCACCCCCCACATCTCCACCCAACCCAGGTCCTGTTCTGTATGGGTTGCTCCAAGCACAGTCAACTTAGTTTTAACTATCCACTCTTCCCATTAGCACTAATTCAGAATTTATCTCTCACCCAGCTTATCATCAACAAGGCTTCCCTTTTTGTTTCTCTCCGTGCACAGTCTCCATTTATTCAATTCACACCTTTCCCTCTCTCCCACCCCACCCACCATCATCAGCATAAATACTACCATTTACTATCATTTCTGAAAAAGAGTCACTGGCTCAAAACATTAACTCTGTCCACAGCTACTGTCAGACCTGCTGAATTTCTACAGACATTTCTGTTTTGGTTTCAGATCTCCAGCATCCACAGTTTGTTTTGCTTTGTTTTATATTACTATCTCAGCATTTCCTGTTCGATTTCATTGTGTAGAAACATGAGCAAACTATCTTAACTGATACTTCATGGTACTTTAGTGCAGCGCTGAGAGGAGTGCTGCACTGCACGTTGAAGATGTCATCCTTAAAAGTAAAGCTCAGGGAAAAAGATTAACACCATCCAGAACAAAGATGCCCATTTTACTGGCCCTCCATCCACCGACATCCATTCCCTCCACCACTATCTTTCTGTCGAAGCAATATATGCAATCTGCAAATGCCAAGATACCAAAAATCCTTAGACAGCACCTTCCAAACCCATGACCACTATCATCTGAATGAATGAGGTAAGTAGTCATATGAGAAAACCACCATCTGCAAGCTCCCCTCCAAGTTACTCCTGATTTAAGAATATACCACTATTCCTGAAACGACGTTGTGTAAACATCCTGGAATACTTCAAACAACTTGGAGGTGGGGTGTGCCTAAATCAAATGGACAACAGCGATTCAAGAAGGCAGCTCACCATCGCCTTCTTAAGGGCAACTGGAATGAACAATAAATACTAGCCCAACCAATGAAACCCACAAAGCATGAATGTACTTGGTACTCAGGTATGTGGATGGGATAGGTATAGAGGGATATGGACCAAATGCAGGCAAATAGGATTAGTTTAAATTGTGAAAACTATGCAGCATGGAAAGTTGGGCCAAAGGGTTTGTTTTCATGCTGTAGGTCTCTGTGACTGTACTTTAAAAAATGACCTGTGACCAGCAGAATACCAACTCATTGACCTAATACCATTTGCTGTTATTTTACCACCAGGAACGTTAGCTACCTGGGATGGTGGTATCAGCTGCTGGGGAAGGCCATCCTAAGAAGGAATGAATTAGCTTAGGTGTGTCTCCCCATTCTCTTCATATTCAGAGATTCAAGAGCAGTACCTACTACAAATAAGTGTAAATCTTGGTAATTTCTGAACTGTCCTCTTGTTTAATTGCACTGTTTTCTGTTCCATGTTTAATTTTTTTTTAATCTTGCTTGTAATAATGTGCTTCCTTTAAGTGTGACAATCATTTCCTGTAACACTACCTATTACCAGCACAATTTTTTTTTTAACGTGTCTTACTGTCAGAATTCAACCAACCCATCTGTTGAACTTTTTCAGCTGCTGATTTGTATCTCCATGGGACGATTTGCTGTTCTCAATAGCAGCATCTTCTCTACCACTTACCTGAACATGCTGGCACTGTAAATGCCATAGTCCTTCAGCATTTAAAGACGGTATAAAATGTAAGGAATGACCTTTAGCTCGTCATCCAGCCTCAACCACTATAGGAACAAGAAAGTAGAACAGAAATTCAGTGAACATTGGTCAGAGTTGATGAAAATAAACATTTTGCTCAATGCAAACTTGTATTGTACTTTGAGCTCTGACCTGAAACAATTATTAAAACAAATTGAAAATTTGTACTAAATTTTAGTGTAAACATGTTCAATAGTCTGAACTTTCATGACCTCTAAGTGGTTGGACTGGATGGGTCTTAAATTTAATGTGATGCTAGGTTTGGAATCGCTATATTTTACAAGGTTGAGGCAAGGTGGGGTAGGACAGCTTATTAATTTTCTGCCCAATCTCCAATGAAAGACTCTAAGGTGATTGAAGAAATCATTACGAGCTCATTAATGAGGAGAGTTGAGACAATCCTAGTAGTAGAGACTACACGTGCTGTCCAGGGCAACTTGGGTGAACAGACACAGGTACAGAGCCTGAAGCCAGTGATGGCCACCTAAAGAAATGATCCTGGAGTCATTAACAATACAACCCGAGACATAGCCATTTGATAAAGGAGTGCCTTTGATGTTGTGAAAGTAACGAGGCTGGGCAGTCTGTCCTCAGGCAGTGCCATTAACCTCCTGGCTCAGTGTTAACAAGCAGCAAGGTGGGTAAGGACAACAGGACCACCAGCTAAGCACGAGAAGGACAGCAGCTGCCTCTCAGATTTTAACTCCCCTGGTGGTGAAGAATAATACTTGATGCAGCAAAGATAGAATTTGAAGCATTGGTGGAGGGAGCTCATGCTGATGAGAGGGATACTGACAAGGAGGATGCTGAGGTTGTAGAATTTACATGAGATCCTTTGCCAATGAATTGGCTACCTGGAAAAGACTGAGATCCATTGCAAGAGTGGTTGGCGATTTTCCAATCAGATGGTCATAGAGATCTATGTTCTTGTCCTCCAAAACATGGCACCTTGAAGCCCTGGGTCAAGATACCTTGCTAATATCTGTCAAAGTCATCATGACCTCAAACTCTTTATCTTTGCCTCTTTCCAAACTGACTTAGTAAGCCATTTATAATTGGCACCGAACCATCACATCTGGCAGGTCATGGATGTCATATATGCCAATGCTGGACATTACATTGATTTCACAACAACCGAGACCTCACAGGCACAAAGAGATGTGGGTTCTACCACTGTCATGAGGTTCTCCCAGTTATAGTGCACCCAGTGATCATCCAAATCATATACAATCAACAGTAAGAACATCCATTCCCTTAATGTGCAGAGTGTTCGCGCGCGCGTGTGTGTATGTCTGTCTGTCTAAAATGCTGCAGATCTTCACTCCAAACCCTAAACTGTGCATATGAATCCTAGAGACAAATGACATCCCTTGAAGAGATGTCTGCTCAATTATCTAATAGAGTATGAGGCAAATGATTATTTATAATCATAAACATTTGCTCATCAAGAATTCCATTGGTCTACTGAAGATGCAATTCCAGGGTTTGCAAATGATTGATTGATAACATCCAAAACCTCTTGCAAGGATTGCCTCATGGTGATGTTCTGTTCCACTCTCCTATGGCTGACATTCCAATGAAATGTAGCCTCTGAAACAAGGTGCATGAGCGTTTGTTTTGGTGGGGTGGGGAGAGGATGATTGGACGGAGGAGGAGTAAAGAGAGCCCTTGTGGTCCTGACTGTACCAAGAGCTGGCTGAGTATATCTTGGGGAGTGTTAGAAATCATTTGACTGCAGAATGTTTCAATTGAGTCCCAGTGCTTGAAGGTGAAGAGCATGAGATACATGGAATTCTGAGGCATCACACTGAAGATACAGTCTGGAACAGCTAAACTATTAACAACATTGAAGGATGCACAGCTGACCAGAAACATTTTCCTCACTGTGTAGGAACCCATAATCTGCATCATCACCTCATTCCAACTTTCTCATCACACCAACAAAAGAAAATGTGCCTTGAAGTCTAAAGCAAAGAATAAACATTAGTTCACCAAATCATTTAGAGGACTCCTTAATGTCCCATGCAGTTACATGCAGCCTGATGGCCTTTGCATTAGGCCATTCTAAAACATCTCTCCTGTTGCATCCTCTGCTGGGCTGGAGGCAGCCTCCCCACTTGGCCCTGGCTGTGTTTGAGATGCAAGTAGCAGTAGCAAGTAGCGGCGTTTACCTCCATTGTTGCATGGACAGCCTTCATCACTTGGCACTTCTTCAAAGAGGCTCTCATCGTCAGTGAGGAGCTCAGGAGACTGAGAACGATGCAGGCTCAAGTGAGATTAGATTAGGTTCCCTACAGTGGTGAAACAGGCCCTTCGGCCCAACCAGTCCACACCAACCCTCTGAAGAGTAACCCACCCAGACCCATTTCTCTCTGACTAATGCACCTAACACTATGGGCAATTTAACACAGCCAATTCACCTGCTCTGCACACATCTGTGCACCGTGGGAGGAAACCCACGCAGACACAAGGAGAACGTGCAAACTCCACACAGACAGTCACCCGAGGCTGGAATCGAACCTGGGACCCTGGCGCTGTGAGGCAGCAGTGCGAACCACTGTGCCACTGTGCTGCCCTAAAGATGTGGCATCTTCATCCTCTGTTATGACATCATCAGTGATGGAAACAGCTCACTGTTAGGGGCTTTAGCTAGACAGCAAATGATATCCACTCCAAACCTCGCTACATTACTGGTGCCACCAAAAATGTGAAGTCACATAGTGTACAACTTTTTCAAGATAGTGTGCTGTTTCTGCATCGACTCAGAGCGATGGCATATGTGATTCTCCATGAATGTGGCCATTATCTTTGCAGAGGATGCTATGCACTCTTAGGTCTGAGCAATGCTCACATAAATGAGCTGGCTGTATTATTTATCCTTGTGACAGGACCCCACACTACATCAGGAAGATTTGACATGTGGGAGCACACCTTCAGTTGCTTTACTATTGGAACTTTATTTTCTGTGACTCGCAAGATCCTGTATCAGCGCCCAGCTGAGCAAAGCAACGTCTGGCCTTCATCCTGAAAACGAACTACCCACTGCAATCTGTGCTTCTGGCAGCTCCTACTGTACCCTGTTCCAAAATGCACTGGAATGAGAGTAATTCTGCTAATGGACAGTGTGCTTGTCAAATGTGTCAGTTTGCTAAAATTTTTCTGGGTTTATAAAGGGAGAGGGAGAAATTGTAACTGAATGAATGCCTGCAGTGGTGGGAGACACAAGGAAAGACTGTGAGAGTCAATCTAAGAGAGCAGAAACCATGACAGCTCAGACCATGTGGAATAACTTAGGATGCTATCAAATATTCCCTGCAACCCTCTTCTGAATATTCACGCTCTGTAATCACAAATACCCAGTGCATCCCCATCTCACAAAGCATCCTCCTTATGAAAATAAGCTTCTAGAAGCCAAATACTGTCCATTCATATGCAGGGACTAGCCCTCTGCAGGGAAAAGAACATGTTCAAGCATTATGCGTTTTCTGAATTAAACAAGAGCATGGATGGCAGTCATTCCCTGAAGCATTCTCAATGGCAGCACGTCAACCAAGCAATCTACTTGGCAACCATTCAGCAGTCTTTTCTCGTACAGTATAAACTGTTGCTTCCTTTGACATTTGGCGTTCTAGTATCTTCTCCAATAAGTGCAAGCTTTGACAGAGCTCCTCATTTTTGTTTCTGTATTGTGGACAAAAAGGACAAGATAAGGCCCTACTGTTTCACTGTGGCTATTGGCATCTCTCCTCATCCTTTAGAAGCTGCATATTTCTGTTATGACATGTCTTTAGCAGCACCCTGATGATGAGCCATTCTGAGAGGGCATGCCCTGGGCACACGCCTCTCCCATGTGCAGGAATGACCTCAGGCAGTCAGTCTTCATGTTCAGAAACTTGTCCTAAATAAGGAAAGCACTCATCTTGTCAGAGTACAGTAGTCCCCCGGTACCCAAGGGGAATACGTTCCAACACCTACTGCGGATACCCAAAACTTAGCAAACCCATCACTTAAATCGGAAATTTACCATCTTGGCAGCCCCCTGGTCCCTGGTTCTGGAATGTTCTATGTAATATGTTGGGGCCGTGGGCAACTGAAACCGCAGTTATCAGACCCACAGATACAGCTGTCACCCTGTACATCACAGCATTAAACCTTTCATGGCACTAAATCAAGGATCTTTCATTGATACTTGATACCGAGTAACTATTGATACCAAGTTTCAAAAGCATGTTCGCTCTTCAGCGTTCACACTGCAGTCATAGCATTGGCTTCTACGGGCAAAATTAAGTTGGACCTGCATCTCATCTAGACTGCCTTCAATCCCATACCCTGGTAGCCTCTAATTCAAATCAAGTTAAGGGTTTGGAAATGCAGAAATTGTGTCATTAACCTGTTTCCTTTAGTAATTGTAGAAGTGGAAAAGACCAAACTTCCATTTTCCCAACCCCAGTACAAATATGCAGCCCAACCGTACCTTGCAAAATGTAAGTAGCTATGCACTTGAAACAGAAAACTTCCAAGACTATGGAAAAAGAGAGCTGGCTGTAAGACTAATAGAATTGCCTTTTGCAAGGGCTAAAACAGACATATTGGGCTGAATAGCCTCCTGTGCTGTATAATTTTATGAATTACATCAAACTGGATTTATATATTGCATTGAATAAGGAAGGAATAGATTACAGCAGATCAGTTCCTTCAGTGCAATACAAAATGATGATTATCTTGCAAAATATGTCCAACACTTGGGATGAGTTTTCCACCCTTCCCAATTATGTGTCAGTGTGGGTGGACGGGGAGTGTAAGTATTGACCTTGGTGAATGTGTCTCTGTGCTGACTCAGTCAAAGTAACAGCTTTGACTGAGTGAAATGGGTTTGAGGCTCACAAGCCCTCTGCTCTCAGAAGTTGGCCAATCAATTAAAAGCCTTATTAAGCACTATCAATGGAAGCCACTTTGTTTCTAGTTAGCCTCCAGTTCTGACACAGAGCAGGCCAGCTAAACTGCCTGGAGACTGGTGTCCAATGGCAGGCCTGGCAAGGGAGAGGTTTAAGCAAAGGCTGCCATGCATCCAAGTGGTGTCCAAACTCCCCTCCTGTCTTTTAGCTAAAGATTAAAAGAAAAGTCAATGTTCACGTCGAAGAGCCCTCTGAACTACTGATCCTCTATTGCAGCCTCTGGCACCTTTAAAGGCAGAAGGTTCCTAATTTCTCATCTCTCCCGGCTTCAAGAACCTGCACCTCACCCTCAGTTGGATAGAGAACCAGGATCTATGTCCACAAGAAGTCTGTCTCTGCAGAAGTTTCAGGCTGCTTTCCATTGTGGACAGGTTTGGAACACAGACACAGCCCCAAGTCCTGTTTCCCTCCATCGAGTGGAAAGTCAATTCTCTTTGTTCATTGATTTGCACCTTCTGTATTTTGGCCTGAGGACAGGGTTGCAATAAGAGGTGGAATACATGTGTCAGTATTTTAAGGTAAATTTTAAGGTAATAACATGACCAGCACAAATCAATATGAAATAAATCAGGCATTCGGCCAACCTCACGTGGCACTCAGCATTATCATTCTGTCAAGGCACAGAATGCCATAATGTTCAACTTATTCATTGGTATGCGAACATTACCACAGGGACAACTAATGTGTATTTCACTCTCTTTCTGTCTTTGGATATATCACTTATTATAGTTTGCAACATGCAGATTCTCAAACAGTTACCAACAATCATCTTGGCAGTTCAAATTTCAAGCAGCATTCACATAGTGGTAATTAAACTCCATTTTGTACAGTTTTACAGGGTGAAGTGAAGATACACCAAGAACTGTTAGCTTTATGTAATGGTACCAGTTAGGCACAATTTCCTCCAAATGCTATAAAAGGGAAATTATTAAAATCATTAGGAGATTTTTCATTGCTCATGAAACATTACCCTTCCTTTTCCCATCCCTTACATGCACTAGGATGAGAGTTGCTACTGTTGACTTTGGATTTCTTTTAAGCGAGACTGTGTTTGTTTTGTTCCCAGTGGAGGAACTTGCTCCTCTATCAGCAGATGTGCAGTCATGTGGCTGTTTTCCCAGGTTACATTTAACCTGCTGATATCAGGGTAAAGTCACATTGTCATTGATGTTCCAATAGTGCTGATCATTATGGATTCCTGCTACATACATTCTTTACCACAAAGATTTCTTGGCTTGCCACAGCTATTAACTTAAAGATTTGTGCTGGATTAATAATTGATGTAATTGGCAGTTTGTACTTTTATCAAATTTGTTAAATGTAGAGAATGGGCTAGATTTGTACAATGGATTGTTAACGACACTCTTTAAGAGCCTAGTTTCAAGCAATTAAAAGGGGCCACAATTGGAAGTTTACAGTCAGCCTCCGGTTTTCTGTATTGGCTAGAATGGGAAAGGCCAGTACAATCTTTTAGCCGTCCTCTAACCATGTGGGTTGAATTTCCAGTAATTCTGGAAAACGGAGGAAATCTTTAATGATGACAGACATGCACCAATTCCAAGATTCCTGATCCCATTCCTGCTGCTTGGGGGTGTGTTTTAAGGGTGGAGCTGGTTCAGCTATGGCCCACACCCAGTATTTACAGCGTGGTTAATTTCAGTGCAGAGCCAGGCAGATCCAAGCTTTGCACAATTACCATGGAGTCAAGCCAGCTTTAGAAAGAGTCATCATTCATGGAACCTAAATGTTTGTGAACTGTAGTCTGCAGCCTCTGAAAAGATAAAAATCACATAACACCAGGTTATAGTCCAACAGGTTTAATTGGAAACACACTAGCTTTCGGAGTGACGCTCCTTCACCAGGTGATAGGGAGCATTGCTCTGAAAGCTAGTGTGCTTCCAATTAAACCTGTTGGACTATAACCTGGTGTTGTGTGATTTTTAACTTTGTACTCCCCAGTCCAACACCGACATCTCCAAATTCTGAAAAGTTAAGTTCTAAAAGTCCTTTTCATGTCTCCTCATGCCAGGCTATGCCCCAACAAATGCACTATGCGTCCCCTCCCATACTGCCCCATATGTCGGCATATCACTTCCATTCCAATTCACCAAATAAACTACACCGAACCGGCAAATCTTATAGTTGCTATGGTATATGTTAAAAGTCATTCATTGATAATTTTCCACTGACTTTTCAATCTCTAAAGCTCTTAGTATTGCTGTTTTTTTAGAATTTTGTAGACCTACCTACCAGGTTCCCTAAGCATCCATTGTCAGGTATCACTTTAAGAAGAATCATATTGCCCTGTGGAGCTCTTCTTTTCTAGAGTTCATTGTGGGATTTCAGTGTTACTGGCTAGGCCAGCATTTATTGTCCATCCCAGAGGGCAGTTAAGACTCAACCATAATTGTTGTGGGCCTGGAGTCACATGTAGGCCAGTCCAGGTAAGGACAGCAGTTTCCTTCTCTAAAGGACATTAGTGAATCAGATTGGTTTTCCCCAACAATTCTTTCCTGGTCATCATAAGATTCTTAATTCCAGATTTGTTTTTTTTAACTGAATTCAGATTCCACTATCTGACACAGAAGATTTGAACCCAAAACCCTGGATCAACAGTCTAGCAACAATACTACTAGTTAAAAACAATGACTGCAGATGCTGGAAACCAGAGTCTAGATTAGAGTGGTGCTGGAAAAGCAGATCAGTTCAGGCAGCATCCGAGGAGCAATACAATTGACGTTTCGGGCAAAAGCCCATCATCAGGAATACAGGCAGAGAGCCTGAAGGATGGAGAGATGAGTGAGAGGAGGGTGGCGGTGGGGAGAAAGTAGCATAGAGTACAATAGGTGAGTGGGGGAGGGGATGGAGGTGATAGGTCAGGGAGGAGGGTGGAGTGGATGGGTGGAAAGGAATTATAGGCAGGTAAGACAAGTCATGGGGACAGTGCTGAGCTGGAAGTTTGGAGCTGGGGTGGAGTCGGGGAAGGGGAAATGAGGAAACTGGTGAAGTCCACATTGATGCCCTGGAGTTGAAGTGTTCCGAGGTAGGAGATGAGGCGTTCTTCCTCCAGGCGTCGGGTGGTGAGGGAGCGGTGGTGAAGGAGGCCCAGGACCTCCATGTCCTCAGCTGAGTGGAAGGAGGAGTTGAAATGTTGGGCCACGGGGCGGTGTGGTTGATTGGTGCGGGTGTCCCAGAGATGTTCCCTAAAGTGCTCTGCTCGGAGGCATCCAGTCTCCTCAATGTAGAGGAGACAGCACCGGGAGCAACGGATACAATAAATGATATTGGTGGATGTGCAGGCACTTTAATCTAAACAATACCACTAGACCATCACCAGCCCTCCCCCCCCCAACCCCCTCCACCGTTCCCTGCTCCCCTATATCCAGAGTAGTTACCTAGCAACAAGAACCAATTTTTACAATTAAAGCTTTAGAAATAATAGTTTTACAGTTTATGGTTCCTCTCAAGCTGACAGGTTTCTAATTGATCCTCCAACTTTGAAAGCTTGTCCACCATCCCGGATTTGACAGGCCATCTGTCAATCAACTGGGCACTTCCATGACAATCCCAACTAGTAATTGTTTCCCCAAGGGGTGTGTTCAGAAACCAGAAAATGTCCCAACTTCTGTTTCTCACATCTGCAGGGAAAGAAAGTCCATCCATGGGTTTCAAATACAATGGATGAATGTTGGGATTTTAAGGTAATCCGTGAGAGCTGAATGGGGAAAAAAAAAACAGAAAACCAGATTGTTTAGATGTGGACCTGGAATAGCCAAAACAGTAATTAATTGAAAAAGACATCAAAGTATTGAAGACAAGACATCCGAGATACACAGAGAGGAAGACACACCAATATCCTGCAGGTATTGAGAGGGTGAGATAGCTGAAAAGCATGAAAGTAGAGAGTTGCTTTTGGAGATTGAGAAGTAAAATCCTAGTTCACTGACTTTGAAGTAGATGAGAAATATATATATATGGAAGCAAGGTAACATTTAACTAAAAGAAGAGGAAATCTTAGATTGAAGAAATATCCAGAACATGTAACTGTTATATTAGCGGCAATATTATATTGTTATTTTGTTGTATTTATTCATTTACAAGAAGCAATTTTGAAACAAATAATAGTATAGTGTATAAAGCAAAAGCAAAAAAAACTGGAAATCTGAACTGAAAATAGAAAATGCTGGAAGCACTTAGCAGGACTTGGTTATAGAATTGGAATGAATGTTCAACTTGTTGACCTTTCAGCAGGAACAGTAAAATTGAGAAATGTAAAGTTAACATCATCTTTCCAGATCATACAGCTGCTCTCTCATTAGAGAGAGGTGACTGGGAGTGGTTTAATCTGAGGGTCACCACACCTTAGGCAAGCCCTTCTTGGTAACCTCAGTCAGTGTGTGGATTGAACCCATGCTGTTAATGTCACTTTGCACTGCATGCCAACTGTCCAGCCATTTAAGCTATACTGTTTACTTTGTTTACTTGATATGTTTACCCAGTGAAAATAAAATCCAACTACTTTCTTGGAAGTCTCTCCATCACTGTATTTCACTAACAGTGGAGAAGGTTCCTTGAAGAATATTGGCCCAGCCCCTCTCACTTCCTTTAAGGCTGACCTAATTCATTTCATAATTCACTGGCATCACTAATGCACTACAGGCTTTGTCAATGATGTCCTATCCAGGGCCTGCTACATTGCTGGGCTCAGTAACATTGGTAATGATTTCTGTTGCCTTAAGCAGCAGATTCCAAACCAGAGAGGTACTGAAATAAAGCATAGAACTGTGGAGATCTGAAAGAGAAACAAAAATTGCTGGAGAACTCAACAGGTCTGGCAGCATCTGTGGAAATAAAGCAAAGTTAATATTTTGAGCCCAGTGACACTTTTTCATTACTTGTGTTCCTTGCCTTCAGTCACCCTCTTTTCAATAGAATCAAGCTAGATCGTCAGTTTGATGTATAATGTGCAATGGCATCAGTAAGCACAGAACAAAGATTATGTGCATCAGTCTGTGAAACTACAGCTTTATAAATAGTTAGTGTTGTAATTAAACTTCAGAAGTCTGATTCCAGAATAACCTGTAGTATATGTTGTGCAGACTTACTCGTAGAAAACCACAAAATGCATCAGATTCCATTGTCAGTTGATACAAGATTGTCTCTGATTTTTGTACATGTTGGGCCACCACAATCCCATAAAACCCTTGCATAAGTATTACCACCCTCACCAAAGGCACAATCTAATAAGAGTAAAGGACCCACAGATACACATTATGTTTGTAACATAACCACAGATTCAAGTCTGGAACCTATGTGTACATGAATGGAACAGCTGATTCTATTCTACAGATTTTAAAAATTGTTTAAGATAATCTCAGCGTGTAGACATCTTTTTAAAACATTATGAAAAAATACTTTAACTGCCAGCTGCTTCCCTGTTTGACAATGTTTGATTGTATCAGTTACATTCACAGTAATAGCCACAGTCTAGAATAGAAGCAGAAATAATTGGGACATGATGCTTCAGTCAAGTAGAGAGACCCTACTTGTTGGTACATTTTGAATTGCCAGTGACAATTGCCAAATTAAAATACCCAAGTGACAACCTGGCAATGTTCAAGCCACAAAGACTGCAACAGAGGAACAGATGGTTGACTGAATACTTGGGAACGTTATTTCAGCCAGGGCTTAAGAGTTAGGTCAGTAATCCTATTTTTGCTACTTCCACATAACTCCATCCCAATTGTTTGGTTGCTCCTGTATTATGGCATAGATTCCAGACTACCTTTAAAGCAGCTACATTATCTCACGATATGTAGCATTCAAGTATCAAGGTCCCTTATCTGCCTTTAATCATTCTCTCAGTGTAGTGAAACCAATATCGTATCTACAGTCAGCTACATGTCTGTAAAGCAGAGTGACACCATGAGCATAAACTCCAGATGAAATGTGTACATTTGTGATATTGCAGCTATGTAAATAGTTAGCATTGTTAACAAATGTCATAAATCTATCTAAGCTAGAACCTGCGTCTCCGTGGTATATTATGCCAACTAATATACTGAACATAACAAAGCACCTTGTAGTGACAGTATCTGGGAAATAAAAGCTCATTGCTAAAGGCTGAAAATGTAACAGCAGTGTTGCAGTTGTGTAAAGTCTTTTCGTAAAGTTCTTCCATTAACTAGCGATGGGCAATAAATTCTGGCTATCCAGATAGTCCTCCCACAATCCAAAGGTGTGCAGGTTAGATGGATTGGACATGCTAAATTGCCCATAGTGTCTGGGAATGTGCATGGGAATTGCTGGGTTACAGGGATAGGGAAGGGGGATGGGTCTGGGTGGGATGCTCTTCAGATGTTCGGTGTGGACTCAATGGGCTGAATGATCTGTTTTACCGTATTGGGTTTCTATGAGTCTCAATGATGGAAAAGCCCAGTACATCTGTACAAAAGATCAGGCAAACATAGCAATCTTAAGTCAGAAGTGGATAGTCAATCTCGGCCTCCTCTAGCATCATAGATCTTAGTCTTCAGCAAATTCAATTCACCCCACATGATATCAAGAAATAATTGGAGGCATTGGATACTGCAAAGTCTATCGGCACTGACAACATTCTGTCAATACTACTGAAGACTTGTGCACCAGAACTTGCCACTTCCCCAACCAAGCTATTCAAGTACAGCTACAACTCTGGCATCTACCTGACAATGTGAAAGATTGCCTGGGTATGTCTTTTACATAAAATATAGAGCAAACCCAACATAGCTAATTACCATCCCATTCATCGACTCTCAAGCAGCAAAGTGATTGATATGTCATCAACTATGCTATCATGCAGTACTGCTCAGTGATGCTCAGTTTGGGTTCCATCTGGGCCACTCACTTCCTGACATCATTACATCCTTAGTTCTAACAGGGACAAAAGAGCTGAAATCCAGAGGTGAGGAGAGAGTGACAGCCCTTGACATCAATGCTGCATTTCACCAAGTATGGCCATCAAGGAACCCTATCAAAGCTAGAGTACATGGGAATCAGTTGGAAATCTGTCTGCTGCTGTGCATTGGAAGATGGTTGTGGTTGTCCCAGCTCCAGAACATCTTTACAGGCATTGCTCAGGGTAGTTTCCTCGACTCAACCATCTTTAACTGCTTCCTCAATGACTTTCACTCCTTCCTAATGTCAAAAGTGGGGATTTTCACCAATGATTGCACAATGTTCAGCACCGTTTCTAAACCCTCAGATACTGAAGCAATGAACATCTCTAATAAGAGACAATATAACAGTAGCTCCTTAACAGTAAATGGTGTGATCATCACTGAATATCCCTTTATCAGTATCCTGGGGATTAACATTGACCAGAAACTGAACTGGAACCAGTCAAATAATTACAGTGGTAGAAGAGCAGGTCAGAGGTTTGGAAAACTGCACAAAACTGACCACCCAAAGCCTATCCACCATTTACAAGGTATAAGTCAGGAGGATGTTGGAATAGTCTCTGCTTTCCTGGATGGGAGCAAATCCAAAAAAGCTCAGTGGCACAGTGGCTCAGTGGTTAGCACTGCTGCCTCACAGCACCAGAGACCCAGGTTCAATTCCAGCCGTGGGCGACTGTCTGTGTGGATTTTGCACATTCTCCCTGTGTCTGTGTGCATTTCCTACAGGTGCTCCGATTTATTCCCATGTCTAAAGATGTGCAGGTTAGGTGAATTGGCCATGCTAAATTGCCCATAGTGTTAGGTGCATTAGTCAGAGGGAAATGGGTCTGGGTGGGTTACTCTTCGGAGTGTCGGTGTGGACTGGTTGGGCCGAAGGGCCTGTTTCCACACTGTAGGGAATCTAATCTAATCTAATCTAATCATCGAGGACAAAGCAGCCCACATGATTGACCCTACATCCACCAAAGTCTAATCCCTGCCCCACCGATGCTCTGTGGCAGCAGTATGTGCCATGACATAATGCACTGCAGAAATTTGCTGAAGATCTTTAGGCAAAACCTTTGAAACTCACAAGCTAGGAGGACTAGGGCACCAAATATGTTGGAACACCACCACCTGCAAGTTTCCCTCCAAGTCATTCACCATCTTGACTTGGAAATATACCTCCATTCCTTCACTGTTGCTGGGTCAAAATCCTGGAACTCTCTGCCTAAGGACATTGTGGGTGTACCTAGAATACATTTCCTGCAGTGGTTCAAGAAGGCAGCTCTCCACTACTTCAAAAGCAGCCAAGGACAGACAATGGCCATGTGAATACAAAACAAAATCAATAGAACCTCACCTTCCACATGATTCCTTCTAAGTCATGGTCCAAGATTGCAACTGATATTTTCCATGTCCAAGGACCTGGTTACATTCTGGGACTGACTGTTTAACCAAGGTGCCACTAGTACAGTGGTTATTGATACTTAATCACCATCTTCTTTTTATTTGTGTATTTCAACAAATTGTGTCTAATGATGGCGCTCAGAACACTATCTAACCTCCAAAATCTGTCAGGAAATTCAATGTTGGACATCATCCCTCTTCTTCTTCGTGCCCTTATTTAAACAGTCTTGCAGAATGAAATCTTTCTTCTATAAAATCCATGATCATTAAATGTAAAGTAACTTACTTACATTTACATGATATACCTCGAGGAAACAGTTTACCTTCAATGGTAGCTCTCATATTCAGAAGACAGATCCACATAGTTCTTCTCTCTGACTCTCTCAACTTCTCAACCATATGTGCACAACTCATTGTTGGAAAGCAAACTCAAAATTTTGCAAGAGCAATTACACAATTATAAACAATCAAGGAGCATGCAGATAGTTCAACCAACTTGAACCTGGACAAAACATACCAGATTGAGACTTTTGTATAAACACAAGGGTCCATGGAGAGATGATATGTTGTTGTGTCCAACCCCAGTCATTTGACATTGTAATAATGGTCAAGGCCTGTGACCATTATTTGTATCCTTGTGCCTGTTTATTGTCATCATTCTTTAAAGGGATATTGTATTACGGCATAGACAGACCAGACAGACCTGTAACTTTAAACAGTTATTCCAGGTCACAGCATGTGATATTCTTGCACAAAACTATTGATCCCACCTTCAGTCATTCACTTGGTGCTGGAGCTAATGTGATGTCTTCAGTAAGCTATATATCTAAAGTGTACAATAACATGAGTAAGCACAGAACAGGTTATCTTTGTAAGCCTGATATATTGTAAATAGTCGAAAAGTGTGGTGCTGGAAAAGCACAGCCGGTCAGGCAGCATCCAAGGAACAGGAGAGTCAAGGTTTCGAGCATAAGCTCTTCATCAGGAATGGATTGTAGTTAGTGTCATAACAAACTTCAAGAGATTTGTCTCAACAAGAAACTGATTCCGGGACCTATGTTTTCTGGATTAGCCACAGAAAACGATAAAGCACATCAGTGGCGTATAACTATAACGTATTTAAAATTGTTTTAGAACTTTAAGGAACTGTAATTCATTAGAACAATTCACAACTTATTGCAATGCTCTGAGTATCTCACCATTGTCTCTGCTTCAAATATTGGCTGTACCCTTTAGTAAATGTAATGATTCCTGCCTTAGTTGTATAGTATGGCAAATTCATTCGCTGTGAGAGGACATGGTAGTACCAACATTATTGGGTAATAACAATTAATTACCTCATTCAACTCATCTCATTCATAAATAGCAACAGTTTTAATTTCAAATTTTTAACAAAAATGTTCAAGGGCAGTTAACCTTCAAGCACATTTTAATGACATTTATTAGATGTATCCCACTGGTCAACAGTTCAGCTAACTCATTTTTATGTGTATAATGATATAAACACAAATGTGTTAGCTGATAGCATTTTCAAAATATTGCAGAATGCCTTGTCCTAAATTAGAATCAAAATCCATAGCTTCGTCCATATATAACAGTAAAATAACATTTCCAGCGTGTTTCACTGGCCCACTTTGGATTGTCCTGAGGATTTAAGAAGGCACCTTTCTTCCCTTTTACATTACCTTTGTAAACACCTAAGGCTTTCCTTCACACCCATAGCTTTTGTTCTTCAAATGCTGAGATACTGCAGAATTTGCCTCTTTCCACTTTCCCATTATGACGTGCTTTTTCTTCCTGTCATCTTTGCATTTCAGAACACTCGCTAAATCCTTCACAGTGCTACTTTTCTGGGCCTCACTTTCAAAATTTTCCTTAAAACCTACTGCATCGATGCACTTTAATTTCCTCTCTCACTGTCTTGCTAATTACATTTAGCACTGCTCCTCAGTCACGAAGCGCATGTTACTATCTTAAAATGGTTTGACAAATGCAAATTTTATTGCCACTGAGGGCACATCATTATATTTTTGGATTAATATGATTCTCCTGGTAAATATATGTTTAATGTGATCCAATACATCGTACTAGCTATCCTGTGCATTCTGATTATAGATTTTATTCCAAAAGCAACTCAGATAGGGTGATGTTTTGATCAACTACCAATAGCTCACAAATACCGAGCAGTTTTGCAGGTATTTTTTTGCTATCAGCAGGTGTGATTAGAATAAGTACCTCAGCAAGACTGCCATAAGCATTTATGGAACATTAACAATACATTAAAATGACTCACTGGCACTCTGTAGCTGACCTACCATAAAGTACCACTTGCATTATATTGAATCAAAATAATCTTAGCTCAAGGCAAACTTATAATAACCAACACACATAAACACTTCAACACTCTATTCGCTGCAATAACAAATGCTGGCTTCGAACATCACAAGGGCTGCATCAATAACTGCCAGTAAGCTGTTACATAGTACAACAGAGCAAAAGGTCACTATTAAAATCAAAATTTACTCATAACACAGTAGTTGGTTCCTTTTTAGTTTTAGTAACAATATCCCACTGAAGTTATACAGACCTATATCATATAAACAACACATATAAACAGTAAATGGGAGCTGTTGAAACACGAGGGAGCATTTTCAACTACATTTGGTACATTTGGGAAGAGGGACGGAGGGAAATTCCACAGGCAAGAGTCAGATGTTATGAGATGATGACCTGCTGGATTTTCCTTAACATTGGAATACTCCCTGCCAAACTTTATTGCAAAGGAATTAAATGCGTACCTATTCCTGCAATATTATTCTATTCTATCCAAAAGCCTGTGTTTCTTAAACAGCATATGGTGCACATTGAAAGATGAAAATATCATTATGATGTGATTATAAGGACATTTATGGTTTTATCATATGGAATTCAGAGGAAATCTAATTCTATGGCATTTAATCTAAATGCAACACCCTACATATTCAACCTTTGCATGATTCATAACATTCTTGTCGATGCATTTTAACCTCTCCGATAATTCAGTTGACAAAGTCCATATGAACTAGGAGATCCCAGCTTTAATTTCCATCTTCCGTGAATTTGTTGATTTTGTTAATATACAGGAAAGGATCAAAAGACATGTCTCAGCAAATAGAAAAGTAAACATCAGCAAGGTTTCCAACTTATCCAGTGACTGCAGCACAAAAGCAAGTGCTTGCACGGTTACTGAGTAAGTATAGGAATAGGTTTGATTGTGAAGCTGTCATCCAGTTCATATGTCCCAATGCTGGCAGAGCTGTACAGTTGCAGTAAATACCACAGAAGCCTGAGAATAACTGATTCAAGTTAATAAAAGGAAGGCAGACTTATATTTGTGTCATGTTCTGTGCAAATTCAGGATGCTTAATACTTCATTGATTGAACATGATATTTAAATATAGTCACCTTGTATTGTAGAAAGCATGGCAGTTAGTTTGGACACAGCAAAGTCCCATGAATAGGAATTAGTTTATGGTGGAATAATTTGTTTCAATTATGTTGGTTAAGCAATAACTGTTGAGCAGGACTGTTCAGAAACATGTCCCACTAATCTTCAAACAGTACCATGGGATCTGTTGCATCTATTTGAAAGAGCAAATATGGAGTCAGTGTAATGTCTCATCTGTGAAATCTGACTTAACATCCTTCCATCAGTCCTTATCCAAGTGACAGAGTTGAATTTAAACTCAGAAAATTCTGCCTAAGAGGAAAGAGTGTTGCTGCTGAACCAGGCTGACAACAAACATTACAAAAGTCATGTTAGTAGAGGCCTTTGCCTGGAATACATCTGCTCACTAACACTTGGATAATTGGAAACATCTGGCTAACATGTGTCTCATTCAGTCTGTTGGCTATTTGTTACATTTTAATGGCAAAAATATTACCTCCATTGGAGTTAATGGCACACAGGAGAAAGATTGAGCAAGCAACAGAGAACACTGATCCAGGATGAGTTGATCTTTGAAACCTATTGGTTGATTTGGATCTAGTTTCTCAAATATGGGTTGGGAAAAATGGAGGGAACTGTATAACAAATTGGATTGAAGCTAAAGTGAGGAAATTTTAAAAAAAATCTGGATTAACCAAATAGTTGTAAACATATATTTTATTTCATTATTACAAAATTTTAAAATGGACATTTTCTTTTACATTTTCACTTGCCAATACACTGTGTACATTTTGTCAAAATTCAACATTTTATCTTAAAAATACTTTTTTACTTTTTTCAATTTAATCAAAAGTAGATGAGATTTTTTTCAGATACAATGTTTTCTTTAAACTTGAAGATTGTGTAATTGTTTCCACATTGAGTTATATGACAACTTTTTCCTTTTTATTATCCTCAGTGATGCTTAGATATCTGTGCTGTGGCTATCGTATATAAACAAGTGAGTGTGAGGCTTTTATTTTTATGTTGGTCATTTCTTCTGGTGCTAGTTGGGTAGCTAAACATTCAAGGAAAGAAAAACTGAGTGGGATGTGCCTAGTGTTGCAATATAAACATGAACCTAAAGCAGAGTGCATATAATTGCCCTCATTTGACAATTGTTTCCCTTTGGTATTGAATCATAGAATTCCTTCAGTGTGGAAGCAGACCATTTGGCCTATTGAGTGTACACTGACCCTCCAAAAGCATCCCACCCGAATCCAGTCCCCAACCTTGTTCCTATAATCCTTCATAGATTTATGTTAATTTCATTTCACCAACTGTTTGTTTTGCCCCAAATCATTTTATTTTAAATTATGTTTTTCAACTAAATATGAGCATTCTACATTGATAAATAACATGAAGCAAGAGTTTTTGCTTTGAAAAAGTAAGTTAAGTTCTTTTTCCTAGATTTAAAAGTGTTCCTTTAGATTTCTGTCACAATTCTCAGTAATTTAAATATTATATTCCAGATTAATTTAATAAAGTCAACACAGAATTTTATCAATTATCTAAAGAGGACAGATTCAAATACAAATTTCTTGTTGGATTTATTTATGATACATTTTATTTTAATCAAAAGTCAGAATTTGCATTGCACATTTTCTTGCATAACTACAGAACACCTCAAAATGCACCAAAGCCAATTAATTATTTTAGAAGGGTAGTCGTCATTACAATGTAGAAAGTGTGGCAGAATTACCCACAGTAAAACCCAAAGCCAGCAAGACCCTCTGATCTCCAGTATGTCAGAGACTGAAGAGGCACTTTGGGAGCCCACGAGGTCTTGAATGGTTGTGTGTACATGGGAAAGGCCTAAAAAGGTTTAAAATTCCATCCCTTAATTCTCCTGCTCCCTGGGACTTTGCGTGAAAGTCTTGATCTAGAATCAAAGACTTGAAATAATTGTGTGGTACATATCAGAATATTTAATCAGGAAATGCTAACAGATTAAAGTTTGATCCAACACCAGGATATTTCAACAACAATATACCTCAGTCAGCCCTCTGATACTTGACTGTGAAACAATGGTTCTGAAAAGGTTAAGTTTCTTGGTATGTTGACTCTACCATTTGTTGATGTTCCATACACTGTGTGTTCGGATAGGGGATCCATCCCAGATTTCAGAGGCAACAGATATATCTGTGTCAGCTCCCTGAGCTCCCAGTAAATATGTGCAACCAAACATCATATACTTATTGCTACCATGCAGTAAAACTTCTTGTTACGTAAGAACAGCATCTCTTGTGTGGATGATCTACAATGCTGTATTCTCAATGATTAATTACAGATTGGCCTAAACAGAGCAAAGACAAAGGAGTATTGGTGGCTACAAACAACCTCAAATAACTCTTGCCCAGTACTACATACTGATAGAGCTGGAAAGTCTCCCACGTATTTGGAGTGGTCATTCTTTTGTCATGTGATTTTATACCCAATCCCATGAGTACGGGCTCAAGGCAGGCTAGTCAAAGAGAAGGCAGGGTAAGTAACTATTTTTAAGCTCATTCATCCCTATAGCACTGTTCATTACATATTAAGGTTAGATAGTGTGATAATCAGAGGTATCCAAGGCCCTAATCTTATTGCCATGTTTTTTGGAAGACATTCTATGAATGTTCATGTAATAACATATTTAGCACATAATAGATTTCCTGCACGTTTTTCCTCCCTTTTCATTATCTGTTTAGCCAACTCTGTCTGCACTGCGCTACACTAACTACCAAACTACCTGCCCAACCAGCCTGAATAACTCCAATCTGATTCAACTCGTCCCTGACTGTCTGAGGGAGATGTTAACCATGTTACCTTTCCTTTTAATGGTGGAAACATCTACTCCTGACATAGTGGGCAGAAAGGGGCTCACTTACACATATCATCCAAAAGACAGCAACTCCCACACTACAGGACATCTCCATTATGACATTGGAGTACAAACCCAGATTCGGAACTCAAGTCATTGTAGTGGAGTATGAACCTACAGCCTTCTGACTTGAAGTCAAGAATAGTATGCACTCAGCCACAGTTGAACAGAGAGCTGTTTAGTCTCAGCCACGTACTTTGAAAGCAGTCTTGCTCAAATCAGAGAACCTATTTGCAACTGTCAAAGCTATAGACCAAGTATATTCAGGAAACAGTGAACAAAAGCAAAGGTCATTACTTGCACCATAACAAGATTCAGCAGTTGCTAAATATTCATGACTTGTTTCATAAAAAGTATAAAATATATACAAGGGGTAGATTCTGATGCATCCCATCTTACCATAAGGGGAGTAGCAACAAAAGGAGATTATATCAATAGCATATTGCCTTATTCCCACCTTCACTGCAGCAGCAAGATCTTCCCTTAGGCACAGCATGTGGTGGCCTGAGTGCTTGCTTGAATAATGCAGTAGGCCTATTTCAAATCCAAATTATAGGCCAAAGGCAAAATGTCATTTCTGAACAGTCCTGGATGGTCCCTTCACTGCAGTTGCTCTAGCCAATATCATTTGGTTGTACAACTAAAGAAAAGCCAAGCAGGGAAAGTTCCAATTATTTGGTGGAATCTTCAAGAGCAGCTGTACAGAAGTATGAAGGTTATTGGTGTTCTGCATCTGCTACATTCTCAATCCCAAATTTGGACTTATTCCCACCCATTAAGTTTGAAAAGGGCATTTTTAAATTAAATGTAAAATGATGTAACTCTGTGGTGGACACCTAAGCATTCAGTTGTGAATCAACACCCTAAAACACTCAAATGCAGGAAAGACTCAATTATTTGGTAAGTCAGGACTCCCAAATAGTTAATAATATCCAAGTTTATTTTGAAAAAGGAAAAGATATGCTTATTAAAATACACACAACCGTTGAAACAGGTCTATGTTAGAAGCCATCTTCCTGGCCCTACACTCATCCCTGGAACATCTAGACAGCAAGGACACCTACATCAGACTCCTATTTATTGACTTTAGCTCCACCTCCACCATAATTCTAGCCAAACTCATCTCAAAACTCCGAGGACTCTACTCCCCCTTTGCAGCTGGATTCTCCACTCCCTGACCCACAGACTGCAATCAGTAAGGACAGACAACAACACCTCCTCCACGATAATCCTTAACATCAGTGCCCCACAAGGCTGTGCAGTCAGCCCCTTACTGTACTCCTGATGCACTCATGATTGTGTGGCCAAATTCTGCTCTAACTCCATTTACAAATTTGCTGATTACACCATTACAGTGAGTTGGGTTTCAAACAACGAGGAGACAGAGTACAAGAAAGAGATAGTGAGCTAAGTGGCATGGTGTAAAGACAACAATCTCTCCATCAATGTCCACAAGATGAAGGAGCTGCTCATTGACTTCAGGAAGCAGAGTAGAGAGCACGTCCCTGCCTGTATCAATGGTGCTGAGGTGGAGGTGGTCAGAGGCTTTAAGTTCTTAGGATTGATGATCACCAACAGTTTGTCCTGGTCCATCCATGTTGTTGCTACAGTCAAGAAAGCACACCAATGCCTCTACTGCCTCAGAAGGCTAATGAAATTCGGCATATCCACAATAAATCTTACCAATTTCCATAGATGCATCATAGAAAGCATCACAGCTTGGCATGGCAACTGCTTTGCCCAAGAGCGCAAGAAACTACAGAGAGTTGTGAACACAACCCTGTCCATCACACAAACCAACCTTTCTTCCATTGATTCCATCTATACTTCCTGCTGCCTTGGGAAAGTAACCAACACCATCAAAGACCCCTCCCACCCCAAGTATACTCTCTTCCGTTCTGCAGAAGATACAAACGTTTGAAAACATGTACCGATTGATTCAAGAACAGCATCTTCCCCACTGTTATCAGACTTATGAACAAACTTCTCCTATATTAGAGGTGACCTTTCTCAGCACTTTCGCTGTCACTGTAACCCGATAATTTGCTTTCTGTTCTATTACCCTGAAATGCTTATGTGAAGTATCATTTGTCTGTATTACACAAAAAACAAGACTTTTCACTGAGTCTTAGTATACGTGACAATAATAAATCAAAACAAATCAAAAATGAACAGACTTCTAGAGAATTGAGAGATCAATCGAGGTAGATGTGCAGATCAATCTCAGGTTACCTTATCAACAATAATTTCCCCAAAATCATAACCAAAGGAGCACAGAGATTCTCACATGACTCCTTTCTCTCACGCTTAACATTAATGATGGCACTCAAAACCAGCATTTTTAACTGTGGAGTTAGCATTATCACATTTTGAACTGAGGCTGCTGTTAATCGTAAATTGGTCAGGTTTGTTAATGGGTTAATCTTATTGGATTTAGCCATTTACCACAATGCCTTGCTGAGCAGAACAGTAAGAGAGTTCATTATACCTTCCTTGTCTTTATTTTTATTTTTTGTTTTTTTTATATATATATTTTATTAAACAAATTACAAAACAGTTTACAAAAAACATTAACAGCTGTACACAAGAGACAGCAATTTTACAAGGGAGAGGAGCAGCAAAGCTAGGCCCCAAATCCTACCGTTCAACCATTTTACAGGGAGAGGAGGACAAACCTCAAATCCCAGTTCCACATATGACAAGACAGTGACAATGACATTTGTACATTAGACAATACCGTTACCTTCCTTGTCTTTATCTGAACTTGTACAAATCCCATGCACCTGCTTCCAATTGTCAAGGCCAAAATGGAGATTGGTGCCAATTGTCAATCTGATTGCTCCCTTTTCAACAAGCAAAGCTCAGAGCCATGCTGGTGGAATTATCGGTTGGTAGCAGACTAATGCTTTAAGCTTCAAATTCCCAGTTGGAAAGCAACAACATTGGTCGGTATGGGGATTCAGTCCATGACCTTGGCATTAATAAAGCCAGACGTTAAGCATGTGAGCTAACTAGCTACTTGCTTTAAGCTTCAAACATTAGGTGATGGTGAAGCCTTAATAGCCACCTGATTAATTACTTATTTTTCAATTATATCATTGAGGCTCACTAATAATTCAATTGTCTTTTTTCTGGCTGATTACTAATGATACAGTAATTCTTGATTCGTACATTTAGTTCTGGAAGTTGTTAAGTAGATGGATTACATAATGGTGTCTTGAATCCGTTAGCTTACTGCAGTGAATATATTAAAATTCTTCCTAAAAAAAGGTCAAGTTAAGCTAAAGCCTAATGCCCAGGTCCTGTTTATATTATTCTTTTACCAAAGTTGTTTGTCCTGCAAATCACTGGAACACATTTGTTACAGTGAATTGGAACTTGTGGGCTTTTTCTCTATCTCATTATACGTTAATGAATCCTAGCCTTCTCGATCCACAAGATCAGTCAATGAGTTTCAGCCAGCTGACTTGCAAAAGTTACTCACATGGGGCCACCTAATCCATGTTGCGTTATTGTTCCCACGTTTTTATTTACAGCTGACAGTTTGACGACCAAAGACTAAGTCAAAGTCGATTTTCTTCGAGTTTTCTGAAAATGTGAGCGGACATTGGAAAGTGCACATACAGAAGCAGGAGCTGAAACGAATTGGAGTTGGTGACTTCTTTTCATGCCTGGGTATGCTTCAAATTTACAGAAATGTACGCCCATGGGGACTTGTAAGGAAGTGTGAGGTTATCTATTTTGGACCAACTAAGCGTACTTTGTAAACAGTATGAAGTTAAACAGAGTGGATGCCCAAAGAGACTTGGTGGTTCAGGTGCATACATCAATAAAATATCATGATCAGGGACAGAAAAAATCAAGAATGTCAATGGAATGCTGATCTTTATGTCTAGAGAACTGGAATACAAAGATGCAGAAGTTATGCTGCAATTATACAGAACTCTGGATAGACCCCACTTGCTACAATATTTAACTTTTGTGACAACTCCAGGAATAGTGATACTTGATTTTGACAATCTACCCCAGTCAGGTACGATGTTAAACATACATTCCTTAGCCCCTAAGTCCCAAAGTGGAACAAAAACAGGATCTTTGGAGATTTTCAGCAGGTCTGGCAGCGTCAGAGGAGTTAATTTCGTTTCCTGTAATTCATCTTCAGAAGACCCTTCTGAGGAAGGGTCACTATACCCAAAGTGTTGAATTTTCTTTCTCTCCACATAGGGCCTCCTGAGATTGTCCAACAATTTCAGTTTTTGTTTCAGATTTCCAGCTGTTCTTTGATATTTTTGTGAAGCTCAGGCCTTACTCTGAGCTTCTGCCTCAAAGGCAGCAAGACAAACCCATTGCGCCCTGTGATCTCCCATCCCGACTGATCGCAGACATAAATTTGTGACAAAGAGGACAAAGACTCAAAGCCAATGTTCAACAGAGAGGTGACAGATTGAAAGGTGCATAAAGAGATTCAGGCGAGATGCTCTGAGAAATACAAGAGCCCGCAATTACAACTAAGTGACGTTAAAAATCACAACTGAAATTATTAGCCCTTTTTCTACACATTGCAGAGGTGTATTCATTACACAGAGAGAAAGGAAAAGGAAGAGAGTGAGGGAGATTGAATGACTCTCAGAGACTAGCTGGCTCTGATCCAATTTATTTTTTTCTTGCCCCAAGGGGTAGCACAAGACCCTGAGAAAGGCTTTTCCTGGTTGAAGTAGCCTGATTTCAGACTTAGAGCGGTAACAAGTGGCTGCAGGAAAGGAATAACATTACAGATGTCACTCTTCAGGAAGTGGTAGGGACATTAAACCTGATAGAAAAGACTAAGCAACAAGTGCAGGTCAATAACAAACTAACAGGCTCTTTAGATCATATTTCATTATGCTATTGATATTGTATTACATTCAGTTGTGCATAGAACAGTAAATGATCACTAAGTAAATTGCTGTTATTAAGTAGCTTGGATTATAACATTTTAAGAACAAACTGATGCACTGTCAAATTGTGTCTTTCTTTTGCATGTAATTTGTACATTTATTGACATTGACATTTTTTATTTGCTCTCCATGGTTTAATTATTTGTGATTTGAATTTATTCTTGCTGAATAGATTTGGTTCCCTTTTCATTTAATTTCATTCACTCTTTGATTATGTCCTGAACCAATAATTTGGACAAAAAAAGCAGCAATAGAATTTCAAAATGTTGTGTTTTTTTTAACAAATACAGTAACTTGGTTAATTAATTAAATGTTCCTGGAATGGATGGAAGGAGGTACAAAGTAATGAATTTGGTAAAGAATGATAAGACCATAAGACATAGGAGCAGCAGTGGGTCATTAAGACCACTGAGTCTGCTCTGTCATTCAAGGGATCATGGCTGATCTGATAATCATTGTCAAAGAAGTGTGGCGCTGGAAAATCACAGCCGGTCAGACAGCATCTGAGGAGCAGGAGAGTCAACATTTCGAGCATAATCTCTTCATCAGGAATGAGGGGGGTGGCCCAAGGGGGCTGAGAAATAAATGGGATGGGGTGGGTCTGGGGGGAAGGTAGCTGGGAATGCGATAGGTAGATTAAGGTGGGGAGTAATGGTGTTTAGGTCAGAGGGGAGGATGGAGTGTATAGGTGGGAAGGAAGATTGACAGGTAGGACAGTTCAAGATGGCGGTGCCGAGTTGGAAGGTTGGATCAGGGACAGGGTGGGGGGGGGGGGGGGTGGAAAAATGAGGAAACTGGTGAAATCGACATTGATCCCGTGTGGATAGAGGGTCCCAAGACAGAAGATGAATTTAGGTGAGACAGGAGTTGTTGAGACAGATTGAACAAGTTGAGATCATTCTCTGTGGAGAGAAGGCTAATGAGAGGTCCGATCATTTTCAAAATAATGAGTGAGATGCACAGAGTAAATAGAATGAAAGGATATTGATTTTAAATGATTTGCAAAAGAAGAAAGGGTAGTATGAGATAACCTTTTTATTTTGACAGTGTATCCTTAGGATGTGTAATGCATTGCCTGGAAATGTGATGGAGGCAGGTTCAATTGGGGCATTCAAGAGGGCACTGGCTGGTTATTCAGTTAAAAATAAGGGTGTGGAAGGCTATAGGGGAAAAGTGGCAGAGAATCGTGAGGTAGTGATACTCATTTGAAGAGCCAGCAGCGGTACAAGGAGCTGACTGACTTCTATCTGAAGCTGCACCACAACATCCTCACAGAACTGGGTCACCAACTAGAGCAGGACTTGTGACCTGATTGGGTGAGTGGCCATCCTATTTCAGTGACTGTGACGTGGGACATCTTCAATGGGATCTCACAATCCTCAACCTACAAATGCATCAAGGGGTGTTACTGATGCAATTTGTGACGGATCACACTGCTTCATTTCAGTTTCCTTTGGTGAGTTCAGAGATGCAGTCTGGGCTGTAGTTTTTGCTATTGTAGCTGGCTTCCTCCAGGTGCAGGGTGCAAGGGCCCGAACACACATTGTATTGAAAGTATGATATCATAACATGAATTCATGAATGGAAAAGCGTTCATTGCTCAAGTCATCTATGATCATCAGTATCACATCTATGAAATCTGTATCAACTTTTCTGGAAACGGCCATCTTTCGTATTAGAACTCTGAGATTTTTTCTTCAATTCAAGGGCTGGACACTTAACAAGGATGCTTACTGGGAGACAAGGGTGATCGTCTTCAACTGTGGATAATGACTGTTACACAACTCTCTGGCTAAGATCAAGCATGGATATGCTACTGACCATTTCTTCAACCAGGGCCATTGTGGAGCAGAGAATTGAAACACCCATCAGCCATGATTAAATGGCGGAGTGGACTCAATGGCCAAATGGCCTTGCTTCCACTCCTATGTCTTATGATCTTATGGTCTTAATAGGACTTCCAAAGATGCGGTTCTAAAAATTGAATCAGTCTGGAGAGTGTGCCATATACTCACTGCATTCTGTGCTCTGCACAACTGGAGCAGGCAAACTGAGAATTTTTTTTTAGATTAGATTAGATTACAGTGTGGAAACAGGCCCTTCGGCCCAACAAATCCACACCGACCCACCGAAGCGTAACCCACCCATACCCCTACATTTACCCCTTACCTAACACTACGGGCAATTTAGCATGGCCAATTCACCTGACATGCATATCTTTGGACTGTGGGAGGAAACCGGAGCACCCGAAGGAAACCCACGCAGACACGGGGAGAACGTGCAAACTCCACATGTAATGGACGTTGAAGAGCTGGGAGAGCAGCAACAGTAGTCTTCCAGGGAGCAAGACGAGGACATTGAACAAGAGGAGCTTTATCTTCAGCTGATAGAGTGCTGCAATGTCAGACATAACAAGTCAGGTAAGATTAACTGGCACTGGTTTCTGTAGAGGTGAGCTGTGTAGACTGTAAATTTGTTGTTTCTTAACAGGCAATCAATCACGATTTGCTCTCAGAAGCAAATGCAGGCTTTTTTTGTTTGTTTTCATTGTTTGATAGCGGTTAATACTTTCAACCATTTGAAGAATTTGCAGCATATGATGATCCCACTTTGAACAATGAGAAGATGTTCAGCTACTTTGGACTTTAGGAAACGAGTACCACTCCCTTAGACAGGATTCTAAAAATTGCACGGTACTAAGGACAAGTAACCCACGTAGCTTGAGTTTTGTTTTATAACTGCACTTACAATGACATTCAATCAGGCAGGGGATGATGTAAAATATCATTTCTGAGTGTGAGCCTGTCTCAGCTGTGCCACCCATGTGCCTCAGATGTATTTCTGTTTGATTTTCCTCCCATTATACACGCTGGGAAAGAAAGCTCCTGGTTGGCATCACTTGGCATGGTGCACATATGCGTTATAAACTAGCACCAGGATTAGGATTCCTGAAAGGTCCTGACAGTGGTGAGTACCTCTGCCATTGCTTGGCATAAATTTTCAGAAGCAAGAGGGGTGGCTTACACATAATAAAGTGAGCTGTGGAGAATTGCGTGAGATAACTCACCAAGAAAAGCCTTCCATGAAACTCCGTGAAATTTACTCTCAGCTGATTTTTGTAAAATTCAACTTAATATTGCAATTCATTATCAACTATCCCTTAAGAGCATAAATCATCAATTATTTCATGGCATTCCTTCAAAGTCTTAACACAAATACTGTTTAATCTGATCATATGCTGGATGCAAATGAACCTATGGCGAAAGTGAGGACTGCGGATGCTAGAGATCAGAGTCAAGAGCAGGGTAGTGCTGGAAAAGCACAGCAGGTCAGGCAGCATTTGAGGTGTAGGAAAATTGACGTTTCGGGCAAAAACCCTTCATCAGGAATGAGACCCTTCATTCCTGATGAAGAGCTTTTGCCCGAAACATCAATTTTCTTGCTCCTCGGATGTTGCCTGACCTGCTGTGCTTTTCCAAATTAATCTATGTCTGTCTATAAAGAAAAGCCAGGTGGGTTTCACTGTTATTTGTCCCTCAAACAACAGCATAAGGTTAGATTATTCAATCATTTATCTTGTTGTAGAGTATGAGACCTTGCACTGTGCAATTGCCTGCTGTGATTTCTATATTACACAGTAGTTCTATTTCAAAGTACATCATTGACTGCGTAAAATGTTCTGAGTCACATAAATACTAGTTCTTTCATGGACAGATTGAAAACTGAAAAATGAAGGATAAATCTCAAATGTGTAACAATAATATTTGCAATTGTATGATATTTCAACTTCGCAAAATTTGTGCAGGAGGTTCACATGAGTGCCGTTAAACAAAATTTGACACTCAGGGTCACTTAAAGAGATATTGGAACAGGTGGACAATAGAGTGGTCAAAATATAATATCCTTAGTCTCACTGTGTTCTTAAAGAACATTTACAGAGTGTGCTGAGATAAGGAAAACGTTGTCATTATATCAGAACTATCCTACAGTGTCTTAATCTTGCCATGAGGCTGTAAGAGAGACAGCAAGGTCATGTGACATTGTATTACTTCCTGCGATGATGCAGATATTTATGAATCTATTCATTCAGAGATGTTATCACACACTTCTGGAGCAATTTGGACTTGAATCTGTTGCACCTCCAGCCCCCATGATAATCTTTACTGTGCCTCATTCACATACAATGCAGTCAGACTTAATCTCTTACATTAGATTTCCCCCAAATCTTTGATTCTACTTGTTACAGTACATCTCCTAAGTATTTTTTTACAGGGACAATCATTTTAGCAGTTTTAGTAGTCAATCTGAACTTGTTCTCAGCTCCTTTGAAGGGGCTTGGGAATTCAAATCTTCTGCATGGCTTTGTAAACTTTGCTGGGCAGGAAAATAATTGACATTTAGCAATTGGGAACGCATCTGAATCTCTCAACGAATGCAGTATCTCTGGTTTGGCTGACTGTGAAGTTGACTGCTATAGTGCAGCATATTGCTTCTGTGTAGCAAATTTGGAATATTTGTTGTGTCATACCATGCCACTTGAAATTTGAATGAGGTGGGACCATGGATATGATGTCTGTTCTACAACTTAGTCAAAACCAGTTTGGTCTTGAAACAAACCTGTCTCTCGCGGTTGGAGGAACGGTGAGTTGTGAGCTATGTGATCTTGGCATAATTCCACATCTGACTCTAACAGTACTTTTTCCCTCACTCTATCAAGTTTTCATCTTGTACACAAGGCATAACGATATATGGGAAGATAGCAAGTTGCATTTTCCGTCATATTGTCATGAGTAACTCATTTGGTCCCAAATTATTTTGGAATGGATTTGAACAAAACTCCAAGTACAAGTTAAATGCCATTGTTCTTCTTTAGCAATGTTTTCACTGTATACACTACTTTCTCAGTTTTACCATTGGCTTGAGGATATCTTGAGCTGGTGTTATGCACAAATCCAGAAGATTTCATCAACTTTTTACGAAATACCCATTGTCAAATGTAGTCCAATGCCCGAGATTACAAGATTTGGGATTCCAGGTGTTGCAAAGATCTTCTTCTGTGACACATTCATTGCTTCAGATGTGTGACCCTGAAGTTGCTTGACTTTGCTTTTCAAAATCAGGAGCGGGCTGAATAGAGGAAGTAGGGAGCTCTTCCCATACGTAAAAGGAACAGGAACAAGAGGGCATAGATTTAAAGTGAAGCAAGAATGATGTGAGAAAAAAAAATGTTTCACATAGCAAGTAGTTCAGCACACACTGCTAGGAAGCGTGGTGGAGGACAGGCTCAGGTGATGCATTCAAGAAGGCATTGTATGATTACTTGGCTCGAAATAATGTGCAAGGGTATAGGAAAGAAACAGGTTGGCATGGGGTAATGGTGCCCATTTGAAGAGCCAGTGAAGGCACATTTGACTAAATGGTTTCCTTCTATGCCATAACAAACCTGTGATTATTCTGTGACTTTTATCCATTTTGACTTTTATCTACGATTAATAACTTCTTATCTCTATATTTGAAGAATTCCAAACCAAAACACTCCTACGGTCTTCATGGGAAAGGAGATGAAATGAATGATCCTCTTATCTCCCAATGATTAACAGCATCAATACAGTTTGATGTCATCGCCCTCAATGATTTTGAAAGACCTGGTCACCAAATGAAACATCTTTCTCTAGCTCCACATTTTGTGATTTTGGTGCAATTGTTGTATCATATCAGGTCTCAGGAATCTCAGAATGTCCAATTTCTCATCATTAACAATCATATCGAGTCTCAGGAATCTCAGAATGTCCAATTTCTCATCATTAACAATCATATCGAGTCTCAGGAATCTCAGAATGTCCAATTTCTCATCATTAACAATCATATCGAGTCTCAGGAATCTCAGAATGTCCAATTTCTCATCATTAACAATCATATCGAGTCTCAGGAATCTCAGAATGTCCAATTTCTCATCATTAACAATCATATCGAGTCTCAGGAATCTCAGAATGTCCAATTTCTCATCATTAACAATCATATCGAGTCTCAGGAATCTCAGAATGTCCAATCTCTCATCATAAACAAACAAACCATCCACAACGTTGAGAGGTTCTCTTGATTTATTCTGAGGATGGGATTCTGTGGCATGTACATTGGTCATTCTTCAATGCAGGACTTTCTGACCTGAACGCCCTTCTTGCCAGACTTCTATGCTCTAATTTCAGTGTGTTGCTGCGTTGTTGCTGATATAACAGTGTTTTGTTGAGATACAAGTTCCATCTACATTTCCTTGTTCCGGCCTTGCCAAAGGAATATAGAATAAAACATCAGATGGTGTCATTATCCCTTCAGAGTTTGAATCATTGCATTCGTGAAGGCATTTTTGATAATTCCTTATAATTTAAGAATGGCATTAAGATTTGTGGTTTGTTCCTTTCTGGAAGTGAAGACCAAGAACATGACCTGCAGTGTTTTCACTCAGCTGATTTTATTCTCTTCAGAGCTAATTTTCTCTATTCAGACCCTGTCAGTGAAAAGGATGTGTTGTAAACTGGCTTACACTTGCCATCTGTTTGTATTTGAAAGTGAATTGCTCCAGGTCCTGTAGAAAATATGTGTACAGCAATAGCATTATGTAGCTATGGGTCATTGTGAGCGAAAACATCATGTGATATCAACATCTCTTTGACAAGCTGACTAGTCTACCGCTGTTGCTTTGTTCCTGTGACTGTGTGATTCTAAATGCTACCACTTATAAATGTGCACACAGTACTGATAACTAGAGAAGGTGACTGAAGAGGTCTGGTAGCACTGGGGGTAATTTCCTTGCTTCTGAGCCAGAATCTCTCAGTATGAACCCCACTCCAAGAACTGATTGACAAAATAGCTGTGAAACAAAAACAGAAATTGCTGGGAAAACTCAGCAGGGCTCACAGCATTTGTGGAGAGAAAGCAAGGTTAACATTTTGGGCCCTGTGCCTCTTCGTCAGAAACTGATTGTAGCTTGGAAAAGATGAGCATATATGTGCTGGAGATAACGTTGGGGGAGTGGGAGAAGTAAATGATAGATAGAGATGGAGCCCAGAGAGAGAGACAGAGAACAGCGCTTGGGCAAAGGAATGGTAAAGGTCAGCCTGGGAGAATGAATAGTTGCTAATGGGGACCATTAGTAGCTGACAATGGATTAGAAGCTATTGATTCCCCTAGACTGACTTTTACCAGGGGCTAATTAAGGATGTGGGGTGGGCGATCAGGCTGGATGGAAAGATGGTTTATTTATTTATTCTAGGGATGTGGGCTTTGCTAGCTGGATGATGATCTATAGTTGATCCATAGTTGCCCTTGAGAAGGTGGTGGTCAGCTGCCTCTGTGAACTGCTGCAGTCCCTTTGGTATAGGTACACCCAAAACCATAGAATCCCTGCAGTGCGGAAACAGGCCACCAGGCCCAACAAGTTCACACTGACCCCCCGAAGACCAACGCACCCAGACTCATTCCCCTACCCTAAGTACTCAACGTTTAACCCTGATCAATGCACTCAACCTACACATCCCTGAACACTATGGGCACTTTAGCATGGCCAATTCACCTAACCTGCACATCCTTGGATTGGGGGAGGAAACCAGAGCACCCGGAGCAAGCCCACGCAACACAGGTAGAATGTGTAACCTCCAAACAGACAGTCGCCCGAGGCTGGAATTGAACCCAGGTCCCTGGTGCTGTGAGGTATCAATGCTAACCGTTGAACCACCGTGTCGCCCGTAGAGGCCTATAATGGAAGGACTGAAAGAGTGGCAATATATTACCAAGTCAGGTAGTGAGTGTCTTGGAGGGGAACTTGCAGGTGTTGTGCTCCCATCTATCTATGCCCTTAACATTTAGATGATTGTAGTCTTGAGTTTGGACAGTGCTGTACAAGGTGATTGGTCAATTACTACAGTGCATCTTGTGGATGGTACACACTATTTTCTACTGAGTGTTGGTGGTGAACGAGATGAATGTTTGTGGTTGTGGCTCTAATCAATCCAACGGACTTTTCTTGGATGGAGAACGTTTCTTGAGTATTGTATGGCTTGTGGGTAACATTCCATCAAACTCCTGACTTGTCCTTGTAGCTGGTGGACAGACTTTGGGGAGTCAGAGGATATTATTTGCAGCAGGATTCTCCTCTTGTAACCACAACTTTTATATGGCTGGTCTAGTTCAGTATAGGGTCAATAGTAATCCCGAGAATGATGGTAGTGGGATATTCAATGATGGTGATGATATTGAATGTCAAGAGACAATGGTTTGATTGCCTCTTAATGACATGGACATTGTATGATACTTGTGAATATTACTTGCCAGTTAACAGCCAAAGCTTAGATTTTGATCAGTCCTTGCTGCATTTGAACATGGAATGCACCAGTATCTGAGGAATCGTGCATTGTGCTAAACATTGCGCAATTATCAGTGGGATGCAGCCCTTAATGTGCCAACAATTGCCGACCCAAATGGTTTCAGTTGGACTACTGGCAGATGGCACACGCTATGACATTGGTATAGTTGTGTCTGGAGACAGATCAGACATGAAGGACACAAGAGGCTGCCAGTTGGATTTAACAATCTCCCACTTACCCATAAACCCACTGCCAGAAGACCAATAAATCCAGTCCCTTTGAATAAATTGCCTCACACTTGCCAACTCAATGTTACACTTAGTTTGATTTTCCTTGCAAAGGACATGAGAGGCTTAAATATAATTTTAAAAATATATTTATTACATGACTATTTGAAGATAAATATATCTCTACATTTGAAGAAGAATTTTGTTTTCAGTAGCTAGATATTTGGCCACGCACATTGAAAATGATCTACTTGCAATATAATGACACACCCTTTTCAAAACAAGGATAAAGTTGAAAATAATTAATCCAAACATTTAAGGGAGGTGGCCGTTGAACATTATTCTGTCGTCCATCTCTGCTTGAGGGGAGTATACATCTGTTCTCCTCAAAGTCTTACCTGTAGTTTTGGCACAGTCAATGCTATTGGATGCTTTCTCAGTGTATCTTCAGGAGGACCTGTAAATAGTTTAGACTGACCTCCACTCTTTCTTCAGAGGCATTGTATTAGTTTTAACACCTGAGGAATTACCATTACCAAGCCCACCAATGCAAAATAATATCACTTCCTCTTATCTTAGAAACATAGAACATAGAAGAATACAGCGCAGTACAGGCCCTTTGGCCCTCGATGTTGCACCGATCCAAGCCCACAACAATTAATGACTTTTAAGAGCTTCTGCGCTGTGAACAGCATGCAAACAAATACAAATTCAAAGAGAAATGTGAATCTGGAACCTGATTGATGAGCAAAGTGTGAAGCATTAAACTTACTAACAGCGAACACATAAGCACGAAACTTCACCAGTTGGAGCATGAGTGAGCCATTTCACTCCTCGCACATTTTCCACCACTTGATAAGATCGCGGCTAATCTGATGGTAGCCTTCACATTCCTACCTATCCCTTCTCTGATTGACTCCCTTGACCTCAACTCTGTCTTAAAACTGTCTCCACCGGGGAAGAGAAATGCAGACTTGTGTTCTTCTGAAAGAAAACAAGTTCTCCTCAGCTCAGTCTTGAACTGTATTTATAAACCCCTCAATTTTAAACCATATCCCTTAGTTCTTCACAATTCCACAAGTGGCAACATCTTTCCAGCATTCACTCTATCAAATCAAGTCCACTCAGAATCCTTTATATCTCAATGAGATTGCCCTTCACTCTTCTACGTTCTAAAGGATACAAAATCAAACAGTCCAATCTTTTCTCATAAGATAAATTCTTAATTTGATCAAAACCTCTCTGCACTGTTTCCAATGCAATTATTATTCTTTTCTTAAATTACACGTAATTCCTAAACTCTTTGCCTTTTGAAGAGATTGCCAACTATCAAAAGGAAAATTGTGCAAAAGAGCAATTATATATATTCACCTACAGAAAATGTTTTAAAAATCTTATGTTTGCACACAGCTTCTAACATAATTTTCATGATAAATTTTGATGTACAGTTCTAATGGAAACTGTCTATGTAAACTTGTTACTTTACAATAATATTATTGCCCCTGTAGAAGTGCTGAAACATTATCATTGGGATGAAGCTGAAATTGTAGGGTGACAAATCAATCTTGAATCTGAATGTGGAAATAGTAATTTAATAGAAATTTAAAAGTAAATGACAGCACAGAGTATGAGCTTTAAATGGGATTGAAATGAGTCTACACAACCTGATCCTAATTTATATCATGTCATCTCTAAATTTGATCTTACCATTCTGTGCACAATGTCATGGGAGGTTAGCAATAGTAATAGGTCAGCAAATGCTGAAATCTGTACACTTATCACAATCTCAGGGAAAAGTGTCCACATTTGGTGGCAGTGTCATGTGATAAAACGATGCATGTCTTCAGTAGAAACTGGTACCTCTTCTCCACAAGTTCAAGGTAGTGGTCACTTTGATCAAATGGTTGCATTGACTAATACTGTGGTAGATTGTATCTGTGACGGGTAGATTGGTGAGGATAATATCAAGTAACTTCTTCTCACATATTGGTTCTGAACCTGTCACGGACCTAATATGACTTGCTATGTCTTTCAGGCCTCAGCTATATCATTCAGTGTGGAGTAATTGAATGATGTTTGGTGATGAATAATGAGGTTGTCCACTCAGAAAACAATCTGCATCATTGTGTCCTCACTGTTTCTTCTGCATGAGGTGGACTTGAGGATATACTGTTCAGCTGACGGAGCACAGGAGATGATAATCAGTTGGAGGTTGCCCATTTTGGCATGATGGTATAAAACCTCACTAAGTTAAAAAGTTAGTGTTGAAAATTCCCAAAGCTGCTCCTTACTTGATACCACACTGGAAGTTCTATCCTGCTGGTGGAACATGACATAACCAGGGACAGTGATGAGGAAGTGAGATATTGTCTAAAAACGTACAAATCTATAAGTATGATTATGTCAGGCTATTTGCTGGTCTGTGGGACAGTTCTCTCAATCTTCTCACATGCCTCCTGATGTTAGTGAGGAGAAATTTGCGTGATTGACAGCCTTATAATGTCCAGTCAAATTGTCCATGATTTTTTTCCCTGTTAATGGATATTTTCATCACAATTTGGTACAACTAAGTAGCATGTTTGGCCATTTCAGAGCAAAGAACCCATTTAGCATGGTGCCACATAATATGTGGTTTGGTGTCTTTAATGTGAAGAGTGAAGTTTGCCCACTCCAGGCATGTGAGATATTCATGAGTGAGACTAATTTCTGTATACTTCCAAACTCATTATCAGTTATTGGGAACACAGGAGCAACTGTAGGCCATTCAGTCCTTTCAGCCTGTTCCTCATTCAGTGTGATCATGGCTCATCAAACATGTGTATCCCCATAGCAATTTATGCCATTGGACATCAAAAATCTATCAATCTCTACCTTAAACATATTCTGAGTCTGAGCTCCCAGAACCCTCTGTGGTTGTAAATTCCAATGATTCACAATCTTCCAAGCTAAAGGAAAATCTCTTCTTCTCAGAGCTAAGTGGGATCATTTTTAATGGGCTTATTTTTAATTTGCGTCTGCTCCTACCTAAGACGTTTGCATCAGACTGAACTACCTCACTTTCAAACCACGCAGAATTCTACCATATTGTGGTTTCTCATCCTTAATTGTTTATTCTCAACAAGATTATTAATTAGTCCTTTTTCATTACACAGTACTAGAACTAAAATAGCACGTCTCTAGTTGGTTTCATGATATAATGCTCTAGAAATCCATCCCTAACATAATCCAGAAGTTTCTCCTCCTCAGCTTTATGCTTATGTGCTTTTTGCCAATCTATCTGCAGATTGAAGTCACCCATGATAACAATGTGGCTCATGGGACATGGTTCCTGTTATTTTCCAGTTAACACCATGCCCTATACTATCATTACAATTTGGTGGCCTATAACTCAAAATCAGTGCCTGATGCCCTTGCGACTCCTTAGTTCCATCCAAACAAATCTCATGGTACTAAGATCCTCAGAAGTGAGATCCTCCCTTGCTAAATTACTGACCCCATTCCTTATTAACCATATGACTCCACCTCCTTTACTTTCTTGTCTGTCATTTCTAAACATTGAATACCTTTGGATATTCAGTTCCCAGTTGTGATCACCATGCAGCCGTGATTCTGAAATGGCACATAATCAGAGAATATCTGTTTGATGCAGGAGCAAATTGTGTGGTGCTAACCCGTCTGCCAGATGTTGAACCCTGTCGACTCTATTCCCATGTGGCCTCCTCATAGGCATTTTGTTTTTTGTTTTAATTACATGTTGCAATTATTCTCTCTAAGGAGAAACATGAGATCAAAGTGAAATCCATCAGTGATCTTTTAGCCCAGGTTTGATGAAGTATTGAATGTCTTATTGATATGCCACTATGTTTGCCTTGAAGCCCACCAATGTGAAAATCCATGTTCTTTTGATCAGCCAGCTGTTTCTGGACACATTTGATCTCTTGTTGCCTTATTCAAATCACCAACCTTGAACTCCTGTGTTCTTTTCTCCTTCCAGTGCACCATAGACGTGCTGATACATTGGGAGTCCAACCTCTGTCTCTCTTTGTCACTGTGTTGCTGAGTGTAGTATGAATTGCACGCATGTTATTTGAGATGGCAGTAATATTTTCTGTCAGTAGAAGGTTCACATCAATATGATCGGCAAAATGTTGAAATTAAAGGAAACCACTTCTTCAGAACGTTTACATCCTCAGATATATTCTCCATTGCACATTTGTAGCAGCACTACATAAGTGGCAGTTTGTATCATTAGCTAAGGTGAGGGGTGGGGTGATTGTTCATCAGCTCACTTGACTTAATGGCTAATGTAGTGCAAAATAAAATCGACAGCAAACCTGACCAAACCTCTTAGTGGGCTGTAGTAGTTCATGAATGTTTCCTCCCTTGCTTTACCCTAAGCTTGTGAAGTGGCTACCTTTAATCTATACTTAACCACTTGTGTCTCTCTAATGGAAAGAGAGGCCTGTGATCCTTTCTGGATTATGGCACCTTTGTTTTTATATCACTAACCAAACCTTGTCCTCGCTGTTCTCATTCTGTTTGGAAAAGGAATGCACTTAATTGCACAATGTTTTCGCGAAATATAAAACAATAAAATTAATTGGCAATCACATGAATATTCATCTCATGAAATGTAGAATATTACTGCATAGATTGAAAAAAGTGAAAAGATGCCTTTCATATGATAGGAATCTTAATATGGGAAGACTATTTTATCGATCAATTTGATGGGATATTAACATACTGAGTGGAAAACTAAGCTATTTCCCATGATGTATCTGAAAGGGTAAATGAATGTTATGTTCGCTATGGTTTGGGCCTCATGGCTTTAACTACACTTTGTGTCTTGCTTTATTCTCCACCTACTGAGCAGGTGTCTTCTGTATATTCTGTCTTGCACCATCCACTGTCATTAATCGAGATAAAAGTCAATAATCTTTACTGTTAGGACACTAACTCGGGTTTTCTTTTAATATTGCATGACTCTCATGATTAAATGTATCTGAATAACAAGTTGATACCAGCCACATTATTTAAAGCTGCTGATTTTGAGAACTTCCAAGATCACTTCAACCACATTTGTGTTCAATATTATCAAGTCTAGATGAATTGGAAGACAATGTGGCTCATACCTTTTTCCCATCTCATGAAACACAATGGTGTTATCATGAGTAACAGGCAAACATTGTGAATACACTGGGGTCTGATTAGTTAGAATGACCGTATTTGTATGCTGGCATTTACATGCCTATCCATCATCTCTGTGTAGAAGTTACAGGATTATGAGGTTGAGCATCATTTATGACAGCAGTGAAAACTGGGATAGTTATTGTGAAGCAAATGTTTATGCTGATGCTCCTCACTGATTATCCTTTGCATTTGTGAATTTTGTTTTGTTTGTGACTGGAGTTAATAGGATGAAGCTGAAGGACGAGTATCTTATCCTGAATTGTTTGCAGGTTATCTGGGTGGAGGTCATGGACAAGTTATCTTGCACTGTTAGAAAAGTTAAGTTCTTTCGCACTATTACTACTGTTCAGATGGAGCATCAATACAACTGTCTTCTCTGGTAATTTCATGCCTGGATGTGGCATTCTGGCAGGTGCAGCTCATGTGTCCCTTGCGCGCCTCTGGGGTTGAAACTTCCAACAACTGCACAATGCCATTGGCATGAATGAACTTTCTGGATTTCTACAGCTCCAGTCTTCAGCTTTATCTGGAGCCTTGTCTCAATAGGCTGATACAATTGCAACATTTAAGAGGCATTTGGATGGGTATATGAATAGGAAGGGTTTGGAGGGATATGGGCCACGTGCTGGCAGCTGGGACTAGATTGATTTGGGATATCTGGTCGGCATGGACGGGTTGGACCGAAGGGTCTGTTTCCATGCTGTGCATCTCTATGACTCGATGACACTATGACATGGTCATTACATCTTCGCCCTTCTCTGAAGCCTCTGTTGAAGCTTGGTTTCTAAAACTGGTTCTAACTGGTTATACATGAGCTGTCAACTAATTTGTATGCTATAGCCAGTATATAGTAGCATCTGTAAGTGTTAATGTCTGGGACTGTGCAAATAGCCATTCCCATAATGATGATATAAGATATCCCGTGACTGTGCAACATAGAGGCAAAATTAATATGGCTTCTTCGGAGTAAGACTTGCCTGTGCAGAGTTATATATGGCGATTAGAACATCAGAGCAGGAATCGGCCATTCAGCCCATCGGGCCTGCTCTACCATTCTAGATCATGGCCATTCTCCCACACTATCCCTAAATCCATTGACAGTCTTAGTAGATGGAATCCAGCAAACGTTGTCATGAACTGACTTGGAGTCTGAGCTACCACAGCCCTTTGGGGTAGAGAACTCCAAGGATTCACCACTCTCTGAGTGAAGTCATTGTTCCTCAACTCAGTCCTAAATGGCTTACCCTTTGTTCTGAAACTGTGTCCCTTTGTTTCTACACCCCACAGCTAGAACAATCCTTTCGGCATCTTGTCCATCCATCCATTTAAGAATTTTGTAAGTTTCTATGAAAGTCCTCATTATTTCTTCTAATTCCAGAGAACTCAGACCTGTCCCTTCAATATATCCTCATGAGACAGTCCTATTATCCCAGGAATGACTGAGGTGAAACTCTGCAGCAATGTTTCCTTTAGGCAAGGTGACCAGCGTAGTGATTGTAACGAGGTCAGCTGGGTGGACTTCATAGAACATGAATGCATGTGTTGGGGCTGTTATTCTGGTCCAATCAGGGAACTCTGGCTGACAGAAATAAACAGGAGTGTCACACCTGCACACACACAAAGAAAAAAAATAATAAACAGGGGATTTGTGGTCGTGTGGGGGTAAGAAAAATAAAACAGGAGTGTCGGAAGTTCTACTCACTCTGAGAGCTGGCTCTGAGGGAGCTAGACCAGTGTTTAAGGACTCTCCTCTTGATTGTATCAACTGGAGGGGACTGATTCTGGGATTGGCTGGTCCACAGGCAGTGCATGGAAAAAAAATAAACAGGAGTGTCAGGAATTCTGCTCACTCTGAGAGCTGGCTGTGAGGAAACCGGATAGTGTCAAGGACTCTCCATGTGTAAATAAAGGGTAACTTGGTGCTGGGATACCAGCCTCTGTGGAGTAATTTCAACCAGAACTGCACACCATACTCCAGATTCTCTTTCACCAATATTCTATATAATTTGCTTCCCTTCTTAAATTCTCTGGTGTTAAAGTCTAAGATACTGTTTGCCTCTAAATTGCTTGCTGCACCTGCATGTTAGCTTGCAGTGACTTGTGAACAAGAACGTTTAAGGTTCGTTTGGACATCAACACTTACCAGTCTCTTACCATTTAAGAAATACTCTGCATCTTGTTTCCTCCTACCATATGGATAACCTTACATTTATCCATATTACACTCCATCTGACATGATCTTGCCTGTTCACATAGTCTGTTTAAAACCTCTTGAAGTTTCTTGTACGCTTCTGAAAACTGACATTTACATCAGGTTTCGTATCATCTGTAGAAATGTTACAATTGCTGCCTACATCCAAATCATTGCTATAGGTTGTGAACAACTGTTGCTCAAGGAATAACTTTTGCAGAACCTCACTAGTCAAAGTATGCCAACCAAAGAGTTATCCAAGATTCCTCTTCTCTGCTTTCTCCTGCCTCTATGCTAGTAGATTGCCCATTATCCAATGTGCTCTAATTTTGTTTATTAACCTCTTGCTTGGGATTTTATCAGAAACCTTCTGAAAATTCAAATATACAATATACACTGTTCCCCTTTAATTAACTCAATTATAATGCCTTCAAAAGATTCTTGTCAATTTGTCAGGCATGCTTTCCCCTTCACAAATCCATGTTGACTCTGTTGAATCAGATAATCATTTTTTAAACATTCAATAATCACATCCTCCATAATAAGTTTGAGTATTGTTCTGTCATATTGATGTCAGATATATGGTTCCCTATTTTCTCCCTCCTTCCTTTCTTAAACAATGTTACATTTAAAACATTCCCACCTGCAGCCAATGTTGTAAAAATAAAAGAACTTTCACAGAGATCATCAGTGTACCCATTATCTCTGCAGACATCATTTTTAACACTCAAGGGTGAAGTTCATTAATATCTAATAAATCACTTATTGTTTGAACTTACCAATAGCTGAGTAAACATTCCAAAGCTAGATTACTCAACACACAACCGATAGGGGAATGGGAAGTAGCTTTGAGGATTGTTGGCTGATTTTCCTCACTTTGGCAATGGTCTTGGAGTGAATGCAGCTTCAGGGGTTATCCCAGTGACAAGCTTGTTGGCCCTGAATTTGGCAAACCAAATGCATCTGTTTGAGCCCTTGTTCTTAAAGAATTCTGGGTAGATGCCATTGATGGTGGCAGCTTTCCCAGATTTGATGCTCTCATTTTTAAACTTCAGGATATCCCATGGCATCCAATGAAGTAATTTTGAAATATCATTATGTTGTAATGTAAGAAACATGGGAGCCAATTTACGCAAAGCAAGATTAAAAAAATGCACTTGTGATGACCGTACATTAGGTATATTTATTTTGTTTAAAGGACAAATAGAGCACATGGGATAACTTCTATGATCATCTTCCAAACTGTCTAATAGGATGTTTTGTGTTCACTAAGTGGTTTGATCCACCTGTATTAATTATTTATTTGGTGTTGTATAGTTTGATTCCACAAATTTATCTTTAAACCTTTTTAAAGACCTGTTTTTTGAATATTTATCCACTTGTCTTTAAAAATTTTGATGAGATTTATTACCATCATTGCTTGTCATAATGGATTCTATCTCCTAACAAGAGTGTAAGTGGGGTGAAAGAAACCTCTTTAGTTCTACCTTGTTGTTCTGTCCATGGAGACTGTACTTGATATGTTGAGAATAACTGAAGGATCTCTAATTACAACTGACCATCGGAAATAATTTGGCATCAACTCTTTCACCAGAACTCCTTATAGTTTTGAACACTCACATAAAGTATTCTCTGATATCATGTTGAACATCATGCATAATTTTAACCTGAATCCTTTCTCTGTTGTTGTGATCTTTTTATTTCTGCATCTCGCATCAGTTTCACTATTTTCACTGGTGTGTTGAAGCTTTGTTTTAGGTTGACTTTCCTTTTTAATATTATTCAACTACTTTCAGATATTTGACCAAAGTCACTTGTTATACTATGTTATTGATTCGTAACCGACTCTGTTTACATGGGGTAATATTCAATAAACATTGGTTTCTGAATTGTTTCTGTATGGTTAAGTTCTGCCCGTGCAGGTTCTGGATGTCAAAGGTATAATTTACAACTTGTCTTATTTATGATATTATTATGTGACAAGTGAGAAATTTGCTTACGGCTGGAATATGGGCACACACCTCAGATCTACTCAAATAAACACAGAGAATGCTGGAGAAACTCAGCAGGTCTGATAGCATTAAGGGAGAGAGAAAGCTTTAACCTGAGGTAAAATTTCCAGCCTGGTATGTTTCTCAGTGTTCTGAAAAAGTCATACCAAACTTGAAACATTACCTCTGTTTCTTTCTCCATAGATGCTGCAACACCTGTTGAGTTTCCAGAGTTCTTCCCATTTGTTTCAGTTTTCCAGCATTTAAGGTATTTAGCCTGAGATCCATCTAATATTGTCCATTGTATTTCATTAATGGGAGGGGACAGACACTTGTTGGGGGTCCTCAACCAAGTCAACAATGAAGTTCTTGCAAATCTTGGTCTGTACAGTATTTAAAAGGGAGGTATGGGATTTGGAAACTGGAGAGTGACTACGGGAAGATAGATGAAGGTGATTGATGGAGAAATTAAAATATAGGAAGTCATTGAACCAATTGTGCAGCAAGTATGCAAACTCCCATAACACTTAACACCACATTCAGACACGTGTTCATAGAGTAATTTAAGGCAAAGAAGAATTAGCATAGCATCTGGCTAATGCTAGCTCTTTGTGGAACAATCTCAATCATCCCATTCTTATGCTCCTTCCCTGTAGCATTGCAAATCTATTTGTTTCGAATACCAATCCAATTTCCTTTTGAAATCATTCAAGATTATTTTATCTGCCATATGCATGGACAGTGCTTTCCATGTCTTTACCCAGTTGCTATTTTAAAAATTAAACTTCCTCAATCTCTTCCTAACCCAGCACTGCCATTAGACAAGTCTCCTCTCTATTCACCAGAACCTGCTTAACTGGTGCCAGCGCAGGAAAATAGTTTTTTGCCTTCCTTTCAAGAGTACCTCACGATGAAGGTGCTCTCTCATTTCACGCTCAGCCTTGGCAAACTTTATCAGTGGCGTTTCAGTGGCATTGTGCTGGCACCATGGAAGGTTTGACATCTATCTATAAGTAGACAGCAGGGCTGGAGGCTAATTCTTATTGACCATTCCAGGATGACTACTGCCATTGTACTACTGCCTGCCCATATGAGGTTTGGACCCATGACTTTCCTCGTGCCAGATAAATCCTAGCCAAGGAATTAACAAGAAAAATTCATTATTTTTGCAGACAAAAATTATCCAAACAGATACCACTGATTTATGTTTCCAAACTTCAACCCTTTAAATCGAATTACAAACTCAGACATAGTGAACCTTTACAGCTGAAATACTTTTGCACAAATTAAACTTTTACGTTCTTGACATCGAGACTATACCTTGTCAAAAGTACAATTAGTCTACTTGCTCTCAAACCTAGAGCATTGCATTTAACGTGTGTTTATTTGCTGATTTGAACCTGGTAGATATTTTCTTTTGTAGAAAATACAAAAATATTTTCTAAATGCAGACTGTTCTTTTCTGAAAGTATACGCAGTTAATCAACCATGTATCACAGTGAAGAATTAATTATAGACAATGGCCAAAGGCCAGAACTGTGCTATGCATCATGTTGGATACTCTAGATAGTTGTTCCTTACAGTATAACTGTTCTTGTTTTACAGCTAAATCAGAATTACAGGAATTTCATGGGATATCCTAGAGCCAAACTGTTCCAGTCAGCTGTTCTAAGTCAGTCATGTCCATAAGACATAAGCAGAAAAAGGCCTCTCAGCCCATCTGATCCATCTTTGGATTATGGATAATCGAAGGCTGGTGTTTCCTCACAAGCATTCTATGGATTGTTTATTCTTGCTCTTTAATCTCCCTGAAAATTCTCTGTTTTAGCCTATTTCAGTGCCCATGATATGCTTCCTAAGACTATGTTCATTGTTGTTCCTTGGTCAATTCACAGAGAATGGTGAGAGAGAAGGGACTGCAGCATTACTGGCTCTTCTTTTTTCAGAAATAAATCATGCTGGAGTTTTGCAGTAGCAAATTTAGTACCCGAGAGAAGGGCCTAGACTTTTGCTACCGAGGCGGTTCAGTCGAATCAGAGAGTTTCCGGGAAGTAGATCATCGGTAGTCGTGGGGGTCAGATGAGTGCTGAGGTGGGCTGGTTGTAAGCAATGCTTTAATTCTCTGGGACTTCATCTCAGTTCTAATGAATTCAGTTAATCCCCTCACACTTTTTCACCCACGCCTGCCAAAATGGCTCCTCTTATCTTCTATGGTAACTCAATGCCAACTCATCCTATCCCCTCTGCCACTCAATGCCAGTCTCTGCTTCCTGGCCATGCCTCATGTCTGAAAGATATGAGTTTCCATTTGTCCTCATTGTGCACACTTGGCTGACAGCCAAATCAACGGAAACCTGAGCCCAGCTGGGATCCTCTTTAAACTTAGATCCCTACAGTGTGGAAGCAGGCTATTCAGTCCATACCAACCCTCCAAAGAGCATCTCTACCTATAACTCTGCATTTCCCATGGTTAATCTACCTAGCCTGCACAACTCTGGATGTTCAATTTAGCATGGCTAATCCATCTAATCTAGACACCTTTGGTCTGTGGGAGGGAACCCACAGACACACAAGGAGAATGCACAGCTAGTTGTCTGAGCCTGGAATTGAACCCATGACCCTGGTGCTGTGAGGCAACAATGCTAACCACTGAGTCACCATCCCATTCAAGTGCCAACCATTTTGCTTGATTAACATCGCTAAGCACTTATAGTTCTTTCTGTGATCTCCTTCGTCAATTTCTCATTGCTTATTTGGGAACAATTTGAAATATTTGAAGCCTCTAAAATTGATGCTTGAATGATCTACCTGATTGGCCATCTTACAGCTTTGCAACTTTCTTTCCAACTTAATTTCAGAATGGGTATTTTCTTCTCAACCATTGTTATTAACTAGTTTATTACTTATATGCATAATGCATGCTGTTAGAATAGAAATAGAAAGACATGATTTAGCATTGAGTATATTGAGCACATGGGCCATTGGGACTAGTGGGGAAAATGTTAGCATTGAGTTGGCACAGATGGTAAGAGGGTATATGGAAAATGTCAGAGGGGTATGGACAAGACATTTTGCATTTACCTTTTCAAGGTTTCCTGAATCCAGGCTGTGAGCATCCATGGAACATGGTTCACAAAAATAATGACCTGATTCCATTACAAATGTAGCAATTGGGAAAAACCTATTCTCACAATTGGCTAGGTCAGGAGTCCAGCAGATGTGTTTGCTACCCACAGCCTTATTCCATGATGAAAATAATGCTGCTGTTGTGAATCGTGTAGGAATTGCAAAATAAAGCACCTTTTCAAACTATTTTTATGTAGTTTATTAAATCATGAGGGACATGGATAGGATAAATAAATAAGGTTTTTATTTCCCTGCGATGGGGAAGTTCAAAACTAAAGGCCATAGGTTTAAGATGAGAGGGGAAAGACATAAAAGGGACCCAAGAGGCAATCTATTCACAGAAAGGGTGATGCGTGTATGGAATGAGCTGCCGGAGGAAGTGATGGCAGCTGGTATAATTACAATATTTAAAAGAAATCTGGATGGGTATACAAATAGAAAAGGTTTAGAGGGATAAGGGTCAAATGCTGGCAGATAGGAATAGATTTATTTGGGATATCTGATCGGCATGGATAAGTTGAACCAAACGGTTTGTTTCCCATAAACTCAATGACTCTAAGATCGTCACAACCCTGTGAAAATGGAGCCAAAGGCCTTGATTTAGCATTCCATCTAAAAGATATCAGTGGTGTGGTCCCATTGTGTTCCACTAATTTGTCCATAATTGAGAGCATCCTTGCAGAGATTTACCCTGGAATTGCCAACACTGCCTCAGTGCCATATCATTCACATTGATAATACAGTTACATTCTAAGCATGGCTGTTGAGCACAGCACCAAGCTGACACAATGTAAAAAAAAAGCCAATTTATCAGTGGGTCTGACAGTAAAAGCTTCCTCAAATGAACTGGATAAAATGTTCCAAAAACAGAAAATGCTGGAAAAGCTCAGCAGGTCTGTCAGCATCTGTGAAGAGAAATCAGAGCTAACATTGACCAGACCCGAAATGTTAACTGTAATTTCTCTTCACAGATGCTGCCAGACCTGCTGAGCCTTTGAAGAAATGTCTGTTTTTGTTTCTGATTTACAGCATCCGCAGTTCTTTCAGTTTTTATTCAACAAAATGTTAGCCGGATACCTTGTAGAATTTTCCATAACTTAAATGTTTTATTCCCTTAATTTCTGTTTCATGTAGAGCTGGAGCTTGAATGTTAATTAACATAAAAATCCTAAATTGCCTTTTTATAAGACATCTGTGCTAATAAATTAAAGATGACATTGATGTCTGCTCTGATGCCCAAGATTTAATGTTAAATGTTGCGTGCTAAAAGCTAACCATAATACTAAGAACTAGCACCAAGAGGCTACTTACTTCAATTGAGACAGTGGTGCTTATCTGTCGTACTCAATGCATTATGATGTAACGTGACTAACTGATTGGTAAATTCGTAAATATAGAATACAATTATTAATAGTGTCATTGTCTTTTGTGCTTAAGTATTTTCAGGAGCAGAACATCACTTAACAACAGCTCCACTATATACGTTCTGTGTTTTTTTGTGAAGAACGATGATTTTAAAGTGCATGTACTGTTCATCTTTTCATTAATGCAGGTGCTGGGGAGCTAATGCGCGGGTTTGTGTGAATAGGCCAGCTCTCAAACAGAAACCGGAATCAATTGAATGGCTGCAAGGTTTAATTGGGAAGTTAAACCTGCCTCAAGTGAATCTTATCTATTCACAGCATTCACTAAAATGATTACAACCAGAATTAATGAAAATCTAGAGGCAAACAGCAGTACCTAGTATGGTAATGTTCTATGGCCATGAATAGGTATTCTTATGCTATGAAGTGGAGGTTGACCACCTTCTGATATCTAAAGCTGAAACACCCAGAGAGGCTCACCTCATCTCATAACCTGATAAAAGAAATGTGAATGTGATATAACCTACTCTCACCTCCCAATCTGTTATAAAGGAGTGGTTAAACAAAATGAAAACTTTACACTCACTCTATAACCAATAAGCAACAATTTATTTATCTAGCTCCAACAGTGAGTAAATTAACAGAACCACTAACAAACCAAAAAGTTCCTGTTCAACTACTAACTATTCCCGAATAAAACAAAATTCTTATCATATGCTGATCCAATAAATACAAAAAAAATTAGGATGTGGTCTCTCAAAATTACAGCCTAGATACATCTCCTGGAATCCTCCGCACTGTCTCCACTGATCTTATTTCAGGAACACCTCCTCCATCGAATTCTTGCGTCAGGAACACCTCTCTCTATTGGATTATTGTGTCAGGAGTATCAACTAATCTGATGGTGGTTACTTGGAGAGCTAAGAGAGCTAATCTTTTCAGATGGCATTTTGGTTGCTGCCAATTCTCCCCAAATGCCCTCTTTTTGTATACCCTTGATGACCTATTAATTTCTTTACAATCGGATTGGTTCTCGGTTGTCAAAATCTTCAGATTTAAATTTAATTGGTTTTTAGTTTCTTAGTGCCTGGTTTAAATTAATTGGCTGATTTTCAAACTGAGTGCCTTGCTAACGAAACAAACTACTGCCTGGGGTTTGAACCACAAAAGTCTTTTGATACAATGTTTCAATTTCAAGAGCACTCCGTGCACCTGTACATTTCTTTTTAATTATAAAAAACACATCATCTTTTAAAGGGAACACACACTCATCCTCCCTATCATTCTACAAACATCAAATTCTCACATCCTGCCTTGCAATCCACAAATACTGGACCCAACCTCACAATAGTTCACAAACTTGAACGGGAAGTATGCAATCCCTCATTGTGAAAGACAACAACATGTTACTCAAATGGACAACACAAAGTAACTGGAATGCAGACACTATGCATTAAATTTGGTGGTGGAATGAAGGATGATGTGGAGAAGGAGGAACGTTATTTCATATCAGTATTTAATTTGGCTGTCCCGGAAGAAAATCAGTTTGAACTGTTTGTGTCTTGTCACCTACTGTTCAGAGTGTGTATGCAATGTTTCTAATAATCTAAGTATTTAATCCTGAAATAACTCCACAGATGCCGGCATCCTGTCACCAAGTCACCCTTTATTTACACATGAATATTGTTTGACACTGGTCCTGCTTCCTCAGATCCAGCTCGCACAGTGAATAGAACCTCTGACAGTCCTAGTTATATCTGTCAGTCAGGGCTCCCTGATTGGACCAGATTAAAAGCCTCAATCAGGGAATTCCTATTTTATGAGGCTACCTGGCTGACCTTGTTACAATCATTAAATCTCTCCCCCTCTACTTTCGGGGACGTAGGCCTATTTTGTTATTGTAGCCTGTCCTGGGACTTTTGCACCAGATGCGATTGCTCCGACCCAGCCTCAGATATGGGCATTGTGTCCCAAATGTATCTTGCACTCAGAACATCTCGGAAGAAATTCATCCTCTTCTTCAGGTGGTAAAGACATTGAGGCTGAGACATCTGCCTTGTTCATCTCAGACTCCGAGCTTTCTTTGACATGAGTTGGGGGATAAGAGTCCAAGGTTTCTAACAGTCTTTCCAGGTGCTCTGACAGGCCATGTATCTTTTGCTCCTGCCCCATTTGCGAATTTACAGCTTTCATGCGGTCCACGTGCATGTTCAGGGCCTCCTCACCTCCCCAAACTTTGTACGTCACGGGATCCTGACCTCACAATGACAATGCCTCTTACCCATTCAGGGCCATTTCTGTGGTTTTGGCACCAAACTTGGTCTTCTGAAGTAAACTGTCTCTCTCGCTTGGAAGAGTCTAATGTCTGGCATTGGCATTCCTAACGCTGTTTCCCCTCAACCCCAACCCCTCCACCACCACCAGGCCTGGGCAGATCAGATTTAACCTCATGAGGAGCCTGCTGCTCATTAGTAATTCTGCTAGAATTATTCCTGTGGTTGCATGAGTTCAAATAGGAAACGCGATATATTCTATGAGGTCCACCTGGCTGACCTTGCTGTAAAGATGCAGTCATATTTACAATGACTTTCTCATTCACAGTGGAGTTCTGATGTGTGCAAAATCAAGAATCTTTCCTCCCTTAAGTCTGGTGGATATGAATTTGGGATTATTCTAAATATACCAAGAAAATACAGCAGCTATGTGGCCTAGTGGGACTGAATAGTCTGGTGTACGTTGTGGATGTGATCAGTTAAGGAGCTGAATACAATTTAACATTTGAAAGTAACAGTAACCAATTTTTTTCTTTAAGGAGCTAAAAATCTGTATTCTAAACAACCAGGACATTGTTATTTAGTGTTCAAAGTAAAAGAAACAATGCTACACATTGAAATGGCTCATACCAATCCATGAAATATGATCTTTTATTCAGGTCAAATTGCCTTGAATTTGAATTCAAGAAGAAACCGTACATTTCACAAAGCTTTTCACTGTGCCTTGGTACACATGACAATAAATTCAATTCAATTCAGTTCATTCTTTTCATTTACAGTATAGCCATAACAATATAGCAATTGTTACAGCAATACACCAGAGATGACGTTACAAATTTCTAAAGAAGTCATGGGGCTGGAATTACATCCCAGGGGTGGATGGTAGGAGCTGAGAAATTTCTCTCTCAGCATGTCTGCTTCAGGAGAAAGTACCAGAGAATTGGTGATTGTCATTTTGGGAGCAGGTAGCAAGAGGAATAAGACACAGCATCTACTATCAAAATTCAGATACAGCCACTGGTGATATATCAGGTGTAAAAACAGATTGTTCAGAAGGTCTACCTCCATGATTTGAGCCTTTCTCTCAGTTAAAGTCAAATCAATAAAGAAGATGATTCATTAACCTGGCACAAAGATTTAAGATAAGAGGCAGGAGGTTCATAGGGGATTTAAGGAAGAACCTTTTCACTCAGCTCATTGCCTGAAATGATAGTAAAGGTGGCAACCATCACAATATTTAGATAAGCACTAGAAATTATATAGCATACATGGGTACAGGGCAAGGTTTTGTTTGGGACTTGAGTTGATAACTGTTTGATGACCATCACAAACACAACGCCTGAAGGACTTCTTTCTTATTCTATGTTCTATGACAATGAATCTGATTTAATAAAAAAGACACTTTGCCCTTACACCTTAAACTCCAGTGTATCCCATAAATTCACATCCCTAATCCATATCAAATCATGCCATCTCCTGCCCCCAACAACTTATCATAGCTCCTCATATCATCCATGACAAGGTATGCCTCTCCAACCATCCCATCAGCCCCTGTACCTTCCATGCCAATCTACGACACTTTCATTGCCATTCACACACAACACACACTGTGCAGAGCCAATAAACCTTGTCCTAACTGTACAATATTTGAAAATTTCTCGATTATAGTAATTCATTCATAATTTCCTCTTTTCTCTCATAACAGTTTCACTCCCAGGACGTAGTTAGCTATTTGGCCAGACCATGAGCAGTCCCAGTGGATGATTGACCAAAGACAAGCCCAGGGACGATGTGTGGACTGTTCTTATGACTGAGGTACCAGACACTTTTGACAGACAGCTGTAGCCCCCTGGCTGGACTGAGGACTAGCCCACCCTCCCTCCAACATGGTCAGACGTTTGAATAAACATGCAGTGTTTGCTGCACAGGCAACTGGCACATGTTGTTGCCGTACTGATAGATTTTAGGTCTCTCTAAAGTAATATGCTGACAGAAATGGCATGAGGTGTTGGCAAATGTCAGTGCCCATGTATGTGGAGAAGGGATATGTGCAGCCAGTGCCAGGGAACATGTCCTGAGATACCATTTGGTACTGAACACCAAGGGGGCTTCTTGCATCCAATAGCGATTTGAAGTCACCACTCTCTGTTGAGAATTTGCGAAGTGTAGCTTCTTTCACGCAGTTGATGCAACAGGAAACTGAATGTTAGTGATGGAAGTTGCAACATTAATCAGGTATTTAACAAACTATAAATACCCTTTAATTGGCAAGTTAGAATTTGCCTCACTGCCTAGAAAATTTATCGAATTGCCCCAAACTAATTAGAAGCAATACAACTTAAGGTGAATTAAGAGTCAAGGATACTTTGAATTCAAAGATAAGTTTCACTTATTCAGACAACAAAGGTACATCTTACACAACTAAAAATGTTGTGTTTCAGCATATATGGTATTGTTTAGTTACACAGTTCCACAAGATACTGCTCTTTATGCATGTATGGCAGTTCAGAAATCCCACCCAACAATGATTTTCCCAAGCTTCATGGATAGGATTATCATTTATCAGGCACATTTTTACAAACTCCCTCTCTCAAGTCATGCCAATCCTGATAATGCAGCTTTGCAGAGTTCCTTTCAACCAATCAACCAATAACTGCTGGGTTCACAGAATGCTGACCTCTTTTAGAAACACAAAACAAATTATTTTGTGTCTTAAAGTTATTCAAAGAGTCTTCCAGACTTTTGAACATCAGATCTCAATCACTTGCCCTAGAAATCACCTTCTGGCTCCAGACATTCTTTGTCTTGCAACATTCCTTTGTTTCTTCCACATATCTTCTTAATATCTTTCCTGTTGGTAGTGCTTCCAGGTCAAGGATCATCAGGTGAAATGAACCAGCATTTCTTCTTACAAAGAAAATTACAATTAATCCTTTTACAACTCACACAATCTCTTAAAACAAGTCATTTTCAAACACTCTTTTAAAAAGTTACAGCTGTCAAAGTTATTTTAAAAATATATAAACTTCCCTCACTGTACTGTTTCCATGTCAAGTATCATTACAGTGTTGCAGTTTGGATTCTGTAGCAGGATATTATAAGTTTAGCAACATGCTCTGGAGAGAGCTGCAAGGATACTTTGGGCAGTCTAATGAATGGAGATATTTGTCTAAGTATCTGATCAGTCAAATGTCATTTGGCAGCATGTGTTTCATTATTTGCCTGCAACCCAAGTGCATGTTGGTGTCATATGCCCAATGCTCAATGGATAGTCCTTGTTACCCTTTAGCCACACTCTGCTTTGTTGTGCTGACTAAAATCAGATCACAATGCGCACTGCTACAGAATAAAAGCATCATCACGTCAACCAACATATCAGACATTGATCAATGAGATATTGTACATGTGGTTATCAATCAGGACCATTGGAAACTATACCATAAGGGACACTGATGAAAGATGCTTTTTTGAGTTATTTGCATTAAAGTTCAATTTAAACTGATTCTATAACATTTTTCAATAATATTAATAACTAACTTTCCAATTGCTTCCAAGACCAAATACAGAAAGATTGAGGTGTTAAAATTAGTTTAAGTTCTGATGAAGTGTAATCAATCTGAAACTTCAACTCAATTTCTGCCTTCACCAAGGTTGCCAGTACAACAAAATGTTTTCAGCATTTTCTCTCTTTGTTTCAGATTTTTAGCACCTGCATTTTTTTCTTTTGTAGGTTAATCGTTAATTTGAGACGTACTGTTCTCAGTGACCAATGCAAATTGGATTTAAAGTCTATTCCAGTTCACCCAATGTTATTCAGCAGTTTATTAGTCTTTGTTTAATTATGAGTGCTGGGTGACGGATGTATACTTGATGTGCTTGGTTGGTGAAGCCGTGGTGATGACCTGGAGTTAAAATTAACAGACGCATAAAAAGGCATAGGAGCTGGAGCTGAGGAGCATGGAGACATGTTATGATTGTAGAGATATTTTAAAGCACGGTAAATAAATGTACAGTACCCTTTAGAAATTAGTATCATGTCTGCATTCTCTGAGGAAAGAAATGAATATTAATATATACAACAAGCTGGTAAATAGACAACAAAATTGGCAACAAAGATAGTTGAAAGAAGTTCTGAGTGGAAATGTTAAAGCGATGGGCCCCTTTTGCCAGTTTTCTTTGAAATAATAGACATCTGAATCACGAATTGGAGAGTGTCACTCATCCCTATGAGCTTGCTTCACCATTCAGTAAGATCGTAGTTGGTCTGATTTTAACCGCAAATCTATATCCCTGCCTACATTTCATAGCCTTCCATCTTGCCCTCGAAACAGCATCAAGTTAAAAACAGCTTAGCTTAAACCTGTGTTCTCTGATAAAAATCACTACTGGTCTGTCTAAGGCATTTGACTTTTACCCTATGAATTAATTTTAATAGAAAAAAACAAAACAATACAGTTACATTTACTTTGTATGTGTATATTTACACAATAATGATCTATTGTTGCTCACAAACCAATGAGTTATAACACTTACATGGAACAAATAAATCTGCTTTCAACCAACAAACACACATGAAGATTAAAGGGCACATAGCTCTGCGAATGAGTATTAAGGTCACAAATGCAATAAAGGCATTTAGAATTCTTGTTCTATTTGGTAATCAGAAATGTAGTTAGGCCAATGGTTAACTTAATGAACAACTCTTGCCTGATGTAAAGTAACTGTCACTCCACTATATTTCAATGAAGCATCAAACTCTTTTTTTGAGAAAAAGAACTGTGTTGCATCTGTGTAATATTTTTCCATTTTCTGCACTAGTCATCTGCTTGAAGAATCAAACACTTGTTTTAGAAGTAAGATTCCTGCCTCTGCATTAGAAAGCAGAGTTCAAATCCATGACATCCTGTGTTAACATCCAGTGGATGCTTAGCCTTCTCATCACACTGTGGAACTCTAGAATCTTTCTTTGCTTCACACTAACTACCTCATCAATATAAAGATTATTTATAACCATGCAGCTTGCACCTCACCACCTGACAGATTGTTAATCAGCCTGAGAATCCAATCACCTCTTCATCTTTTCCTGCAGGGAAGAGTGTGGTGATACATTGTCGTGAGAACATCTTTGTTTTTAAGTCTTTTGTGTAATACGTTTTAAATTTCACCCGAGATGTTTATTTTCACTTTGGGCTGTTAGAAAATGACATCAATAAAGAGATTGCTTGTCTTGAGATGAACAATCTATTTTTTTCAAAACATTTGATCCAAATAATATTTTCATTCAATATCATATGCTGTATTTAAAATATTGCTGGCTCAAAAATACTAAACGTATAGGTAAATAAATTGGTGGCAGCATTATCGTTTCACAACCTATCTTTTCTAAGGGAGCTGGGTTAGACCAGTAGAATAGATTACCTACAGTGTGGAAACAGGCCCTTCAGCCCAACCAGTCCACGCCAACCCTCCAAAGAGCAACCCACCCAGACCCATTTCCCTCTGACTAATGCACCTAACACTATGGGCAATTTAGCATGGCCAATTCACCTGACCTGCACATCTTTGGACTGTGGGAGGAAACCCGTGCAGACACAGGCAGAATGTGCAAACTCAACAAAAACAGTCGCCTGAGGCTGGAATCAAACCTTAGACCCTGGTACTATGAGGCAGCAGTGCTAACTACTGATCCACCGTGCCAGTATATACTGCTCATCCCTAATAACCACGAAGCAAGTGTTGGTGAACTGAATTCTTGTAACGCTACAGTCCATGTGATGTACTTACATCTTCAGTGTTGTTAGAAAAGCAATTCCAGGATTTCAAACCAGTGATCATGAAGGAATGGCAATAAGAGCTTTAACTCAGGAAGCAGAGGGGAACCTGCACAGTGGTAGTGCTACCATGCATCTGTTTTTCTTGTCTTTATAAACAGTGGAGGTCATGGTTTAGAAGGTGTTGTTAAAAATGCCTTGATAGGTTGCTGCAGCACATCCTGGAAGCAGTGGCTGTCACTGTGTAATTGGTGGAAGTTAATGTTCAAAGTGAAGGATGTCTATGAGCCAGATTGCTTTCTCCGAAATGCATTTGAGTTTCTGGAGTGTTGTTGAAGGCATCCAGGAACTTGGGGAGTATTCTATCACACTCCCAACACTTACACTGAGAAGATATTCTGCACAGGCTTTGTGGAGCCAAGAGATGAGTTACCCACTACAAAATTCCCAGCTTTTCACCTTGTGTTGTGACTATAATATTTATGTCAAGTCCAGTGCAGTTTTTGGTCCATAGTAATCACCAGGATGTATGTGGCAAATATGACATTCTACTTACCTGCCCAGTCCTGAATGCTTTCCATGTCTTGCTGTGAACATGGAATAAACTTTTAACAGAGGAGTCATGAATGGTCCTGAACAGTTATCAGCGATCATTCTCACTTCTGACTTTATGATGGTGGGAAGATCATTGATGAAGCAGCTGAAGATAGTTGGGGCTAGGACATTATCCTTAAGCATTCCTGCAGTGAAATCCTGGGACTGAGATGGTGGACCTACATCAACCACAACCTTCTTCCTTGTGCTAGGTATGACTCCAAACAATGGATTATCTTCCCCATGACTCCCAGTAAGCCTAGTTTTGTTAGAGCTTATTGATTCCAAACTCAGCTAAATATTGCGCTGAGATCAAGAACAACCACTCTTGCGTCACCTGTTGTGTTTCACTCCTTTGTCCATGTTTGGATCAGCGCAGCAATGAAGTCAGGAACTAAGTGGCCCTGGAATAACACAAATTGAGCATTACTGAGCAGGTTATTATGAACTAAGTGCCACTTGTTTGCACTGTTAGCAACTCCTTGATCTTTTTGCCACTGATTAAAAGTAGACCAAGGTCGTTGTTGAGTGTTTTTGTGTAAAGGTTATGCATGGGTAATTTTTCATATTGCTGTGCTCCTGAAACAGTCCTGGAAAAGTTTACCCAGGACAATTGTAGAGCAGGTTGATTTGATTGATTTGATTTATTATTTTCACATGTACCTAGATACAGTGAAAAGTACTGTTTTGCATACTAACTAGACAAGACAAACCTTACAAAAGTACATCAGGATCGAGAGTGTGGTGCTGGATAGGGGCAGCTGGTCAGGCAGCATCCGAGGAGCAGGAGAATCGATGTTTTGGGCATAAGCCCTTCATCAGGAATGAGGCTTGTGGGCCGGGGGGCTGAGAGATAAATGGGAGGGGGTGAGGTTGGGGGAAGGAGCTGAGAATGCGATAGGTAGATGAAGGTGAGGGAGAAGGTGATAGGTTGGAGAGGAGGGTGGAGCAGAATGATGGGAAAGATGATGGACAGGTCAGAAGCGCGGTGCCGAGTTGGAGGCTTGGGACTGGGATAACGTGGGAGGAGGGGAAATGAGGAAACTGTTGAAATCCACATTGATCCCATGTGGTTGCGTTCTTCCTCCAGGCGTCATGTGGTAAGGGTTTGGCAATGGAGTAGGCCCAGGACCTGCATGTCCTTGGCGGAGTGGGAGGGGGAGTTGAAGTGTTCAGCCATGGAGCGGTGGGGTTGGCTGATGCAAGTGTCCCAGAGATGTTCTCTGAAACAATCCGTAAATAGGCATCCTTTCTCCCTGATGTAAAGAAGACTACATTGGGTGCAACGGATACTGTTGGAGGTACAGGTAAATTTCTGATGTATGTCGAAGGATCCTTTGGGGCCTTGGGTGGAGGTGAGGAGAGTGGTGTGGGTGCAGGTTTTGTACGTCCTGTGGTGAGAGATATATGGAAGAGGAGTGGGGTTGGGAGGGGAAGGTAGCTGAGAAAGCGATAGGGAGATGAAGGTGATGGAGATGTTGATAGGTTGGAGAGTAGGGTGGAGCGGATAGGTGGGAAAGAAGATGGACAGGCCAGAAGAGCGGTGCCGAGTTGGAGGCTTGGAACTGGGATAATGTTGGGGAGGGGAAATGAGGAAACTGTTGAAATCCACATTGATCCCGTGAGGTTGCAGGGTCCCAAGACGGAATATGAGGCGTTCTTCCTCCAGGTGTCTCTGGCTTATGCCCGAAACATTGATTCCCCTGCTCCTCGGATGCTGCCTGACCTGCTGTGCTTTTCCAGCACCACACTCTCTACTCTGATCTCCAGCATCTGCAGTCCCTCACTTTCTCCCATAAGTACATGAGAGTAATAGAACAGAATGCAGAATATAGTTTTACAGTTACAAAGAAAGATCAACTCTAATATATGAAAGGTCCATTCATAAGTCTGATATCAGTGGGGAAGAAGCTGCTCTTAAATCTGTTGGTACATGTTTTCAAACATTTGTACACAAGTTGCCTTGTTTTTGAAATGAGCAAGGTGGAATATTTGAAGAAAGGCAAGAAATGAAGTTGCTCCACAAGTCTGAATTATTAGAATTACCAAAGGACCTCAAGCCTGATTTCATAGATACTGAGTTCATTTCTGGATTACCAGGTATCCCTTTGAGTATTGTTGACAAGATATCTCGTTTCACTGGAACTGTTTAGTTGACCCTCTCAATGTAAAAACCAATTGTGTTGTTTTTTTCTCAACTTTGCTTTTATAGAAACAGTCTCTGAGGAAGTTCAGAAAACGATCTCTGTTTTCACAACCCTACATGCTGCTCCCAACCTTAGTGACAAATTGACATATTCAGCTTAAAAGCAAAGTTATAAGTTGAAAGGCTTCTGTCAATATTACATTAAATAAACTTACCTTGGTGCGAAGGTTGATTGGATCTGAAGAATTTACAGTTCAACTGTAAAGTATGTTATTTTTTGCTTTATTGAGTGGAGAAAAGAATTCAGAACAGTTGCAACTCTTCAGGAATTGTCAACATGGTGTGCACAGCAATGAACTGCATTCCACTGAATACTATTGTATCAAGAAACAGCCCAAGGAGCTACAAGGCAGCATATTCTGAAATAAATGGTTCCTAACCAAAGTACAAATTATTAAGGACTATAATCAAAAAAGGAGTTGTTAGAGATTCTAATCAGAAACTAGTTCAATGTCGTAGATTTAAAGAAGAGAAAGATTTTTAAAAGACATGAGGGGCAATTGTTTTACACGGAGAATGGTTTGTGTATAGAATGAATCTCCAGAGAAAGTGGTGGATGTGGGTACAGTTATAATAGTTAAAAGGCATCCAGATTACTACATGATTAGGAAAGGTTTGGAGGGATATAAGCCAAGCGCAGGCAGGTTAGTTTGAGATATTAGTGGGCATGGGCAGGTTGGACCGAAGGGTCTATTTCTGTGCTGATCACCCTATGATTATTTTGTGGGGTGGCACAGTGGTTAGCACTGTTCCTCACAGTGCCAGGGACCTGGGTTCGATTCCAGCCGCAGGTGACCATCTGTGTGGAGTTTGCACATTCTACTCGTGGCTGTGTGGGTTTCCTCTGGCTGGTCCAGTTTCCTCCCACAATCCAAAGATGTGCAGGCCAGGTGAATTGGCCATGCTAAATTGCCCATAGCGTTAGGTGCATTAGTTAGGGGTAAGTGTGGGGAATGAGTTTGATTGGATTACTCTTCAGAGGGTCGGTGTGGACTTATTGAGCCGCAGGGCTTGTTTCCATACTGTAGGGAATCTAATCTAATCTAAGAGAACAAAATGGAGAGGCGATAAGTTATAAGAAGAAAATTTCAGAGTGTGTGGCATAAGTGGCTAGAATTGTAGCTGCCAGCAGTTCAAAGCGTGAGAGATATTTGTACAGACGTGCAGTGGCAGTGAAGGGAAGAGTTCATGGAAAGGATCTCCAACAGAAAGGCCAGAATCATTTCTATCGATGCTGCTTTCAAGGGCAGGAGTATAGATTAGGAAGAAAGAGCCAAGATTCTAAAGGAAGGGCAGGAAGAAAACTCCAAGTGAAAACTCTATGAAAATTAGGGGATTGATAAGAAAGGAAATGTGAATAATTGAGATGACAGCAAATTGGTTTGGAGGAGGATGCAACTGACAGTGCAAAATGCTGCTGAGAGATTGAAAGGGATAAGAGGCTTCATGCACAGAGATCACAGTTACAGCCGCAGAATTGTAGGAAATAGAGATGAACATGGATTTGTGAAACACAGCTACATTAAAAGATATAACATCAAGACAGAGATTGGTGTTATGACCACTGCTTGTAAGAACCAGGTCATTGAAGGCAGATGTTTTAAAGGCAGCTGTTTTAAAATGAAGAAGAAAACACTGAAGACAAGGAACCATTTTTGATTTCTGCTTTCTTGGGAGCCAGGAATAAAAGTTGGGTGGTCACTGAAAAGGGAGAAATTGACCAAGTTATGCTTAGGATTAGCTACTTATAATGGGATAGAAATTGATTAATGTTGATGTGTTTTGGGCAGGGATTTGCAATGAGAGATAGAAAGGTAAGGCTCTATGGGAAGGGAATGTGGGCTGAGTGAAGATTGTACCAGTTAGTTGGAACATCATTATTTTTATTGACTCACCTCATCTGTCTTGGCCTGAGTGGGTCCAGCATTGCTTCTGTCTCATACAACCTGTCTGTGGTCTCTTTGGCTGACAGAAAATTATCTTTCAAAATTGGAAGATCAATCTGCTGGAAGGGAGAAGGTTCTTTACTTGACTGACACTACACTTCATGCTCGACTGGGCAAAGTTGAGTCAGGAAAGAAGGTAACATTTCCCTGGAGGAGGCAAGAGGGGAGGAGTCAAATTAGGAGATGGAACATGAGGAAAGCAAAACGACTGAGAGTAGAGTACAGGTTGAGAGAGATTAAATGATAACTGCATAATCAAAGAATAAAGCAATGGGCATGGTAATGGCTGTTGTAAAGAAACAGACATTTGTCCAAAGTAAGTGTGATTGGCAGAATGAACAGTTCCATTTGAACGTAACAACATGTAAAACATTCTCAAAAATAGCTCATGTAAAACATTGTTTAGACTGGTATATAGGGCAAAGAAAGCAAAATCAAAATGAAAAAGAGTGTTCATGGCCTGAAACTGTTGAACTTACCATTGGGTTCACATGGTTGTAAAAGTGTCTGACTGGTAGGTGAAATTCTGTCACCACTGAAAACAACAAATGCTGGAGATCACAGCAGGTCAGGCAGTTTTCATGGAGAGAAAGTAAGCTAATATTTTGCGTCTCCATGAATCTTTATCAGAGCTGGTGAAGGGTGGAGGGGACAGCATTTATGCAATAGTGACAGTGGGTGGGTTGAGAGAGAAAGGTTGATAGAGCAGATTAAGTGATTGGAATGGGAGAATGGCAGAACAATGGTATGTCTGACTGCCAGACAGGAAAGAACAGACAGTCGCATTGGGTTGTGGGAGAGAAGTGAAGGTGACAGAGAATGGAGCAAGTCAAACTAAAAGAAAGGGAAGGAATGGGTTCAAAATTTCTGTTCACCAGGCCTTGTATTGAGCAGCACTGAAACACGACAGCAAGCAAAGGACAGAAATCTGACAGAGAGAGGCAACTGGTGAATTAAAATAACAAGCAAATGGAAGCTTGGCAACATTTTCATAGAGTCATAGAGTCTTAGAGATGTACAGCATGGAAACAGACCCTTTGGTTCAACCCGTCCATGCCGTCCAGATATCCCAACCCAATCTAGTCCCACCTATCAACACCCGGCCCATATCACTCCAAACCTTCCTATTCATATACCTAAATGCCTCTTAAATGTTGCAATTGTACCAGTCTCCACCACTTCCTCTGGCAGCTCATTCCATACACGTACCACCCTCTGTGAAAAAGTTGCTCTTTAGGTCTCTTTTATATATTTCCCCTAGTTCTGGACTCCCCGACCCCAGGGAAGACTTTGTCTATTTACCCTATCCATGCCCCTCATAATTTTGTAAAACTCTATAAGGTCACCCCTCAACCTCCGACGCTCCAGGGAAAAAAGCCCCAGCCTGTTCAGCCTCTCCCTGTAGCTCAGATCCTCCAACCTTGGCAACATCCTTGTAAATCTTTTCTGAATCCTTTCAAGTTTCACAACATCTTTCCGATAGGAAGGAGACCAGAATTGCACACAATATTCCAACAGTGGCCTAACCAATTACCTGTACAGCTGCAACATGACCTCCCAACTCCTGTATTCAATACTCTGACCAATAAAGGAAAGCATACCAAACGCCTTATTCACTATCCTATCTACCTGCGACTCCAGTTTCAAGGAGCTATGAACCTGCACTCCACATAGACTGACTCCACAAAATGATCATCTCATCTCTGTTTTTTTTTCCATTATGGAAGTGAGTAACATTGAGAGCAGCAAATACAGGACAATAAAATAAAAGAAGTACGAGGACGTTGCTGCTGCGTATTCTAGGAGTCCATTAAACCATACGATGTCGGAGCAGTGGTAGGCCATTTGGCCCATTGCGTCTGCTCTGCCAGTCCATTAGATCTATGGTTAGTCTAATAATGCTCAACTCCATTTTCCCACAATTCCCCATAACTTTTGATTCCCTTACTGATTAAAAAAGTGTCTACCTCCACTTAGAATGTAATTAATGCCTCAACATCTACAGCCATCTGTGGTAAAGAATTCTGCAAATTTGTTACCTTCTTAGCAAAGAAATCTTTCCTCATCTCTGTCTTTAAAGGGCTATCCCTCCTTCTGATATTATGTCCTTTGTTTCTGGACTCTGCCACAAGGGGTAACAACCTTTCCACATATACCCTCTCAAGTCCCTGAAGAATCTTGTATGTTCCATAGAGTCATAGACTCATAAAGCACAGAAACAGACCCTTTAATCAACTCATCCACGCCAACTAAGTTTCCCAAAATAAACTAATCTCATTTACTTTTTGGCCTATATCTCTCTAAACCTTTCTTATTCGTGTAAAGTTGCCTCAATCTTCCAAACTCCAATGAGTATCAACCCAAACACATGTTACACGACATGTCTATACCCAGGATAAACTTGTTGAAGCTTCTCTGGACTGCCTTCAATATCTTTTCTTCTGTGGGGTTCGACCTGTTCACAGTATTCCAGTTATGGCCTGGCTAGTGTCTTGTATAGCCCTTAACAAGGCTTCCTTATTTTTCTACTCCGTTCCCTTTGAAATAAAGACCATCATTCCATTTGCCTTCTCTATTGCCCGCAGAACTTGAATGCTCACTTCTTATGCTTCATAGATGAGGACTTTCAAATTTCTCTGTGCTGGAGCTTTCTACAGTTTTTCTCCATTTAAATAGTATTTCACTGCTACATAATGCATAATTTCACATTTTCCCACTTGCTGAAGTTTTGACCACTTGCTAAACTTGTCTATTCCATGCTATCCTCATCACTTGTCTTCCCATCTATTTTTGTGTCTTTGGGAACCTTGGATATAAAATAACAGATAGTGCATCTCCTGAGATGGCAAGCTAAGATTCTGTGGAAAGGGAATGAGGGCTGATTGAGGATTGTACCAGTGTACTGTAGAGAGTATGGAAGGTTTGATGATGTGTTTGATGGTGACATTATACTGGTGGAAATGACAGACGATCATCCTTTGAATATGAAGACTGGGTGGGATGGAAAATGAAGATGAGGGGAATTAAATCATCATTTTGAGGGGCAGATGAAAAGAAGTGATAGTAAAAGTCTGGGAAATGGGTCGTGCATAGTTGAGTTCAATGCAAACCAAATCAGGAGTCTCATTAGTTGAGGAACAAAAAGGCAAGCTAAAAGCCTTTAAGAGACGATTTACTGCACAATGTGCACACAGCCCTTTACTGAAAACTCATGAGGGGAGCCAGCTAGCATTGCCGCCCCAGTCAGACTAATGTTACAATGTGATCAATGACAAAGCAGCACCGTATCCACCGACTAGCCAGCTTTACTTCAACAGGCAGAGCCAGGACTTCGAATAATGCTGATCTTGTCAATATTGATTTTGCCGAACACACGGCCTGTATGGTGTAACCTGTATGCCTGACTTGATCCAAGCTTTATTTTCAGCCAATGATCTGAAAGTCCTTGCTTACTATGGTCTGCCTGTACTGCTTGCAAATAATGCTTTTCACTGTACTTAGGTGCACTTAACAATAAATAAATGAAATGAAATCAAATCAAAGCAGGTCATAAATTTTGATCTTGAAATCAATGTCACAAATCAATTTTAAGCCCTTTATCTTGCAAGATTTCATGTAGAAAATCTCTTTTTCAGCTACTGGTCTTACCAAGCTGATCTTCCATGTGCTATCTGTCATGGATGCATGAGAAATGGCAGTAAAATTGTTTGTAATTGGACAGCGATACTCTGGGTGAAATGTCATCGCCAATGACCAATAACTGACTACCAATCACTAATGGCAAAATAAGGTATGCAACTCGAAATTTCAAGATTGTCAGCAAGAGATCTAGGAGTGAAATGGAGACAGACTCTTTAACTCAGAGAATTTGGTATGTGCTGCCTGGGAGAGTGGTGAGGTTGATTCCAAAGAGAGCTAGATATATCTTTGAAAGTGATAAATTCAGGAGGCTTTGAAGATAGGGCTGAAGAAAGGAAGAAGCTGGGTAGCCTTTTCAGGAACCGCTAGAAATACAATGGGCTGAATAGCCTCCTTCTGCAGTGTAAAGTTCAATGATCATAAGTCTAACTTAAGAGCATATGAACCTTGGTAAGACCTAAAAAAGACATTGATGAAAGGCCAGTCGAATCTCTTTGGGTGACTCAATCTAAACAGATTTATTTAAAACAATTCAATACTGAACAATCTGTAGCGAATGAAAAAAAAACATGCAACACAATAAAGAACATCCAAATAAACGAAACTACATTCAATAAATAATATCAATTTAGCTTTTGTATGTTGGATGGAGTATAAAATGATCAACTAGCTGTTTCCTGAATGATACATTAACCTACTTTTATTTTTAAATTATTTTGTATAATTATAATTGACTATGAGGGCATCTAAGACCTTTCACCCTAACCCTAACCCTATTGCAGCCCTTGAAACATTACATTTTTCCTGGAATTAGATACAGAGAGGATATAATGAATGTGAATACGTCCAACAGCAGAGAGAGGGGAATTTGTTTTCATAGGTACACACTGATATTATATTCTAACAGGAAACTTGGAACAGAACATTACAGCAGTTCATTTGGTGGGTAGATGACTGCAAACTCTTGCTGTTATTTAAAGTCATTTATCACCTGCTGTTTCCTCTCACTGAGAACATCCTGCATGTTCTGTACAGTTTTCAGTACAAGAGCCTTCTGTGACTTTAATTTACTAAGTACAAAGACCCTAAGCGTTGTATCTGGAGAATTTTGGCATCCTGCCTTAGGTATTCAACACATTTTGCTGCCTGCCATTCACTTCCCTACAAATTGAACTCCAAGGAGAGGAATTGTGGGACTACAAGGCATCACTTTTTCTCTCTCTCGATGATGAATATGTTAATGAAGCTACCAGCAGCAGGAAACAGGATCTGTTTGAAAGAGTTTTATCAACTCACAATTAATTTTATGTGTTGAGAACCATGAGGAGTGGGATCCATCTTTACTCACTCGGCAGTAATTAATCCTCCCTGTTGATGAAGAGGTAAGTGTTAGAAGTGCAATACTGTTATGCCACACTTTCAATGGACAGCCTCTGCACAGTAGGAAATTAAGTGTTCATGATAAATGTAACCTCTTACCTTTATGTCAATAAGTAATTTCAGTGCCATCTACAGAATAGTGATTCGCCTTTTCAGGCAAATTAAGGAATCCTTAATTTCTTCGCGAGTATATCCCAATATGTCATTTCTGAGTCCTGGCAAGCGAAGCAATTCAAAATGAATATTCTTTTGGCAACATCTGTCCAGTTTGTCAGGGTGCTGTGAGGAAATCAACAACAACAGCTGCTCTGTATGTCATTGGCAAAAGTGGAAAGTTAATCTGAAAGGGAGTGTTGGAGGGGGGTGGGGGAACAAATATAAAGTGGATGCATGTTTGAAAATGCTTACATGTAGAACTCATTTTATATCTTAAAGTTACAATTGGAAGCATTGCTGGGATATGTTTCATAAGTTATTTATATTTGTAAAGTTGTTGAAAATAAATTGTACTGTTTTTACAGTGATTTCCATCCCCTAATCAAATTAAAGATTCAAATGGAAGTAATGTTGTCACCAGGGTTTCAGTAAAGTGTAATAGCTGTGTATTTTGACTATATTATACCCGATGGAACTGTGAAGAACAAGCAGTAGTGCCAAATTAAATCAGCTTTTCAGTTCAGCTTCTAAGAATTTGTTTGTTTATACGGTTTCCCTGTTGGATCCTCCTGCCAAAGTTACAGACCAGTGTTTCAAACTCCCCATTTATAAACATGCCAATATTTGTTCAGAAAAGACTGGAACTTGGAAAATGTTGGGAGAGAAGGAAATTTCTTCACACATCAGTTCTTTTTGTTTTGAATCCAAATATTAAGGGAGAATATGACAGTGCTTGCGTTACACACCATGAGCTGGAGAATCAACTCTTGAGTCAACCCAATCTCTGCTCCATGGTCCTTTCATGGATGCATGGGATTGCTGTATTTCCAGCTTACTTCTGATTTAAAGTACATGAGAAACGAGATTGATATTGTGAAACCACTTCACATTCAGATCCTCCAGACAGTAGTTAATAAGTTTTCACACTATCAGCTTGAACTGAATGTAAAGTCTGTCTCCAAATAGGAATTGACAAGGTTGTCACTGAGAGCATCAAGCAGTTCAAAAATGGATCTTCAAGGTCAGGTTACTTAATCCAGACTGAATTCAACTTATCACATGCTTATTTGTCTTTTTATTTAATTTTGAGAGCTTGCAGGATTGTTAACAGTTATCTGAATGTGTTTACATCGAAAGTAAGTTTATCTTAAACCAGAATACAAATAAGTAATTGAAAACTTTATCTACAACTTTCAAGGGTCTGTTAAACCCATGAAGATTAAAAAGCCCTGAAATGAATGGGAGTTCTGTCTAGTTTTATGGATGTTCCAGTTTGCGACTTTGAGAGAAAGGCTGATCCCGAGAATCCTGCATATCTAATATATTCCCTGATGAGATATTCTCCAAGAAAAAGAAAAGACCTGCATTTGTAAGGGGTCTGTCAGGACTTCAACATATTCCAAAGTCTATTCCAACTGATTATAACGTATTTGCAGGCAGGTCACTATGGTATTGTAGGAAATGTGGCAGCCAATTTGTGCATAGCAAGGCCTCAGAACAACCTGAGATAATGACCAGAGAGTCTGTTCTATTATGTTGGTTGAAGTACAAAAATTGGCCAGTCTTTCAGAGACAGCTCATAGCTTTTTTTTAAATACAATGTCTTTTTTGGTCTACCTGAGAGTGCAGACCAATCACCATGGCCTTTTGGAACATGTGCACTGTTTCCTTTATTCCATTATTTCCACTGTACTGGCTTTACTCTACTGCTGTTTCACTGTCAGTACTTAAAAACATACAGAACTTGAACAAAATATATGATTAAAGATCTCCAGAGTGGCTTAAATGAGAAGCCACTTTCTAATATAACATTGGTCTGTTGAGCTCAGCTAAAATTATAAAAGATAAAAGGGAAAGTTATTTTACTGAGGAACAGTGAAAATGGCTGCAGCTGTCATAAAGAATGTGTGAACATCCAAATTAGAATTAGGCTACTCAGCCCCTCAATCCTGCTGCACAATTCAGTGACATCATAACTGACCTAATTACTTCACATCCTGCCTAACCCAAATAACCTTTCACTCCCAACTTATCAAAAATCTATTCATCTGTGCCTCAAAAATATTCAAAGCCTTTGCATCCAATAACCTTTTTCTCGATGAGAATTCTAAATACATTCACACACTGAAGAACAAAACCTTCCTATCTCTGTCCTTATTGATTAACATTTTAAAACTATGATCCCTCGTTGATAAAAGCAATGACTGCCGATGCTGGAAACCAGATTCTGGATTAGCAGTGCTGGAAGAGCACAGCAGTTCAGGCAGCATCCGAGGATCAGTAAAATCGACATTATGGACAAAAGCCCTTCCTGATGAAGGGCTTTTGCCTGAAACGTCGATTTTACTGCTCCTCAGGTGCTGCCTGAACTGCTGTGCTCTTCCAGCACCACTAATCCAGAATATGATCCCTCGTTTTTGATTCTCCCATAAGAATCTGAATGTTAAGGTCAACCATTGACAGATCCTCTCTTTACATTGTCTCATTCCAGCAGGTGATGACTGTTTAAGATTTTGTGTTTCAATCGAGGCGCCTTTTATTCTTCTCAACTGCAGCTGATACAAACTTCGCCTGGCAACCAATTCCTCACAAGACAATCCCCCATGCTTCTAGCTATTAGTTTTGTAAACCTTTTCTAAAATACTTCAAATGGATTTGCATTCTTCCTTAAATAAGGAGACCAATACTGTCCAAAATGCCCCAGGTAAGGTCTCACCAGTTCCCTGTATAACTAAAGCATAACCTCCATACTTCTAGTATTCGGTTCCTGCACAATAGATGATATTCTATTAACGTTCTTAATTAATTGCGGTACCTCCATACTCATCCAACTAACCTGCTGTAATTCATGCACAAGGAAACCCAGACCAAGATCTCTGCAATTCTCGCCATCTAAGTAACATGCTTTTTATTCAATCTCCCTTCCAAAATGGGCAGTTGCAAATTTTTCCACATTAAATTCTAATTGCCAGATCTTGCGTCACTCTCTTCAATTATTTATATTCTTTTATGGTCTCTCTTTCACCTCGTCATGACTTACTTTTCTGGTTATCTTTGTGTCATCAGAAAATGTATCAACCATATCTTCACGCTGACACACCATTTATTACATCCTGCCAGCCAGAAAATAACCCATTACTTCCATTAGCTAGTCATGTGTCACGTGACAGAAAGGGAAGTGGAATAAATCCTACTTACTACCATGGGTATTAGTGATGAACAAATGAGGAATAAAAACAACTTGCTGTATTTTCCTGAGTATTAACTCTGGTGTAACTACATGTTAATTCTTAATGCCCAAATTGGCTCATATTTGTGTTGTTTCAGCAGTTCAATACTTGCAGTGTTTCATATTTATAAAGAAAATGTATTCCTGAGGTAAAACCACAAAGATAATTCAACTCAGTATGAACAATCAGTGCAAAGGAATTCATGACAAAGATTTAAGTTTTGACTTCACATACAATGAATTTTAGGTAGAAATTCTCCCAATTACCCATTCTGTTAAAGAACTTACACAATTGCTCTTGGGGTTTCATTGAGTTTGAGTGGAAGAAGGGAGTAATTAATGTTAGAATTTCTGTGGAGAAACCATAAACCAAAATAATTAATAATAACAACAAGATTCACTTCTTGTTTTTACTTCAACCAATCTCAACCAATATATATTTAGCATGAATTAACTGGCCCATGATACTTGGTGCATTTTTCTGTGCACAGTTAGAAAAAAATTATTCCAGAGACTTCTTTCCCTTACTCCTGTTACTTACATCTTCAGGCTAACTGATTGCAGGGCACTGTATTTGAAATTCCCCATGTTTATTATTCTATTTCTCCAGACACACAGCAGTGCAACTAACAATTGACTGGAATCTCAAGTGGCCCAGAAAGCATCTCCATTGCACCAAACTGTAACAATAATATATAATAGAAATAAAATTAGATGAACATCTCAGCATAATCAAGAGATCAGATCAAAGCTCTGCAGTACTGCCACATCCGGTCATTTATGGTCAAGTACAATCAATGATATTTGTCTTAATTTTGTTTCATTTTTTATATATAATTTGTGAAATTAAATGGTGCTGTTTTGTGATGACTTATACACATTTTACTGTATTTTCACAATTCAAGTAACTATCAATTTCTATCTATCTTTCTAAATTCATTATGCTTTTATGACATCAACTTCAAAATCTGTAATTTCTATTGCTCAGCAAAAAAATCTGAGAGTTCACTTTCTTGATTCATAATACTCTTAAATGAAACTATATCATTGTTCCTTCATGATTGTGTCAAAACCCTTAATCTCCCAATCTTAATGTACCTAACCACTTGGACCACAATGGTTCAAGAAGATAATTAGGAATGGGTAACAAATGCTGGACTTTCAAGTGATGCCAGCATCAGTAAATGAATAAACAAAATCCTGACATTGTTTGAATATCATATCCTCCCGCTCCTTTCCACTCTCAGGTGACATTCCATTGGCAAAATGTTTACTTCTTGTCATAAGTGCCAACAATTAGATCACAGGTAGAGACAGATGAGGATTGTATTCCAATTTTTGATCATTCCTGTTACTCAGCATAACCAGAGTAACAAATGTTGACAACTCAAAAGATGGAATGATTATAGCCATTATGTGCTTCAATGTTCAACAGTATGGGGGTGATGAGTTCCAAGGACATGATATGGGATGTGGTCAGCATGAAGCCAGCTTATGTTATTCCTGTTTAATGCATGATACTGTTACTCTAGTTACATACAGCTGAAGATGGCCAAAGAAGAGGCCTGGAGGCTTATGAATGACAAGCATTCATTTTGGTTTAAATATATCTGGATTAATGTTGCATTGTTGCTTTGATGACATGCTTGCTAATGAATGATTTCAAAAGTGAAGCAAAGCTGCAACTACAAATATGCAGAGCAAGTCATTATAATGGAGAAATTTAAGTTTAAATGATTCTAATATTGACTTCCATTTCCAAATTTTTGATTTGTGTTTCAACTGGTCAGAGTATTGAGTACAAGAGTTGGGAGATCATATTGCTGCTGTACAGGACATTGGTTAGGCCACTTTTGAAATATTACATGCAATTCTATTCTCCCTCCTATCGGAAAGATGTTGTGCAACCTGAAAGCATTCAGAAAAGATTTACAAGGATGTTGCCGGGATTGGATGATTTGAGCTATAGGGAGAGGTCGAGTAGGCTAGGGCTGTTTTCCCTAGAGCATCGAAGGCTGAGGGGTGACTTCATAGAGGTTTATAAAATCAGGAGGGGCATGGATAGGATAAACAGACAAAATCTTTTCCCTGGGGTCAAGGAGTCCAGAACTAGAGGGCATAGGTTTAGGGTGAGAGGGGAAAGATATAAAAGAGACCTAAGGGGCAAGTTTTTCACTCCGAGGGTGGTACCTGTATGGAATGAGCTGCCAGAGGAAGTGGTGGAGGCTGGTACAATTGCAACATTTAGAAGGCATCTGGATGGCTATATGAATAAATAGGGTTTGGAGGGATATATGCCGGGTGCTGGCAAGTGGGACTAAATTGGGTTGAGATATCTGGTCGGGATGGACGAGTTGGACCAAAGGTTCTGTTTCCATGCTGTACATCTCTATGACTCTAATTCCATGAAACGATATACCAGAAATGTATTAATTTCCATGGAACAGCATACTCGTATGTTTTAGACTGCCACTGCAACTCTTGGATATGTTAATGTTCTTGTTTCTTTGCACATATCTAGGGAGAGTAACCAGCTTTGGCAATACTGGCAATTCTCACAAAGTATCTCTTAAAATCAATGCATTCCCAAGTTTCTCAGGATTTACTTTCAAAGGTTAAATAATGATTGAAAAGGATTAGTAAAATTCATTTTGTTAAATATTTTCAGACACTACTTCAGAAAATTTCCTATTTTAAAGTAAATGACTCGACATTCTCTCGCCCACAGTCAGGGTCAAAAGGAGACAAAACAGATGGAAGACAATATAACAAACAGACATCTGCCACTGAGGAGCAGAAATCTCAGAAGTCAGATTCAGGATTAAACAGTTATTGCCTTATTAGAACCACAGTCTGATGCATCGAAAGATTTGCAACTATATAGACAGAGCGAAAGTATCTGCTTAATCACAAGAGTGAGTTTTTACTTTGTTATGGTATTTTCAATGGAATCTGCTCTGGATTTATTGAAATTTGTGGCCTATTCTGAAGATGTATTTGTTCTATCAAGGGAAGAAAAGAGGAGGACTTGCATTTATATAGCACCTTTCACGCCTTCAGAATGTCCCATAGTAGGTGCAGCAATTGAAATAATTTTGAATCATTGTCACTGGTCTATTGTGACCAGGTGAGAAAGGTTGAACTGTTCGATCACTTTTAATTTCCTACTTTTCACAACAAAAGTTTAAATTCTTTTAAGTTAAAAATGTAATTGGTTGCGTATCTCCGTGAGCAATAAGGAGACGACAATTGGTTTATCTTGAGTCAAAGTAAGGAAGTTTGTTACCTGTTAAATCCAAGGTGTCAAATAAGAAAAGATAGTAAAATAACATACTGCCTACAATCCTTTCATTGTTTCTGAGGCGTAAGGCTTTTTTAAAAATCTGAGTTTAAAATTATTTAGTTGGCTTCTGCATTGTAATTATTCAAAACGAATGCTTCAGTTATTTGATAAATCCTGGTTCCTTAATAGTTATTTCCTGCAGTTTTTGCTGTGGAAAAGAAGTGAAAATTTCTTGAGGAAAAAGAATGTGGAGACCCTAGTTTTTCTTCAATTATCTCTGAAAAGCTCTCAAAATTTCCCTTGAAATATTGGTTCCATTGTATATTTCCAAGAGATTCTTTATTTTGCATTGTTGAGATGGTGAAAGGTTTTAATGGATATCTGAATTTTGGGAAGGTCTTTATACATACCCACCCTCTGAGCAATTTATTTGTTTTCTTACCTCCATCTTAGAAGGTGACCTTGCTATTTATTTCAGTTTAACTGCAACAGTTACAACCAACTTTTAAAAAAATGATGAAACCCCCACATCCACAAAAAGTAAAGCGTTATAACCTCACAACAGCTGTAATGTAGAATATTGCAACACACTGTAAGGAATATGCTATTCAAGCCCTCAAGCTTATTCCAACATTTGGTTAGATTATGGTAAATTCTGTAACCCAACCTCATTTTTTGTCTCTGATCAAAATCCCATGATACACTGATTGAACTCAGTCTTGAAAACATAACTAACCAGCATCCACATTCTCTTAGAGAACAGAGTTCCAGATTTCCTACACTTCCTGAGTTCGTAATTGATTGGCTTAATTTTATGATTATGAGTATGAATTAATGTCCAGACTTTTTGTAAAGTGAAGAGTAGTCCCAGTCACTCACAATGTTGCTATTTTGGCATGTCATTGTGAAAGATGCATTGGCATAGGATGCCCATGTTGTGAAAGCAACTGATATGATGGTACTCTGACATCATAAAATCTCTGTAGTGTAAAAGCAGGCCATTCAGTCCATTAAATCTACAATGACCCAATCCACGTAACCTGCACATCTTTGGACTGTGGAAGGGAACAAGAGCACATAAAGGAAACCTGCACAGACACAGGAAGAATGTACAAACTCCACAAGGTTGGAATCAAGCCCATGTCCCTAGCACTGTGAGGCAGCAGTGCTAACCACTGAGCCACTGTGCCTCCCTGATAATATGAGGCCTATGTGCTAATTATGAATCATGTAGTTGATTGGATAAGTATGCACTCCACTCCACCAAGATTCAGTGTTCAGCTACAAGATGAGCCCTGTACCAGTGCTAATTAGAGGGTCACTCACCAAGATCCTATTATCTCATCTTTGTTTTAACGTATGAATGTACTGTACTGAGATTTTGACATTTGTTTTATTACAGACAAATAAGAAAGAGTAATATTTAAGTGGGAAGTAGTTGTTGCAGTGTCTCTTGGTCTGACATATGATCCAGAAGTGGAGCAGAGGATGCAGAGAAGAGAAGCTCAGCGAAGGGGAATTATGAACAGGCCACTCCACTGAGGATCCCACCTACTGAAGGTTTTCAGAATGCACTTCTCCCAACTTCAATTGACCCAGGCCACAATCCCAAAAGCCCTTTCTTTATTTGATCAACAAGGTGTTCAAACATCTTATTCTTAATGGTGGCTCAGTGGTTAGCATTGCTGTCTCATCAGCCCTAGGGACCCAGGTTCAATTCCAGCCTCAGGCAACTGTCTGAGTGGAGTTTGCATATTCTCCCCGTGTCTGCGTGGGTTTTGTCCGGGTATTTGGGTTTCCTCCCACAATCCAAAGCCATGCTGGTTAGGTGAATTGGCCATGCTAAATTGCCCATAGTGTTCAGGGATGCATAGGTTAGGTGCATTAGTCAGGAGTAAATGTAGGGGAATGGGTCTGGGTGGGATATTCTTCGGAGGGTTGTTGTGGACTTGTTGGGCCAATTGGCCTTTTTCCACACGGTTGGCGTTCTAATTTGTAACTTGATGAAAACCAGTTTCAGAAGATGCCTTTCTGATTATGCAGACAAGAAGGAAGCAGCTGTTCTGTTCAGGTATTTCCACTCACCATTAATACTGATGCAAGTTTCTAGAAGCATCTGGTGCTGCTTTCATAGGCTTCTCATTTGGTATACAACAAGGCCTATCATTACAACGTTCAACAGTCAAAAACCTTTGTCTTATCAACGCCTTAATGAGTGATGAGAAGACCCCATAGTTAGCTCAATGATAAGAACAGCTGACCATGCATGCTCAGCAACGGTCTGAAGCACCTATGCAGTAGCCATGCCTTGCACCAAACCCCAGGAGTTCATCCATGTCAATGACAAAACTCAGGTGACAAGGTCATTACTGCAGAAGTAGCAAGTGGGAAGCCCACCTAGTGACTTGGAATAATACCTCCAGATCTGGATCCTCTGCTTCACTTCAGCTATATTTGTGTTCCATCTGAACATAATTCATTGTTATGACTTTGTGAAGAGTGGTAAATTGGCCCCCCTCTTTCTAAATCTGTTTTTTTTTTACCACAACACAGATTTTAAAATATTTTTAGTGTGCAGCCACATCATGCAATTTTAAGATAGTACCTTCCCATCATCCCTGGTACCATATGTTAAATTCCTCTTTTGTCCTTGGTATTTTGATAATGGGTATTCAGCAGCAATACTGCCATTAAACTTTAAGGGGAAGTGCTAAGATTCTCTCTTGTTGAAACTGGTCAGTGTCCATATAATACAAATGCTATTTAACACTGAGTAACACAAGTCTAAATAGCAAATAGATTTTGGCAATTCAGCATAGATTGTAGAATGGACCAATGTGCAGATATCAATGACTATCTCCACATTTGTTCTCAATGTGGAGCGAGCATCATTGAGGACAAAGTTAAAGAAAGTTGGACTCGGATCTAATTCAGCAATTGGAATTGAGATGTTTGGCATCCTACTTCAAGTTTCACCTTATTTCCATTAACTTCAGTTTAACCAGGGCACCATGATGTCAACCCAGTTAAATACTGTGTCGGTGTTACCGGCAATCGCATTCATCTCAACTCTGGAACTCAATTCATTTGTCCATGTTTAATCCATGCCTATTGTGAGATTGGGAGTTGAATGGTCCTGAGGGAAGCCAACCGAACTTTGATAAAAAGGTCATTGCAAGTGTCACCTGATGGTACCGTTAGCAACACTTTCCATCCCTTAGCTAATTATTCAATGTAGACTAATGTGGAGGGAAATGGCCAAATTGAACTTCTCTTGCTTTTTATGGACAGGAGATGGCTGAGCAATTTTCCACTTTGAAGAGTAGATTCTGCAGTTGAAGCTGTACTAAATCATCGAGGTATGGCAAGTCTTCAGCACAACAGTTCCAATGTTAATGTGGCTGATATCCTTTGCCTTATCCAGTGAACACACCTGTTTCTTGATATCATGGGATCTGAATCAAATTTGCTGAAGACCAGGAATTTTACATGTCTAAAAGTCAGGGTGGCACGATGGCACAGTGGTTAGCACTGCTGCCTCACAGCGCCAGAGACCCGGGCTCAGTTCCTGCCTCAGGCAACTGCTGTGTGGAGTTTGCACATTCCCCCAGTGTCTGCATGGGTTTCCTCCAGGTGCCCCGGTTTCCTCCCACAGTCCAAAAATGTGCAGGTTAGGTGAATTGGCCATGCTAAATTGCCAGTAGTGACAGGTGAAGGGGTAAATGTAGGGGAATTGGTCTGGGTGAGTTGCTCTTTGGAGGGTCGGTGTGGACTTGTTGGGCCGAAGGGCATGTTTCCACACTAAGTAATCTAATCTAAAAAAAAGTGTTAGGATCTCTGATGAGATCAAGAACAAATCCATAAAGTGAAGTTGAACTTCATAGTGAGAGCTGAAAAGGTGATATAATGTCATGTCTGAAGACTTCTAATATAATAAATAGACCAAAAGCATTATTGAACAAACACTATCTTTTTAGGCAATTTAGGCTTTAAATAATGGAACAAGATGTTGTCTTCTTACTTTGAACACCATACATCTTTCTAGAAAACAGTCTGAATGTCCTTTTAATTTTTAATATCTACATCATCTAGGCATGGGAAATTTGGGAAATTTCCTGACTCCACACTCTTGATGAGTGAGAAACTCCCCTGAATGGTCTTATTTTTAATCTGAGGCTTGGCAAGGGCTATTTGAAGTTGGACTTGGTATTCCATGGTAACATTGCGAAGGCAGCCATACAGGTTGCTGAGTGTTGAGACAGAGCATTTGCTACTTCATCTGAGGTAATAAGGCTCTCTAGACCTGATGTGTCATGTTAGTCACCCTCCATACACCCCTCATGCCACTCTCACACCCATGGCCCTGCATACCCTCCATTCCAACATATACCTTTCTGTGCAATCCCTCCAAAGCTTCTTAACGCATAACACCACTCATCCCATGGCAATTTACAGCCCTTATGCCAACTCTGTTCAAATTCACGCCTTAAGCTCCATGTCCCCTACCCCTGCAACTACTCTTTACCCTTAGACTCTCCAAGCCAACTCGTCCAATATCCACCATGGACAGATCTTGGGAATCATGCTGCGATTTAATAAATCTAAGATGTAAGCATCTATTATAGCTTCACTATATTGATAAAAGCATTTTGTCATTAATAAAATACATTTAAATCACTTTAAATATTTAATCTGAAATGGTTTTCATTCATCATTCCATATCAGAGTCAGCTAATCCTTTTACAATCATGTACAGCTATCAATCAAACTGTGAACTTGCAAGCCCCCACTGTGATAATCATAACTTGTTGAAGATGTTAAGCTATCTAATACTGTGAATATAAAACTCAGGTTTAAATAAACAAAAGCCATAGCACTATTTTTTCCAACTGTCTGTTTTCATTTTATAAAGAGCAGAAGATTGAAATTGTTTGACAGCTTGACTGTTCCTCAGACCTTATCCACATATTTCTCTTTTCATAACAATCCCAAAGGAGTATCGGGGCTCTTCAAAAAGGATACCTGACCTCATCAACAGCTTTTGCGAATTTAGATATTTTCATCAAACTCATAAGTCTCATGAATCCCACTTCAGAAACCAAGGTGATGAAAATTGCTTTTGAGTGAAGGCAACTGCACAATTAATTGTGCCAATGCCTCCATGATCCATGGATGTGTTAAATAGGTTCCTACTTCCATTTAAGCCTCCACCCATCAGCACCTACAATTAGTGAGTGCTTCTCATGGGGGTGATACTCCAAGTTCAGAGCTGTAACATTGGTGAGGTGCAGAGTCCTTCCATCTCTGAAAGTTTGGGCCCCGGGATGTTTTCAAATTATCCAACTTATCATTTGCACTGCTACTCTGAACTCCATCAAATCTAGTTTGAGAATTTTCATGGAGCTATTTCCTTCCCAATCATGATGAATGAATAGTGAATCCCTGCAATGTCGAACCAGGCCATTCAACCTATTGAGTCCATACCAACCCTCTGAAGATCATTCCCCCCCACCCCTACGCCCACTCCAACATTTTCCATGGTCAATCCACCTAACCTGCACATCTTTGCACTGTGGGAGGAAACCCATGCAGACATGGGGAGAATGTGCAAACTCCATATAGACATTCGTCTGAGGGATCGAGCACAGGTCCCTGGCGCTGTGAGGCAGCAGTGCTAACCACTGAGCCACAATGCTTCTCCATACCAATTGCTATTTAATCGTCTACCAGTATCCAAAATTGGCAGGACTGCAGCATTTTCGTATGATCCATTCGTTGTGGGATTGCATTTCTCTATTTGTAGGATGCTGCTTCGGGCTCTCCACTGTGCAATCAGTTTTGGGTTTCACCAAGTCAGCATCTCATTATCCGACACATCTAGTGCTGCTCCTGGCATCATACACTACACCTCATTGAGATAGGATCGGTCACCTAGTTTGATGCTAATGGTGCAGTGAGAGTTAAGCTGAGCTGTAACTTTACAGATTAATCTATAATTTGGAATACAAATAACAGGGAGCAAGGGAGGGAGATGGCACAAAAGTTGATTCTGGTTAATCATGTGTATCTCCCAACACAAACAGAATGGCTCATGGTATTTGGTACAACAACAAACAACAGATGTTACATGTTTCCTCTTTTATGTCATGAGCTGGCTGCTTCACTGAAGAGCAGTTAGCAGGAGAAAAGAACTCAAACTTAACAGCAGCAATAATTCCCACAAAGGCCAATGCCAGTCAGTTCTATGGCCCTCATAAGCTGAGTGAAGTTTGCTTGCTGCAGAACTTTATTCCTCATTCAGCTGCTGTGCAAGCAGTGATCTAAAACGGCCTATGGTGTTGGTCCAACTTTTGTTCTGTGATCTGCATCATTAATCATCTCCGAATAACCCAGAGTGGCATCGCAGATGTCCCAGGATCTGTGCATTCATTCTTGAAAGGTGAATGGAGGCTAATTTGCTACGCACCAGCTAGGATAACTGGAATTCTCTCACCAAAGCAGAGACTCAATGCTAACCATCTCACCCTTTTCTACCTTTCCCATCTGAAAACTGAGCAGCATATGCTACATTTTAAATGTCACTTCACTTAAAACAAGTGAGCAACTGAAGAACAATCTACTGCCCTATGTAGCAGTTTTCTGAACAGCTATTAATGAGGAACAGCTATGCACTAATCCAACACTTAGTACAGAGAGCAGTTTTGGGAAATCCGATCCTACATTTTGCTGTGATTAGCCGTAATGCATCATCATCTCATTTGCCATATAATCCACACGAAAGCCTTCATTCTCTTTTGTTTTATTACAAATGCCAGTTTTATTTTTTAACAATCAGGCTTGTTCTGTTAAATATTTAACACAGCGTTAAACAGCATGTACAAATATTTATTGGCAGTATTATGCTTTCTGTACGCACAGCTGAAGCTACAGTAGATAAAGAGACTCCACTTTACAAGCTATTCACTTCAACACACTAATTCCTGCTTCCTCCACGCACCTGTAAAAATATTTGCTTGAATTTTATACATCACCAGTTTATGATAGCAGAAGCCCCTGGCCTATTCTTTTACCAATTTCTTATTAGTAACTTCCTTTGTACTGAGGAGTGTTTCACATTACATATTGTGAGTGTCGGCCTATCATTATTTTCCCAACATTTTCTCCGTCTATGTGTGGATGCAATTAATACTTTAAGACACCAGTTTAATGCTGTAAAATACAGCTGTCTCTATACCAATGAAGTCTGACCTTTTGTTTCATGCAGCAATGTATTCGGAGGATATCCCATATTTATTCAGTTGCATAAAACTACTGTGCTGTCTGCAGAAGGGGAGAAAAACATGACAGGGTAAGTTGACAGGCCCGTAGCTGCTGGCATAGTGCCCTTTTACATAATCCAGCTACACCCAGGAAATGAAAGCACAGATTTTCCTGTGATCAAGAATCCAGCACAAAGCAGTTACAGAGTTACTCAGAACGTGCAAAGAGTGAACGTGTCAACATAGAATAAAAGAGAAATGTTTTGAGAAACCTCACATATTTTTACTCCCATCGAGAGAAATCCTGATCTGAATCTACATGACAGGGCAGGTTTGATTCAGACGTGTGTTTCCCACCCCTCTGGTTTTATTCTCTGTTCAGGTCAATAGACTGTGAAAATATGAAGGGTATAAAAAAGGGCTTTTGACCTGACGACAGCTCATTCTTGTCAAATACATGAGGCTAAAATTGAGGCTTATGTTTACGCTGCTCCTGGACAGACTATGAATTCAGGGGCTGTCATGATGTCTAAGGGCTGATTCAACCTGCGTAAAATATGAGGTCATGAAATGATGATGCTTCATCTTATCAATTTCTTCTTATGTTGTAACAATAACATTATAGAATGCCATGGTGGGTATACAATATAACACTCAAAACACAGTCATTCCTTCATTTTCATGGATCTGCTAGTTGTGTGCCAAGCTGCCATTCTAATGCCATTATTGGTTTATGTGGTGGGAAATCAACTGTCTAGACAAGAGACAAATGTCGGTCTGAACTTAGAGTGAAAGCACAAAATCATCCCAGGCAGGCTATGCATTGGCTAAATGGACTTATGTCTGTTCCTCCTTTGACAAAAAATCCCCACTGACCATATTTTGAGAAGCATCCAGAGGTTCCTTTGAGGATCACGGTTGCTGAATTCTGGTAAAATCAGCCAGTATGTGTGTGTTTCCCTCTCTGACCACTCATTCCTCGGAATTTCAACTGGGGTATTTTGTACAGTGTAGGATAACTTTTAATCTCAGTGACAATCACTATCTCAACATGGCCTCCACTATAATTGTATTTCTCCCATCAGGAACAGACATTCCACTCATTATCCTGGCATGTAAGAAGGCACCGATTTATTTTATTGCATTTGTTTCATTTACTTGAGCGCTAAATGCCAAATTTATATGTATCTCATGTGTACATTTTTTAAAAGGTAAGAATCATCCTTAGTTAGATAAGTTGATGGGCTTCATGGTGGTGGTTGTTGGAGGGGGATAGGTGGTGCATGGGGACAGAGGCATGTAATGGCATTGTAGACCTGAGAACAGACCTATTAGAATATATAGTATGTATGACAACTATAGAATATATAGTATGTATGACATACTATATAAAACTAAATAGACTAAATAAATATGTTGAGCTTCCAAGCTAGATTCCTGGAGAAGTTATATCAGAAACTGTTTACCTTGAATGAAAGACCAAGAATTTGAAGGTATAGATTTAACACAATTAACAAAGGAACCAGAAGTGACATAAAGAAAATAAAATATTAAAGCTATGTTTGATTAGGATTTGGAATCCTCTTCTACTTAGAGGGAACACTGAGCCTTTCAAAGATAGTTGAATAAATGTATGCAGGAAAATTGAGAAAGGACAGGGGATTTGGACTGGATTGTTCTTTGAAAGGGTCTCCATTAACTCAATGAACCAAATGGACTCCTTCTGGGCTGTACTGTTCTCTGATGCTTTGAACTCTCAATGGGAAATGCTCCATGCTGTCACTATGAATGAATGAGAAATTATTCATTAGATGCATTGAATATTTTAATGTCAGGATCTTTATACCAATGTGATAATTGGACCTTCACAGAAAACTATGATTTCTTCCCATCATTTAATAATAACATTTGGCTTTTCTTTTTTACAGCATGCTATCAATCATGGAGGTCTGCTACATTTGAATATCCTCTGCTACATCTTGAGCCTTCCTTAAGTGTCACACAATAATTCATTGGAAGAAACAAGTGCCTTAAAGGTAGGATGGGCTTTGTGACTAATACTGACAAATGCAACTTATTGAAAGCCTCCCGTTTGATTCTTATGCTTGGTAGACAGATTCACATGAATGTCACAATCTTCAAATATTGCTTGAAGTGACTCATCCTCCTGATTTGATTGATATGTTGTTCCTCCATTATTTCTTGGTGAAAATCTAGCAACCCCCTTGTTAACATATTATAGGAGTTCCTTCACCACATGAACTCTACAAGTTCAAGAAGAAAGCTTGGCATCCACTGGTCTTGCAAATGATGCTCACATCTTAAGAATGAATTATAAAATGTACAGCAAACCTGACCTAGTCAGGAAATAAAACATTTTATGTGCAGTCCATGTGACAGTGCTAGGCTGCTTTGTCCTGAGCGGTGTCAAGATTCTTGAGTTTTGTTGGAGCTGCATTCCTCTCAGTAATTGGTCAATATTTCATCAATTTCCTGATGTATGCCCTGTAGGTTGTAAGCAATGACTGGGGAGACAGGAGGTGAGTTATTCACTGCAGACTTCCCAGCCTCTGGCCTGCTGTTACATCCACAGTATTTAGGTAACAGGCCAAATTTAGTTTGTGGTCAATGGTAAGCTCCACACATTGCTGTGATGGTTATGCCATTGACCATCTTGAGATGATAGATTCTTTAATGTAAGAAATGGTTAGTGCCTGAGACTTATAGGGTGTGAATGCTGCTTGCCACTGGTCAGTCTAAACATGGACATTGTCCAGGGCTTGCTGCATACATATAAAGTTAATGCAAGGAAAAGAATAATAATGAAGAGTCAAATTTGTTTTTGAGTAACTGTGAGTACAGCTTGTGTTGTTAAGCAAAAATTATTTTTAGTCTTCCACGTAGAGTTCATATTTTCTTTTGCCACCTAGCTTCCCTGATTCTAAGGCCCTTTTACTGTCACATACCAAAGCATTTGGATTTGCAAATCATGCTGACTGTTGCATAATCATTAACAGATATCCCCACTTAGTCATAGAGTCATAGAGACGTACAGCACAGAAACAGAATCTTCAGTCCAACTCGTCCTGGCCAACCAGATATCCTAAATTAATTTAGTCCCATTTGCCAGTATTTGACCCATATCCTTCTAAACCCTTCCTATTCATATTCCTATCCAGAATCTTTTAAATGTTGTAATTGTACCAGACTCCAACACTTCCTCTGGCAGCTCATTCCATACACTCACCACCCTCTGTGTGGAACAGTTGCCCCTTAAGTCTGGTCTTACAATGGCAAGAAGGTCATTGAAGCAATTGAAGATGGTTGGGGCTAGGACACTACCCTAAGGAGTTCCTTCTGTCACATCTTGGACTGAGATGATTGACCATCAAAAGTAGCATCCATCTTCCTTTCTGCTGAGTACAATGTTTTTCCTCAATTCCCATTGATGCCAGTTTTGATTGGGTTCCTTGAAGTCACACATGGTCAACTGGTACCTTGGTGTGAGAGGCTGTCACATTTACCTCACGCCTGGAATTCAACTGTTATATCCACATTTGGACCAAGACTACAAAGAACTCAGGAGCTGTGAGGCCTTGGCAGAACCCAACCCTTCATTTATTTACTCAATGTTGTTCCATCAGACAAAATTTAGTGAAAATCCAAGGAGGGTCAGGGGGACAGTTAACCTTGTCAAAGAGTATTGTGCCTGCTGTTTTTATGTGCTTTCCTAGTTCTTTTTTCTATTTATTTATCAATATTTTGACACTCTAGCATTTTGATTTGTTATCATTTACTCCTCAGTGCATTCTCTTAAACCATGTCAATAGTTTATTGTACAATCAGGTTCACTGGAAACCTAAAGTTAAAGCAAAGAAAAGAACAATAACAAAGACTCAAACTTGTGTTTAAGTAACTGTGCATTCAGGTTGCGTTTTCAAGCCAAAAGTTATTTTTAGTTTTCCACTGAGACTTCATATTTTCTTTTGCCACCTAGTTTCCCTGATTCCAAAACCCTCTTATTGTCACATACCAAAGAATTGTAAGATCACTATTAAAGAAATACGATGGCTGATACTTGGTCTCTGATCAAGAACGTGGAGTACCATTCCAGATTAAATACAGAAATTACACCCCCCACCCCCCGAGCCTTCCAATGAAGTTCTTTTGTCTCTCAATTCAGTTCAATATTTGACTTGAAGCATATGTATATCTGAACTGGTCCAGTGACATTCTTGTGAAGGTTATAGACTTTCTGATATCTTTAAAATGACTAAAGACATATTGTCTAATGTCCCATCCTCACCAATTTCAAAGAGAATTTTTTTTTAACAAATAACTGGAAAAGGACACAAACTTTATCTGTGCTTCCTGCCCCCAGCTGCTACATTAATTAACATCCTTTCACAACTGATGAAATTGATGGTATATCCATCAGGAAACAATAGCTTGGTGAATTTGAGAGGTGTATATTAGAGGATAGAGACTTCAAATTTTCTCTTTTTCATGAACATTTGCAGTGCAATTAGTTAGCGCGTTCGGCTGTTAACCGAAAGGTTGGTGGTTCGAGCACACCCAGGGACGCTCGTGTGTATTAAGGGGCGGCATGGAGGCTCAGTGGTTAGCACTGTTCCTCACAACACCAGTGTCCCAGGTTCGATTCCAGCCTTGGGTGACTGTCCATGTGGAGTTTGCACATTCTTCCCGTATTTGCGTGGGTTACCTCTGGGTGCTCCAGTTTCCTCCCACAATCCAAAGATGTGCAGGGCTGGTGAATTGGCCACTCTAAATTGCCCATAGTGTTAGGTGCATTAGTCAGAGGGGAAACAGATCTGGGTGGGTTGCTTTTCAGAGGGTCGGTGTGGACTGGTTGGGCCAAAGGGCCTGTTTCCACACTGTAGGGAATCTAATCTGATCTAAAACATTTCTAAGGAGTTTGTTTCCTTTTGAAGTTACTAGGTATTAGGCAACCTATAACAAAATAATTGTTCACTCAAAGGCTTCAGATTAAGATAAAAAAATGAGGGCTGACAGCACTGACCTATTCCCCAAACTTCCACTATATTTATTTTCAAAAAAGCATTTGGATTATTTGCATGAGCAAAGAAACATGATTATATTTAATTATTTATCTCTCTCTCTCTCTTTCTTACTCTCACGTCATCACTGTTTCTTGTTTGATAATTAGCTACTTGTTTCCATTCACATCCTAACATTTTGGTTTGCTAAATTTGTTTTCAGATTGGATTGTTATTAAAATAGATGGAATAAAATAAATATTAAATTGTGAATTGAAGTTTTTTTTAAAAGATGTATTTTTAAAGATGTTCCTAACTCCCTCTTCTTTGACTCAATAGATGGCACAATGTCAATTTAGGATTATCACTTGAATAATATATTTTATCTTTTCAACAAAATGTCTCTTTCAGACATCTGGAAATACCTCAGTTTCAAGGATAAAAGGCAATGCATTAGAATACACAGCAAAACAGATGTCAATCCAATGCCAAATTCAGGATATACACACATATAGTTGACATAATGCAAGGTTGCTTTCCCACTGGAAAATAGGAGGTGCAGATGTTAAAAATCCATTGGATTTCCATAGATTTCTGAGCAATATGTGAAAAATGTGATAATCTGATCATTATAGATCAACAATTAAGTGGTTTGACTCAAGGTGAGATCAAGAAATCATATTCCCAAATCTATCATAAGTAAATATAATCACAATGGCCATAATATACACTCAGGTTGATGGAGCAAAACTGAATTATGTTATTAAAATAATTGATCGAAGCTAGATTTAATTGATTTTGCACAAATTTCATTGAATAAGGTTCTTAAGGTTCTTCACAGAGCTAAGCTACATTAATTCAACAATGATAATTCTTCAGTTACTGATCTACAAGTGAATAAAGAGCATTTTGTGGGGAAATCGGTGAGCAAGCAGCATTTCAACAACTTATCTTGTTTAACTCTGTTTTTCTTCAACAATGCAGAGATTTAGGCTTTTTAAAAAAATATTGTTATATTACTCCAAACGCCCTGGAAAGTAATTATTAAGAGGATGTATATACAGGATGTTACAATTTATTGTTGCATAGCAGTCAGGTATTAAGGAAAAGTATATCAATCCAGCAGTCACACAGAGATCTATGAGAAACACAGCCAACGAAGCTCCAACATTCAGAGTCTAAAACAAAAACAGTAATTGCTAGAAAAGTTCAGCAGGTCTGGCAGTGTCTGTGAAGAGAAATCAGAGTTAACTTTCAGGTCTGATGACGCTTCCTCAGAACTGATGGTAGCTAGGAAAATGTTGGTTTATATGCAGAAGTTAGGGTTGAGGGAGGGGATAAGGAGTAAATGATAGGTGGGGATAGTTGAAGAATAGTTGCGCAGAGGATAATGATTTGGCTTGGAGGGTGAATTAATGGAAACTGTTAGAGGCAAACAATATGTGGTGTGTAATGGTAGACTATGTGATAACAAGGTCTGGTGCGTAGGTTGGGAACTAGGACGTGGGAGAGTTCAGGCCCTAAAATGATTGAACCCAAATTGAGTCAGGAGAGCTGCAGGGTTCCCAAATTGAATACAAAGCATTGTTCTTCGAACTTACGCTGATCTTCGCTGGAGCACATCAGCAAGCCTGAGAAAGAGATGTTGACCAGGGAACAGGATGGTGTCTTAAAGTGGCAGACAACTGGAAGATCAGGGTCTTTTTCATAGGTAGAATATAGGTGTTCTGCAAAGCAGCCACCCAGTCTACACTTTGGTTCCCCAATGTGAAGAAGACCACATTGTGAGCAGCGAATGCAGTAGACTAGATTGTGTGAAGTGCTGGTAAAGTGCTGCTTCACCTGGAAAGAATGTTTGGGCCCTTGGACGCTGAGGAAGGAGGAGGGAAATGGGCAGGTGTTCCACCTTCCGCAGTTGCAGGGGAAATTGCCATGGGGCTGTGGGTTGGTGGAGTGGGTGGTGTTGGGAATGAAGGCAGAGTAGATCAGGATATATATATATATATACTGTTCAGGCAAAATCATGGAGTCAGTATCAGCAGGATTGAAACAGTACCTGCAGAATACAATATATTCCCACAAACTGACACCTGGAAGGGAAAGGGCTGCAGGTCTTTGACCCAAGGAAGCCCTCATGCCAACTTTACTGAAACCGCTTGTAATTTGGCAAGGAGTCACACATATTTCACTGAAACATTCTCTGAATGGGTGCAATCCATTGGATAGAATCCTTTCTTATAGTGCATGTGTTGACTGGGCTGCAGGCACGTGCCTGAGAGGCACAGAGCAATGATAACCTGCCGGGTTTCCAGGTGGATTCTGAACCCCTGACCTTTCAAATACTGCCCCAAGATTCAATTCTGTAAAGGTCATGACAGTCAGAGATGCCACAACTGACCATGTGACTCAATAAATGATCCATCCACATACATGTAAGATTTGAAACAGATTGGAAATAAAAGACAACACCTTTAAATGCATGCAACTGTGGCATCAATATATAACCAAGTGAAATACATTTACATTTCTATTTTATCTATTCAATGAAATGATACTTGTGCCAGCTTTGTCCCTTTATAAATGCTTAATCTTTCCTATGTAGGATATAGAAACATTGGAGGCAATTTAGATAATGTTTACGGGACTAATACAAGGATTTGCCAGGGTTGGAGGACTTGAGCTACAGGGAGAGGCTGAATAGGCTGGGGTTCTCTTCCCTGGAACATCAGAGGCTAAGGGGGGACCTTATAGAGGTCTATAAAATCATGAGGGGCATGGTTAGGGTAAATAGATAAGTTCTTTTCCCTGGGGTGGGGGAGCCCAGAACTAGAGGGCATAGGTTTAGGGTGAGAGGGGAAAATGTTAGAGACCTGAGGGGCAACATTTTCACACAGAGGGTGTTGCGTGTATGGAATGAGTTGCCAGCAGAAGTGGTGGAAGCTGTTAAAATTACAACATTTAAAAAACATCTGGATTGGTACATGAGTAGGAAGGGTTTAGAGGGATATGGGCCAAGTGCTGGCAAATGGGACTGGATTAATTTAGGATAACTGGTCGGCTTGGACGAGTTGGACTGATTGGTCTGTTTCCATGCTGTAAATCTCTATGACTTTATGACTATATCTGATCCTTTGACTCCATTTGGTAATTGGGAAGAGTGTAGATTTCCACCCATGCTGCATAACCTGTTGCACTCCTCAAATATGCATCATCAACTGGTTGGCTGCGACATGATCACACATGACCAGTCATCACGTATTCCCAAATGGAAGCGTTACTAATGCTTGTCCCGCTGCCAATAACTTTGCACGAGTGAAAGACTGTGCCCGACAATTCACTAATGTATCAATAGAAGGAGGTCAATGTTTCAACAATGATGCTAAATCCCTGCCTGCAATTCAGCAACAGTTCTTGGTAAGGCTGAGGCTCCAAGGTCATACATCAATGAGATGGAAACTGCTCAGCAAACACCGAACAGAGACATACACCTGAGCTGGAAAAGCAGAAGAGATTATCTGTAACATCTGCTATGTCATCAGTGAGACTACATTAACAACATCACAGGCAAACATTGTATTCTCAAAAATATCACCAGCCAGTAACACAACATTAACAATATCAAGCATAATTCCCACAATAGCATGAACAATACAAATTGTCTGCACAGTATGCCAGTTCCTTGCTGAGGGCACTGCTGCCAAATCAAAAAGATGGAGGCACAACATCCTGTAACCCAAGTGATACCTTGAATGATATTTTGAGAAAAGAAACGCAACTATAATTTATAGGTGTTTAGTTAATTTAGAAACATTGATTAATAACCTCCTTTTGTTTAGCTAATCCAAAGAAAAGAATTAATTATTTCAATGGTTATATTGATATCGGAGGTTATGAAGAAAGAATTGGTACTAATTTTTGTGAGAATGTGCAGTTGAAATCAGTTACTGAGTGACAATCACCCAGATCTTCTGATCAGATTACCTCCATGAAACAAAAAAAATCACACACTTCCCTTCCTCTCTGATTCTTAACAATCTTCAGGTGGAGGATCTTTCCGAATTGACAAGAGGAAACTTCAAAGGGAGCACTGCAAACCATCCATGCAGAAGTTATGTCTCCTTTACATATTAATAGCTGTATTCTGGGTATGTAAAGTGTTTGAATCTTCCAAATCTTCGTTGAAAAGTTACAGAAAAAAGATGAGTCTGTAAGTTGAATGTCTCAGGGGTTAGGCTAGGTAAAAAGGGGGAGGATGGTGGGTCGGCAGAAGCAGTGGATGAGGTGATACATTGGTATTTGGATGAAGTGGGTAGGTGATACAGGAGTCATCAGGTGGGAATGGGAGTCGGGTCAGGGAGGGGAACCAGATACATCAGATTAAAGCTAGTTGGAAGAGTCAAACTGTAATCGGTAGTTTTGGGGTAGTCAGGATGAGGGGATTTGGTCAAGGTATCTGTGGTGAACTGAATTGAATTGTCAAATGTACTCAAATTAGTACAATGAAAAGTTAAAAGTTGCCACTTACAGCGCCATCTAGGTACAAGTCTTAGTTACAGAATAGAGAAAAGAAGGAAAGGCTACATTATAGTGATACATGGTATAACTATTGGTCAGAAAAGCAAGAGGTTAAAAAGACAAGCCTCACAGTAGTCACTATTTCAGTTGTACAGTTACCAAGGTGTTAAGGGTAGTTTTTTTTTCTTGATTACATTTCCATGATAACTATTTTGATAAGTAAATCAGAAATGTATAAAATCTCTGACACTATCTCAGAGAGTTATAATACTCATAGAGCTATAATTCTTCACCATGAGAAGGCTGTAGAGATGAAATCATGGAATATTTTAAAGAAAGAACTAAATAGTCATTAAGGGCATCAAGGTGTGGGGAGAAACCAGGAATATAATGTGGAGATAGAGGTTCAGCTATAGTCATATTGAATGGTGCTGCAGGTTCAGTGGCCTTGTTTGGCCTTTTATTGTTCCTTTCTCCTATGTTTATATGTGTGCATATAAACAAGATAATTTCTAGCTCCATGACTCAATCGTTAAAAATTATTGCTGAACATTCCATTTTTGGTGTAGGGTGAGGTGGAAGGCTGGATTCGTATGCAGATGGGTTACTAAAAAGAAGCTGAAGAGAGTGCACAGTCCAGATATGGAATGGGAGGAAATCTTGCCTCAGTACTTGAATAATGCGTTCGATGTTTAATAAATAAGGTTTAACAGAAAAAGTATCCATCCCACTCTCACTCTGTTCAAACACCCACTCCTCCACCCATTCCAAAGCATACAAGCTGATGCCCTGTCTTCAACTGCATGGCCACCCAGTCTCTCAATGCCAGTCTCTGCTTTTGAACCAACTCGCTGACCTGCTATAGCCCCTAGGACAATTTAGACTCAGAGAGTCATAGAACTGTACAACAAGGAAACAGACCCTTTGGTCTAATAGTTCCTTGAAAGTGGAGAGGCAGATTATAGGATAGTGAAGAAGGCGTTTGGTATGCCTTTCTTTGTTGGACAGAGCATTGAGTATTGGAGTTGGAAAGTCATGTTATGGCTGTACAGGACATTGGTTAGGCCATTTTGAAATATTGTGTGCAATTCCAGTCTCCTTCCTATTGGAAGGATGTTGTGGAACTTGAAAGAGTTCAGAAAAGACTTAGGATGATGTTGCCAGGGTTGGAGGATTTGAGCTACAGGGAGAGGCGAAGAGGCTGGGGCTGTTTTCCCTGGAATGTCAGGAGGCTGAGGGGTGACCTCATAAAGGTTTATAAAATCATGAGGGGCATGGATAGGATCAATAGACAAAGTCTTTTCCCTGGGCGGTATATGAATAGGAAGGGTTTAGAGGGTATTGCGTGTATGGAATGAGCTGCCAGCAGAAGTGGTGGAAGCTGGTAAAATTACAACATTTAAAAAAAATCTGGATTGGTACATGAGTAGGAAGGGTTTAGAGGGATTTGGGCCAAGTGCTGGCAAATGGTATTAGATTAAGTTAGGATATCTGGTTGGCATCGATGAGTTGGACCGAAGGATCTGTTTTTGTGCTGTACATCTCTATGACTGCATGCCAGCCAGATGTCCTAACCTGATGTAGTCCCATTTGTCGGCGCTTGGCCCGTATCCTTCTAACCACTTCCTATTCATATACCCATCCAGATGCCTTATATATGTTGTAATTGTACCAGCCTCTAGCAGTTCCTCTGGTAGACATTCCATACACCCACCGCTCTCTGCTTGAAAAAGTTGCCACTTTTATATCTTTACCCTCTCACCTTAAACCTGTGCCCTCTAGTTTTGGACACCCCCATCCCCCCGGGAAAAGACTTTGACTAATCACCCTTTCCATGCCCGTCATGATTTTATAAACTTCTATAAGGTCACCCCTTCACCTCCAGGGTTCTAGGGAAAATAGCCCCAGCCTATTCAGCCTTTAGATCAAACATTGGCAACAGCCTTGAAACTTTTTTCGGAACTCTTTCACAGCATCCTTCCTGTAGCAGGGCTTTGTGCTAACTGAAACTAAACCATGTCCCAGCTTTTATCCTTTCATCTGGCATATCAACTTCCCTGAAATCCAACATCTTAGGACCCATGCAAAAATGACAAAAAGAAAATAAGTACATTTCAGAATCCACTATATTGATAAATGTACTCTCACCCATAAAAGTACATTTATTATATTTGAATTGCATCACCTCCATTAAACCTTATAGCGATAAACTTATTATTCAAGTGCCACAAACATTAATAAACATAGTTAGGCATAAAAGAATCCAAAACCACTGATAGCTGTCAATCCAACTGTGAATTGTGTTAATGGATCCTTATCCGGTCATGAAAGTCATCAGGTTTATGTCAACAGACAAGCTGAAATAGAAATGAATCTTTTAAAACTCTTCACATTTTTCAAATATTGAAATGACTGCATTTTTTAAAATGCCTAGACAGTGTTGTTGCTTGCTCCTGAATCCTTGAAGCTGACCCTCTTGGTAATTTTGACAGGTCCGTTTAACAACTTAGCAAATTCTTTGACAGTATTGATGACACAACACCTGGACAATTGTGTGCAGTTTCTCTTCTTAGTTGAGGAAGAATGTTCTGTCTATTGAGGCAGTACAAAGAAAGTTTCCCAGTCTGATTCCAAAATGATGGGACGATGTATGGGGAGAGATCCGGTTAGGACTATATTCACTGGCATTTAGAAGAATGAGGAAGGATCTCATAGAAATCTATGAAATTCTAACAGGATTAGACAGGGTAGATGCAGGAAGGATGTTCTCAATGATGTGGGAGTCCAGAACCAGGGGGTCACAGTCTAAGGATAAAGGATAAGTCTTTTTAGGAAATAGATTACCAAATGAGTGGTAATTCTGTAGAGGTCAAAACACTGAAGACTTTCAAGAAAGATGTCGATATAGTTCCCAGGAATGAAGGAAGCGAAGGACATGAGGAGAAAGTGGGCACAGGCTGCTGCGATGGATGATCAGCCATGATGATACTGAATGGCTTAAAGGGCTAAATAGCCAACTCCTACATATTCTATTCCATTCCATTGTCAGCTTGAAAGTTGGAATGAGGTTATGTACGTTTTACACAAATTTAACAATTCCACAAGTGTACTTCACTTTTCCCAATGTGTGCCTTACCTTTACTTAAGGACAGCTTAATGGTCCCAAACATAAACAGTAATTGCTTGAAAGGCTAAGCAGGTCTGGCAGTGTCTCTGGAGAAAAGTAGAGTTAATTTTACATGTCCAATGACCCTTCTTCAGAAGCTCCACATGGATTCAGTTCCTTTCTTCTCTGGGAAGTTAAGCTGAGCAAAGGAGCCAATAAGGCATTTCCAGTCAGTGAGTTGGAAGTGCAGAGAGAGGAAGTGTTATTAACTCAGCATGCTGGTGTGGATGACAGCCACTGAGGTGGGCTGCACGTATGCAGGTCGAATGCTTTCAGAAGGAACCACATTTGACTGGAGCATGGGTTAGAAAAGGACAACAGAGTCAAATCTCTGATCCTCATTGATTTGTGCTGACACCCTGCTCTGATCTAATACTATGGTTGGTCTGTTGAGCTACTGAGAAGCTGCTGTCTTAAATTCTACAGGCCTTACCTGAGCTTACTGCATCTCTGTCACTGCCTTATGTTTTTGAATCTGGAGTTCCAATCAACTCTCTTATTCATGGCACTGGAGTTTGTGTTACAGCTCTCTGATACAAGTTGTTCTGTCCTTTCTTCTGAGAATCTAAATAGCTTGTGTCAGTTTACATCATGTTTAACATCATTATAAAATTAACATATTCAGCCTCATTGTGCTACATTCCCATCCTTAGCTGTTCACATGTATCACTGTATATTATATGGCAGAGTGGTTCAAAGGGCTAAATAGCTAACTCCTACGTATTCTATTCCATGTTTTGATAGTTCATTGTCAACTTGAAAGTCGGAATGAATTTATGTGCATTTTACATTTAACAATTCCGCAAGTATACTTCACATTTAACAATATAATATAATTATGTTATATTATACACCTTGTAGAAATGAGGTGAAACAACAAATTATATTATTATAATTATGTTAAAATAGATCTCACAATTTGGATTTTTTCAGAAGATTGCAGCTGACATTGACAAATATCACTCTAAACAAATAAACATTATTAATTTTTGTTAAAGTTAGGTGAAGTTCATTTTTAACAATGCTGAAGGTAAGTGTTCTGGACTGAAATTAAATTGATGTTCTTGAGATGATGTCATTCTCCTTTGGTTGGGTGCTATCACTGCTGACCCGTTATCTCATTCAAAAGATTAATTCTCTTGAGATTTTATCCAGAAGCAGCAGAGCTAAAGGGAAAGATAATCTCTAGTCTGGCCTTGTTGAACCAAACGTGTTGAGGTCAGCTTGCTGTTATTGAGTTTTTGTGCTTGTTTTTTTTATCTGAATCAATGCCAACAGGATCAGTTTCCAAGCAAAATGGGACTATTCTGGTTATGTATCAGTTCATCTCAGAGAAACTAAAGCTGCATTGGTCAGCGATAGAGTTATGGAATCAGCTCATTTCATCAGCTTGTCTTAGAGACATCTTAGTTCTATCAGCTGTGGTAATCTTAAAGTATTTGCTCTGATTTTATGAAGATAAATCCACATATATTAAGGAAGTGAGTGGATGAATTTTAAGGATTGCTACTCATAGACTAGACTGTTTGCAAGTGCACAACATTAATTGAAATATGTAGATCAGTAAACTCCAAAAGTCTTTTCAGTCACACTGATTGAGTGAAACTCCCTGTGTGAAACATCAGAATGTAACATGATTATTCAGGCATTTAAAATATATTAAAATGACAACAACTTAGATTTATGCCATGCCTTTAATATAATTAACATCCCAAGGCACTTCAGAAGAATGTCACAAAACGAAAGTGTGACACCAAACTATTTAAGAAGATATGAGGCCTGGTGATCAAGCACTTGGTCAAGGAAGTACGTTTTAAAAACTGTCTTGAGGGATGAAAGTGAGTTAAAGAGGTGGAAAGCTATTGGGAGGAAATTTCCACTGTTAGGGCCTCGGAAACTAAAGACATAATCACTAATCATGGAGGAACAATGATTGAAGTTGAAAAAAATTGTAGATATCTTGGGGAGTTGTGGGGTGGAGGAATTTGCAAGGATCAGGTGATTTGTCCTTCCCCTCCCTTTTCCTGGCTTCATTCTATATTCTTCAATATCCTTAATATCAACAGCATTGTACATTTTTACCTTCATTTACCCCAGTGTAGAAATATCTAGTCAGTCATTTACAAAGCTTAAATTGTCACCTTTAAGGTCAAAAACCTTGCCAGTCAGCACAAAGAATAATCATGCATAGAAAATATTTTGGATGGAAAACAGAATTTTAAAAAGGATGATCAAAAGCTTGGTAAAACACAAACATTCTGATTCAAGGAGAGAGGTGGAGAGGTAAAGTGTGTGGACAAAGGACCTCACAGGGCAGTAAATGTTGAGTCAGGCAAACTGAACAATCTGATAGTTATAGTAATAAGCCAGCAATGGGCAGAAAACAAAATACTTTCTGAAAGACTGTTTCCTGTTCTATTGTGCTGTTAAGAGTTATCAGTTTGTGTTCACTGAGTGATCCTTTTTTATATAAATGACATCTCATTAGGAAGTTCACTGCTGGCACACACAGTCCTCCTTAACGTAGGGTGTATCACCCCCTACAAAATTCCTCACAAAATGAAATGCAATTCTATGTGACTCAAGTTTTTCTACTTGACTGCAATGAATTGAATTGTTACACAGTAACACTGCACCAGGAAAAAAACAGAATTAACTTCTGCCTTCTTTCCAGGCATAACTCCTCTTGATAAATCCCTATATTTATCAGTTACAGTAGTGCAGACCAGACTCCAGTACGATGGTATTCTTTTCAGGAGGTCTGTAATTGATGCATCAGAATTGTCAAAAGTCACAGTCACATTCCTCTTACTTGAAATGTAAAAGTTTAGTTCCTGAATATGACAGTAGGGTCTTGTCTTTAAGAACTTTAACTTTAAGAAAGCAAGACAATGTTTTCAAAGCTTTTTTTTATCAGGAACAAATGATTTAATTGATTAAAACTCTGACAGTTTGAGGGTAAGGTGGCAACCTTGAGGCCATGGTGCAGAGCGAAGGATGTAGATGCTGTCGGTTCTGTTACGCAGGTTATGGAGAAGAATGGGAGAAGTTCGGATAGACATAACATTTTAGAGGAGTTGCCCCCAATGCACACATGATGTTACCCCCTTTTCTCCTACCTTTTCTCCTCTAGGTCATTCAAAGCAGCCTGCCCATTCCCAATTGCCTACCCATGCCATCTGGTGTGTGCAGCACACAATTCAGATCAGAGTCCAGTGTATGTTGCCAGAAAAGCACAGCAGGTCAGGCAGCATCCGAGGAGCAGGAGATTTGACATTTTGGGCATAAGCCCTTCATCAGGAATGACTCTGATCTCCAGCTTCTGCAGTCCTCGCGTTGCCATACTATTCAGTTCAGTAGACTCGTTGCTGGGTCTAAATAGCCAAATTCAGCACGGGCCTACTTAGTTTATTATGGAGGAGTGCTCTTGTATCGGTGAGAAAGTGGGGGTCCAACCACTAAAACACACCTGACAGGTACATGTAAAATCCAGGCCTAAAACACAACAATCACAAGTTAAAAGTTGTGATTATTAACAGCCTGTTTTCAGTCACCCTGTACACGTTATTTCATCCCCTTCATTAAAGCCTGTGACATAATTGTTGCTGTAATTGTACTGACTTAGGTCTCGAATTACTGCCAGCAAATTCTCCAGAGTGATCGCTTTCACTTCCTTTCCACTAATGTTTTAAAACAAATGCATTGCAATGTCAAAGGGCCTTAATAAGTTTGTGTGCCGGGTTTTATTGTGCTGCGGTTTGCCTCGACAGATATTTGCGCTCATTTCTGACTAAAAGTTTGAATATATTCTTACATCAATATTTCAAGGTAATATGTTAGCTGGGTCTAAGTACTGCTTTCATGATTAACAGTGGAATTATCACTAGAATATTACTCCAGAAATCCAGGTAATGTTCTGGGGACCCAGGTTGAAATCCTGCCATGGCAGATGGTGGAGTTCGAATTCAGTAAAATGAAATTCAAGAGTAAGGTTTGAAAGATGACCATGAAGCTGTTGCCAATTGCCAGAAAAGCCCATCTGGTTCACAAATGCCCTTGAGGGAAGGAAACTACCATTCTGACCTCCACGTGACTCCAGACCTACAAAGATGGGGTTGACTCTCAACTGCTCTCTGGGCAATTAGGGATGGGCAATAAATGCTGCTTTAGCCAGTGATGACCACAATCTGTGAATGAATACAATGGTGTGTGGTTAGGTGACAATGACTAAATAATTTATAAATATTTCAGGAGTAATATTAATGCTGTATGGTAAGAAAACAACAACATAGCTTACTTCCCCACACAACATGCTGTTTTAATTTAATGTTTGAGGCAATATAGTTTAACATAAAATATGTAGTGTCATTGTTACACCATTATATCTGTGTCATAAAGAATGGTCTTTGAAAAGCAATGGTCTGAATTTTGCCAGGCCCTAAATGATATAAGATATCAGAGCGCCCTGCCACACCAATGCCCCACCCACCCCTTCCCATGAGCACCTTTTGCCCCAAGCGTGGCAGAATCTGTGGAAACAGCATTGATTTACACAGCCACCTACAGACTGACTCTGAAAGCGGAAGAGAGTCATCCTTGTCTGTGAGGGACCACCGATGATGGTGATGATGATGATGTAAGGAATGGTGAGTCAGTGGGAAACTGAGATTCTCAATGTTCAGAATAAAAGTCCAATTTTACATCCAGCAGTGAGATGAACATTTTGCTTGTGAGTGACAAGGGGCCTATTTGCATATATTTGCTCCTCAATAGGATTTATATGAAGTTTTTTTTCTCCCACGTACTGGAGAGAAATTAGATGTCTGTAATTCCTGACACAAAAGTGAGAGAAGGTATCCCATGTCTCTAAGGGTTGATGCTTGCTCTTGCTGGGTTCTGACTTAGTCAGCAAGTCCACCATCTCAGGTTACACTCCAAGCGCTATGACCTTTTGCATCCTTCCATCCGCAGAGGTTTACATTGGGTCTGCCCCAGCTTCGACCCATCACTATGGCAACCCTTTGATTCAGTTGGAATAAAGTAGTCTGCTTCAATACTCCTTTTGGAGTGTACCCGTCACTTTTCTATATAATACTACTGCCAAGCCAGTTTAGGTGCAGGGACAAGCACCCAGCTTGTGGATTGGACCAAGAGCATCTGCCTCATTCTGAAATTGCAGCCTCATAGTCCTGTCTGGAGGAGAAGAACTGAACATTATTCAAAAGAGGAAAGACTGAAGAAATTGCCATTTTACAGGGATATGGGATTCCTAGTGCACAAACCACAAAAGGTGAGCATCCAGATTCAGTAGATGATAGGGAAGGCAAATAAAATGTTTGTTTTTATATTAGTATAAAAATAGGGGTGAGGTTCTGCTAGAAGTTTACAAATGTTAAGATGCCACAGAGATGATAATGGGAGAACAGTACAGTACAGCACTTGACAATGAATCTTGCTTAATTACTGAGACGTAGAGGTCTCAACATCACCAGAGTCCTCTCCCCACTAAAGCAATTCTTCCTAAACTGCAACTATGAAGGGCAGCTCCGAGCCGACAGTGGTGCATAGGTGGGGTTTAAATGTAGAGCCAGTAGCAAGTGCATGCTGGTGTGAACACTGCAATATAGCTGCCTGGTGCATACATCAGGGGACGAGCAGCGAAGAAAATGCTTTGGGGAAATGAAAACAAAGTCTTCAAGAAACTCCTCAAAGAAAATTGGCACTTGTTTGATTTTTGGTAAAATCCAGTTCAATATTTCACTAACAGAACACTTTTGAGCATTGTTAGTGTGAACCTATAGTATTAGTGTCCCTTTGGAGGCTCTCAATCACCAAGTTCTGACTTCTTTTGCCTTCAAGGAATTGATATCATGGTGAGTGCAGTGCAGGAAATGCCAGTGCTCGAGTGGAACTAAAGGAGTGCAGTATTGCTTTAAAATTTCAAATTTCAAATCGAAGTATTGATGCTAGCTCCATCCATTAACTGAAATCCTGCTGTCTTAAAAAAAATTAAAGCTTGCTATTAGTCTAATGTCTTCTTTTGAACTCATTCTTAAAGAAAATATATCTATTGAATTACTTTATATTGTTTATTACTTGTATTTTTACAAAAAATAGTGAAAAGTGGTTAGGTTGCCTTAAAAACAGAAATCATACCTAAAAAAATGTTGTTTCCACAATTATTCTTTGCCCTCTCATATCTAAATAGCATCATAAACAAGACTGCTTTAGCAATCTTGTCAGTTCAAATTGGTAATTTAATGAACTTATTGTCAGGATCCATATTCCTGCCAAGCAGTTCTCCTTGTGATATATGACCTGCAAGCTCCATGCATTTGCACAAAGGATTGTAAAAACTTAAGTGCAAATTGAATTCAGCACAATGTGATGTTCCATAATATTTGAAGCAGCTTTCAAGTACATGTACTAAAAGCTGGCCGCCACTCCTCCTCCCCCTGAGCGAATACATCAACATTAAGAGTTTCAGCGAATTGTGCTCATTTGCAGTCCTTTGAGGAAGCTCTAGAATTTAGCTGCAAGCACAGAAAGTAACATTTGTTACAGTCAGAAAACAAGGTGTCTGATTGCTTCCCAAGACTGACCAGCGTGGCTGAAGGGCCAAAGAGGACTTTGGTCATGAAATTGCAAGGATGTTGTTTTGAAGTTGGATTATGGTGGGCTGAAACTACCAGATAGCCCACTCTGATTTGCATGTCAGAACCTTACATCATCTCAGGGAAGGGGAAGAGTTTCACCTTGGAGCCCCAATAAATAATGAGATGTAAAAAGCATGGGGTGGAAATTTCTCCAGAGTAGTGTGAGAAATGTTGGAAAAATGGCCAAAAGAAAAAATCAGAATCTCAACTTTGATGGAAAAAAATGTTAAAATTGGGGTGGCACAGTGGCTCATCAGTTGACACTACTGTCTACAGCACTAGGGACCCAGGTTCAATTCCACCTTCGGACAACAGTCTGTGTGAAGTTTCCAAGTTCTCTCCATATCTGCATGGACTTTCTCAAGGTGCTCCAGTTTCCTCCCACAGTCCAAAGATGTGCAAGTTAGATGGATGCTAAGTTGCCCATAACGTTCAGGGATGTGCAGGTAAGGTGTGTTAGCCATAGAAATTGTTGGGTTACAGGGTAGGGTGATGGATCTGGGTGGGATGCTCTTCGGAGGGTTAGTGTGGACTTATTGGGCTGTGTGGCCTATTTCCACGCTGCATAGATTCTATTCTATTTTCTCCTTAAATTTTAAATGTGGTCTAAGAATCTTCTTAACAAACAGTGACTACCTTATTTGCATTTCATTGGTAAAGCATCTCATCCAATTTCTATTCAGCTTTCAATTTTCCCCAAGAAATTGGACGGCATCACCTCCTGACATGGAGGTCAGAGCAATTTCCTGGTGACAGTAGCTTACTGCTTTTTTCTCCAGAACTTTATCATGTTATCCCTGCGTGCTCTGTGGACACTGTCCTCCTCGACCTTTTATCCAGACAGGTCAACATCAAACTACTAGCCTCTTGGGCCAACTCTCACACCTCTTTGGGACCTCACTTTGGAGCTCAGGGATACCAACAGCTTGCATTGCTCATACCAAGTGGCTTTGTGCAAAGGGACATACATGCATTTCATGCAACCATACATGTGTATTATGATTCTTATCTTCATTTCTTAGCACACACTCACTTTAAACTTACTTTCCAGCCTTTGTTACTTTTATTGCTTTTTAGCACAAAGGCAGAGGCAGAAAGCTTAATACAGTTCACACTGAACAGTCATGGAAATGGATGTGCTGCTGCAAAAGTACTGTCCTACATCAATGTCACTCCTGCAGCGTGTGACAGCAGCTTAACTGACAAACACACAGCATGTATCTAAGTCAAGTGACCATGTGTGAAAGAGAGAGGAGACCATACCTGAGCGGGGTCAACAGTAAGTATGGTTGCTAAAAGGATATTACTAGACTCAGTCAAAGAGTTCCTCTGATTCCAGTCTAGAGGTTAGGCAATATTCGGTATAGAGGTGAAGTCCAAACAGTTCAGGGATTTCAGGAAACACTCGGGGTGTTTTATGGAAACTTCAGTTTAGGGAGAAGGCCAATTTACCCTGCACTGAGGCTAAGGGAGGGACTGAGCGAGATGGGAGATGAGTTAGTCACGATGCACAGCAGGAGAGGTAATGAGGCTATCACAGTGGGTTTGTGGGAAGTACAGAGTGCAGAACAAGTTGATAGTTTGGGAGGTTGATGTGGGTGAGAGCCATTGAATGGACTTGATGCACAGAATAATGAAAGTTGTGATCCATGAGCCATGTGAGATGTGTGCACAATGGCAGAGTTAGAGTTAGTGGTGGTTCTGTAACTGGAAGGTAGCAGAAAGAAGATAGTGGTACATGGAAACATAGAACATAGGTTCAGGAGTAGACCATTCAGCCCTTCAAGCATGGACCAGTATTCAATATGATCATGGCTAATCATGCAATCTCAGTATCCCATTCCTGCACTCTCTCCAAACCCCTTGATCCCTTTAGCGACAAGGACTACAAGGAGCTCCCTCTTGAATATATCTAATTAACTGGTCCCAACAGCTTCCCGTGGGAGAGAATTCCACAGGTTCGCAACTCTGAGTGAAGAAATTATTCCTCACCTCAGTCCTGAATGGCTTATCCATTATTTTTAGACTATGACCGTTGTTCTGGACTTCCCTCACATTGGGAACATTCTTCCTGCATCCAGCCTGTCCAATACAACAGGATTTTATGTTTCTGAGATTCTCCCTCATTCTTTTAAATTTCAATGAATACAAGCCCAGTTGATTCAATCTTTCCTCATATGTCAGACCTACCATCGCAGGAATCAGTCTGGAGAAACTTCACTGGACTCCCTCAATAGCATAAATGTCCTTCCTCAGCTTAGGAGACCAAGAGCCGTGGGGTTTTGCTGCAACTCTATAAAACCCTGGTTAGACCACACTTGGAATATTGCGTTCAGTTCTGGTCACCTCATTACAAGAAGGATGTAGATGCTTTAGAGAGGGTGCAGAAGAGATTTACCAGGATGCTGCCTGGATTGGAGGGCTTGTCTTATGAAGAGAGGTTGAATAAGCTAGGGCTTTTCACACTGGAGAGAAGAAGGAAGAGAGGTGACTTGTAGAAGTGTACAAAGTAATGAGAGGCATAAATAGAATAGATAGCAAGAGACCTTTCCCCAAGGCAGAAATGGCTGTTGTGAGGGATCATAATTTTAAGGTGATTGGAGGAAGGTATAGGGGAGATGTCAGAGGTAAATTCTTTACACAAAGAGTGGTGGGTGCTTGGAATACACTGCCAGTGGTGGTAGCAGAGTCAGAGACATTAGGGACAGTTAAGAGACTACTGGACAAGCACATGGACATGTAGGTTAGGTTAATTTTAGATGAAGATAAATGCTTGGGACAACATTGTGGGCCAAAGTACTGTGATGTACTGTTCTATGTTCTATGTTCTAAAACTGCACACGACATTCAAGGTGTAGTCTCACCAGGCCCTGTATAACTGCAGCAAGACATCCTTACTCTGATACTCAAATCCTCTCACTATGAAGGCCCCCATGCCATTAGCTTTCCTCATTGCCTGCTGGACCTGCTTGCCAATCTTCAGTGACTGTTCCACCATGACACCCAGGTTGCACCTCACCTTTTCCTAAACTGCTACCATTCAGATAATAATCAGAGTTCCTGTTTTTGTGATCAAAGTGGATAACCTCACATTGATCAACATTATATTGCACTTGCCAAGTATTCGCCCACTCAGCCAGTCTGTCTAAGTCACCTCGCAGCCTCTTAGCATCCTCCTCACAGCACACACTGCCACCTAGCTTAGAATCATCTGCAAGTTTGGAGATATTGCATTCAATTTCTTCATGCAAATTGTTAATGTACGTTGTGAACAGCTGAAGTCCAAGCACTAAAACCTGTGGTACCCCACTTATCGCTGCCTGCTGCTCTGAATAGCACCTGTTTATTCCAACTCTCTGCTTCCTGTCTGCCAACCAGTTCTCTATCCATTTCAATACCTTATCTCTAATACCATGAGCTTTAATTTCCCTGACTAATTTCATAAACAGAACCTTGTCAAAAGCCTTTTGGATGTCCAGAGACACAACCTCTGATGATTCACCCTTGTCAACTCTACTGTTCACAACCTCAAAGAACTCCAGAGAATTTGTCAAGTATGATTCTTCTTTAGTGTATCCATGCTGACCAGGACCAATTTTATCGCTGCTTTTCAAATGCTCAGTTATAATGTCCTTAATGATTGACTCCAGCATTTTCTCCACCACCAATGTCTGGCTAACCGACCAATAATTCCCCATTTTCTCTCTCAATCGTTTTTTGAAGAGGAGAGTTACATTAGTGACCCTCCAGTCCATTGGAACTCTTCCAGAGTCAACAGAATGCTGGAAAATGATCATCAATGCATGTGTTATTTCTAGGACCACTTCCTTAAGTCCACTGGGTTGCAGAGCATCAAGCCCTGGGGACTTATCGGGTTTTAATTCCCATCAATTTCTCCAGTACTATTTCCTGACTAATAAGGATTTCCTTCAGTTCCACCTTCATGGTTGACCCTCTGTCCTGGAGCATTTCCTGAAGGTTATTTGTGTGATCCTCAGTGAAAAACTGATCCAAAGTATTTGTTCAACTGGCCTTCCATCTCTTTGTTGTCTGTTGTGAATTAACCTGATTCTAACTACAATTGTCTTCACCAGTCTTTTTCTCTTCACATACCTATAGAAGCTTTTGCAGTCAGGTTTTTTATGTTTTCTGCAAGCTTACTTTCAGATTCTATTTTCCCTTTCCAGATTAAACCCTTTCTCCTCCTCTGCTGAATTTTAAATTTCTCCCAGTCCTTGGGCTTGCTGCTTTTTCTGGTCACTTTGCATGCCTCCTCTATTGGCTTTAACACTGCTCCTGATTTCCCTTGTTAGCGAATTACTTACCCTTGCAAAGTGCAGAAAACTAGTTAGCATCATCCTGTGTTTCATTTCACCTCGGACACTGCACTGATCCGGGACTCTATCTCGTCCAGGATTGTTGGATGTAGTGTCAGTCTGCATCTCCCTCCCTTCCAACAACCTGCTCAGCAGAACCTCTAGATGTCTGTCAGTAAACTGAGGAACTAAATTGCCTTTATTAGCTATTTGTTTGGAGGTAGCATTGTAAGACCGTAGCATTTCCTGGCTTACAGCACCTGTAGTGCTGAGAGGCTGAGGTTTAATTATGGCACCAGGACTGTTGAACATTTCTGTTTTTCCCACCGTGAGATTTCACATTATGATGACTCAAAGGTCAGTTGCGTAATTAATGAGACAAAAAAATCGAAAGAGTCTGAGAGAAAAGTCACCATTGGCTGTGATAGTCCACGCGGGGTATGAATCTCATTCTTAAAAAAATAGTTTGCTAAAAATGGGAAAACTCAATGTTTGGAAATAAGGTAGTCTCAACTCAATGGTGAGATTCTGAAGTTGCCATTTAAATCCTGAGGGGGAACATTACCAAAAATGTTGAAATTTGATCTTTTTTCATTCACTGTACATTTTCCCACCTTTCCTGAGCCAGCTCATGTCACACTAGGGAAGAGAAAATCGCTTTTAATTTTATTTGAACATTTTTTGCTGATTATTTATAAAAATAATGTGGGAGCTTGGGAACCAGGCTGTTTGGCAATCCAGGAGGGTCGGTGAAAAGAGAACATTTGATAAAATCTCCACAAATGGGTTCAATTAGAGGTGGCTATCAAATGCCAGGAGCATGTATTACAAAACAGTGCACTGTCTGTTAACTGCGTGAAATGTTCACTTCTGTGCTCCGTAATCTTGGTGCACTAGGGTCGAGGTGGGTGAGAATTTTCCCCAATTTATTTGTCAGTAATATCTGTCCTTTATTCTTTTGTTGACTCCTACCAGTTCAAATTTGAACTCAGGAGGCAAAAACTTAAAAGAATGGTGTTACTGCAAGCAAGTGTCTCAAGGGGACATCTATTTATGTGTTAAGCAACTAGCTTATAGCAGGTACACAATTAAAAATAATCTTCATGAATTAATTAAACAATATTTAATGACAAGTTTATAATGACGTTTTGGCTGGGCATAGGAATACCATTTCTGGATTCATTATAGCTCAAATTAGAGGGAAAGACAATCAAGATATATCCATATTCTATCCCCTATGAGAAAACTGAGCAAATTATTTGTCAAATCTTAAAACTTGGAACAATCAACACATTTTAAAGCCATTTTGAAGTACCGCAAATCGCTGTGTCACATTAAAGGTTTTCCTCTCAAGAATTATGCTCAAAATGAACATGCTTTTCCTTACCATTCCATCATTTCAGTAGGTTAAAGACAGCTCATTCTAAGAGCATTATGTGACCTCAGGGAATCTGATCCCCTACTCTGCCATTAATCTGGGCCCAGAAGGCTGAAGGAGCAGGCTTGGGTTAGCAGAAACATTCCTCTACTTGTCACCCGTGGAGGTAAGTAGTATTGCAGGCTTCGCCTGGGATCATCTTGCAGCCATCACATTGAGGGCATTGTACTGTCTCAGAGACGAGTGACGCCAAAGCAGCACACCCTGACAAGATGATAATGGAGTCTCAGATGGCTGAAAAATGCTTAAAAGCTTTCCCCCCCCCGATTGCATTCCCGTCACTCTGGCATTTTCCTAAAAACAATTCTCCATTAGAGAACTTTGTCAGCAGGTTTAATAGGAAGGAGTTAGTGTATCAAAGAATGATGAAAGAAGTGTAACTTTCAGTTAGCTTTAATGCAGGAGTTTGTAGATACTGTACTGCTTATCAGGGTGGCCTTGTAAATTAGTCTCCTTCCTGTATGAGCTAATACCTTAATTTGTTTAGAATCTTTTCCATTAATTGTTTCCTTTGGAAAGCAAAGGGGCAATGGTACGTGTTAAATGGAGCACAGACTTTGATTCGGATAATAATTACAGCTATGTTGTGACTTTATCCAATCTGAATGCTGAAATGAACTGTTAAAGATTTCAGACAAGAGCAGAAGCCAAAATGAAATGACTTTATTTCGCTAGAGTAAAGGAACAGTTCCAAGTGTCTCTCTCCTGGCCATGCAGTCTGAAGGAATTAGCCTGAGATAAGAGATAGGGAGATATTTTCATCAGCATACCTCAATGCAGTACTCAGATTATTAACTCCGAAATATGAGAGGATAAATTGCAGATCATTTCAGAATTCTGCTAGTAAACTGGTAACCTTGAAATGAATTATCCAAGGAAATACTTAAGATTTTTTTAATGTATAAAAAGGTAAAATTTGCATTTATTTAGCATCTTTTGTGCCCACCAAGTCTACAGCTGATAAAGTGTACTTTTAAAATGTAGTCAGTGTTGTAATAAAGGAAACATGGCAGCCAATTCACACACAACAACCTCTCACCAAAAACCAGATAGACCTCCTGATGACAGGAGGGATGTATAAAAGCAGAACTTCTGATCCACTTCAAAATAATTGTTGCAGGATCTTTTGCAAAAAGAGAAGTGGTAACGTACAGTTGCGCTTTATTTGTCATTTCTGCCATATACAACTGATACAGTAAAAATGAAACAGCGTTCCTCCAGGACCGAGGGTGTTACACGATCAACACAAACTACAAACTCGTACATGGCATAAAGTGCATAAGAAGTGCAAAACACGCAAGTTCGATGAAGGTCAGGCAGGACCATCATTTACTGAAGAATCTGGACCTAGCTTCCTTGTACCTAAGCTGGTGTCGTAAGAGGCAACTAATAAACTTTTCATGATACTCATGGGTGTACATGTGACAATAAAGCTCATTCATTTGTTCATTCATTCATTCATTCATTTATTCATTATATCTTATCTAAAAGTTGGCACATCAGACAACACAGTACTCATACAGTACTGCATTGGAGTTTCAATTTTAATTCTTGTGCTGAGGTCCTGAGCTGGAATGTATGGCCCTTTGGTAATATGTTTAACGCTGTAAAATGCAGCAGGTGCCCTGCTCACTGCCATTTAATGGCAACGTTTTTGTTTTTATTAAGTGCCAGAGGCATTTATTGGCAATCCCCATTGCCCTTAAGAAGGGGTGACGATGAACCCTGCAGTTCGTGTGGTGAAGGTTCAGACACACTGCTGTTGGGAAGGGTATAACAGTATTTAGACACAGTGACAGAAAAGAATTTACAATCTAGTTCCAAGTGAGGACGGTGTGTGTCTTGAAGTGGAACTTTCAGGTGAACCTGTATAAATAAGTAGTGTCTATAAATGCTGCTCAGAGTTTGGAATTATGAGGTGAGTAACTCACCTCTTGTCACCCCAGTGTTTGTTCATCATCTACGATGTCCAAGTCAGGAGTGTGTTGGAGTACTTGCCAGAATGGGTGCAGCTCCAACAATACTTGACACAGTCCAGGTCAACATATTCCTGTTGACCATATCCAGGTCAACATTCACTCCCTTCACCATTAATGCCTAGTTAACAGCCATGTCACTACTGATCACACCTAAAAAATGCAATGTTGTACATCACACAGTCACCTTCAACAAGCACCTTCCTTAATTGTAAATACATTGTTTATGATCATAATCTCATAATCAATCACTCATCAGAAATTGGTTAACTCCCTGCATTCATTTATGTAAAAGACGAAAACACATAAGTTATGACATAAACAATGCAGCAAAGCAACTGATTTCCTGTGTGCAGCTGACAAACACATAGCAGGATAATGGACAGGCAGAGTTGGACTATTGTATACACATGGTACATGTCTTGTCACACATTAGCAACATCCTGAACTCTGAGCCTGAAGCCTGGATTCAAATCCCACCTGCTGCAGAGATATGTAGTACTACCTCTGAACAGGTTGATTAGAAAATATCTGCACACGGCATGTGAAGTCCAGAGAGGTGACTGCTCTTAAAGGAAAAGTACACAAAAAAACATAGCTCTCTTCACAAAATAAAATTCAAATATTTACAACAATAAATGAGCCTATGATTCTCTATAATGCATAGGTATTTTACTGATATATTCATATTTCATTATAGTGAATTTGTCTTGAGATACTAGTAATAACTACATTCATTTGGCATCATTTGGAGGTGCCGGTGTTGGACTGGGGTGTACAAAGCTAAAAAAAATTGAACAACACCAGGTTATAGCCTAACAGGTTTATTTGGAAGCACTAACTTTTAGAGCACTGCTCCTTCATCAGGTGGTTGTGGACCTGATCAAGAAGCAGCACTCTGAAAGCTAGCGCTTCCAAATAAACCTGTTGGACTATAACCTGGTGTTGTATGATTTTTAACATTCCTGAGGGATATTTTATGTGTTAGGAGAAGGTGATCCCTGATGAAGGACTTTTGCCTAAAATGTCGATTCTCCTGCTCCTCGGATGCTGTCTGACCTGCTGTATTTTTCCAGCACCACACTCTCAACCATATTCTATATGTTGTCAGTTTTCTTTCAAGGATTGTAGACACTGTCCTGGAATTTTCTTATCCTGATGTTCTACAGCCAAATCTTGTTTCAGATTAGTCACTGAATGAATAAAATCCAAATGAACTGTGGATACTGGAAATCAGAAACAAAAACAGAAAGTGCTGGAAAAACTCAGCAGGTCTGGCAGCAACTATGGAGAGAAATCAGAGTTAACATTTTGGATCCAGTGTCTCTTTCTCAGAAATGAGCGACCCTGAGTGATCTCATTTTTCAAGCCGCATCTAGTGGTTCAAATTTTTTTTTGGCGTTTACGGGTTTTGTTACTCGAAAGATTTTAGCTCACTTTGAACGTCCTGGATTGACATCTTGGATTCTTTGAATTCTATCAAAAGTTTAGCTTTCTGCTGGTCAGGTGTATTTTCACCTTCATAGTATGTTGTTGTAATTGCCCCACCTCTCTAACTTCATGTGTTCTTTAAAATCTGCACTTCTTTCATGTATTACTTCAGCGATCACTTGTGTTTCTCACTGTCATCCTTGAATTCTTATGTTAGAGCAACACTATTGACATACACTTCTTATAAGAACAAGCTCGTAAGTCATGTGCAAGTCTTAGTTTTGTGTGCTGTGCATCTACATCTTTTTTTTGCAAGTCTGCCATTTTCTACAGCATTGTGCTCAAGCTTATGTATCTGTGAATGCTCCTGAATAACTTGATGTGATTACTGTGTGATTTCCTCCAGATATTCCTATTACCTGGCAATTGGATTGATGATAGAAAACTTGCAGTTCATCCTGCTTTCTTTATTTCTCTTTCAGCTTTTCATTAATTTTTGTGAACTGAGTTGAAGTAGACCTGGAATACTTCACCATCTCAGGGGTGGTATTCTCAAGTTTGGATTTATCCTGTGCTTCTTGTCCAGCATTTTTCTCTTGAAATTTAATTTTTCTCTCCACAGTGGCGAAACATTACATCCTTGAATCTCGAAGAAATTCCGACTTCTGAATTCTTCTTTCATATACAGTTTGGCAAGTTGTTTTCAAACAGTTTGCTGCAGTTTCTTTTGAATCTCTATTTTGACTGGTTTCATGGATTCTGATTAGTGGAAAGTCAAGGCATGCTCACATGTCTACAATTACTGATCCAACAGTTTCACATTGTATGACATTTGCAACATCTAGTCAGATTAATTGTCCTTGTACTCCAGCGACTTTGATCCTGCCAATGGAATTGGAGACCTATCGTATGCTAAAAGTCTTACATTCATAGCTTTTGTCAAGGCTTCCAATGTCTGTGGATACATGCTTTAGAATATGCAGGTGTTGTATATTGGCATTTGCCCCTATATCAAAATTAGCTAATAATAGTCATCGATTTTCTGACTATAGATAATTTAAATTTTTATAAACACTTTGAATGTTGTGATTAAGTTAATGGTCTTCATGAGATTGAGAGCATTTGATGTGTTTTCACCATTGTTAATCTCATTGTTCACATTGCCAGATAATTACTTTGAGTTTCGGTTCATGGAAGTGGGTCTGGTCGTATATGAGATTGTCTTTACTGCCTCTTGAAAATATTCCCTGTGCAATGTCTCTTTATGTCAATGCTCTTTATAGCTGCATTAACCTTTGCTTGAGCTCAACCCTTCTGTCACTGGTCTCTTCTGCCACATGCCTTGCAAAATTGAGTCAAAACTGGGTATTCCTTGATATATGCAGAAGGCTGTACCTTCCACATAAATTGCTTTGTTTGGATTTTCAAGTGGATATGTCAACCATCAACTTTGCAATAAGCTGTATTGACTGCAAGGGTTGCTTCACATTTAAATCTGGCCTTTACTAGTGCTCTCCTAATTAATATAATTCAGCTAATTAAGTAAACTCCTTTAATCTGATTCCCCTAGCAGGGCAGTCTCTACAGTGTAAAAGCAAGGCCATAGGGCCCAGGTGTCCTTGGAGAAGGAGCACGCGGTATCCACCAACACCCTGGAGTTGTTCAGGGAGAGGTGGGCGCCCCAGGGAGTGGAGTGCATTATTTCCCCCTCCAACTCTATTTTGATTTAGTCCCTGCCCTCCCCTTCACTGTTTGATCACACAGCATTGCCTTTTGTGAAGGGCAGTGCTTGTCACTGGCCACTCGAGTGTTTTCCTATCTTCCTGGTGGTGGGAATTGAATAAAAGATTTGTGCACCCTGTGTCTCTCACTGTGTCTCACACCTGCACACACACACCTTGGGTGCTGGGGAAAAAATAAGCACTACCGCAGTTAGGCAGTAGTGTGGGGGTTAAAAAAAAGAAAAAAAAAATAAGAGCAAGGCCATAAGTGTTCTCAGTATAGACTGTGACTTGCAACAGAGTGGAAATGCTGGGGGTTGAGCCAAGTGTGGGAGCTGAGGCAAGTGGCAGAGGAAGGCATTGCAATGTCTTGTTCTGGCCAATTTCTTCTGATGGTGCAAGGGACCTGGGTTCAATTCCAGCCTTAGGTGACCGTCTGTTTGGAGTTTGCAATTCTCCTTCTGACTGTCTGGGTTTCTTCTGGGTGCTCCAGTTTTCTCCCACAGTCCAAAGATGTGCAAGTTAGGTGCATTGAATGTTGGAAATTGCCTGTAGTGCCCAGGGATGTGCTAGCTAGGGAGATTAGCCATGGGAAATGCACGGTTACGGGGATAGGATAGGAGGGTAGGTGTGTGGGATGCTGTTCAGTGGGTCAATGGGCCCAAAAGGCCTGTTTTCACATTGTAGGGATTCTGTAATTCCACATTCCCTACAAGCCGTCAGGTGGATGAGTTATAAAAGACAAATTGTGAGCTGCTTGAAGTTTACAATGTTCTGAGTTTCTGCTCTTGTGAAGTTTGCTTGACTTCCTTTTGGAGGTTGGATTTTCTTTTTATTAATTTGGCCATAGTTTCTACCTGAATACTGACATAAGGCCTTTATGGAAGGGTTTGTTGGGTGGGAAGGCTGGGGTCAGGAGGTTACAACAGTATATAGAGCTGGACAATGTCCAGAGAGGGAATTGATTATCTTTTCCCATTCATCTTTTCAAATGCTCATATGTACGTCCAACACATTATAAAGTATCATTCAATAATTACTATCTAACAGTATATGTAATTGTCACATTTAACTTATAAAGATCCTGTTCAAAATCAGCAGCAGAACTTTCCACACCAGACTGTCATAGTCTCCAAACAGCTGAAGAGCTGTTTTCTGCACTCAGACCTCATCTCCAATATTTCCAGCAGCTGCTGTTGCTGTCCTTCAGTTGCCCTCCTGATTTTGTTGTTCAATGCAAACTTCTTTTTAGTGACTTTATTCCTTTCAAAGAACCATCTCCTGATTTCACCAGTCAGGTTTAATTGCTTGTGTGGGAATTAACTGCAGTGTGGTCTTCTCCCAGGCCCCTCCCATTGTGTAAAGGTTGAACACTGAGGTCAGTATGTGCTATTAAAGATCTTCAAAGTGCAGGCTGTGAATTGGAAGCTGCAGTGCCCTGGATAAATAATGACCAAAAATGCCTCTGCAGCTACCTGTCTGACAGTCACTTCCATTGAGATTTTATAGGTAAAAAGGTACTTTATCTACTGATGTCACAGCTACTGGAAGTAGCTGACAATAATTTTAATTATAGAGGGTCATTCAATATAACCTGAAAGTTGATTCACTTAGCACTGTCTATATTTAATTAGTAATGTTTTGAGAATGGAGGGACTTAGCAAATTGATAAAAGGACTCTACTGTTATTGTTTCATGATAAATTTTGTTCTTGCTAAAATGAAACATATTTTTGGGACCAGCTACAAAAAGACCTTGCTTCTGTTTTGGTAGTTTTTGTGCTTGTGGCCAATGGAGCTTTTTTTGAAGCATAGACATGGTTATTGTCTGAGCAAGCTTCGCATTGACTTGTGCATCAGTGATGTCCAGTTTAGTTGTAAGTGAGATAAGTGACCAGTTAATATTTTGGTGGCATTAATTAATTGTCAAATATAGATATACGCTGAGCAAACCCCCAAATCTTTTCCAAATTATCTCATGTGATCTTTAAAATCTATCTGGAAGGGAAGATGAGATCTTAGTTTAGTATTAAGTAACTGTGAAGCCTCACTCCATATGGGTGGCATGGTGGCTCAATGATTCGCACTGCTGCCACACAGTGCCAGGGACCCGAGTTCTAGTCAATCCTTGGGCGACTGCCTATGTGGAGTTTGCATGCTCGCTCCTTGTCTGTGTGGATTTCTTCCAACAGCCCAAAGATGTGCAGGTTGGGTGAATTGGCCATGCTAAGTGGCCCATAGTCTTCAGGGATATGTTGGTTAGGTGCATTAGTCAGGGGTAAACATGGAGCAATATGTTCTCTAGGGTCAGTGTGGATTTGTTGGGCCAAATGGCCTGTTTCCACATTGTAGGGATTCTATTCACACCACACGAATATACATCTAGAAGGGCATCGTTGATTTTTCTCTTCCACCTTCACATAAGATCCATAAGTGGTAAATTGATTATGCAAGCATATATTCCTGCCTTGATTGATACAATGTAAGGGGCCCCATTAAGCAAGTAGTCATAGAGGTGTTCAGCATGGAAACAGACCCATTGGTTCAACTCCTCCATGCTGACAAGATATCCTAAATTAATCTAATCCCATTTGCCAGCACTTGGCTCATATCCCTCTGAACTCTTTCCATTCATATACCCATCCAGATCCCTTTTAAATGATATAATTGTACAAGGCATCTGTACATGCAGGCAGCATGTTGGTTGTGGGATATGGGAGTTGAAACTTTATTGCTGGAACAGCACAGCAGGTCAGGCAGCATCCAGGGAACAGGAGATTCGACATTTCGGGCACAGGCCCTTCTTCAGGAAAAGATATCTGTGGGATATGGGAGGTCATTTGATCAACACTAATTTGTGCCTAATTGACAGCGTGGACTTGGGGCAGGGCAGAGCAATAGATGTCAGCAGCCAGCTGCTTGCCTTTGTTTCTGGATCATATGGCCTCCATCGCATGACCCTCAGTCAAAAAGACACTCTCAGCCCAGCAACATTTATATTTTGTTTCTTGGTTGCTGACTGGCGGCAGCTCCAGGTGGCTGGGACATCTTATCTCTAAGTTCTCTGTTGTGTTGAAGGAGCACTAGGGCTCACTCAAGTGTGTGATGGACACCAGATCCAGCAGGCCTTTCATCTAAAGAGTCAGATTTTGAAACTTTTTGCAGGCAGTGTGTGAGACAAGCCACTGACAAAAAAGGGCCAAAAGGCTAGAGAAAGAGATAAAGCCTAAGAGTTGCTTAGAGCCCTGCGCACAATGAATCAGCCCTGAGATGTTTCAGTTCTAGGTGCCATGTAGAGTGACAGAATCCAGCACATTGCCTTTATCAGATGCCTGGATTCGATGGATTTAAGAGTCACAACAGCTTCAATTGTTCATACATAAATTAGATAACACACACTAAAAGAAGCCAGATTTAAGTCTGGATGGCATAGATACTGAAACTTTTTTATACTTTCAAGGAAAAAAATAACTTGTTGAGTGTAAACCATATGAATGAATCAAGGAGAAGAGAATGCTGAAGATAATGCTCTTTTCCTCAACTCAGTCCAGTGTCATCATACTCTTGTCATGTTTTAACCTCCTGTTCCTTCACTGGTACCCAGAGATGCACTCAACTATACCCACTTTGTTGGCATCCTTGAAGAATGTTCTTGTGGAGTGTATGATGCAATTAGCTTCTCTTTTATGTTTCTCGAACTGCAATAACAACTTGACTATGTCAACAATTCATAACACCTTTTACCATTCTTAATTAGCACAATTATGTTGTAGGTGATAAGCTTGACGGAGCACTGGCCAGTTGACTGTGCAGAAGTCAATAGGTTAAGCTGGTAGCATAGAGCCATTATATACTGCACTGGCACAATGCAACATACAGCAATCATGCCTGGGGATTCAGACTTCATTAGCCCTGTATGTAAAAGGGGATTGGTATCTGAGCAGGGGTCACTGATAAAGTATACAATGAAACAAGGAGCAATGAAAACCTAATAAACTGCATCCACAAAGGAAGTGTTATTTTCACTACAATTCCTTACAAGACTGTGGTTAATAAGAGGAATATTGAAAATATGTACTAATAGTATTGGAGCTCCTTTTTTTGAAATATAAAAGAAGACCAGTATATGACATTGACAGGTTCTACAGGTTTGTCTTACCAGGAAATCTGATGACACAGCCAAAATGTGAATAGTACCAAGTGCTGTTTGTCTTTTTCTCATTGATGCGACTGTTAAAATTTCTATTCAACTTAATTCCCCTTAACAGCTGTGAATATGTGGGATTGTCTGAAGATAACCTTGACACAGGATTGCACTGAGGTCACTACCTTGGGAGTCAGAGAGCCTGAAGGGTCACCGTGAAGCCATCACACAACACTTTGAAAAACTCCGCAGCCCCGATGACATTTGGTAGCCCCATGCTTTGAAGACATTGGCCTGGCTAAATAAAGTATGTCACCATAGTTTTAGACATTATAGCTCAGTAAAGTCTTCCCAGTGGAGGAGTTGTATACAGTCCGATACAAGTGAACAGAGCTATACATGGAGGATTGCTGGCATTGCATGGATTTCAAATAAGCGAGACAATAATACACTACATGTGAAAATAGCAATATTGCAAATTTTTACTTTTAAGTCCCATGACTTTGCAAATTTGCAACAGGGATCAGCTTGAGTGGAAAAGTACACCGTTGTCAAGTTTGTGTGGTCATGTTGAAGTCTGTACTCACTGAATGGAAAACCAGAGACCCAGGTACATCTTTACAGGAAAATGAATAAATTGTTACTTCCCGATCCACAGCTGCCATTATTGTAATTCTTTATCTGAACCAGTGATGGTGAATCTGAGTCCCCATCACATTTACTTGTGACTAAATACATTTCTTGCTTACTTCTGGAATGCTACATGAGAATGGAAAGAGCAAAAATTATATCACTTTTTTAAAAACTTTAAGCAATGTTAATTCATGTCCCCTAATATGTTTTTGTCCATTTCACCAGTGTTAATATAGATCCAAAAATATGAAATGACATATTCTGACAATCCCATCATCTGGTGAACACTGATGCCTGCTGGTAGAATAATTTCAATTCAGATTTTGGGGTAGGAGTTCTAAATTTGACTTGAAGCCCAAAACTTCTGTTTGTGTTCCAATTCAAATTTATTATAGGGCATTAACTATTCTGATAGCATTTTGTACTGAGGTATTCATAAATCGTAGAATGCCTAGAGTGTGGAAACAGGCCATTCAGCCCTTCAAGTCCACATCAACCCTCCGAACAGCATCCTATCCAGACCCACTCCCCTACCCTATAACCGTGCATTTCCCATGGCTAATCCACCTAGCCTGCACATCCCTGGGCACTCTGGGCAATTTAACACGGTCAACCCACTTAATAAACACTTGTTTGGACTGTGGGAGGAAACGGGAAACACCCAGAGGAAACTCACGCTGACATATGGAGAACATGCAAACTCCAAACAGATATTCTTCATAGAATCCCTACAGTGTGGAAACAGGCCATTTGACCCAACAAGACTGCACTGACCCTCCAAAGAGTAACCAATCCAGACTCATTCCCCTATCCTGTTACTCTATATTTACCCCTGACTAATGCACCTAACCTACAAATCCCTGAACACTATGGGTAATTCAGCATGGCCGATTCACCTAACCTGCACATCTTTGTGACTGTGGGAGGAAACCGGAGCACCCGGAGGAAACCCACGCAGATACGGGGAGAATGTGCTAAGTCCACACAGACAGTCGCCCGAGGCTGGAATTGAACCCAGATCCCTGATGCTGTGAGGCAACAGTGCTAACCACTGAGTCACTGTGCCACCCACTACCAGGAAAAAGTTTGTGATGTAGAGCGTCAAATATGAATCTGCAACTTCACTTGGTGCCAGGATAAATAACATTTGCTATCCTTGACCTGCGGAGCAATCTTTCTGAAGTACCAGAATACAAAGAAATAACTCCTTTGAAGAGGTAGCTTATTGAATGGAATCTGAAGAGAGCTTTGTAATGAAAGGGGAAAGTTTGAGAAGGCTTGCTTAAAATACTACAGCAGTCATTTTTCACCCTTCATTTCCACGAGTCTTTCATTTGTACTCTTCTGATATTGCTAGTTTGATGGTATGGTTACATTTCTTGGGCTAAATTTATGGAGGTGATAGAAGTTTAAATGCTATTCACTGTGATGATAGAGACAAGAGCTCCCGCCATATTTTTGGTCTGCCCTGTTATCTTCAACTGTCATAGTTAATTTTCTTCAAACTGTCTTCTGCTACAAGTATGTTAAAAAGTAAGAGTCAATGATTTCTTTTTCTTACCGGTGAGCTTGTTATTAAAACAAATTGCTTAAGAAGGAAGCTAATAGCAGGTAAGAAGCCTGAACCATTTTTTTGCTCAGGTAATTGCTCAATTGATTTAAAAATATTTTATATGGAAGGCCTTTAATAGGAAGTCTGTTGCACAAACCTCCACTCACTGTTGTAAAATAAACTATTGTTTCTCCTGCTGAAATAACTGGGAACAGTTGACTGTGAAATTAACAGCAGTAAATTGCCAATTTTCTGGTCTGTGTTGTGTCTGCATTATTTGTATGAATTGAATCATTCATTTCCAAAGGTTCGGCTATTGCTTCAGTTTCAGGGCTTTTAAAGTCTGCACACTTGAGAAACTGACCATATAACTGTGGTTTGGTTAATAAAAGCTGAAAGAACTGGAGATACTGTAAGTCAGAAACAAAAACAGAGGTTGCTGGAAAAGCTCAGCTGGTCTGGCAGCATCTGTGAAGAGAAATCAGCGTTAACGGTTCGAGTCTGGTGACCCTTCCTCAGTCACCAGACCTGAAATGTTAACTTTGATTTCTCTTCACAGATGCTGCCAGACCTGCTGAGCTTTTTCTAGGAGACAGTGAGCTCAGCAGTTGAGAGGGTGTTGCTGGAAAAGTGCAAAAGGTCAGGCAGCATCCGAGGAGCAGGAAAATTGACGTTTCGGGCTGGAGCCCTTCATCAGGAATCCTGATGAAGGGCTCTGGCCTGAAGCCTTGACTTTCTGCTCCTTGGATGCTGCCTGACCTGTTGTGCTTTTCCAGCAGCACACTCTCAACTGCTGAGCTTTTCCAGCAACCTACATTTTTTGTGACTGTGATTTGGTTGCCTAGTTAAGTTGTTGAAGATGAAATACAGTGTTAAAGATTTTGAAAGAATTTGACACTATGGGGAGAAAGAAGCTGTGTCTCCTGCTGGAGAATTAAGAGTAAGGGACTACAATCTTAAAGTTAGCATTTGGCCTTTTGGGGTGAAGTAAGGAAACATATCTCTGACAAAATATACTAGTAATTTGGAAATCTCTCTTCAATAGTGCTGTCGAGACTCAGTCAGTAGAAAATTTCAAATCTAAAATTGGTATATATTCGTTAAGTAAGTGCATGTAGGCATAAGGAACAAATAGCTAACTGTAAATAAGATACAGACCTACCATGTTTAATGGAATATTAGAACAGACTCAAGGAGCTGAATCACCTGCTCTTACTCCTTAGTTACTATCACTGAAGAATGCTGAAATATTATCCCTTGTCCTGCTGTTCTTTGCCATGCTGTTAGGAAAAATAGAAGACATTTTCTGCACTGCACTAATGGGAATGTAGATTCTGCCACAAGGTTGTTGTAGGAAAGCAATATAAATTCCTTACTGGATTACCAGCAATCATAATCCCACCTCAATTCTATACACTCAGAAGAAATTCTTGCATTGGTTACTAATCATAACAACTATATTTATTTATAATATTTTATATCGTAAAATGTAGCACTATTGTTATTTCTTTTCTTAGTCATTGATAGTGTCTGCTGATGTATTGTGGGAATCAATGACAGGGAAAACTTCAAAGGTGACATATTAAATTATATAATATATTAAAGTAACTATGATAACAAAGAATACTGAAGAAACTCAGCGGCATCTGCTGAGAGCGAAACAGAGTTAATGTTTCGAGTCTGGAATGACTCTTCTTCAGAGTGGTTTGCTTTTTTATGACCTCAGTGGATTGCAAATGTAGACATGAATAAATTGATGTCAGGGTCAAGAGTGTGTTGCTGGAAAAGCACAGCAGGTCAGGCAGCATCCGAGGAGGAGCATAAGCCCTTCCTCAGGAATGACATTCCTCTGTGCAAGACAGAGCAAACCTGATCTAGAAGTGATGCAAATCAGAATCAGTTTGTAAATGACGTTGACATGTTTAGATTCAGTTGATTTTCAATTCTGTGCTAAACACAGAATTGGATTAATTGATACAACAATGTGCATATCCTATTTAACACTATTTGATCATCCAAGATCAGTATTTTAAACTTCATTATGCAGATTAGGAGCCTCTTAATGTGGCTTTAAGAGGCATCTTTTGTTCTGGTTTCTTTTAGAGAGTGACTGGGGGACAGGTACCCAGGATTCCACGAGAAGATAAATAACTTGTGAAGCCTTAGATTTTTTTTTAAAGCTGGAACAACAGAAGCACCCTGAATGGGTGTGGTCACAGTCCCACACAGAACAAGGGATTTTAGGTTTAGCTTTCAGCTGTTGTTGCTGGAGTCTCAGCAGGTTTGGAAGGCAGTGAATCTCCCCCAGCTGCATACTCTGTTTCTGGGTTTTCTCTTGATGCATTTGACTCCTGGGCTGGTGGAGTTGCATATGAGAAATTCTGTTTCTCTGAATTTGCCTTTGCCAAGGGTGTGTTAATGGGCAGTTACTATATTGGAACAGTTACTGTTTAGTAGTAAAATAATGTATTATTCTGTTAAGTTTTCCAATTTAGTTAGGTTATTTAAAGTTCCTCTTACTTTTGTTGTATTTTAATTATAGTGCATGAATAAATTGTGTTTTGCTTTAATGTCGAGTCATTTCACCAATCGAATTGCATCTGAAACATGGCAACTGACATTTACCTTTAAAATAAGAAAAAGTTAGCTCTAGGCTACCTTCCTAATATATTTTGAGAGGATCTGGTTTGGACCATAACACCTGTTACATTTCTCTCCCCCATTTGATTACCCATTTCTCTTCTCTTCGGAAGAAAGGTTTGTGAACATAGTTTCCATCAATATTTCTAGCAGAGCATTTTGCATCTAACCATCCCACTGCATGACAAAATAAAAATGGGCTGCAGTCTCTAATTTATCTTTGATTAGGTATTGAGCAGACTAAAATAGAAGCACTGAGATGAAAGGTAGCAAAGAACAAAGTGTGCTGAAATCACAGGAGGTGCAGCATTGAGCAATTTGTGATTAACTTAAAATCAGCAGAAGTATATCTTCTAATTCTGATCGAAAATAACTGACAAGAAGTACAGGGACAGAAGGCACTAAAGACAAGCACCATGTATAAGGCCTGATTTCCCAGAATGCACACATTACCTTAGCTGGGAATAGAAGACATCATTTTCTCGTTCAAAATACATATAAAATATGAACCATGATTGTACAAATTGAAGTGGATGGTAGACTACTCATTGATTGAAGCGAATGAGATCTTTGTTCTCCATTAAATACTCAATTACTCCCTGGTCTTAGTATCCTTGTACATGGGAACAGGAAAGGAATATTTCTGTGAGATTGCATGTGCAAAATTCGGATGAAAGTTGAATGTTCTCTTTTTTTGACATGCTTCACTGGGAAGGACATTTATAAAAGTATTGCTTCTGTACCCAGGAATCAAATTAACACACTCCTATTATGACATACACCATACAGCCCATTTGATGTATGTGATGTCGGTTTTCCAAATTTTGAAAACACAGTTCTGCAGTATTTAATTTATCATGGTTCCTAACTTACTGCACAGTTTCAAATCATGATTTGTTTTTTAAAAAGTCCTACAGTGTAGAAACAGGCCATTTGGCCCATCAAGTCAACACTGACCCTCCTAAGAGTGGCCCATCGAGACCCACCCTCTTACCTGTAATCCTGCATTTCGCATGGCTAATCCACCTAGTCTGCACATCCCTGGACATCACGAGCAATTTAGCATCTCCAATCCATCTAAACTGGACATCTGTGGAGTATGCGAGAAAACCAGAGCTCCCAGAGGAAACCCCCACTGATCCAAGGAGAACCTGCAAACCCCACACAGCCAATCAATCATTGATAGAATAGAGCACGGGTCCCTGGCGCTCTGACATAGCAGTACTAACCACTGAGCCACCATTCCATCCATGTTTCCATCTTATTTCTATTTCTAGTTTTCCTCTCTCCTGATCTTTGTGCCTTAGTGCCTTCTCTAACACAAAGATTTGACATCGTTCTCTGACTACTGGTTGTACTCATTTGTGATCGTCTGTGTTCCAAAGCTCTCAATTATTCATTGCTTTACATCTTGAAACAATCTATTGAGACCAGTGACCACAAACTGAAATCACATCGTGTATCCCAATGCATCAAATGCCCAACATTTATTTTCCTTTGAAGCTGTCAACAGTGTTCAACTGAAATTATTGGAAACCAACTCAAAATATTGTAAACTGAAATAAAATCTTGCTCAGCCGATAAGTCATCAATGAAAAGAAAAATCAGACATCCAACTGCAATCATAACATGAGAAGGCACAATTCAGACAAAGCTTCTGTTGCAAGTATGACAGCTCATCACCTCTGCCATTGTCCTGCCCTTTTCTCCTTCTCCTCCTGATGTCTTCTCTTCCTCTCGTCCTACTTTTTCTCCTGTAATCCACTCTCCTCCTCTTTTCCTCCTCATTCTCCCCTGCTTTGCTCTCCTCCCCCTCTCCCAGGCTCAGCTCCTCTTTAACTCTGTTTTCTCCAACCTACTAGTACATGAATCTGGCTAATGGCCAAGAACAAATCACAGTATTCAACAGCCAATGAAAGCATGTGAGATCTCCTAAATGTATCAGTCTCAGCATCAAGGGAGTATCTATAGCCACAGAATCCACCCCCAGGACAAAAATAGCAACAGGCTTGTGCATAGGAAGGATTACATTCTGGTGTTGGATGACTTCTCTAAACTTTCCAATATTTATTGAGTTAGTGATACAACAAGGGTGATCACCACTGATCCAATGACCGTTTATTTCAGGTTGCGCAGTGTCCCAGCATGGACGGTGCCTGATAACTAACTGTATGCATTGACAAATCATATCAAGGCATGTGTGTTCAGGGGGAGTGACCCATATCATTTTGACATCCCACTGTCTGCACTGAAGTCATGCAACAGAACATATGAGGCTGAATCATTCCACATTTTGACAAGAAGTCACTATTGTTGAGTTTCATGGAGGGTTTCTTCATTAGACTGAGCAAGTTTTCTTATGCAGTCGTCCAAAACGTGGCTTGTTATCCACTTACCATGCCCCTGACACTCCTTGTGTGATGCTAACCTTGATTCTCCCATAATTTGGAGATGCTGGTGTTGGACTGGGGTGTACAAAGTTAAAAATCACATAACACCAGGTTATAATCCAACAGGTTTAATTGGAAGCACTAGCTTTCAGAGCACTGCTCCTTCATCAAGTGGTTGTGGAGGGCACAATTGTAAGACCAGAATTTATAGCAAAAGTTTACAGTATGATGTAACTGAAATTAAACATTGAAAAATACCTTGATTGTTTGTTAAGTCTCTCACCTGTTAGCATGACCATGATAGTTTCACTTAGCCTGAGAATGTAGCTTTTTAAAAATATTTTATGATTTACATATGAAAGAAGTGAAACTATCATGGTCATGCTAACAGGTGAGAGACTTAACAAACAATCAAAGTATTTTTCAATGTTTAATTTCAGTTACATCACACTGTAAACTTTTGCTATAAATTCCGTGTCTTACAATTGTTTACTCCACAAGCACCTGATGAAGGAGCAGTGCTCAGAAAGCTAGTGCTTCTAATTACACCTGTTGGACTATAACCTGGTGTTGTGTGATTTTTAACTTTGATTCTCCCACACATCATATTCAGAAAACTCACACTGATGGGAAGTGGTGGAGGCTAGTATAATTGCAACATTTAAAAGGCATTTGGATTGGTATATGACTAGGAAGGATTTTGAGGGATATGGGCCGGGTGCTGGCAGGTGGGACTATATTGGGTTGGATATCTGGTCAGCATGAACGGGTTGGACCGAAGGGTCTGTTTCCGTGCTGTACATCTCTATGATGGAATACAACAGGTGTGTTGGCTCTTGTTATAATGGGAGTTAAGCAGCTGGTGACATGATGATGGTCTGGAGCTGCCCTGCACATTACAGATTCTGAACTTAGCAGACAAGGGGGGATTGGTGCCCTGAGTTTTGGACAGGGAACTGAAATTCATGGTGAACCTATTGGTGCAGACGAGTGACGTCCTGTTCTCTCAGGATCAGCAGAGGAGCCAATGACACCAGATCCTGCTGGCTTATTCTGAGATTTATACCCTGGTCAGTGTAATCCCCACAGTGGGTGAAACACCCAGCAATACTGGAACATCAATGAATTTCTCTATTACACCAGGCTAAGCGTCAGAACCTTCCTTCTGTGACCTCATGCATATCCTCCCTCTGCGATTTTACCCATCTCTCATCATGACTCATGTGTAGCTGACGATCTGTTTCACAGTGATAGATCAATATAGAACATTGAATAGTGCAACATAAGAACACTCTGTGCCAACCATGATGCCATTCTAAACTAATCTGATCTGCCTGAACATCATCCAGAACCCTCTATTCCCTGCCTGTTCATGTATCTGTATAAATGCCTTTTAAACATTGCTATCGTAACATACAGATGAACCTCCTCTCTTATATTAGTTTTATTTTACGGCTTGATCATCATTCTGCTTTGTCTTTTCAGAATGTCTGTTCTGAATTTTGTATTAACTCATAGAAGGATAAAGTGCAAATTCCTTCAAAATGGACTCTATTTTGGTAAGCACAGTGATCACAAAATGGAACAACGAAGTCCAAGGAGCAAAATAAATTTCCTTCTTCATCTCGAAACAATAAATCATTGTGGACCTCAATGAAGTGATCTGAGATTGTTCGCTGATCAAGGCCATCAGAATCTTCTAAGATGGGGCTAGGCAAGCAAGACGTGCCTCAAACCAATGCAAATAGCAGGTTTCGAGCCCTGCACCACTAAATCGGTTATCATTCTGCTAGATTCCTGCCCACAAAATGGTCATGCTGATTGCTTTATGGCTTCTTCTTTCGAGATGATAAAAAAATTTGCTTTTTTTGTTTGGAATTATTTTTAGAATCAACTAACAATATTGAATCCAAGTAGTGCATTTAAAATTTGCAACTGTGCATCATACAACAATGATCTCCAGCCGACAATTTAATTTTGGATTAGATAATAAAACTATGTTGCATTCACATCACTTCATGTTCCTGACAATTCTAAATGGTTGGACATTAGGTTAATCCGAGTTTTGTTTGGTAATGATTAAAAATTAAAACCATTTTGATATTGTATTGGTTTTAACTTTCTTGTGCAGTTTTTCAACTTGCGTGTTAATCCATTCTGAAAGACAACTAACTTGTAAATTGCATTGCACTTGGGTAATTTTATTGTTGAACTTATTTTGTTGCTCTGATACTTCCCCTTTACTCTTCTTAAAGAGTTCTTAACTACCCTTGCCCTAAGTCAAAGAATTTGTTGTGGAGTCTGTTACATATCATCCATTATTTCTCTTCCCACTTGCATTATCTGTCACTAAAAAGTGTGTTTTCAAGGGCGAAGGTGACTTGCTTTCTTTTGCCAACTGGATGAGAAAGACCCCATTGAAAATTAAATCAAACTATCAGTCACAATTACAAATTGCAAGTATCAACTTGTTTGGTGATTCCAATCTGTGACAATAGATGTGTCAGAACATTACTGCTACTAATTCCTCAGTATACTCTCAAATAAAGTAATTATTTTTAAAGATGAAATTATTTGTAAATAATTATATCAATGATATTGTGCTGTACTGGTTCGGCTTTAAAGCTCTGAAGAATTCAATGAGGAGACAATGAGATAATGATTTAATTAAGGACCAAAAACTTTCCCAAGAGTAAAAGTCAGAATAAGCTTGTTGCCAAACTTTCACATGAGGGTCAGACGGATGCGATTGTATTATCATAAGCAAGTATCGATTCCCCTAAGAATGATTCACCTGCATATTCCCTGGGGGAATGTCAGACTTTGATCTGTCTGTTCTGAATGGAGAAAGGGATTACTCGTCACCTTATAAAGGTAAAGGAAAAGCAAGGCAAAAACTACTGTTTCAATAAGATATAAGGATGGTGATCTGGCATTTCTACAGACCTGGCTGCATTCATTGGGCTGCTAAGAAGTTGGAACCATTTTTGGTATAATGAGAATGGATGTATGAATGAGATGGTGCTGAATATCAATGATGGAACAGTGATAGCAGCAATCTAGGGAGGCAATGGTCAAGTGTTATTACCATTGGACTGTTAATCCAGAAACCTGGGTAACATCCTGGGAACCCAGGTTTGAATCCTACTATGGCAGATGGTGGAATTTTAATTCAATAAATGTCTGGGATTAAGAATCTAATGATGAACATGAATCTGTGGCCCATTGTAAGAAAAACCCAATTGGTTCACTAATGTCCTTTATGAGATAATGATTTAATTAAGGACCAAAAACTCATCTGGCCAAAATGTAACTCCAATGTAGTTGACTCTTAGCTGGTGTCTGGGCAATTAGGGATGGGCAATAAATGTTGGCCTGGCCTGTGGCATCCTCATCCTGTGTATGAAGGGAAATAATATAAAGAACTAGAATTTTCAACACTGGTGAGAGACGTCTTCACAGAGAACTGTGTAATAATGTGAATAGCAGAGTCTTAAAAAGCGGACTAGAATTAGACACTAGTCATTTTTACATAAGGAGAAACCATTACAGGCCAAAATTACCAGAAGATACATGAAATATGATCTCTCTAAGGTACAAAACAGAGCCCAGAATTATGAGTCTCATGGCAACTCAGGCCAGCAGGACGGATTTGAGATAAATTCTCAGTGTTACTGATATTTGCAGATAAAAACATGTCCCAAGAACGATACTGGAACTTAGAAGGTCAAATTATGAGGGCAGTTTTCAGAAGTGTTTGCATTTTGTTGAGAATCAGAGATGGAAAAATTGTCTGATCAAAGTGCTCAAACATTTTAAATTAGATTTTTAGCCTCCTCCAGCACTGTAAAGCATAAAGATGTTTGAAGCCTTCTCGTTCTGGTTTCTGAGCATCCCAATTTTATCCACCCTACGCTTGCTCGAAATGCCTTCAGCTGCCAGGGCACGAAGCTTTGAAATTTCTTCCCTAAACTTCACTGCTTCCAGCTCACTCTCATCCTTTAAGATACTATAGTTCTTTGACGAAGCTTTTTGTCATTATTATAACTGTTTTAATATGGCTTAATATCCAATTCTGTCTGATAACGGTCCTGTAAATTACCTTCGGTCATTTTACTGTAGTAAGGTTATTATATGAATGGAAGCTATTGTTACAGAAAGTCTATTACATGTGGGAGAGAAATGCAGGTACAAATTATTTAAAAAAGAGATAGATGATTCAAGTGCGAAATCAGAAAGCACTTGTACACACAGAGGATAGTAGAAGGTTGAAACTTTCTCTCACAAGAGTCTATACAGCCTCAATTTAAGCTTTCATATTCAGATTTTTGTTCAGTGAGAGTAACAAAAGATATTGAGTAAAGGGCTGAGGGTTGCCAAATGAAATTTAGACGTTGCTCAGCATGAATCAATTGAGAATTAAGTGCCCCTTCCTGTTCCTAATGTTCCTATGTTCCATTCAAATCCAGCAATATTTCCAGGGATTATGCTGAGACTAGAACATGAATCTTGATTTTGGATTCAGCAGGGAATTCAGTAGGAGCAACATACTGGCTGCACTACACCAGAAACAGAAGAGGTACTTAGTGAATTCATATTACCTCAGCAGCTTGTTAAGACAGTTTTAAGTAAACAAGCAAATCCAAGTGCTATTGAGACTAAATCCAGGAGAGTGTGCTGGAGTGATCCATAACAGTAACACTCCTGCTCACACTGATGGTCATTTGCTTTCATGTGATTTAAATTCAAGATAAAAAGAAATCAGAGGTATGCTTATACTGCAGAAAGGAGCTAACATTTTTGTGCAGTAGATCAGGTCACAGCTGTTAAGAAAGAAGGGAAATCTTACTTCTAAAAATATACATTAAGCATGTTCCCTTTTACTTGAGCTCAATTTCTGTGCATGAAGATGAAGTTAATCTTTAACAGAGCTTTGGTTTTAAAGAATGAAAAATTAATGGTTATCCTACTGTTCACTTTTAATTTGGGCAAAGGTTCAACATCTGAAACTAGTCTAAAAATACCCTAAAAATTTACCTAAAGTGGTTTTTCTCCATCAGAACTCTAAATTGATGTCCCATCCAGCATGTTATCCACCTGGTTGAGTTTTACAATCATTCAATGACCATGTAACTCAGTTGGGTAATTGGAAAGAGCTCTCAGAAAGCAATGAGAAGTTGAAGCATCAAAAAAACCCCAAGCAGATTTCCCATGGCTGGGATGTAGTTTGTGAGTTATTTCGCCTCGTTCTGGATGAGTTTCAACTTTCACACAACTGAATATTGGGAAAGCTGAAATCATTGTGTTCTGCATTGGCCACAAACTCAGCTCGTGCTGCTGCACTCCAATACACTCTCCTTGGTGTGGATACTGACTCTACCCCACATGCTCAGAACTGGCCACTTGGTGTGGATACTGACTCTACCCCACATGCTCAGAACTGGCCACTTGGTGTGGATACTGACTCTACCCCACATGCTCAGAACTGGCCACTTGGTGTGGATACTGACTCTACCCCACATGCTCAGAACTGGCCACTTGGTGTGGATACTGACTCTACCCCCACATGCTCAGAACTGGCACTTGGTGTGGATACTGACTCTACCCCACATGCTCAGAACTGGCCACTTGTCCAGGCTGAATCAAATATTTACCTAATTTCTAATCTTATACTCTTTCCATCACTCAATAAACTATTTCTATTTCCAATACTGATCCAGTCCATCTGTTGCTGAAATCTGAAACTTTGCTTTAGCTACCTCCAAACTGCATTATTTTGATGATCTCCTGATCTGACTGCTATCTTCTGCCTTCCATAAATTTGAGCGATGCTGCCTGTATCCGAACTTGCATTCAGTTGTTTTCATCTGTGCTTGCTGACCAAAGGGACCACTAAGACAGGGAGCTATGTTGTCACATAGTGGCTCAACAACACAAACCTGGGGGAGAAGGCGACAACTTAGCAATTGCTGTGTCATATCTCATAGTCAGTATTTCATTATATTGTTAAAAAGACATGTCCATGATTTCTTCACAGTTTCATGACATATGACCTGAGGGTGTAAATGTTTCATACTACATCTTACCCTGGGTCACTTGAAGCATAGTATGCTTTAAAGAACATGTTACTCAATCTGCTTGTGGTAATTTAATGTTCATCTTTGATAGCTATCTGCTCAATACCACATTATCCACAACCAGTTTCTTATGTTGCGAGGGATTACAAGCATTTCTGCATCAGATCAGGCACACAGCAGAATACCAAGTTACATGAGTTACACAATTGGAAGGGCCATCAAAGGCTGAGGCTGACACTCTGGAAATATGGGGTCAAATCTCACTATGCCAGCTGGTGGAGCTTAAATTTGATTCATAAATTCTCAAATTACAAGTTAATTCAGTAACTTTCATAATCATGAGATTGTCACTAATTGTTGTTTTAAAAATCATTTAGAGCCATTGTTATAGAGTTATAGAGATGTACAATATGGAAACAGACCCTTCAGTACAACCCATCCATGCCGACCAGATATCCCAACCCAATCTAGTCCCACCTGCCAGCACCCGGCCCATACCCCTCCAAACCCTTCCTATTCAGATACCCACCCAAATACCTCTTAAATGTTGCAATTGTACCAGCCTCCACCATTTCCTCTGGCAGCTCATTGCATATACGTACCACCCTCTGCATGAAAAGTTTACCCCTTATGTCTTTTTTATGTCTTTCCCCTCTCACCCTAAACCTATGCCCTCTAGTTCTGGACTCCCCAACCCCAGGGAAAAGACTTTGCCTATTTACCCAATCCATGCCCCTCATAATTTTGTAAACCTCTATAAGGTCACCCCTCAGCCTCCGATGCTCCAGGGAAAACAGTCCTAGCCTGTTCAGCCTCTCCCGATAGCTCAAATCCTCCAACCCTGGCAACATCATTGTAAATCTTTTCTGAACCCTTTCAAGTTTCACAACATCTTTCCGATAGGAAGGAGACAGAATTGCACGCAATATTCCAACAGTGGCCTAACCAAAGTCCTGTACAGCTGCAACATGACCTTCCAACTCCTGTACTCAATACTCTGACCAATAAAGAAAAGCATACCAAATGTCTTCTTCACTATCCTATCTAGCTGAGACTCCACTTTCAAGGAGCTATGAACCTGCACTCCAAGGTCTCTTTGTTCAGCAACACTCACTAGGACCTTACCATTAAGTTGAAGGGCTTTTGCCCGAAACGTCGATTTCGAAGCTCCTTGGATGCTACCTGAACTGCTGTGCTCTTCCAGCACCACTAATCCAGGACCTTACCATTAAGTGTATAAGTCCTGCTAAGATTTGCTTTCCCAAAATGCAGAACCTCACATTTATCTGAATTAAACTCCATCTGCCACTTTTCAGCCCATTGGCCCATCTGGTCAAGATCCTGCTGTAATCTGAGGTAACCCTCTTCGCTGTCCATTACACCTCCAATTTTGGTGTCATCTGCAAACTTACTAACTGTACCTCTTATGCTCACATCCAAATCATTTATGTAAATGTCAAAATGTAGAGGACCCAGCACCGATCCTTGTGGCACTCCACTGGTCACAGGCCTCCAGTCTGAAAAACAATCCTCCACCACCACCCTCTGTCTTGTACTGTTGAGCCAGTTCTGTATCCAAATGGCTAGTTCTCCCTGTATTCCATGAGATCTAACCTTGCTGATCAGTGTCCCATGGGGAACCTTGTCAAACGCCTTACTGAAGTCCATATAGATCACATCTACCACTCTGTACTCATCAATCCTCTTTGTTACTTCCTCAAAAAACTCAATCAAGTTTGTGACACATGATTTCCCACGCACAAAGCCATGTTGGCTGTCCCTAATCAGTCCTTGCCTTTCCAAGTACATATACATCCTGTCCCTCAGGATTCCCTCCAACAACTTGCCCACCAGTGAAATCAGGCTCACCGGTCTATAGTTCCCTGGCTTGTCCTTACCGCCCTTCTTAAACAGTGGCACCACGTTTGCCAACCTCCAGTCTTCCGGCACCTCACCTGTGACTATCGATGATACAAATATCTCAGCAAGAGGCCCAGCAATCACTTCTCTAGCTTTCCAATGTGTTATAGAGTACACCTGATCAGGTCCTGGGGATTTATTCACCTTTACCCATTTCAAGACATCCAGCAGTTCCTCCTCTGCAATATGGACATTTTGCAAGATGTCACCATCTATTTCCCTACAGTCTATGTGTTCCATATCCTTTTCCACAGTAAATACTGATGCAAAATACTCATTTAGTATCTCCCCATTTTCTGTGGCTCCACACAAAGGCCGCCTTGATGATCTTTGAAGGGCCCTATTCTCTCCGTAGTTACCCTTTTGTCCTTTATTATTTGTAAAAACTCTTTGGATTCTCCTTAATTCTATTTGTCAAAGTGATCTCATGTCCCCTTTTTTTCCTCCTGATTTCCCTCTTAAGTATACTCCTACTGCCTTTATACTCTTCTAAGGATTCACTCGATCTGTCCTGTCTGTACCTTACATATGCTTCCTTCTTTTTCTTAATCAAACCCTCAATTTCTTTAGTCATCCAGCATTCCCTGTACCTACAGCCTTTCCTTTCATCCTGATAGGAATATACTTTCTCTGCATTTTCGTTATCTCATTCCTGAAGGCTTCCCATTTTCCAGCTGTCCCTTTACCTGCAAACATCCGCCCCCAATCAGCTTTCGTAAGTTCTTGCCGAATACCATCAAAATTGGCCTTTCTCCAACTTAGAACTTCAACCTTTAGATCTGGTCTATCCTTTTCTATTATTATTTTAAATCTAATTGGTGAACTAACGTCCTTTAGGGAGGGAATTCTGCTGTCCCTGCTCGGTCTGGTCTCCCAATGACTCCAGACTAATAGCAGTACTGTTTACAATTAGCTGTTTTCTGAAATGGCTGGGCAAGTTTTGCAAATAAGGGTGACTTTCCCTGTAGGAACTTGAAACATTTAAAGAATAGGTGGTGGAGACAGTTAGAACATTGAAGAGTCCTTGCTGGGGATGCAGGATCTAAGCTCTGATCAACAAGACATGAACATTGGGGGACGCCACTGAAGGGGTCAGTTTTGGAGTAGATCAGAAAATGTTTAAATTAGAGTGATGCTGGAAAAGCACAGCAGGTCAGGCAGCATCCGAGGACAAGGAAAATCAATGTTTTGGGCAAAAGCCCTTTATCAGGAATAGAGGCAGGGTGCCTGCAGAGTGGAGAGATAAATGAGATGGGGGTGGGGGTAAAGTAGCATAGAGTACAATAGGTGAGTGGAGGTGGGGATGAAGGTGATAGGTCAGAGAGGAGGGTGGAGTGGATAGGTGGGAAGGAAGATAGGCAGGTAGGACAGGTCATGAGGGTGGTGCTGAGCTGGAAGATTGGAGCTGGGGAGAGGTGGGGGAAGGGGAAATGAGGAAACTGGTGGAATCCACATTGATGTCATGGGGTTGAAGCGTTCCGAGGCGGAAGTTGAGGCGTTCTTCCTCCAGGCTTCTTGTGGTGAGGGAGTGGCGGTGGAGGAGGCCCAGGACTTCGGCAGAGTGGGAGGGGGAGTTGAAATGTTGGGCCACGGGGCAGTGTGGTTGATTGGTGTGGGTGTCCCGGAGATGTTCCCTAGAGCGCTCTGCTAGGAGGCGTCCAGTCTCCCCAATGTAGAGGAGACCACATCGGGAGCAACGGATACAATAAATGATATGTTTAGATCTGTCATGCTTTCCACAAAGACCGTTCCCTCTGTGACTACCTGGTCAGGTCCATGCGCCCCCAACAACCCACCCTCCCGTCCTGGCACCCTCCCCTGCCACTGCAGGAATTACAAAACCTGCGCCCACACCTCCTCCCTCACCTCCATCCAAGGCCCCAAAGGAGCCTTCCACATCCATCAAAGTTTTACCTGCACATCCACCAATATCATTTATTGTATCCGTTGCTCCCAATGCAGGCTCTTCTACATTGGGGAGACTGGGTGCCTCCTAGCAGAGCTCTTTAGGGAACATCTCCGGGACACCCGGACCAATCAACTCCACCGCCCTGTGGCCCAACTTTCAACTCCCCCTCCCACTCTGCTGAGGACATGCAGGTCTTGGGCCTCCTCCACCGCCGCTCCCTCACTACCTGACACCTGGAGGAAGAACGCCTCATCTTCCGCCTCGGAACACTTCAGCCCAAATGGCATCAATGTGGATTTCACTAGTTTCCTCATTTCCCCTTCCTCCACCTCACCCCAGCTCCAACCTTCCAGCTCACCACCACCCTGATGACCTGTCCTACCTGCCTATCTTCCTTCCTACCTATCCACTCCATCCTCCTCTCTGACCTATCACCTCCATCCCCACCCCCATTCACCTATTGTACTCTATGCTACTTTCTCCCCACCCCCACCCCCCCTCATTTATCTCTGCACCCTGCAGACTCCCTGCCTCTACTCCTGATGAATGGCTTTTGCCCGAAAAGGTGATGTTCCTGCTCCTCAGATGCTGCCTGACCTGCTGTGCTTTTCCAGCACCACTCTAATCTAGACTCTGGTTTCCAGCATCTGCAGTCCTTGTTTTTACCTAGAGATTACAGAAGTCAGTCTCAAACATGAGAGTCATGATATCTCACGTCCTTGCACTAGAGGACTACACCCATTAAAAGAGCAGCCAGTTTTATGGCACACCAGACACTGGGAAGAGATGAGTGCTGTTGTCACTTATTGATATTCCACATGCTTATTCTGATTCCTTGGTCATTCAGCCTCTCACACCGTCTGCAGGTAAATGCTCTCCAATTCAAAACTAGCAGAAACAAGTCAATAGTCACAAGTAGATAGAAAAAGAAACAGGATATATAATCAGACACTCTTCCCAGTGCATTTTCACTGCTGATTAGAGATTATACAAATTAAGCCTGTTTTCTCCAGAATATAGAAGGGTTAAGGATGATCTGATATAAGTCTTCATGACATTAACAGGACAAGCTCGGTTCCAAGCAGTGATGCCCCACTGGGTGCCATTCAGAAAATGATTGATTTTGTCCTTTTCTTTGTTTCCTGTCCGCTAGCCACTTCTCTATTCATGTCTGTACACTACTCTCCACTCATCTGCTTAAACACATGGCTATTTAACACAGTGTTGCATTTCTGCTTAAGTTGTATGCTTCACAAAATCTATTTAATTGTTCTGCTTTCACATGTTGCCCATTCGTGCCATATAAGTTCATAACTCCATCAGATATAGGAGCAGAATTAGGCCATTTGGCCCATCAAGTCTGTTCTGCCATTTGATCATGGCTGATATGCTTCTCACCCCCATTTTTCTGCATTCTCCCCATATCCCTTCAACTCATTACCAATTAAAAATCTGTCTAACTCCTCCTTCCTGTACTCACTCTTCCAGCATCCACTTTGGGGTAGCAAATTCCACAGATTTACAATCCTTTGGGAGAAGTAGGTTTTCCTCAATTCTGTATGAAATGTGCTACCCTTTATCCTGAGACCATGACCGCTCATCCTAGAGTGCCCCACAAGAGGAAGCATCTGCTCCACATCTATTTTATCCACACCTCTTATCATCTTGAATACCTCAATTTGATCTCCCTTCATTCTTCTAAATTCCAGAGAGTATCGGCTTAACTGTTCAATCTCTCTTCAGACGACAAACCCCTCAGCTCTGGGATCAATCCAATGAATCTCCTTTGAACTGTCTCCAATGCCACTACATCTTTCCTCAAATAAGGGGACCAAAACTGCGCACAATACTCCAGGTGCGGTCTTGCCAATGCCTTGTATAGTGGCAACAACACTTCCTTCACAATATATTCTATTCCTTTAACTATAAAAACCAGCATTCCATTTGATTTCTTTATTATCTTTATTTCTTTATGTATGAACTTTGGCCTTCTGCCTTGTGAAGACTGGCACAGAATAAATTTAAGATCAGTAGCAAATGCCTCTGAAAGAGATGACTGTTTTCCTTTCTATGCTGGGAGATGGAGGCCCAGTGAATCCAACAGCTGTGATGCTTTGCTCCTGTTTAAGTGAACCAGGCTTACTGAAGTCTGCCTACAACCTGCTCTTGAAATCCATACACCTGCTCTCTCCGGGCGGCACGGTGGCTCAGTGGTTAGCACTGCTGCCTCACAGCGCCAGGGACCCGGGTTCAATTCCCGCCTTGGACAACCGTCTGTGTGGAGTTTGTACATTCTCCCCGTGTCTGCGTGGGTTTCCTCCGGGTGTTCCTGTTTCTTCCCACAGTCCAGAGATGTGCAGTTCAGGTGAATTGGCCAAGCTAAATTGCAGGGGTAAATGTAGGGGAATGGGTCCAGGTGGGTTACTATTCGGAGGGTCGGTGTGGACTTGTTGGGCCAAAGGGGCTGTTTCCACACCATAGGTAATCTTATCTAATCTCTGTCTCTGTCTCTCTCTCTCCCCCCCCCCCCGTGGTCCTCAGGTAACTGAGAACAGGGCCATCACTGCTGGTGCTGTTTCTGCTGCTGACTATGTAACTTGTTCTGATAGAATCATGTCACACCATCCAAGGTAGAACCTCAGAAACAAATCCAAATTTGAACTGAAGTTGGGCAACTGAGAAATGTGGCTCAATCAATGTCGACTTCAAGGGATATCTAAGGTAACAGAGGGGTGGAAGGATTAAAATGCCTGAAATTGCTGATATGATTGTATGTCATGAGATAGTTAGCGAAGCAACTTCAATATGTTTAAGTAATTAAGATCAGATTCTTCAACTTATGGATTTAATTCAATTTTTGGTTTCTGGATTTAACTTTTTTTTGCTTTCTGGATTTCAACAGAGAAATCAAGTCACAATAAGACCACTATAAAACTGAAGCTGTTATCAGACAGTGGCTCAATGGTTGGCACTGCTGCCTCACAGTGCCAGGGACCTGGGTTTGATTCCAACCTCGAGCGACTGTCTGTGTGGAGTTTGCACATTCTCCCCGTGTCTGCATGTGTTTCCTCCGGGTGCTGCGGTTTCCTCCCGCAGTCCAAAGATGTGCAGATTAACTGACTTGGCCATGCTAAATTGCCCACAGTGTTCAGGGATGTGTAAGTTAGGTGCATTAGTCAGGGGTAAAGGTAGACTAATAGGATAGAGGATTGGGTCTGGGTGGGTTACTCTTCGGAGGCTCAAAGTAAACTCGTTGGGCCAAATGGCCTGTTTCCACACTGTAGGGATTCTCTAAGTGAATCTAAAACTTCACAATGTCTTGCGCTGAAAGCTGAGCTCTGGACTGACTCACCCTAGCATTTTCACATGTAAAACTTTCATAAATCTAACTTGCCATCTGAAGGTAGAATGGTAGCATCAAAAAAGGAGACTTGGAAAAAGGGCTAGTAAAGAGGACATTCTTTCTTTGTAATGCCAGTAGAAATGAGAACATTAACCAGACTGTCCTTTATCTGCAATGCAGAGCAAACTCTCCCATTCAACCTGAAGAAGAACTGACATCTCAAAGAGACTGTTTATGAATCCCAGCAACGTGCTAGCCTTTACATATCTTCTTCCTTCTCTCAGTGTATGGAGTCAAAGTGTTATATTTAGATGCATTTTCGTTTTGTTTCCCACTAAATTCCTTTTCTTGTTTTCTCCTTTATGATATGTTTGAGGTCTTTGGCCTCTGAGGTTTTCAAATTTGTGCCCTACACCCTTGACCATTTTGTTCCTGAATTGTCTAATTGTTATTTCCTTCTGTCTTTAATTTTGCCCTTAGGTCCATTAAAGTAGCATTATTTCAATAGATTTTTTTTATCAGCTTCCTGTGCAAGTGTTTTGCCTGTGGAAAGATGCATAATAGGAGGGAACAGCAATCAGAGGACCATATACTCTTCCTGCAAACAAAAGAAAAGATTTTCTTTTCACATGGTAAAGTGATTTCATCATGTTTTTTCCTTTCTTCCTACCTTATGGCTGAGATCAGCAGTTTTTCTTTCTTTGGGATCAATTATTACTCCATTTCCTTTTTTCAAAACAGGGACAGTTGCTTTACCTCCTATTCATACTGACAATCCATTGGGGCTATTTTAAAAGGGCAGACTGCTGGGTGTCCGAAACACTGATCTGTTTCTGGTAATAAGACCTATTTAACATAGACATAAGGATCAGTTTGTGAAGTAGGATCCTGACTGCTGTTTCAGGTCGAAACTGATTAAACCTGTGTTATGGAAGTCCTAACTATTTCCACAAGTGAGAGAGACACGGAGGGTGGGGGTCAGCAAGAGTAAGACTTGAATCACTTTTGTGTACTCAAGCTCCTCCAAATGACAAAACAATTGTGGTTTCTGTTGCTCTGGAAACCATATACAGAACAACCTCAGTTATTTGAACGTCAATTACCTGAATTTCAGATTTTCTGAACAAGATCTCAAGGTCCGATAAAAACATTATCTGTTATGCGAGCAATCAGTTATCCAGACAAAATACTGCCCACCCAACTTGTTCGGATAATTGACGTTGTCTGTACCCATGACTTACCGGCCTGGTAGTTACTTTGGATTCACATCCCATAGAGAAACAAAAGGAGTGTGTAAGGACATCTGTTTGATACTTTGAAGCTCACCGTTGTTTAGAAATGAAGATGAAGCCTTAAAAATATGAGGAATAGGCGGTGGGGTAGAGTCAAACTTTGTCACCACAATGGCAGACCAACTAATATGCCCAGACATTAACACAGATCTCTTCTGTTTAGGTGGTCCAAGACTGATTACTGAAATCAGAACTGTGCCTATTTACTTTCCCTACAGGATAAAAAATAGTGATTCCTGCTCATTGATATTTCAGCTGTGTGAATCTAAACAGCAAGTTGTTTTCTCACTGTGCAACTGCCCTGCACCAGTAAACTGGAAGCTATTAAATGCTTGAACATTAACAGTTAAAATTATGTTAATATAAATGTATCCTTTAATCAGTGAAATTGGATCTGTAGGAGTTTGTATGTTCTACCAGGGAGGTCTGAAACAAATTGATGCAAAAAACTCACTACATGTTGGAGTGTTTTACTATCTTTACGGATAAATGATGATGCTGCCTGAGATGCGAAGTTGCAGAGGGAGACCAGTAATATTTCTGTCTGCTTTAACACAACAACACCTTATCGTCAAGAAATTCAATCCCTACTCATCCTTCTGTATCGTCCAACATAATGAGCAGGAAGCGCATGCTGATCATGAACCAGGTGGGCACACCTTTCCCCAATTACAGCCGAAAGACAAAGTACATACAGCTTTTGCTAGTTTGAAATAGGGGTTTTCTAACTGATGGAAGCCTTTGGCTGATCCCAGGAACACCATGGTATGAGAGTTAAAAGGCAGCCCCTAAAAAGACTGCAGTAACTTCCAAAAGAAGAATTTAGCTTAAAATCCACTTTATCATAATATGGAGCATATGTGTCATATACATATTAAGAATGAAAATAATTATGAATATGAAACATACATACATATGCAAATCATTTTCCTTGTCTGCTGTTTGGGGAGTGGAGCAATGATCATGTTAAATGGTTCTTGATGTAAAATAAATCTCCCTCAAATCTGAAAACAAATAAAGCCAACATCATTTTACGTTAGCAATGCTTATTTTCCATTTCCCACACAAATAATCAACTGGTGTCTTCAAGTGATATTGCTAATTGTGGCGTTTTGTTCAATGAGAAGATCATGCTCTTTACAATTTTAATCAAGACTATACTAGTCACTTTAGCTGCTACACTTAAAAGCAACAAACAAATATCGAACTGGATCTTGAGACAGGCCATTAGGACCTTAATCTCCCTCACTAAACCAATTAATCTTGAGTTTTCTTTAAATTCAGTCAGAAATTTTTTCTCTGCCAATCTTGCGTCTTGTCATCTGTTGAGTCTCCAAACATAAAGGTTTACATTTTCAAAATTTATCCTTTCGCACATTCCTAATTTTTGTCAATCTATCAGAATCTTTTAATTGCCTCAGTTTTTATTCTTGACTTCTGTCACTTCCTCTCCATTTGGCTATCTTTTTAACCTCCTTTTAAGAGTGTCCCCCTTAACCAAGCTTTCAGCTACCTGTCTTAATAGCTGTTGACGCAGCTTGATCTCGAATTTTGTTTCACAACTTTCCTGTGAAGTTTATTGGAATCATTTATTATTGGAATATGTCTTATAAATTACTTCAGAGTACAACGGGATCTTGATCAGATGGACCAATGGGCTGAGGAGTGGCAGATGGAGTTTAATTTAGATAAATGTGAGGTGCTGCATTTTGGAAAGGCAAATCAAGGCAGGCCTTAAACCTGTACACTTAATGGTAAGGTCCTGGGGAGGGTTGCTGAATAAAGAGTCCTTGGAGTGCAGGTTCATAGATTTTTGAAAGTAAATAGATAGGATAATGAAGAAAGCATTTGGAGCTGTTTTCCCTGGAGCATCAGAGGCTGAGGGGTGACCTTATAGAGGTTTATAAAATCATGAGGGGCATGGATAGGGTAAGTAGACAAAGTCTTTTCCCCAGGATGGGGAGTCCAAAACTAGAGGGATCAGGTTTAAAGTGAGATGGGAAAAATTTATAAGGGACCTAAAGGGCAACTTTTTCACACAGAGGGTAGGCTGCCAGAGAGAGCAGTGCAGGCTGGTACAATTACAACATTTAAAAGACATCTGGCTGAGTATATGAATAGGAAAGGTTTCGAGAGACATGGACCAAATGCCAGCAAATAGGGCTAGATTAATTTAGGATACCTGATCAGCATGGATGAGCTGGACCAAAGGGTCTGTTTCCATGCTCTACATCTTTATGACTCTATGACTCCAAATGCAAGTTGCTGTTGGCTGTAAGAATATCTGGGAGTCCTCATACATGAATCACAAAACAATGGCAGCCAAGTTCAGCAGCTATTAGGAAAGACAAATGGAATAAACACAAAACATAATTGGTGGAGAAACTCAGCAGGTAGGGCAGCACCAGTGGAGAGAAAACAGAGTTCATGTCTCAATCCAGTGACCCTTTCTTCAGAACATTGCTGCCTCAACCAAAGATACCAGGTTATATTACTTCTGTCTTGTCTTGCCGTTCAGGGCAGATGCATTGACGGGAAGCTCTACATGGTTGTGAACAGACCTCAATCAAGACAAGGGGCCTAGCCTTTGCTTAGAAGTTCCTGGCACAGTAGGTTATAGACAGTATTTGATACCAGTCTAAGAGTTTGGACATGGAAAGTAAGCCATTCGGGGTAGTCAGAGTCAGAATTCTCTCTCCACAAGTACATATTAAGCCAAATGTTGGGCAGCTCCTTCCATCTCATCCACATATTTGAATTCTCCAACTTCTCTATCACAGCAATGATACTCCTCCGACTCCCACCAAATGAATTTCAGGGAATAGACACCCAGGACTGACCATGTCCCCACACTCAGGTTGAATTGGAAGAACAGTCCCGCCTGATAACCCTCTACTGTGAATCCCTGGCTGTACTAGACCTGGGGGGGTCTTACCATGGCTCAACCCCTGGTCTGAAATGAGACAAAACACCTGACCCGGCCTGTTCCAAGCAGGGACTGACTGTCGCCAAGTCTCTAGAGTGAGATCAGATGCTGCTCTTGAATGTGATGGAACCCTTCTGACTGAAGGCCAATCCCTTGACTTTGATTGAGGACTGCTTCCCTGGAGCTTTGCAACATTGCCATTGAGTTGAAGCTCAGACAGTGTTTTTGGTATATAAGCTGTTGATATATGATATAGGTGCAATATCGATATAGCATGTAGCTGTACAGCAACATGTCTACACCATTGCCTGATTGCTGTCCACAGCCATAACAAGCTGCTTGGCTGCAAAAACAGCAGGGCAAGGCAGGACTACTGTCAGCATGTAAGTTCGTAAGGAGGCAGTAACTTTCAAAAAGGCAGGTAAGGCAAGGCAGAGCCTCCAAATAGGTGCAAAGTGAGTGAGAAAGTAAGCCAATAGCCTTGGGGTGCACGATCCATCATGAATTGGGAGCTTGGTCCTTGGGGGTAGAGAGCTGGCAGCAATACTCCAGTGAAAGGTGACGGTGCGCTTCAACGTGCAGCATTGAAATGGAGAACGTAAGTCAGAAATGTGCCATTTTGATGATAGAGAGAGGCAATTCTGATGGGGTGGTGGGGTAGTTGATGGCTGGGAGGGTGTGGGCTCCCAAAGAACATGTCAGAGAGTCATAGAGATGTACAACATGGAAACAGACCCTTGGTCCAACTCATCCATGCCGATCAAATATCCCAGCCTAATCTAATCCCATTTGCCAGCATTTGGTCCATATCCCTGTAAACCCTTCCTATTCATATACCCATCCAGATGCCTTTTAAATGCTGTAATTGTACCAGCCTCCACCACTTCCTCTGGCAGCTCATACACGCACCACCCTCTGTGTGCAGCCAATACATTCTTGTGTTGGACAACAAAAGAAAGATTAATCCAACAATTAAAGAAAAATAGTGCCAGCTGGCTCTCCTGAGTCTCAAAATTCTGAACATTCTCCCTTCCAAATAAAACACATAGTTACAGATCAAAATTCCTGAAGTTAAGTAACTCAATAGGTCAATGATGAGGAAACTACATTGCTTCTTCAACAGGTAAACCACACCTCCTATAATTTCAGTAAAATGTATTCTCTCCAAATTTGACATTATGTTAGTGAGAAAGGGAAAAGGGTAGGGTGGGCTATGGGTGTAACTTTTGCTGTAAGGGCCTGCCTATGGCAATATTGGAACACAGTTAAATTATGTTCCAGTTCAGTGTTGTATGTTTTCCAGTTTATCACAAACTTGGCAACTTGAATGCACTGAATTGCTCCAGCCAATGAGGGGTCAGCATTTCTCACAAAGTTCTCTCCCTTTTGTGTTGTTTTCAACTCTGCTTCATTTATTTTAAAAGAAATCAAGATGGTGTCTACAATATCCGCTATTTTAGAAACTGGTTAGTTCCCTTCCAGATGTGGGCTGCAAGTCATATGCCACGTTGTTAACCAAGAACGGAAGGATTATACACCAATGCACATGTATTATTCTGCTGTGAATGCAGCACCTTAAAGCTACAACGTTTAACTGCTGTTGAGTGTTATTTCATAGAGGTTAATCATTTGTTCTTTGTTTGTAAAACAAAGGTTATTTTGAGGACAAATTTTAGCAACTGCAGAAGAAATAGACTTATTGATCTTAAGTTATTCAGTTCTCTATCCCAAAATATTATAAAGAGGAATCTCTCATTTATAATTTGGATGAATCAGTACTCCTCTCCAGTGATTCTCAACAAAGCCCATTCTAGAAATGGGACACTTACTCGATGGAAATTTGTTAGGCTGGGAGGTGAACATTCAGCCATCCTGTTCCACGATGTTGGGCACTGCTCACCAAAATGGATTCCCAGAGAAGCAAACAGTTTGTTGGAGCCTTTCAGGTTCCCACTGTAATTTTCATATTGCCATCTAGTTTCTCTCCATCACAACGAATGACAACTGAGCAAAAAATACTAGAAATCACAGCGGGTCAGGCAGCATCTTTGGAAAGAGAGAGCAAGCTATAGTTTTGAGTCTAGATTACTCTTCGTCAGTGCAGGTTATATATAAAGACTCAATAACTCCAGAAATGAAGTGTGAGAGAGCAATAATGAGATATTATTTCACATAAATGGGTCTCACACCAGCAAGTTTTGTGTTCCACCGTTCCATCCTCAGGCGGAAAATTTAAGATTTTGTTTCTCAACCTCAATAATCGCATTTTTCCCATTTAACCACATTTCCCCAACTGACTCACTGTTGCTCAAGTTGTTGACAGGCTGGGAAAATTCAGCCCTGTTTCAGATCATAACATTGGAACACCATTACTATAAAGACTGAAGTGGTACATACAACGACCCTACCATTAACTTACGATGGTAACAGTTGATGGGCAATAAGTGCCAGTCCTTAACATTGTTAGCCACATCATTGCAATGAAACAAAACATATATATAAAAAAAACTGAAGGTTTAATCAAGACCTGCTCAAGAAAGATCTTAATTTTTATTCCTGCCCATTCTGAGTTAGCTGAGGTGGTTAAAGAAACATTACAATTGGTCTCAATATGCTCAAATTGGAAAGTGTGATAATTAACCAGCTGTTCGATACCACTTAGTCACTAAGGCCAGAAACGACACATTAACTGCAGGCAGGCAAAGCAATTAGATGGTCTCCGTAACCAAATAGGGCTGGTATATTTTCAACAATTTGCAACTTTTTTTAACTTTGAGAGACTGCTTTGAGTTGACTTTCCTAGGCCAGTTTTTAAAAGTTATTTTCCATATTAGGAAGTTGTGAAACATTTTATGTATATTATTTTTTGATTGCCATTGGATGTCGTTGATGTTTAAATGCAAACAGGAAATATGTTGGATGATCTTTGGCTGTTATGTAAATGGACGTGAATAAGTATAACTGGTACTTTGGACTCTGTACCTTCAACTGCTCCCAGATAGTAAGAAACTCTACACACAACCTCTCACCATCTGGGGAGAAAAATGTGTTTAATCTTTATGTACTTTAACAAGACTTCACACCCAGGCTTTCAGTCATCCAAAAGTGACCTCTAGCACCATCCATGCACAACAAACGTGACTATCAAATGTTTACACCACAGCAGTTCGATGATTCTGTGAAAATGGCTTCATAAAGCAACAGCAGGTCGTAAGCATCCTGTGGATTTTCATGAAGGCTGAAAAAAAAAAGAAAACAAGCTTTTATATGGATAATTGCTCAAAATGACAGCAGTGCTCTTGACAAACAGGTGCAAGCTATGCACTTCATGAAGAATGATTGCCCTCATGGTAGAGTGCAGCCTGGCAAAGCAGTAAGAAATTGTGCTTAGAAAGGAGTTGCTAAATGGGAATGTGTGGATATTCTGAACAAAATCCACCCCTTCTATACCTAGTTCTAAATGTTCCCCTTTACAGAGGAGGGGAATAATTAGTCTGCACTTTTCCCTATTGTCTGAGGCTGCAGCTACAAATCCCCATGATCTTGAACATCTAGAGAATAAATATTCTTCAAAATATCATTGAATTGTTACTCCGGACTTCTTTATAGGTAATAGGCAAAGAGGCAAGAATGGTGTTCTGTGTAATTTTCATGATTTGGAGATGCCGGTGTTAGACTGGGGTGTACAAAGTTAAAAATCACACAACACCAGGTTATAGTCCAACAGGTTTAATTGGAAGCACACTAGCTTTCGGAGCATGGCGCCTTCATCAGGTGGTTCCACAACTGTGTGGTTTTGGGGAAATCAAGCCTTGCCATAGTTACTGGGTCCAGGAAGAATGAATTAATTTGCTGACCTTGCTGATCTTGCTGGATGATTTGGAATATGTTCTTTGATGACTGGAAGAAAAACAATATTGTTCTTGAGAAGAACTGGACAAGCCCTTCTCACTGCCAGATCATCGCCTGGATTTTACAGAGTAGAAGATGAATCACAGGAGTTAACTATCATTACTCCTGAGAAACTAACCATAACTTCAGGATATTAAGTATGCACTTTCTAATTTGGAAATCTTGAGTTGCAATGTGCCACTAATTACTTTGACACAGACTGTGCTGGAATGATCATAAGACTTTGCAATAACAGCAATCAGTGAGAATTTCTCTTTTTCCATGCTCATTTTTAGTAATCTTTCAAACTGTTACATCTTATTTAGTCAGGTGTAAATGGCTTTCAAAAGCATAAATGTAATGGACAGCAACATTGTAAATTTTTTTTTCAGTTTTGTTTTCCACAGTGCTGATAAATAATTAACCAGTAAACCTTAAACTAATTTTTAATTTATGCATTTTCAGAATTTATTTAAACTCCACTTCGATCCATGTTTATAACCTGCTATTTAATTTAAGCTATGTTTAAAATGCATTATTAAAATTATTCTATTTTTCTGCATTTTCTTTCCTGGTTGGTTGTCTGTGAATGCCTTTAATGTGATTGCCCATTTGGATGGCATAATGAAACCACAGTAGCTGCAATTTGTGAAAAGCTAATAATGAATGCTGCAATTAATTGCAGTATCACCACACTGCAATAGGGTGAAATTCTTCTCAAAGATGTCTTGGTGAAGCAAGGTCAACAGAGAGCCCATAAACTCTCTGAATCATGTCTTCGAAGCTTTCTGTGGCAACCTTAGCACTCCTAAAGGTTATATTGCACATGATATATGTATTCCTGGAACAGATAGTTCAAAATGTTCAGGTCTCTGGAGGGCAATACAACTTTCAACACCTCAAGCAAGGCATAAGTTCCCTGACTGGCTACTCCACTCATGGTCTTCCTCAGTCTGAACTACATAAAGTAAAAAGTCACGTTGGTAATAATTACACAAGATTAAGCTTTCAACTTGCTGTTCCCAATCTGATTGCTGATCAGTTCCTTTATTGCATTCAAGTTAGGCTGCAGTGTTAATTTTATCTAGGAATGGCAAGTTGAAATCTGACCCAATTTCATGAAGTACAGCAATTCCTGTCAGTGTCATTGAAAACTTCTATGTCATTAGCCAGTTTGCATATTATCTTTAAAAAGGAAATATGTGCAGAAGAATAAACAGTATATTTGGTTTTACTCTAACTTGCATTATTGTACTGTCCCAATGAAACCTTTTCGTAATGAACACTATGGAAACACAATGAGAAATAAAATTTGCAACAGCCTCTCGTCATGATTCATCAGTGAAAAGCAGACAACAAGCAGCAACGATTCTCGTAGACAACCTTTGACAGGCCACAATCAGCTCCACTTCATGCTTAGGTTGTACCTTTTACAGGCACTCGACACTTTTCTCATTATTTCTGACAAACCATGACAGGCTTTGGCAAGAAGTAAACTGGGGCAATTAAGGAAACCAGTATTTACACTGACAAAGCAAAAGCCATGACAAGAGTGGGAAAAAAAATCAACCAATTTCAATGGGCCTGAGAGCTCAATTCTAACAATGTTTTTTCTTGCTGAAGACTGATAAGAACTGGGTATAGGAAAGGATCTTTGTGCTGTAACAGGCCAGAGACACACCCAATACTGGACTCCTGGAGGAAAGAGACTTTGACAAACAGATGAGTAAATTATTGGGAAGAATTGCTGATTCATTTTTTAAATATATTCTTTCATGTGTTGTGGCTTTTTCTGGCTGGACCAACATTTATTGCACATTCATATATGCCCTTGGGATGGTCATGAACCAGTGAAGTTAGAAACTGAATGACCTCATCATCTTCTTTCCAATTCCTCACATTTACTCTATATTCCACCAAACGTCATGCTCTACCACTCTCACTTGCAACGCCTTCCCCACTCACTGTCACGCACCCAGTCTACTGACATCAATAACCCTGCGCGCCTTCTGTGCTGCCCACTCACTCTCTTGAGACACCACCCCACTTGCACCAATGGTAGCAGCTGTATCACCCACTTTCATTTTGCTTAATAGAACAGAGGGCAAAGTTGAATTGTTACCTTCTTTGCTTGTAACAAAATGGATAACATTTTTAGGTGAAAATGCAAAATATATATGGAGGACAAGTTGACAGAAATATAAAATAGTGATTGAAAAAATGTGGATGAACAAGAACACCAGGAGCGTTCTAAGAAGGGTCACTGGACCGACAACATTAACTCTGCTTTCTCTGCACAGATGCCGACAGAGATGCTGAGTTTATCCCAGCAATTTTTTTTTTGTTTTTGCTCATAAATAGTAATGTTTGGTACAATACAGAAGTCAAAATTTCTTAATCTATTTCAGTCATTTCGATTTATGTTGGGTTTAATTACTGAGATTGCTAATGCTCATATTAATGGATACAATGTGTGACCATAACTCAGCATAAAGCTGGATTGGAGAATTGGACATGATGATTTGGCAAATATTGTGTACTAATCCTGATTCTTTGATCTCCAATCCAGTCAAGTGAACTTCTGAAATAAAAAGAGTGAATGCTTAAAATAGTTAACAGATCAGACAGCATCTGTGGAGGGAGAAATAAGTTTGAGGTGATAACCTTCCATCAGCACAAAATTGCAGTTCTGCATTGGAAATTCAAATTTTCAAGAAATCTCTTAGAAAACAAATTGAAATAGATTTTTCAAAAATATGTGTTTATTGAACATTGCAGAATAAAACATAAGTGATACTGAAGTCCCAGAAGTTTTATAATGAAGTTTGAGGTGAAATTGCTGCATGTGATATTAGGTAGAGATGTTTCTGTACATCATTTTTGCAACTGCTATTTTACTGAAGGTGTGAGCTTGTTTGAATTAGATTGACACTTCTATTTAAATAGCAAACACGTCAGCAATTTTCATGGATCCTCAGCGAAGTGCTTGTTTAAACATTCTAAAGTCTGAATCACATACTCAGTATCGGACGAAAAGTAAGAAACAAACAACCAGAGTTAACCCATTGCTTTCGTTTCTGTATGTTCATCTTTTAAATTTGAAACAAGATAATCCGAGGTGAATTCTGCGATTGCTCTTAAAGTGAGCAATGTGAGGTAGGACTAAGAGTTATATACATGGGTCATTAATTCTCATTAACTCCACATACTACATAATACCTCTGCTTGATTACCTTTGCTGTTTATTAATGGTCCATTTCTAATTTTATTACTTTTCTCCACATACATTTAATCTTAAATCCTAAAATCCCTTACACAAACCCTATCTGTTTACAGCTCTTAAGTTTTTATGAATGGTCTTTCAAATAACTACAATCACAAACAGGGGAAGGGAGTATGATTTGATAACTTTAAGTTATTACTTGTTGTTTTATGTTCAAAATCCATTGCAAAGAATAAATTTCATCATTGTTTAATTGAATAGTCAACTGAATCACCTTCAGATTGATTCTCCAATCACCTGAGCACAGAAGAAGTATCAGTCAGTGATACTGTCTGAAATATCACTTTCTGGATTAGATATTAAATCGAGTTTCACATCAATGGCTTTGCAAAACAGTTTGAAGATGATCAAGAGAACTCTCCCAATATCCTGTCATCAGTCAACATTGCTTGCAAATCAGATAGTTTGGTCATTTATTTCATGGTGCTTGTAGAAGATGTCTGTGTGCAAATTGGCTGCCCCCTTCCTCTACATTATTATTGATTCAGTGAAAGACACGTTTTGGTCTTCCAGAAGCTTGTTGATCTTCCGGAGCAGGGAGTTAACCCCATCTGAGTGCTGCTGACTGACACATTCCAATGTCCAGGTCTACATGTTGAGGGGTGCACTAAGCTTGAGGCAGCTGCTGCCATTGCGCAGTGGGGAGAGACCATCATCTGAGGCCTTCCTGCCGAAGTTAAATCGGGATCTATTCAGTTATCGGACCCTCCCAATGCCTCAAATGTGCGTAAATGTAGTATTGTATGTGCAAGAGAGGTCTTTGGCTTTTTGGATGGCGTCAAACTTCAATTTTGGTTCCTTGATATGTACCTGGACAGAACCGAACAGCATTTGTGACGAAGTAAAAAGATATTTTTTATGAATATGTCTTAAAATCTAAAGTACTCAATTGGATGTAAAGTAGTTTGAGAGATCCTGTGGCCATTACAAATGCTGTATAAATGGAAGATTTTATTATTTCCTGCCACTGTTATTTTTATGAGTTGAAAAGCAAGTTATACACAACACAGCTTGGTGTGTTTATTTTCTTGATTCCCTTAATCACCATAAAAATAAAGTAGGCATTCTGATGGAGATGGAAGTTATGTGAATTGTTAATCATAGTATAACTCATGATCAACGTAATATTCTGAATGAATACAATGGAACAACACGGAAAAAAAGTCATATATCAACCTGGAAAATTCATCTTTAATATGTTTTGCATTAACATGTTACTTTTTTTGATATTTTGAATAATCAATTGAACTTTATTGTAAAATAAATTATTACTCTACTTCATTATTATCATTCAGGATTTAAATTTGTTTTTGATCATATGGTGCCATATATAGTGTATGCTAAAGCTGTGATTGTTTTACATTCAACATTAGCACCAGCAAAGTTTTAATCTGACCAATATTCTTTTCATTAACATTGAATAAAGAAGCTGCTATAAAGTTTTGCAGAGACCAAATCCAAATTCACTTCACCACTTCCTGCTACACAGCTTGGGTTAACCACACTATTTTAAAAATCTCACGTGTAATCTGTGAAAAACTTTGAAATAAAAATAGAAAATGCTGGAACAACTCAGCAGATCTGGCAGTACCTGTGGAGAGAGAAATGGATTTAACACTTCCAGCTTGTTATGACACATCAGAATTGATAACTTTAATGCAGAGATCAATGGAGTGGAAAGTGAAGTAAAGTGTGCACAAGGGAAAACCTTATCATGATTCTGGAAGGGAGGGGAAGGGATGAGATCAGAAGGGCAGGGAATTGGTCAGACATGGCTGAAGACTCTGCCAACCTCATGGTGGGGTAGAGGTTTGGTGTGGAGGACAGATTCCTCAAGCGAAATAAAAGGACATCAAATGGTATGTGGCATCACCAGAACAGGTGCAACAGATTTGGAGAAACTGGGAGAATAGAATGGAGCACATATTGAAAATGGGGTGTGAGGAAATGTTATCAAGGTAACTGTGGGAGTCATGGGATTTTAGTGGATAATGTTGGACAACATATTCCCAGAAGTGGAAACAGAAAAGGCAAGGAAGGGAAGGGGCAAGTTAGAGATGGACCAGGTAAAGTTCACAGAAGGACGAAAATTAGAAGCACATTTGACAATATCTTTGAATTCTGGACAAGAGCATGAAGTAGTAGCGATGATATTGTCAATGTAGCAGAGAAAATGTACAAGGGTGGATCCCAAATGGGATTGAAACCAGGAATATTCCACAAAGATCCAGGAATGACTGAGACCAATTAGGGTACCCAGAGCTCTACCTATAACATGGACAAAATGTTAAAAATCACACAACACCAGGTTATAGTCCAACAGGTTTATTTGTTTCCAAATAAACCTGTTGGACTATAACCTGGTATTGTGTGATTTTTAACTCTGTGCATTCCAGTCCAACACCCACATCTCCACATCATGGAGAAGATGAGACAAGTAACAAGAGAAATTGTTCAAAGTGTGAGCAAGCTCAGGCAGGCAAAGGGGAATGGTGGTGGGTGGGGACTGTTCATGCCTCCTTTCAAAGGTGAAGCCATCAGGCTATCTTGATGGAAGATGGATGTGCAACAGGATTTCATATCCATGGTGAAAGGAAGGGTGAAAGAAAGTAATTAGGGAGAGACTGAATAAAAGGAGAGGAAAGAAAAAAGAGTCAGGCTAGGAAAGAAATGAGTTTAGTGGAACAGGAACAGGCTGACATGATGGGTCTGCCTGGGCAACCCTGTTTGCGGATTTTGCAAATGGGGTACAAGTGGAAGGGGGTGTTTGAGGTGGGTGATTGTGGAGGGAAGATCTCAAGAGGTAATGAGGTCAGTGGCAGTCCTTCAAACAACAATCTTGAGTTCACTGGTGGGGTCATGGTCAGGGAGGAGTTTGGAGGAAGCATCTGAGGTTTGGTGCTCCGTCACTCTCCAATTATTTTCAGATTCTTCTGATGCTTTACATTGATTTCCACAATTTCCAATTTCCTGGCCCTAGCCTCTTCCTTTCATTATGGATATGAAATCCTGCTGCACATCCATCTTCCATGCCTCCTTTCAAAGGTGACTGTTCAAAGGTGAAGCCATCAGGCTATCCTGATGGAAGATGGATGTCACAGAGATGTCTGTCATCTTCATTGGCTTTCAAAGATGACTGATGAAAAGTCAGTTCGGATAAGGTGGAGCTAGAGACTGCCCTGGAGGAAGAAGTTATGACTGTAAAAGTGTTTTTGTCAATACCTTACTAAACAAAAAGAGGAAAATTGAAAGCAAAGAAGGTGAATTGACTGAAAGATTCAAACAGAAATCTCATTGGAGTGAAGAATAGAACGTCTTCAAATTGCAAATTGAATTAAACATCCATACAAAAACAAAGTACTGTTGATGCTGGAAATGTGAAATAAAAGAAAGCAAAGTGCTGAAGAATTTCAGTAGGTCTGGCAGCATTTATGGAAAGATAAACAGTGTCAACATTTTGAGTCCAACATGACTCTTCTCCAGAAAGCTTCTATTCAATGCAGAAATGCTGCAGTATCGATAGATTGATAAAGTTTTAAGCTTTTTAAAAAATTGTTGTGCAATATGCTCAAACAACCTTCTGCTCACACACTTTGACTCCTTGGTAAAGCACATTTTTGAATTTCAAACTGGGTTTCTCATTATGCTCCTTTTCTTACATACTTCCTTCCTCGCGCCTGTAGTTTTTTTTCACTGAAATTAAAATGGAAAATGCGAGAAGTAATGAATAGTACTGACAGCATATGTGTGGGAGGAAACCGAATTAATGTTTCAGGTGGAAGAATTCTGATGAAATGTCATGAAAGAATGTTGAGGTCTCCCCTGTGCCTGGTTTGGTGATGTGGCAGGGGATGTTCAATCTTATGGAACAATGGTGACCAGGAACGTTGTCATTTTTCAGCCTCCATCCCAGTTAGGTTGATGGAAGCATGGTCCCTGAATGGCATTAATAGCCCACTTTCTGGATTAGTGGTGCTAGCACAGCAGTTCAGGCAGCATCCAAGGAGCAGCGAAATTGACGTTTCGTGCAAAAGCCCTTCATCAGGAATAAATTAATAGCCCACTGCCAATTGAGGCGCTTAAATGGACAATAAATGCTTTCTTAAGGATCTGATTCCATTTCCTGGAGACAGTACGGACTGCAGATGCGTGAAGTCACAGTCAATACATGTGATATCACCATCGGGCTGAAACGTTGACTTTCCTGCTCCTCGGATGCTGTCTGACCTGCTGTATTTTTCCAGTTTCACATCTGTTGACTGTGATTCCATTCTCACTGGTATTAACCAAGCAGTGAGTGAGAGGGTGCTCATTATGTGGGGTTCATGACAAGCAGACCCCCAGTGAAGTGTACGAGGGTCCCTCATTCAAAGACTCCAAGTCCCTAATTGAGTGACCTGTCATTGAGTAGAGGGGTGTGTAGTGTGAACCAATCTCAGACCCTAGCTGCAGGATTATCTCTCCCTTTTTCACATGCCACCCACCCTACAAGTCCCATGCAACCCACTGTTACACACTTCTATCCTGAGATCCAAGTGACGCTGCTAACTCTCAATGGACGTTGTACCAGCAGCAGCCATTTCTTGTTGGTGGCGCTGTTGAGTCCTGTGATTGGCTGGCAGCTCTCACTCAGCAGCCTTGATTCTGGTGAAAGCCCACAGCTGCCTGTCATGTGCCTACATGGAACAAGATTCAGTGGGCACCTAAATAAGGTAACAGTGAGCTTTAATTCAGCTCAAGGGTGGAGGTGAAAGTCACTATTATCTCCGTATGATTCCACCCACCAATCTGAAACATTTAACTCTGCAGCCCATATGCAACCAAACCAGGGTGATTGTTTTCAGTATTTCATGTAATCAGAATATTTATAGCACCCACAGTTTCACCAGGCTTGTTAATGCTGCCTTTTGTGCCATGACTTTACCGTTATATTGTCAATGCAGTTAGATACACTAGGATAGTGAAAAAAACAAATCTTACTGAAAGGCTTTAAATAATCTCATGTGAACAAATGAAGTTTAAAATATAGGTGTAGCGGACATATTCACCTGGGGTTCAGGAAATTTTATTTAAGAGCAAATATGGTGATATAACAAAATAATAATAACATGCTCTAATACAAGGTGGTGTGAATGCATTATAATAAATATTTAAATAAGATGAAAGGGATTACTAATGATAAATTGAAGATTAGAGGTAATGATTAAAAACACCACAAACCAATAGTTTAGTTACAATTTTACCAGTAACATCACAGAGAACTGCATCAAGTCTGGTGCCCAATGTGGTCCATTTAGCAGGGTATTTTGCAATGGCAGAATCAGATGCTCAGTGATATCCCGGTCCAAGGAGGATTAACGTAACTAAGAGCCCAATAGGGGTCATTTCATGGGATCCACCAGCATTTTGTCAATGTATTTCCAGTAACAGTCACAGGCACCCCCCAACACCAACATTCTTCAACAGGAACTATACCTCTCCTCATGTCGTAGTTAAGTCTTTGGAACTGCTGACCCTCAAGTTGGACTGGCAGTATCAGCGTGCCTATAGCTGACCAATGGGGAGGTGATGGCTGGACTGTTAATCTAGAGGACCCAGGTAATGTTATGGGCACCTGGGTTTGATTTCTGCCAGAACAGATGGTGGAATTTGAATTCAATTTAAAAAACAATCTGGAATTCAGAATCTAATAATGACCACTATTCCATTGGTAAGTGTTGGAAAAAATCCATCTAATTGACTAATGTCCTTTAGGGAAAGGAACTGTTAGACTCATCTACATGTGACTCCAGACCGACAGCAATGTGGTTGAATCTTAACTGCCCTCTGTGAAATTAGGGGTGGGCAATAAATGCTGGCCTAGCCAATGATGCCCTCATGCTGCAAATGAACAAAAAAAAAACCCACAGCCCTCTGAAGTAAAGTTGCTGAGCTGATCTGTTTCTGTACTTTTGGTCCGAACACCCAAGGTAAAATCCAGACCTCAGGAAACATTTTTCAAGGAATTTCAACATTTTAGATCAGGTGTTTCATGTTGTTTTGCTGAAGATTAATCGGCCGACACCACATTTCATGGAAGAGAAAACAGCAAGAATTATAGATCGATTAGTCATGTGCCAAAACAGGACTGAATCTTCAAGGCTCACTCAGACCTTTTAGAAGGTTGGACAGAGGCAACTTAATTGGGTGGAAGACAAAAATCTAGTTTCCCTATGACAGGCTAAAGATTTAATATGAAGTCCTCAGAACCTTTCAGAAGGGTCAGCTTTCCGATCATCAGTATGCCACAAATGTAAATTAACACCCCAGCTGACTCAAATTACCTTGTGGGCACAACCTTGTTAGGCAAACAAGTGTGTTGACAAAATAAACAAAATACTTAAGGTTTGTATCTTGTGGGGTATTCTTAGAATCATAGAGTCATAGAGATGTACAGCACCGAAATATACCCTTCGGTCCAACTCATCCATGCCGACCAGATACCCTAACCTAATCTAGTCCCACTTGCCAGTACTTGACCACTATCTCTTTAAACCCTTCCTACTCTATACCCATCCAGATGCCTTTTAAATGCTGTAATTGTACCAGCCTCCACCACTTCCTCTGGCAGCTCATTCCATACACGTATGGAAAAGGTTGCCCCTTAGGTCCCTTTTATATCTTTACCCTCTCACCCTAAACCTATGCTTCCAGTTCTGGACTCGCTCACCCCACAGAAAAGACTTTGTCTATTTATTCTATCAATGCCCCTCATGATTTTATAAACTTCTATAAGGTCACCCTCAGCCTCCGATGCTCCAGGGAAAACAGCTCCAGCCTATTCAACCTCTCCCTGTAGCTCAAATCCTCCAACCCTGGCAACATCCTTGTAAATCTTTTCTGAACCCTTTCAAGTTTCACAACATCTTTCCGATAGGAAGGAGACCAGAATTGCACGCAATATTCCAAAAGTGGCCTAACCAATATCTTGTACACCCGCAACATGACCTCCGAACTCCTATACTCACTACTCTGACCAATAAAGGAAAGCATACCAAACGCTTTCTTCACTATCCTATCTACGTGCGACTCCACTTTGAAGGAGCTATGAACCTTAACTCCAAGGTCTCTTTGTTCAGCAACACACTACAGGACCTTAATATTAAGTGTATACGTCCTCCTCTGATTTACTTTTCCAAAATGCAGCATCTCGCATGTATCTAAATTAAAGTCCATCTGCCACTCCTCAGCCCATTGGCCCATCTGATCAAGATCCCATTGTATTCTGATGTAACCTTCTTCACTTTCCTCTACACCTCCAATTTTGGTGTCATCTGCAAACTTACTAACTATACCTCTTATGCTTAGATCCAAATCATTTATATAAATGATGAAAAGTAGTGGACCCATCACCAATCCTTGTGGAACACTGCTGGTCATAGGCCTCCAGTCTGAAAAGCAACCCTCCACCACCACCCTCTGTCTTCTACCTTTTGAGCCAGTTCTGTATCCAATTGGTTAATTCTCCCTGTATTCCATGAAATCTAACCTCGCTAACCAGTCTCCCATGGGGAACCTTGTTGAGGACCTTACTGAAGTCCATATAGATCACTTCTTCCTCTGCTGAGGACAAACTTCTTCAATTATGTAGCTCCCACATAATCGAGTTGTTTGTTTGTACAAATGTTTACAATGTAAGGGGTGAAGCCTGACCAAGTCAACCAACTCATCAGAAGTCTTAATCATATGTGCTCTTATTTCTTGGTGTTAAATGTTTTCAGTACAGTGTAAGGAACTAAACGTAAAGGGGGATCAACAAGCCTGCCCAAGTGAGGCAGCCATACTGTTGGTGCTGGGTATTCCTCCTTCTTCTGCTCCTTCTCCCCCTCCTCCTCAATCTCAGCCATGGTAATGTCACTGATGGGTTAGATTGGTCAAACAGCTACCATAGAAGTAAGGAACTTAATACCTTTGTACTCTGGCCATTGACCCTCTAGCAAAGGGAAATATGTTTTCCTTGTGGATCACAATTAGAAACCCGAGGCTGACGATGCCAGGACACAACCCTCAGACTGATGCTGAACAGTGCTTCAATTCGTTCATTCACTAATGTCATCATTGAGCAGGCAATTGGTCTTCAGAAAATGTGCTTTGAATGCTGTGCTACCCACTGGATAGGGTCTCGAGAATGGTGATTGTTTGCTGTGCGCTGCACATCCTAGCTCATCGAGGATAGGACCTTCAATGAAGGGAGATGGATCAATTACTTGTCTCTACAGGAGTGGAACAAAGCACATTCCTTCTGGAGGATTTCAGATAGGCATCGATAACTATTTAAGGTAGTCAACAGCAGATCCAATTGGTGTCCCTTGAAATTGACACAAGTGATAATGTTATGTGGAAAATAGAGATTATTTAGGGTGGAATAAACATATATAATGTGAAAAATTAGCTTGATTTTACTTACATTATGAACAGCTGGATGATGTAACATGTGTGCCATATTATTTGAAAAAGCCTGTGCCTATTCATCAGAATTTATTAAATGTAGAATGTTTTCACATTCCTGATTCATTTATGATGACACTTTTGCCAGTCAATTACCAATGTGATAGGTAGTTGGAATGGTCATTTGCTGAAAGATTGTTCCAGTGAGTGGTGTTTTGGTAAGTGCAGGTAAATTTAAGATGAGTGGAGGAAGCATAAAGAGGGAGGTTCACAAACCATTTTAATTAGATTCAGTTGGATTGTTAGAAAATGGGCTGCATTATCAGAAGTGTCTTTTGAAGATAGCAGTCACATCATTCAAGATGGAATTAGATGAACATGAAGAAGAAAAATATTAAAGGTTATGTGAAAAGGGCAGGAAAATAGGACAGCAGTTGATATTTGCAATGTGGAGTTAACAATGCCACAGGCAAAACAGACTAAAATTACCTCCTTCTGTGCTTAAATTGCTGTGAGTTCAGTGAACTGGTTTTACTGCTGGCTTTTCAGTTTTGTAAAATATGGACCTCCCCCAAGCCATGTAACAATGGATGAATCATCTGCAGATAAATGATGGGGGAGGGGGGCATGCACGTGAATAATGACACTGGAAGCCTTTAAGGCTTGATATTAGTGGTAAGCAGCTACAAATGTTGGGGGATAAGGCAACCACCACCTCCCCACCACCCAGCTGTCAGTCACAATACTCAGTGGGAGAGGTGATCAGGATAGGTATCATTGGCAACATATAATGAAAATCAAATTTACTCTTTAAAATATAACTTATAGTAAAAGCTTTGATAAAGGGCATGTTATAAAATGCTTGTTGCTTTGACTTTTTGAAACTGGCTGCAAAGTATCAAAGATGTAAATGGCAGAACATTATCAAGCAATGTTGGAGATGAGACATTTCTTCACATAATTTTTTGACTATTATTTCAAATTGCTGACAGAAACTGCACATGATTGGGAGGCTCCCTTGTGACAGAATAAGCTGAGAAAATGTATTTTGAAAGACCAATACTCACTTCCTCCTGTTATCATTTAGCATTTCTAATCTATGTTCTTTTTTATTTATTCACTGTGGTATGTTACAGTTGCTGACTGAATCAACATTCATTACTTATCACTGATTGACCTTGAGTAAGTGGTGGTGAGCTACTTTATGAGCCACTACAATCCTTGTAGGTAAACAAGCCATGCCTTTAGGAAGGGAATTCCAGGATTTTAATCCAATGGCACTGAATAAACAGTGATATATTTCCAAGTGAGGAAGGTGAGTGGCTTGCATTTGCTGGTGTTCCCATGTATTCCTGCTCTTGTCCTTCTGTTTGGAGGTGGTTGTCAGTTTGGAAGGTGCTGTCAAAGGAGCTTTGGTGAAATTTTGCAGTGTACCTTGTAGATAATACACCGTTGCTACTGAAGGTTGGTGAGGATGAGGGAGTGGATACTTGTGGACGTGATGCCAATCGAGCGGGCTGGTTGTGTTGGATTGTATCAAGCCTCTTGAGTGTTCTTGGAACTGCACCCATCCAGGCAAGTGGGGAGTATTCCATCACACTTCTGACTTGCACCTTGTAGAGGGTGGACAGGAGGAGGTCAGGAGGTGAATTACATGCCGCAGTATCCTTAGTCTGTGAAGTACTCTTATAACCACCGTGTTTATATGGCAAGTCCAATTGAGTCTTGGGTCAATAGTCACCTCCAAGATGTTCTTACAGGGGATTAAGTGATGGTAATTACTGGCATTATAGTTTAAAATTTAGTCCAAGATTTATCAATAGGACAGTAAACTGCTTTCAATCAAATCTTCATTGTCACGTATGCATATCCATCACTCACCCACAAATTCATCATTTTATGAGATGTATGATCAGGTTTAGTAAAGGAAATGAAACCAAGCACCAGACAATCCGGATGAAGAGTTAATGCTCGAAATGACGACTTTTCTTCTCCTCGGATGTTGCCTGACTGGCTATGTTTTTCCAGCACCACACTCTTCAATACTGATGCACAGTGCCTGCAGTCCTCACATTCTCCAAGAGGTTTTCATTGGGCAGGTCTCCCAAATCCCCATTGCCGCCATTCTATTAGCTTGCCCACGTGTAACAACATGCAGTAATTGGTTTTGGAGATCTGGGATGGATAGGACAGCGGGGAGGAGTAACATGGGCTTGAAAAAAACTGGTTTTAGAAATGTTGAACTGCAGTAGGATTAGGCCATTTCACCTCTTGAGCAAGTTTTGCCATGCAATACATTCATGACTGATTCTCTACCTCAATAACATAATCCTGCTTTCTCCCAAGCTCATTGATGCCTTTCAAATCTAAACATTTTTCAATCTCTTTCTTGAATATATTCAGTGACTTGGCTTCATAGCTTCTATCGTGAAGAATTTCAAAGGCTTACTACCGTTTCAGTGAAGAATGGGAAATATGTTGTTAACTTGAAAGGATGCAGAAAAGATGTACTAGGATTTGCCAGAGCTGGAGGGTTTGAGTTAGAAGGAGAGGCTGAGTAGGCTGGGGCTATTTTCCCTGGAGTGTCGGAGGTGGAGGGGTGACCTTATATTTATAAAATCATGGGGGGCAAGGATAGGATGAATAGACAGGACCTTTTTTACTCAGGGTAGGGGAGTTCAACTTTGGATGGCATAGGTTTAAGGTGAAAGGGGAAAGATATATAAGGGATCTAAGGGGCAACTTTTTCATGGAGAGGGTGAGGAGTGTATGAAATGAGCTGCCAGCGGAAGTTGTGGAGGCTGGTACAATTAAACATTTCAGAGACATCTATCATCAGCCCAATCATCCCTCTATGGACCTCTCTAGAACGACAAGGATAGGAGATATGTGGATAAATGAATAGGAATGGTTTAGAGGAGTGTGGGCCAAATGCTGCCAAATGCGACTGGATTGATTTAGGACATCTGGTTGGACCCAAGGGTCTGTTTCCATGCTGTATACTTCTATTACTCTGTATCAGGCCTAGGTGGTCTAAAACAATTTCCGAGACTGTCTCCCTGGGTCTAGATTCTGCAACCAGGTAAACATCCTTCCTACGGCTAAGATAAAAATCACACAACACCAGGTTATAGTCAAACAGGTTTATTTGGAAGCACTAGCTTTCAGAGCACCGCTCCTTCATCAGGTAGTTGTGGCCCATAACCACCTGGTGAAAGAGCAGCACTCCGAAAGTTAGTGCTTCCGAATAAACCTGTTGGACTATAATCTGGTGTTGTGTGGTTTTTAACCTTGTACACCCCAGTCCAACACCAACACCTCCATATCATCCTTACAGCTAGTCTGTCAAGCTGTATCAGAATTTGGGGTTGGAGTTGGGGAAAGCTTCAATCAGCCTGAGGGCTTGTACATAGGCATCCCAGCTTGTGTGCCTACAGACAAGCAGTGAAAGCTGCTGGACATCTATCATGGAATGGGAAGTTGCCACCAATTACATCCCCCTTTGGAGGCAAGCCTTCTGACCCCTCCCCACTGCATGTAAAATTGCAGCTGGGGGAGGTGGTCACATTGTGATAGCCAGTCAATAGTGTTGAGCCTAAATTACCCCTCAAAACCCTGCCTGTCAGCACTACCCAGGGGAGTAAAAATTCAATCCTGAATTTTAATCTTCGTCACCCATAATATCAGGGCAGATTTGAATGGATGCCCAGTTTATGCGCCTCATCATTTTTTACAGCTATTTTTTGATGGCATTTTATTTTAAAAACAGGAGACTATATCATAAAATGTTATTACTTTACAATTTTTATCATTTTTATTGTGGAGATTACTCATAGTTTATCTCTAGCTGTACATTGCTTACAGCAGTGTCATTGCAATGATTCAGTAACCCAGAGAAATCTAAATTCAAATCCCATCACTGCAGTTGTGACCTGGAATTAAATAAATCCGGTAATTTGGAATCGGAAATAATGTGAAGGCCAATGTTAAAAGGAATGTGCTTCAGGGGCTCATATATTTTGTCACTTGCTTCTTTCTCCAGGGCAAATCAGGCCTGTATGTTACTTACATCCTGAGATAAAAATAAAATTACATATTGTTCTCAGCTAATTCACACAGAGATGACAGGGTTGATGAAAGATAATAAAACAAAGTTAAAAATCACACAACACCAGGTTATAGCCCAACAGTAAACCTGTTGGACTATAAAGCTGGTGTTGTGGGATTCTTAACTTTAAACACCCCAGTCCACATCATATTAAAACAAATACTTCTGTATTCAGTGGCCTATGCTGTTGTTCATGCCTGAGAAAACAAAACAATGTCAAGCTGCAAGCAGAGCCATCTTATCGATGCGCCCCCTTATGTAAGTGACTTGGAAATATAAGGGGTGAATCAAGATCCAGCGTTTCATGGATGGGGAATGGTGTTTACAAGGAGGGATGTGGAATTGACTGGAGAAATGGCTAAAACAGATGGCACTGGCAGGAAGAAGAAGAGACTTGATGCACACATGAAGAGAAAGGGAACTGAAAGGCATGAGAGGGAAGGGATTGGAAGAGGTCATTATAATGGGGGGAAGGGTTGTGTGGACGAGAAACACCACGGAATCAGATGGGTCAAGCAGTCTGTATCTGTGCCTCAGGAATTTGCAGATCTCAGAATCTTACCTGTGTCTACCATTATTGAAGATCATTGGGAAAACAATGTGCTACCTCAGCTGAGGTTTGTCAATTGTTCGACATTTGGACCACTTTCATGTTTCAATTTGCCAGTTTTGTTTGGAAGTCTTGACAATTTGAAACAGAGTAGTTGAGAAAACATGGAGTCATTCTCTTGTCTGGCTTTGACAGTAAAATGAGAAGTAGTCATGCACAGACCATGGTATTTTTTATTTGAGTTCTCTGAGCCCCTGTGGCTTACATTAAGTCTATTCTGTTGCCATATGTCTCCATGTGCATTTTACTACAAACCAGGTGTTTTGAATCTAGGACCTTATCATCAGTGGGAGGTAAATGTTCACAGCTGGGGCTTCAGGTCAAGCATATTTTCATGTTCCACAACAATTGCTGGGCCGCAGGGGGAAAGAAAAGAAAATCTCTTTTGCAGTACAAGGGAGGCAGAACAAAGTGCTTCTGCAGGTGCTGGAGAAAGGGAACTGGGCCTTGAACACAACCATAGCTGTGGGATCTGCATTGGAACCAGATGTTGCTGAAATAGAGACAGAAAGTTGCTACCGATCAAAGCACAGAGGTACAATGACAGATCAGAACCATGGCAGACACCAGCAAGATATCAGTAGGAATCATCTAAAATATGAATCAAAGAGAGGTGACAATGATTGCTGATCTACTGACACCGTTCAGCTCTTCTTTCAGTTAGAATGACTTTCGGAGTTGGACAGTAAAAGTATACGACATTTAGAATACGTGTGTGTGTGTGTGTGTGGTCTGACAACCTGTGGAGATATTTTGTCATAATTTGTGAGCTCATAATTTGGTGAGCTCAGATTGGCCAGCTATATTTTCCATGAACCCATAATACAATTTATGCCTCTGTTCCTCCAACCTTGCCTGCCTCTTTAGTGTCCCAACAGAATGATGGAATCGAATGACAGGACCTCACAGCACACAACGTGTCCATTCGGTTCATCAGGCCTGTTCTGGCTCTTGGAAAGAGTTGTCCAATTAGAATAATTTCCCTGCTCATTCACCACAGTGTACACTTTTTTACCTTACTAGATATTTATCTAATTCCCTTGTGAATGAACATACTGCAACTGTTTTAATCAGGCAATGTTAACCACACCATGGCAACTCTTTGCTCCCAATTCATCTGGGTGTTTTTTCTCCAATTATTTTAAATCTGGTTATCATTCCCTCTGTCAGTTGGAGCAGCTCATTGGGATCAACTCCCATCAAAACCTTTGGTATTTGAATGCCTATAGTGAATTTTCATGTAGCATTTCTGATCCAAAGAGTGCATTCCATCTTTTCTCATCTCACCAAACGATGATGCCAAGTGAAAAGCAGAACATTCCCGCCAGAGAAAGGGAAATGACAAAGTGATCTCAGAAAATGGCGCCTTTGGGCCGATCACATGTGTATCATGATTCCATCCAATTTATTACTGGCCTCAGCGAATCCCTCCAACATGTTTTAGCAAGAGAAAAACAGATCTTCGGGAATCTGTAAGGAGAGGAATGCAGTTGTAGGGACCACAATTAGTTACGAATTAGAAATGAAAAACCTGGTTTCTCAGTTTTCACTTCTGAGGTATTGCTGAACAACTGAGGCACATGACGTAGAAAACAAATACCTTAAATAGTGACTAAAACATAGGGCAGAATCTTTTGAGAGTCAGAGTGATCTAGGCTATGTTGAACTTTGTGACAGAATCAGAGAAGAAGTGCAGTGAGGACCATCTTGATATCAGGAGCACACCACACCATCTTCTGCCTTTGACCAATGGTGTGATGAGAGCCTTGCTAGGTATTGAGGGGGATTACTGCTTGCTGTGTTGCCAACTTGCCTCATTCATATTCAGCTTTCTATCTCAACAAACTTGCCAAATCAACGAGTCATCCAGAAACCTGACATGGGAACCAGAATGGCTACCTGGAGGATTCAGCTCACTGCTGACGCCAAAGGAGTTCCTTGTTCTCTTTGACTAAACTGCAGCTCAGGGCATGTCCATGGGCACCAGCCACATACACCCCTCATCCACAGACATCGGCATCTGCCATCTGAGAACTCCTCACAATCATCTTGCACCTTATTGATACACTGGCAGCCCATTTAAGTAGCAGAGACTTATATTGGATAGCACACTGGAAATGAGCATTAGGAGACTTCGGCAAGTATATTTTGCATACGAAGAGACAGGGACCCAGGATCTTGCGTGGCTGTCTGTGTGGATTATGTAGGTTCTCCTGTGACTGCGCGTGTTTTGTTTGTATGCTCCGGCTTCCTCCCACTGTCCAAAGATATGCAGGTTAGGGCCTATTGGCCATGCTAAATTGCCCTTCAATGTGTAGTCTAGTTGGATTAACCATGGGAAATGTGGGGCTATCAGGATAAGGCAGGGTGTTGGGTCTGGGTGGGATGCTCTTCGGATGGCCGGTGCAGACTCGACAGACTGAATGGCCTCTTTCCATCATGGAAGGATTCTACGACATGCAGTGCCCTGCTTATGCCATAAGTATTGGCACTTCATCCAAAGCCAAAGGTTATCACCACTACTGTACTGAGATGCTCCACAGTGAAAACACAGGGGAAGGTTGGAACATCTTGTGGTAATGGACATCAAGACATCAATGTATCACATACAGCATGTGCCAGCTGCCCACATGGGAAACAACACTGCACGTGCATTCAACCAAATGGCCATGTCAGAAACCAGTAGGGATTAATCCAGAGTCCAGATAAAGCTGACTATGTTTACTTGTCCACTTGAGATGCTCATGGTCAGTTGGTCTATCCGAGTACAGTGGAGGGGGTGTGCAGTGGTCAGTCCTGTAGGACCAACGCAAGCATTCAGGGAAATCATGTGCCATCAGTCAGGGAGCTGTAAAGATAGAGGCTGGGACTTTGGTCAGTCATGTCTCGGAGCTGCTCATTGAAGGTGACCACAGAATTGAGTGAGTGTAGTCCTGGAAGCCCGCTAAACTTTCAAGAGGATTCAGGGTTAGGGCAGAAGAGGAGGGAGTAGGGGCAGTGGGAAAATCATTGCTTGAAGTGGTGGGCTGGGGATGGGTGGTGGGGTTGGGTGGGGATAATGTGTAGAAGGGACAAGGGTGGGGATGGGGGAATCTCTGTTGGACAGACTTGGCGGGGGGAACGGGAGGTCAGTGGGAGCCTGTGTAACAGGATCAGAGGGCATTGTAGGCAATGGGAGGGAGTCAGGACTGTGGGGACATTAGTGGTAGTGATCGTGATTCTGGTCTCCACAGGGGGGAGTATAGAGGAGCAGGAGGGGCACCGTTTTTACCTAAGTGTAGTTGAAGTTCAATGTAGCAGGTCCCCACACAGTAGGGATGGACTGATGGAGTACTCTGAGGTAAAAGGGGGACGCAGAGTCTTTGGGGCTGTGGATATCTGGTAATCAGGTGGGACGCATGGGTTATATTCCTTACCATCATTTTCTGTTCTCCTTATGCAAGGTGCAATTACATAATGGCTGGGGCAATGCCCAGGTTGAGCAGAATGTCAGCTGATGTGTGACAGTATGAGATCCACATTTGCTGGGCGCTAGGACATTGTAGCAACAAACACATGAACAGCTTTTGCGACATTTAATTCACAGTAATTTCATAACCCATTTGTGACATATATAGAACAAAGGTATTTCGAGACCAAATGCTGGTCACAGGTTATTTGCAACATGCCACTCTACTTGCAGACTACACTTTGGCATCTCAATGATGTTGAAGTTATCAGCAATGACATTATAAAAGGCCAAAGCTGGCTGAAGGGGAGCTGCTGTTTGTTCGACTTCCAAAGGTCCTATGTGAGCCGCACATCATTTCGTTCTCTGCCACCTAACTGTGTAACAATGGTCTGTATTGAATGCAGTGGGAGGTTGAGTATTTGATGTGGGTCTGAGCTAGAAAGGGTGGTGTTGCTCTGCAGGCACACCCTGCTCAATGTCATTGGGTGGGCCCCTAGTCGGCACAGCACCTGCACTTAGTGGCAGGCTTCCTGAGTCTGAATGTGGATGGATGATTCAGGCGTCCCCTTATTATCCGTTGCAGCATGTCTCACTGCTCATCGCCAATAGCTGCAGGGTATGCCACTGCTGAGGTATAAGAAATTCTTTCGCTCCTCCTGTTCCTATGTTCTGGCATTTCCACTGACAGCCCTGGCCCCTGGCACTGGTGACATATTAGTCATTGTGACTACCTTCCTAAAAAAGTAAAGGCAGATACAAGAGGGCCAATGTTGACAGCAAACCCTGTTCATGATGCTGAAATCCAGTTTGCATTGGGTCAGTGCAAGATTTAACCTCTATTTGCATTCACTTTTACTTTCTGCAACTTAAAATTCATGATTAGATTTGCCTGATTGTGTGTGAAATTCACCTAATGGTCAATGACAGGCTGCAAGTGTATAGTGGACATTGGAGCCCCATGACACTAATTAAGGAGTTGGTTAGACGGGATGTAGTTTTTTTTTAGACTAGATTCCCTACAGCGTGGAAATAGGTCCTTTGGCCCAACAAGTTCACAGCGATCCTCCGAAGAGTAACTCACCCAGAACCATTCCCCTCTGACTAATGCACCTAACATTACGGTTAATTTAGAATGACAAATTCACCTGATCTGCACATCTTTGGACTGTGGGAGGAAACCGGAGCACCCGGAGGAAACCCACGCAGACGGGGTGACATAACTTCATGGTCATTGCCGGGTCACGAATTTTGCCAATGGGGGTCATTGCTGATTGCCAACTCTTGCACTGGCACACAGCATCCTTTCAAAGGTGACATGGGTGCCAATCTTTTGGTGGATATGTCGATTTAGATTTGGCAGTTTTCTGAAATTTAAGACATCTTCTTTCCTGAAAAAATATCCCACAATGCTTCTTTTGTCAAGTCCTCAGAAGTCAAAAATCTTTTTATTTGTTTGCAATGTATAGCTCAGCCTGCTGTGCTGAGATTCATTAATAGTTTTTAATCAGTTTTATATTGCTTTTGTCCCCTAGGACTTGGTCAAGCCACTGAGCCCTAAGAATGTAAGAAGGGATTCACCTTAATATATGTATTTTCCATAGTTTCAGAATGATGCAAAGAGATTTGGGATCAATGACGTAGATTAGATTAGATTACATTACATTACAGTGTGGAAACAGGCCCTTCAGCCCAACAAGTCCACACTGACCCGCTGAAGTGCAACCCACCCATACCCCTACATTTACCCCTTACCTAACACTACGGGCAATTTAGCATGGCCAATTCACCTGACCTGCACATCTTTGGACTGTGGGAGGAAACCGGAGCACCCGGAGAAAACCCACGCAGACACGGGGAGAACGTGCCTCTCTGGCGCTGTGAGGCAGCAGTGCTAACCACTGGGCCACCATTGTAGTCCAGGTTAACACAATAGTTGGTGGCCCATTGACCAGATAACCTGTTCTGTTTTGTTAATGTGGTTTAAGATTAAATATTGCCCATTGGTTGTGAAAAGCCTCCCCTGTCTTCAAAAAATGGTCAATAGTAAATAAACAACCTATTTTACGCCCAAGCTGATTTCCTTTTCTATTGACTTGTGAGAAAAATAAAATTGGTTTGTGAGTTGGAAAGGCTATTGATTTATTAATATCCATTTGTATTGTTGCCCGATTTTAAATCTGTTTGTACGCATGGAGTTTGAATTGAAAATCATCATGTAGAATGATGGAGGATTAGAACAAAATATTTACACATTTGGAAGCAGGGGCATTAACATTTTAAAACCAATGCCAGCAAACAGAAAATAATATAGTCATTTATTCCTCGTGAATATTATTTTCTAGTAACAACCACAACTACCACAATTTTTGTGAACCGACGTGTTGACATTGACAGATTGGTTACACAGTCTGTCGAAATCAATATCAGTGTTGATGAACTGCTGATAGGACTTGGCTGTTTCAAAATATGCAAAGCTCTTGCTGAAAGAATAAAGCAATATTCAATGCAACAATATAACTATCAAGAAAATTTGATTTGAATTGACAAATTGTTCATTAAAACTTTTTTGAAGCATGATATACTGCTTCAATTCTATAAGGCAAGCCATTCAAACGGCCAATGTAGCAAAGGATATCATAGAAGCATTCATGCTACTCACCCTCCACAACAAGACGCATATGGTAATGATTGGAGGTCAAGAAACATTTTCCTTTTAATGCCTGGGCAGCAAGCATGAATTACAAAGAGTTCATTTTAAAAAGTTGCAAAAATTTTGTGCTGTCAACCACAACAACTTGTAGTTCTCTAGTGCACTTAATATTTTGAGGCACTTCATAGAATTATTATTAGATACAAATTGGCAAATTAACTCTGTGATCTGCCTGTATTGCTCGCAAGACAAAGCTTTTCACTGTGCTCCGGTACACGTGACAATAAGTTCAATTCAAAGAGTTACACAAGAAGATATTAGTACAAGAATCAACTGTAGCTCAGCCACTTTCCACTTTCACCACCGAATCAGAAAGTTGTAGCTTCTAGCCCAAGTCTACTGAACACTAAAATCCAGACTTTCTAGTGTGCTGTCAGAATGGTGTCATTAAATATAATATACAACAATGTGTTTACCACAACCAATTCATGCTAGCAGGAGGGGAGGTGATGGGCTCGGGATATTGTTATTGGACTGTTCAAACAGAGACCTAGGTAATCTTCTGGCAACCTGGTTTTTAATCCTGCCACGGCAGAGGGTGGAATTTAAATTCAATAAATACCTGGAATTAAGAGTCTGATGATGACCATGAAGCCATTGTTGATTGTTGGAGAAACCCATCTGGTTCACTAATGTCCTTTAGGGAAGGAAACTGCCATCCTAACCTGGTCTGGCCTACATGTGACTCCAGACCCACAGCAATGTGATTGACTCTTAACTACTTTCTGGGCAATAAATGCTGCCCAGCCAGTGATGCGTTCATCCACTGAATGGTCTCCCACCTTGCCTCAGCTAAGCCTATCAGCAAAACCTATCATTTCTTCCTATGCTGATCTAATTTTCCCATAAATATATCTACACTTATTGACTTAACTATTCAGCTAATGAGTTTAATATTCACACTGTACTGTGTGATGCAGCACCATTGTGATAATATCACTGGACAAGTTATCTAAAACTCCTGGCTACATGTTTAGGTGACATGAATTCCAATCTCATTTTGGTAGCTGATAGAATGTAAATGAAAAGGAAAACTGGAATTGAACATGACTTTCAGTAATGGTAACCATTATGTGTGTCATCTATCTTCATGAAAATCTAGGATAAAAGCAAACTACTGCGGATGCTGGAATCTGAAACCAAAAGAGAAAATGCTGGAAAAGGGTCAGTTAGACTCGAAATGTCAGCTCTTTTCTCTCCTTACAGATGATGCCCGACCTGCTGAGATTTTCCAGCATTTTCTCTTTTGGTTTCATGAAAATCTATCTGGTTTGCTAATGTCCTTCATGAAAGGAAACCTGCCATTTTAGCTGGTTTGGCCTACATGTAACTACTGACCCTGAGCAATGTGCTCAACTCTGAACTGTCCACTGAAATAGTTTAAGGACAGGTGTGGGCAACAAATGTTAAACCCATGTATTATGACAGATCAAACAGAAAGCAAAACAAGAGAGGAGAGAGGTAGAGAGAAATGTTAACGAAGTAAATTGAAATGTCTGACACCTAAATAACATGCCTACTGCATTGATTGGAAACAGGGTCAGATGGATCTCATTGGCAACGAGATCCTTGATTCAGTTGGGTCAATTGGGATTCCTGGCTGACAGATATAAGCAGGACATTGATTTAATCCCTGCCCTCCCCTTCACTTTTTTGATCATGCAGCATTGCCCTTTGATGTGAAGTGCATTGCTTGTCACTGGCCACTCGGGTGTTTCCTTTCTTCCTGGTGGTGGAATATGAACAAAGATTTGCGCACTTGTTGTTCTTTACTGTGTCCTATACCTGCACACACACACACAACGTGGGTGCTGGGGAAAAATAAGCTCTACCGCTGTTAGGCAGTAGTGGGAGGAAGAAAGAAAGAAAAGAACAGAAGTGTCAGAGGTTCTATTCACTCTGAGAACTGGCTCTGAGGGAGCTGGATCGGTGGTGAATGTCTCTCCAATTTGTGTTCGGGAGGGGAACGACATTACTATCTGGACCACAGTCAGTGTGTTACTGCTGTTCGTTTTCTACTAAGGAGGAGAGTTTTCTTTTTCTCTTCCCCTTGTTTCAGGTAGACTTCTTGATTTTTTAGTTTATTTTGAAAAAAAATCAAGAAATTTAGAAGGTTTCCTTAGTCTAGGGGCTGGCTCTGAGCTGGCTGTTCAGAGCCCATGTACTGTGCACGTGTAAATAAAAGGTGACTTGGTGATGAGATAACGACCCCTGTGCAGCTGCTTCACCTATCAATGGGCTGAATGAAGAGAGGGATGTACAAGAGGTCAGAATTAAATGACCAGTAATTTATAAAGCTGGACGAAGTTCCAGTGATAGGACGGAAAGATAATTTAATGAAATTTGAAGAGGAGGACAAGAATTTTTTTTAAAAAAATGCCTTAGGGGAATAGGAACCATCATTGCCACTGAGCACAGAGGTGTTGGTTGATCAAAACTTTATGTGAGTTACAATGCACACTACAATGTTTCAGATGATCTTAATTTTATAGAAAGTGAAACCAAGCAACAGCTGGAGAAGTACATAATAGTTGCTATGTCCCTGAAACCTCAGGTGGGGACAGTACTCTGGGCTTTGGATCAAGTGTTGTTCCTTGGTCAGTGACTCTCTAGGTGAGTTGAATGGGAATTTCCTCTTCAGATTATCAAAAGTGAATTATCAGAAGGAGGAAATTTAGCCTTAATGTTCTAGATCATGGTGACCAATCGCAAGTTTCCTTGCATGCTTATCTAAAGGAAAGGCTTAACACTTCAACAATTATTATTGTTACTTTATTAAATAGATGTGGATTTAGATTTAGACTTTATTATCATGTGGACTCAAGTATAAAAGTACAAGAGTACAGTGAAAAGTTTTCGATGTCTCACACATGGCACCATCTTAAGCATCAAGGTACATAAACTCAAGAACAAGGTAGAAAGAAATAAAGAACAAAGTTAAAAATCCTTCTAAGTATTAAGTCAAAAATAAAGAAATAAAGCTAAAAGTTCAAGCATTGCAGTCTTTCCTTGTAGGGATTTCACTTCCAACAAGGGCTTGATCTCCACCTCTTTGACACACTTTCCACACACTGGTTCCATTTCCCCTGCTCTTGGCGTCACTACAGATGTCAGGGGATCCTCCATTGCTGGGTTGGACTCATTCCTGGGATCTCTAGACTGCCAAAACCCAGGTGCCATCCAGACTGAGTCTCAATCTCGCCTTCAGACCATGCGCCGGGCCTCAAGAACTCACCGAGAGTTATGGGTCAGTCCCTCAGCTGTTGTTTCATACTGGACAACTAGCTGACTGGCCAGTTTAACAAGCCCGATACAGCTATCACCACTGCCTCTCTGTGGAAGGTAAACCAGTAGAAAAAAGCTAAAAGAATTAGAACTAAAAAAGACAAAGAAAAACAAATAAAAAGAAATGGAAGGAGAAAACTGAGTGGATGTGTCCACTCTGCCAGAACCTTGCAGAAATGCTGGCCGCTACGTGTTCCTATTGTGTCTACTTCCCAACCACCATGAGTCCGCATGGGCCTACTCACTGACGCCTTCGCCACCATCGAGGTCTTCATTAAGAGGTAAGTAAAATAAAATAAGAAACAAAAAAGAGAAATGAGATCAAGGAAAAAGAGAAAAGGAATGAAGAGAAAAGCGGACAGAGTGTACATGCTCAGAAGCCCTATTCCACCGCCATCTTCCTGGAAACCTGTTTTTGATGTTACCAAAGTAATAGTTATCAAGTTAATAGCTCGCTAAGTCATGATAATCTAATATCAATAATTATCTTCTGTAGTTTGCAATAAAGAATGGAAAATTTGGATTTACTTTGTCATGTTGCTGTGCAAATAGCTACTTCATTTTGTTTTGCCTATTTAATAAAGTTTTAATTTTGCAACCGCTACTGTTAAAAGATGAAATGTGAAACAGCAATAACATTCTCTTAGCAATTTTTGAGAAGATTTGTAACTCAGGTTTCCAGTTTTGACTCATGATTGTACCTTTTGTTTAGTTTATTTTTTATTTCAATAAGTCATTTTGTTCAAATCTCTGAGCATCTATTCCTGTCACTTTTAATGAAACACAAATTTCTGAGCAAATTTAAGAAGAACAAAACCAATAAACTCAGAAACAGACATTGTGACGGAGGGGTCTGTGGTTTCAAAGCTTGTGGTTTTTTGGGTTAAATCCTTCATGAAAGGCAAACTAAAACTAGAACAAAAAATTGAACTTGAAGTTGTTTGAAATGTCCCAGTGGTGCAGCGCAAACAAGCTACAGGAATATAAAGACTGGATTTCAGAGTGGAGATAAAGGAAAATGAAGCTACTGTTGCTGTTTCTAGGAACTGATTGACCTTCATTTGTTGTAAGAGCGCAGAGTTCTCACTGAGGCATTGTGGAGGGTAGTGGTGGTTTCGTGCTAAGGATGCCATGAGCAGAACTGAGGAGTTCTGTAGATGGGCGTCATTTTTGGTGAAAACTGTGATACGGAACTTAGTTGATTGGGAGCTACTGTTGGATGAGAACCAGTGGCTAAACTGTGAAATCTACCTGAAGAAGATCAGCCTTTTCAAGGACTTGGGGTGGTTCGTATGTAGAATGAACTTCCTGAGGAAGCGGTGGATGTGAGTACAATTACAATGTTTAGAAGACATTGTATAAGTATATGGATAGGAAAGGTTTAGAGGGACATGGGCCAGGAGCAGGCAGGTGGGACTAGTTTAGTTTGGGATTATGGTTGGCATGGACGAGTTTGGACCGAAAGGTCTGTTTCCGTGCTGTATTATGGCTTAAATCAGTGCCATATTTGTTCATAAATCCATGCAAACTATATTTATTATACTGCTTACTTAATGTGTAGTTTATAGTTTCTGCTGAATTAGCCATTTCATTCCTGTTTAATTTATATTGATTTTGGTTTATAAGAATTGTAAAGGGTGTTTTTTTTTTTCCAATTTGTCTTGTTTGTTAAATTGGCTTCTTTTAGTTTGTTGGTTTCCACATGGAACATATACATACCTGCATTCCAAGCTCATTGGGCAAAAACAGGAAGGCAATGCCTTCTTTAATTAAATATCCATGAACTGAAATGCCGCATAACAAAATATATTTTTAAAATCAGACCCCAGGTGCAACAGCTTACTGTTAAACAAGTCAACAACAGGAAACAAGATGCACTCAATTCATAGGTGAGACTTTCATAATTCATTCTCATTCTTGCATACAATTAGCTTTAAATTACAAAGTCCTCCTCATACCTGCAAGCTCATTAAATGTTTATTCTTCACTATCATGGAACTTGTTAAACGTCCAAAGGAATATTGACATTTTAGCTAGAGGGGAATTCTTGGCTAAGAATTCCACATGCATTATGAAAGAATTCAATCTACTTCAGACAGTTAGGAAGGGAAAGCATTATTGACTTTAACAGGCTTTGACAGAATCCAACAACGTCTTGAGTTATTTTAAATAATTGATAAACTGCAACAAACAAAAGCCTTTTTTGGGGTTTGTAATAAATGTTGATATACCAAAACAAGTTGTATCAACTATTTTTACGTTTGAAAACCTGACAATTTAAAAACAATCTAATTTGTGCAACCACTACAGGGTTTTAAAGAAGTTCATTGAGGTCAAGAATATGTTTTAAATATCTTTGATGCATTGTATGACATTCACTGCTCTCTATGTTTCTATCATGTTTAATACATTTGTTCATAGTCCTTCCCTTCTGCATTTTGATAGAATGTAAGGTACAATTCTTGTAGAAACTAAAACAGTTTATTAAACAAATTGTACTACAAGCAAATCATTCACATTTCGTACGGGAGACACCACATGGTGGTCTCCAGGCAATTTCCCCTTGACACACATCTATTCATCATTTAGCATGATATCAACACATACTCTCAGGTCAGGCTCAAGGCCAAAGCTTCAGGCTTGTCTCTATAACACTCATTTAATACTCCGTCTGCCACAGTACTGTAAAATGCTTTCTTGTCAAACAATTTACTGTGTTTGGATATGTGGAGCAAGTCATTTGGGATAAAGATATTTTGGAATAAGTTCCTTTTGCTTAATAACCAACAAGAGATTACAAGTAAGCCTCTGACACTGCTATGATACAGTAACAACAACTTACATTAATACAGTGCCTTTAATGTAAGCAAACATCCCTAAGTACTTCACAGGGGTATTAAAAGAAAATAGGAAAGGAGGTCAAACATAACCAAAAGCTTCCTTAAAGAGGTATGGTTTAGGAAGTGGCTTAGGAAAGAAAGTGACAGGAAAGTAGAGAGACAAGCATTTGTTGGGAGAGATTTTCAGTGTGAGGTGCCTAGACATCTGCAGGTAGATTAGATTCCCTACAGTGTGGAAACAGGCCTTTTTTGGCCCAACCAGTCCATACCGACCCTCCGAAGAGTAACCCACCCAGACCCATTCCCCCTAACTAATGCACCTAACTCTATGGGCAATTTAGCATGGCCAATTCACCTAACCTGCACATCTTTGGACTGTGGGAGGAAATCGGAGCATCCGGAGGAAACCCACACAGACATGGGGAGAATGTGCAAACTCCACACAGACAGTCACCCGAGGCTGGAATTGAACCCAGGTCCCTGGTGCTGTGAGGCAGCAGTGCGAACCACTGAGCCACCATGCTGCCCTGTGGCTGGAAATAGCGGAACAATTATATTTATCATTATGATGTCAGATTATAAAAATGCACAAATTAGCCCATGACTCTCAGCTCATGACTTTAGGGGAAAACATTATACAAACACCATCAAGCAGTCAGTCCAACAGTGACTCAACATAACTCTGTAAGTGCATCTGACCAACCTGCCCTCTCAACTGCTCCCCCAGGTGTCCTTCGAAAGCATCCTTTAAATTCTTTTCAGTAGTGGAGCTGGGGGTTAGATTTTTCCTTTAAAAAGTTCACCTTCACAAATAAGGTTTAGCACCGTGTTGAGCCCTATGTGTATCCATTGAATGAAAGCCTGCCTTTACATTATCTACTTTTCATGAGCTTTCAGAGTATTCACAATGCCTTCTGTCTTTGAGCAATCAATCTTTTGCATTATATTCCGGTTGTACAGGGCAGTGGATTTGATGGGGTTAATCAGAGTTAGAGTTTGAGCTGATTCACTGCCCACTCTGATATATAACCAAGCCATCGGGTGAAACTTTGTGTAATGTGAGTCGCAGTTCTGGGTGGGTGTATTTAAAGACAATCATGCCTTCTATTATTCCTCATATTACTATCAGCATCATGCATATGTTATTTCAATGAATTTTCCCAGCTCCCCACCCCTCCCAAATGATGTGGCAAGTCTTTGGGGAAATATGTCGAGGTCTAAAAATTTAGATTCCCGACTTTGAAAAAAAATAGGTCTGATCTTCCTCACAATATGTCAATGGCAAGACAAGAATCTTGCTAGTGAGCAGAGAGAGACCTATTTGCATACATTAGCAGCTCATTGTTATGCGATTTAATCTTCTCCCACGACGCAGAGAGGAACTAGACGGTGACAGTAGCCATCATTAAAAGCAGAGTGAGGTTCCAGCTTGCTGTTTGCTGCTGTGTGCTACCATTTGGTTATCGGTCCCTAACGTCTCCGGGCACGGCTCTGATACACCCTCCGCAGAGGTTAGTAGCAGATACGCACAGCCCTAACAGCTCATCTCCAAATCAATTCCAATACAGTTTTGCACTTCAATAGTGCAGTTTGGAGTGTGCCAACACCTTTCAGTATCATGTTGCTGCCAGGCCACTATACCCAGAGCAATATGCAGCTATGATAGGGGGCATCTCTATGCTCTACATTTGCTGTCTTTGTGACAATTAGGGTGCTCACACTATCTCTGTCTTGCCTTGACTTTTATGTACAGCATTCCTTCAGCCAAAGGTTAAATGCTCGCTGTACTTTGGGCCTTGCTAATTTACCACAAAAATAGGCAGCTTGCCATGTTTGTCAGCAAGGGGTTAGTTAAGGCAGTGAGCATGCTGCTGTATGGCACCATGCTGTGTCAATCTCACTATGGCCTGCTAAAATCACTACATGTATTTCAAATAGATGACTGCATCTCAAAGTCGAAGAGGAGTAGTCCTCGGTCAAATCAAGTCAGTCACAGGCAACATCTGATCTCAGTTCAGGGATTTGAAAATGGTCAGTTTGCCCTGGGGTGGGGAGGGCCAGGGATCTGTATCAATGGAGTCTGGGCCGTAATCAGCCTTGCAGATCCATTGCACTCAGTCAAAGAGAATCACAGCAAGTTATACAGGAGCTCACGAAGATTATTAAGAGTCTCGTTACTCCCCAATCAGGGCTGTCTTTCCAAGTTGGCCAAAGGGTAGAAGGTATCACAGTTCACTGAAGATCAAACAGCATTATCAGAGGTCGGTGCTGCTGTGGGCATGTTGGGAAAGTTAAATGTGGGGATTGGATGCAATATGCTGGGATACAAAGCAGACAATAACTATGAAGGAAATATGGGAAACAACAGTATACTGGAGAATCTGGTTACTGAGTAGAGGAAACATCGACAGTCACTAACTCCCTGACTTTGACAGACAGTGGGGATAATATATCATGACAGGTTGACATGATACAGATCCCAGTCACATTGACCATGTCATTGGTGATTACAAAATGATCATAGTCATCTCTGTGAAGCAATAACAACCATAGGAGAACTTAACAATATCACCTGTGCACCACAATTAACAAAGATAATCCAAAGTCTCATAGGCCTCACAGGGCACAGAGCTGACTTTCTCTCACCTTGAAACTGCATTTGACAATGTACTGTCTTTCTTGGATGTTGTGGTTTGGGGGAAAAGTATGTGTCTCCGCCAAATTCACAGTCACCTAATCAACATGGCTTATGGCGCATATATCAGAAAAAGGTTCACTATGTTAAAGGTCCAGATGCAAGAATTCTTTGGCTCTCATTATCGGAGTCCTCCATGTCACACTATAGTGAGGCCCAGGCAAAACTGTGTGTGCAATGTGAATGCCAGTTGCTTTCTAAGGACTGAATGCAATGAAGGCACAGAGAAATGGAGAAAGAACAGATGTGCCAAGAAGTCTAGGATGAATTGGCAACCTCCAGCTGGATGGTTTTCCGTATGAAGACATTGCCACTAAAGGTCCTCTCAAGAGGTGGTGGTAGTGGGGGTGAGGGGGCATATTGGAGCGAGAGGTATAGCAGGTCCAAAGATTACTGTTTTTGATGCATTCCCTCCAGATGTGTGAGGTCTAGAACCATTGAGATTTAAGGGTGTCCCAGGGCACTAAGAATGAGGTCATCTGCTGCAGCAGGACCTGTAATCTGAAAGGGGTTAGATGCTTCTCCTATACTGGTGGCCCTCAAGATGACAACTGCACTAAAACTTTACCCAGCCGGCTGTTGCCAAGGATCGAGTGGGGACCTGTGTAAGATCTCTCAATCCTTAACCAGAAATGTATCAAGGCTGTTGCTAATACAATTTGGGTGAGATCACATTGCATCATTTCATTATCCAGGAGAAGGTTAGCACTGCAGCCCGTGCAGTAATATTGCTGACTTCCCTGTGGGACAGGGCACTACAGACTGTACATATGATGTGTTGAGAGCAGCACATCAGACTTTATCAGCAGAAAAGAGCTCATTCCATTAATTTTCAAATCATCTGCGATCAAGTAACCCATCTTCAAAGTCTATGCCAAGTATCCTGGGAGCTGCATGATGCCTATTTCCTTGATAACTCTACATTACTATTTCATTGACAAGGCCAGATGCCTTGGTTACTGGGAGACAATGGCTACCTTCTGCAATCACGGCTGGATACATTGAGTCAGACTACCTCCCCCCTCACTAGCTTCACTATCTCCCCACTCCCAACCTTAGCTCATGTCCAGCCCTTACTCTCCTCCCCACATCCTTGACCAGACCTAACCCCTATCCATCTTCCTTCACACTTAGCCGCTCCACCCTTCTCACTGACCTATCATAATGACCCGCTACATGCATCCGCCCTATTGTTATACCATCTTTTCTTTCCTCCAGCTCCAACCTCCTCTCTCTATTTATTAATGAGCTCCATTCCTCCCTTTCCAATTCTGATGAAGTGTCTCGAACCCAAATGCCGACTCTTCCACATCCTGATGCTGCCTGGCTTGCTGTGTTCGTCTAGCCTTCTGTTTGTCTACTCTCGATACAAAAAACACCTATCCATTTGAAGGATCTAACAAACATTTATGACAGCTACCTATTATATACAATTACTATTATATACAATTATTATTATTACATTCCAAGAATGTGTCTGGCCCAATATTATATAAAAACAAAACGAGTGGCACGGTGGCCCAGTGGTTAGCACTGCTGCCTCACAGCGCCAGAGACCCGGGTTCAATTCCCGCCTCAGGCGACTGACTGTGTGGAGTTTGCACGTTCTCCCCGTGTCTGTGTGGGTTTCCTCCGGGTGCTCCGCTTTCCTCCCACAGTCCAAAGATGTGCAGGTCAGGTGAATTGGCCATGCTAAGTTGTCCGTAGTGTTAGGTAAGGGGTAAATGTAAGGCTATGGGTGGGTTGCGCTTCGGTGGGTCGGTGTGGACTTGTTGGGCCGAAGGGCCTGTTTCCACACTGTAAGTAATCTAATCTAACGTAGCCAGTTCTTCTACCATTCATGGAGCAGATGATAGGCCTCAGGAAGATGAGGTTCCAATACTTGGATCCATCTTGGGGCACCTTGCAGAACAGTGCAGAGAGAGTAAGAAACATTATCCATGTATTCTGCATTCAGCACAACTGGAGCAGGCAGAGAAGAGTTGCAATGGACGCTGAAGAGTTGGGAGAGCAGCAGTAGCCTTCTGGGGAGGAAGATGAGGATTTTGAGTCAGAGCAACATCACTTTCAGCATGATAGAGCACTGCAGCATTGGGTACAACAAGCCCTATGTTGTCCAAAAATATAAGTTCATTATCCACCGCAAGTGAATGAAAGTCTTGGTACAGCGTAGGAAGAAGGTGGAAGCATTCTACCTAACATACCCAGGCCTTACTATCAATATCATATACACTTTCTGAATAGGCTGCGGCTGTTTCCCCGGAGTGCCAGAGGCTGAGGGGAGACCTTATAGAGGATTATAAAATCATGAGGGGCTTGAATAGGGTAAGTAGACAAGATCTTTTCCCTGTGGTGGAAAGTCCAGAACTAAAGGGCAGAGGTTTAGGGTGAGACGGGAAAGATATAAAAGGTACCTAAGGGGCAACTTTTTCACACAGAGAGAGTGGTGTGTATATGGAATGAGCTGCCAGAGGAAGTGGTGGAGGCTCATCCAATTGCAACATTTAAAAGACATCTGGATGGCTTTATGAATAGGAAGGGTTTAGAGGGATATGGGCCGGGTGCTGGCAAATGGGACTAGATTAGGTTGGGATATCTGGTCAGCATGGACAAGTTGGACTGAAGGGTCTGTTTCCATGCTGTACATCTCTATGACACTCTGACTTTCTAATCTCATCTTGTGCTGCTCTTCATGGTTATTTCCACAATTCCCTGAAATCATCCAACCAGCTCTCAGGAATGTCGCTACTTTTTAAAAAAATTGTTATCACATGTTTATGTTTGGGGTTGTTCATAATGGCTATTCTGTCTGAAGGATTTTCAATTCTTGTCAGACCAGCAGCTGGAGTTTTGTGGGTTATTTGGGGATAGCCTTAAAGGTAGAATGTGGCAAAATGGTATGGGTGGGCCTGAGGATGATGACGTACATTTTGCTAGCTGTAGGAAGGCTGGGCCAGCTACCCAGAGGTAGTTACATGATGAATCACGAATCACTTCCCATGTTTATCAGCATTTTGCTGACTTCAAGAATATTGGTCACCCATTGGAGAAATTGTAGAGTAGGTTATGGCAGCTTTGAATCAGTCTGCAGGGTTGGAGGAGGGGCTGATGGGAAGGCTGTGATCTTCATCTGTAATGGCCATCCTTGTAGCAGCACGGGTTGCACACTCACATCATTCACTGAGTCTTCCATGGTCTCAATTTCCTCTGACTGTCCCTTGTTTCATGGCAACCAACTACTGAGGCATCATCTCTCATTGATGATGCTGCTGAGGCTGCTGAGCTACTGCTCTCCTGATAAGGCTGGTCGCTCTTACAAATTGGCTGCCCTGGCAATATGACTCTTCTGGTCTTTTTGTCAGCTAATGAAAGGGTTGCCTTGTTGCTTTGGTTCTGACAGTAGGACTTGTGACATCTCAACACATTTCTGCCCAAAGTGCTTCTCTAACATCTGTGCACCAATTAACTTCCTCATTTCGACAGCAAGTTAATTAGGCAAGGTGAACTGGGAGATCTAAGCATCCTTGAGAAACAGTGGTTGTTTTATCAGTTCCTCTCAGTGGTCAGTTGTTTCTGAAGTCCTGATGGGGAATTGCTAACAATTATTCATGTTTAAAGTTCTCCTTATCAACAATAAATAGCTTCTTTGTACACTACACTTTTGGTTTTACTTTGGGAATCATGCTAATAATGTTACATACAGCAAATATAATCAGGACAGGGGACAAAAAGAAAGATTAGAATCCCTACAGTGTGGAAACAAGGCATTTGACCCAACAAGTCCACACTGACACTCTGAAGAGTAACCCACCTAGACCCATGCTCCTACCATATATTTACCACTGACCAATGGAGTTGACACTATGAGCAATTTAGCATGGCCAATTCACCTGATATGCACATCTTTGGACTTGGGGAGGAAACCAGAGCAGAAACCCACACAGACACAGAGAGAATATGCAAACTCCACACAGACAGTGGTCTGAGGCAGGAATCAAACCCAGGTTCCTGGTGCTGTGAGGCAGTAGTGCTAACCACTGAGCAACCATGCCACCCTAGAGATAGAGTAAGAGAACATAGCAGGAAACACAGTAAGAGAAAGTGATCACTACAGATGCACGAGAGTCAGATCAAAAAGTGTGGCAGCGTCCGAGGAGCAGGAGAGCTGATGTTTCGGACATAAGCCATTCATCAGGAAAGACAATACTGGAGCAGACACGGTTTGAACAGTTAAGTATGATAAAGCTTGCAAATGAGACAATTGAGAAGTTATCCTCTATGGTGTAGAAACCAACCTTTTACACTTAAGAGTGATCACTTCTGGTGAGCTGACATTATTGAGACTAATATAGAGTCATAGTCATAGAGGTGTACAGCATCGGCCCAACCCATCCATGCCAACCAGATATCCCAACCCAATCTAAGTCAAGACAAAAGATACCTAACTGTGAACTCTATCAATTTTCCAACTTTCAACCCATTAGATAATTAATCAAAACTATTTCATCTTTTCTGAAGTTCTAACATTAATATGGCTGGCAGAAATGAAAGGTAATAGCAAAATGACCATCCTTTGCAGAATGCAACAAAATGCCTAACCTCATAGACCATCCAGTTCTGGAAAACATCACTTGACTTCCCTGAAGTAAATGTTCAGTTATAATAATAAGACCACTCAAATATCTGAACTAGCTTTACTATCATAACATGTACCTGATTTCAGCGAAATGCAATTCTAATTAAAATTGATAGAAATGTTTCAACACTATAATTCAGGTTATTTGCTTTTTGTTGTATTCCCTTCTTTCATTTTTTTCTAGTTTTATTTTGCTCAGCTAATTTTCCTGTCAGCAAATGGATCATTTATCGCTATGTTTTATTCTATATCCCGGGGACAATGGCCTAGAGAGTGTGCAAATTAATCTGTACTGATAATTTAGGAATGTGACATCACAGCCTTCCATTATTAAACAGTGATATTGCAAAATTGATTATGAAACTGTTGGATTTTCATTTATTGTTGTTTAACAAATAAATCTGTATATTCACCTTGGTTCTGTGCAACACCTTCCTGTGCACATCATCTCTGTGTAACACTCATGTGACAGACTCCTGTGCATCTCCATCCTGGATAACACTCCCTTCTACCTGTGTACTTCACTCCTATGAAGCTCCCCTTCTCAGAATGATCACTGAAGAAAGGTCACTGGACCCGAAAAGTTAACTCTGCTTTCTCTCCACAGATGCTAAGAGAAATTGAGGACTGTGTTCACTCCATGACTTTCTAGTTAGGTCCATGTCCAACACCAACCCACCTTCCACTCCCAGCACCTACCCCTGCCACCAGAAGAGGTGTAAACCCTGCACTCACGCCTTCCCCTCACCTCCATCCAAGACCTTCTAAGATTTTCCTGCACATCCAAACACCTCATCTATTGAGTCCGTTGCTCTCGATGTGTTCTCTTTTACATTGAGGAGACAGGACACCAACTTGCGGAATGTTTCAAACAACCTCACTGCCCTATGGCCAACCACTTCAACTCCCCCTCCCACTCCGCTAAGGACATCTCAGTCCTGGGCTTCCTCTACCACCAACCCCTAGCCACCTGGAGGAAGAACGTCTCATCTTCTGTCTTGGGACCTTCTAACCACATGGAATTGATGTCGATTTCACCAGTTTTCCCATTTCTCCTCCTCTCACCTTATCCCAGATCTAATCCTTCAACTTGGCACAGCCCTCTTGAACTATCCTACCTGTCCATCTTCCTTCCCACCTATCCACCCCACCATGATTAGATTACTTACAGTGTAGAAACAGGCCCTTCAAGTCCAACAAGTCCACACCGACCCTCCGAAGAGCAACCCACCCAGACCCATTCCCCTACATTTACCCCTTCACCTAACACTACAGACAATTTAGCATGGCCAATTCACCTAACCTGCACATTTTTAGACTGTGGGAGGAAACCGGAGCACCCGGAGACAAGCGGAGAATATGCAAACTCCACACAGACAGTTGCCTGAGGCGGGAATTGGACCCGGATCTCTGGTGCTGTGAGGCAGCAGTGCTAACTACTGTGCCACTGTGCCACCCATAGATCTGCATAAATTATCTACCTATCACATTCTTAGCTACCTTCCACCAAGCCCCACCCCTTCCCATTTATCTCTCGGCCCCAAATTCCTGATGACAAGATTATGCTTGAAAAGTTGGCTCTCCTGCCCCTCAGATGTTGTCTGACCGGCTGTGCTTTTCCAGCGCCACATGTTTGACTGTCTGCAGATGCTGCCAGACTTGCTGACTTTTTCCAGCAATTTCTGTCCTTGTTTCTGATTTCCAGCATCTGCAGTTGTCTTGGTTTTTTGTCAGGGATGATCACTGCCTGGACAGTGGTTGACTCCCTTGTAGAATCTAATGCTGAGAGCGCCTTTCATCCTGCTACTTAGAAGGGTCCATAATTTTCTAAAATCTGTATGCTGACAAAATATCCTTGCTAAGCAATTGCCAGAATGAACTGGCTGTATACCTGTTGATGCTGAGCATTTATTAAGAGTGCACAATTAGATATTGAAGATCCCCATGAACTGCAGCTTGAACTCACCTCCTGCCTGGGTATTAAATCAATCCCTTATGAGCTTATCTTTGAACTTTGGCATATCTCAGACTTGATGGAGTTGGAGAGAAACTTGGATGAGGCAGAAACTCTAATGAAACCTGTCTATGAATCTGACTTGTCTAGAACATCGGTTCCAGACATCAGAGCAAAGGACATAGCTATGGATGATCCACGAGGTAAAAACAATGACTGCAGATGCTGGAAACCAGATTCTGGATCAGTGGTGCTGGAAGAGCACAGCAATTCTTTGAAATCAACGTTTCGGGCAAAAGCCCTTCATCAGGAATAAAGGCAGAGAGCCTGAAGCGTGGAGAGATAAGCTAGAGGAGGGTGGGGGTGGGGATAGAGTAGCATAGAGTACAATAGGTCAGTGGGGGAGGAGATGAAGGTGATAGGTCAGGGAGGAGAGGATGGAGTGGATAGGTGGAAAAGGAGCTGGGCAGGTAGGACAAGTCCGGACAAGTCAAGGGGATCGTGTTGCTGGAGGTTAGAAAATAGGATGAGGTGGGGGAAGGGGAAATGAGGAAGCTGTGGAAATCCACATTGATGCCCTGGGGTTGAAGTGTTCCGAGGCGGAAGATAAGGCGTTCTTCTTCCATGCATCTGGTGGTGAGGGAGCGGCGGTGGAGGAGGCCCAGCACCTCCATGTCCTCGGCAGAGTGGGAGGGGGAGTTGAAATGTTGAGCCACGGGGCGGTTTGGTTGATTGGTGCGGGTGTCTCGGAGATGTTCCCTAAAGCGCTCTGCTAGGAGGCGCCCAGTCTCCCCAATGTAGAGGAGACCGCATCGGGAGCAACGGATACAATAAATGATATGAGTGGATGTGCAGGTAAAACTTTGATGGATGTAGAAGGCTCCTTTAGGGCCTTGGATGGAGGTGAGGAAGGAGGTGTGGGCACAGGTTTTACAGTTCCTGCGGTGGCAGGGGAAAGTGCCAGGATGGGAGGGTGGGTCGTAGGGGGGCGTGGACCTGACCAGGTAGTCACGGAGGGAACGGTCTTTGCGGAAGGCGGAGAGGGGTGGGGAGGGAAATATATCCCTGGTGGTGGGGTCTGTTTGGAGGTGGCGGAAATGTCGGTGGATGATTTGGTTTATGCGAAGGTTGGTAGGGTGGAAGGTGAGCACCAGGGGTGTTCTGTCCTTGTTGCGGTTGGAGGGGTTGGGTCTGAGGGCGGAGGTGCGGGATGTGGACGGATGCGTTGGAGGGCATCTTTAACCACGTGGGAAGGGAAATTGCGGTCTCTAAAGAAGGAGGCCATCTGGTGTGTTCTATGGTGGAACTGGTCCTCCTGGGAGCAGATACGGCGGAGGCAGAGGAATTGGGAATACGGGATGGCATTTTTGCAAGAGGCCATCTCTCCTCCCTGACCTATCACCTTCATCTCCTCCCCCACTGACCTATTGTACTCTATGCTACTCTATCCCCACCCCCACCCTCCTCTAGCTTATCTCTCCACGCTTCAGGCTCTCTGCCTTTATTCCTGATGAAGGGCTTTTGCCCGAAACGTCGATTTCGAAGCTTTTCGGATGCTGCCTGAACTGCTGTGCTCTTCCAGCACCACTGATCCAGAATATGGATGATCCAAGCTAACAGCTAAGCCTTCCTCAAATCCAAGACTCCTCTAAACCTAGTTATAGAAAGAATCCAATCTTTGCCTGAAAAGAAAACTCATTCTCAGTCTTTAAGAATCATTCTTCTGCTTCATCATTAATTTTGAAGAAATTCTGCAAATTAATATCTACACTTGTGTGTGTGTGTGAGAGAGAGAGCGAGAGCGAGAAAGAGAAAGATTCAGGGTTGCCAAGACCAACTTGAGATTGAATATAAATGAATAATACTATTGATGTAAAAGAGAGTGTTCACTCTGAGTCATTTTTAAACTGATGTCACAAAAAAAGTAGATTTGAAAATACCCTAACACCTATTTAGAATTAACCCACTGTGTTTAGGGACTTAAGATGAAGATGATAAACAGATTCAGGTGACACCTCTTCTGGTCTGTAACAACAAGACGATCATAAGAATTAGGTACATGAGATGTAAATTACAGCCATACTGGATCTTAGATAATAGGGATCAAAAATTCAAATAAATAGGATAAAGGATTATCAATGGAACAGATACAGGTATACTGCAGGACCCAGTAGGAGAGTAGTGTTTCTACAATAACACTTATTTGTCGTCCAATGGAAATGCTGAAATTATGTTTCATGCCCAATCGGTCATGTTTCAGAAGATAAAGTAGTTTATCTCAAAAGGGACTTATAGAACCAAAGTAATGGATTTATAGTAAATAAAAACTGAAAGAACTGTGGATGCTGTAAATCAGAAACAAAAAGAAGTAGCTGGAAAAGCTCAGCAGGTCTAAAGTTTACCTTTGGCTATTAGTGGAGGTGACCCTGAAATTCCCTGGAGTTTATCTTGGTTTCTGTTGTAACTCTAACAAAAAATCAGGTGAAATCCAATAAAATTTCATGGCCTTGATCTCAAAAGTAATGGGAAACCATGGCTTGTCTCACAAGCATGAAAGAGCCATTACTGAAAAGTATAACAGATGAAAGTTATTTATGATTCACAAGAGTAAAAGGTCAGCTGGAACACAGTTCTATGCATGAGCTATTGGAAACTATTTTATTGTAGAATTGCCCAATCTCAATGATCACATTTTTTCTTAAATTGCACCTATTCTTGTCTCTTGGGAACCCAAATATGTTGTGTGCCACTAACAAATGAACATGTTAAAATGTTCATAAGGAATTGCTTTGTCTGTTGTTTTAATAGAAATGTCAGTCTATGTTATTGTGCTCAGTTAAAGGCCTTTGAATGTAAAGTTTCTAACGCCTAATCCTATAATTTTCCAATAGTATCTATAGCTCTCAAGCAAATTGATTTTTTTTTTGGTGTGTGTATCTAGATGGTGGGAGATTATAAATTATTCACCTTAAGAGGAATCACAGTAAGTTTAAATCCTGTTTTGAGTTGACCACAATCCATCTGCATGTTTGAGCAAGAATTAACGCATAGTGATCAGGAGATGAAACTTCGGAGAAAATTTTAACATTCCCCATGATGGCTATACAAAGGTAACGGAAGGTAGTCAGGGTTTAGGAGAATTTGAATATCATGCCTGGAAGGTGTGTCTGTAGTATATTTATAAGCCTGCATTCCTCAGATTGGCAGTTATTTACAGTTATTATTAGATGGTGTACAGGTTTTAAGGGCTTGCAAAGCCCAGCATAAAAGAGGTAAGAGCTGCCCAGATCCAGCACAAGAGTACGTTTCCAACACTGCTTTTATGTCTGGAATGCTTCTGCTCATCTTTAAGCAAACCCAGGCTGTGATCTCTCTCTCTTCTGAACTCTTTAATTTCCCCACTGATCCGCAGACGTCTTCACCATTGAGACCCATGTTAGTAGTAACTGGTTTTCCAACATAGACTTTCCAACGACATCACCAATCAACTTCCTGATCTCCGAGTGTTGAGTGCGAGCAATATTAAAAAAAATATTTTGCTCGTGAATTCAGCAGGATCTTTGCCTTCCTAGCATTTCTAAATTAACAGCTGCTGACGTGCACCCTGCACTCTCTTCACCTCGAAGCAAGGGTCAGAGTCCTTTGAAGTGCATTTGTACAGACCTAAGGTAGGCACAAGTTTGATATGGATTGTGATACTTTACCATGTGTGGAACTGCCTCATCTGATCAACTCACACATGGAAAGAAACCACTTGAGAAAAGTATTCTGACCCAAGAGAGGGTACTGGAAAGCTGAGAAGATTTAATTGGAATTCACTGCATGTTGATTGTTTAATTAAATACATGAAATAGTAGATTCTTGAACAGCAAAATTATAGCTCATCATGACAATTAAAACAAAGACTCCTAGATCAAACTAATAGTTGGTATTAATTGAACTACGTTCTATTTTTGACGGCTATTCACTAAAAGAACCTTTCGTTTCTTTCATGAGAAATCCTCATGAGCTCACCTGTCAGATTAAATAGTGAGTTATTAGGCAGAAATTGATTTAAGTCTGTTTACATCCCAAAAATGGAATATTTTGTCAAATAAATGTTTTCAATTGACTTTTTTTAAAAATACAATAAATGTGAACAATTAATGTCAGTTTGAGTGACTGTGAAATGATTACAGTCTGCCAATATTGTGATTGTGATTTTTGTGGTTAAGGAGCTGTAAGTAATTTGCTTGGAGGCCCAAGAACTATTGAATGTCAAATTGAACAGAAATTCAACACAAGCACATTACAACTGAGACCTTAAGTACGAAGTAGGTTCATTTTTGCATAAAAGACATATGGCTCTTTGTTACTGAGGTAATGAAACGTAATGTCAAACTCTTTGTTCCGGGTTTCAACGTGTACAATAACAATGTATTTCAAACCTGAGCAGAGATTGCCCCACACAATACAGACTTGCTCAGATGAAGCAGGTAAAAGATTATTGCACATACCAATGAATTGAAACAGCATGGCAAAGAGAAATCGGCTGAAAATTGGTTCATACAAATGCAGATTACAAGGAGGTTTTTAAAATGCATGTTTGTTTATAGGTAAGCTCAGTATTTATTGCCCAACTTGGAGTCTTTGAAAAGCTGGTAGTGACCATTCTTATTGATGCTACAACCTCTTCTACTTTCTCTCCTCCCCTTTTTGGACCACTAAAAACTCTGCCTCTCTGACAAAGCTTTTGATCAGCATGTTTCCTCAGTATTAAAGTTTGTTTAATGACAACCCTCTGAAGTCCTCCTTATGTTTTACTATTTCAACATGCTATATAAATGCTAGTTATTATTGCTGATGCAAACCTACCAGATTTACCATTTATTGTCCAATCTCATATCTGGAAATGAAAGAAATTGGATTTATTTAGTGTATGTTATAACTAAAAATATTTTAACACTGTACACAGCTAGTAACGTAATTTAAAAAGCTAACCATTGTCGTAATGTGAGAATTGCAGCACCTAGTTTATGCATCACCAAGTTGAATGAAGGGTTTTTGCCCGAAACGTCAATTTTACTGCTCCTCGGATGCTGCCTGAACTGCTGTGCTCTTCCAGCACCACTAATCCAGAATCTGGTTTCCAGCATCGGCAGTCATTGTTTTTATCCTGCATACATTACAACAAGATGGATGACCAGATAATCTGTTCTTGTATTGATGTGGAGGTGCCGGTGTTGGACTGGGGTGGACAAAGTTAAAAATCACACAACACCAGGTTATAGTCCAACAGGTTTAATTGGACGTACTGGCTTTTAGAGTGCTACTCCTTCATCAGGTAACTAGTGGGGCAGGATCATGAGACACAGAATTTATAGCAAAGGATCACAGTGTAATGCAATTAAAACGATATATTGAGCAAACCTAGATTACTGTTAAGTCTTTCATCTTTGAGAATGGATTGCAGGTTTTGGTCCATTAATATGTAAATCCAAGAACTACTTTTAAATCACATTCTCGAGATAACTTAAGATTTTATTTAAAAAAGTGACATCTCAGCTCAGACAATGTATTAAAGGTATGAGGTCAGAGTCTGTCTGTATCTCAATCTTGAGTCAGACTGGTTCGATTTCAAAAGTAGGAATTTATAAAATGTTATATGGATTGACTGCCTGCAGGTTGTGTGCTTTCTGAGCAAAAGTAAAAAGTATCTGCAAATACAATTCTGCAAACACAAATTCACCCCAGAGACTTGTGTGTGTTTGTGTGTGTATACGTACATGTGAGGGAGAGACAGAGAGTGTGAGTGTGTGCACGTGAGTGTGAGTGTACATGAGAGAGTGTGTGTTTGCATGTCTGTGTGCTTGGTAGAGTGTGTGTGAGCCTGATGGAGTATAAGCCCTGAGTGGGTGTGTGCGTGGGGTTAGGGACATTCGGTCTCGGATCTTCGGGTGACCATCCTTCAAGGCTGACTTCAAAATGTGCAAAAATGCAGAGTTTCCAAGCAGAGGCTGATAGCTAAGTTCGTTACCCATGGGAATGGCCTCAACTGGGATCTTGGGTTCACGTCACACTACAGGTGACCCCATTGCACCTTACAATCTCTCTCACACACTCACACACATACATATTCACAAAACTCATGCAGACTCTCTCTCAGACACACATGTACACCCCTCACACTCACACCCATGCACACACCCTCTCACAAGCTTATACTCCATCATACTCATGCACATACTCTACTAAGCACACACAGACAAGCACATACTTTCTCACACGCACTCACGTTAACATGCACACACTTACATGCACACACTCACACTGTCTCTCCCTCACATACACACACACATTATAAGTCGATGGGGTGAATTTGCATTTACAGAATTGTATTTGCAGATACATTTTACTTTTGCTCAAAAAGCACACAACCTTCAGGCAGTCAATGCAGACAGTCAATCCATATAACATTTTATAAATTCCTACTTTGGAAATTGAACCAGCCTGACTCAAGAATGAGATACATCCAAACTCTAACCTCATACCTTTAATACATTGTCTGAGCTGAGATATCACCTTTTCTTATAAAACCTTAAGTTATCTCAAGAAAGTGATTTAAAAAGTTCTGGAATTTACATATTAATGAACTGAAACCTGCAACCCATTCTAAAAGATCAAAGACTTAACAGCAATCTGGGTTTGTTCAATATGTCATTTTAGTTGCATGACACTGTGAACTTTTGCTATGAATTCTGTGTCACATGATCCTAACCCACTAGTTAGCTGATGAAACACCAACACTCTGAAAGCTAATACTTCCAAATAAACCTGTTGGACTATAACCTGGTGTTGTGTGATTTTTAACTTTGTTCTTGTGTTGTTGACCAACACACCAAGAGAGTTAACTATTCTCCATTTGATGCCACAGGAAGTCATCCCACCCCAATATATCTTCGCTATTGTACAGCTCGGTGAGACTTGATGTTAATTCCATTCTTACCTCTCTAATGATAGCCAGGATATCCTCTCTGAAGACTGCTCTTCACATTTCTGCAACATCATTTCTGGTGTCCCTTAAGGATCTACATTGAACCCTCACATTCCACATCTACATGCTGCCCCTCATCTGCAACATTAGACTTCATGTGTAGGCTGATGCCACTCAGCTTTACCTTACCCACAACATCTCTTGACTTTTTCACTGCCACTAAATTATCAGACTGAATATCCAACATTCAGTACTGGCTGAGTAGAAATTTCTTAAAATTAAATATTGGCAAGACTGAAGCCATTGTCTTCAATTTCTGTTCCAAACTCAGCTTCCTAGCTACCAACTCCATTCCTCTCCCTGACAGCAGTCTACATGTACAGCAGTTTTTTTTATATATATATGAGCTGATATCTTATTCAGTGTTGGCATAAGCTTCTGCACACATATCCCCTCTGATGCTAAGATATTTCCATTTCCATAGCATCACCTGACTTTACTTTGTCTCAGTTGATTTGCTGCTAAAATCCTCTGTCATGTCTCTTCTACCTCTACATTTGGCTGTTCTGACCCACGCTTGCTGACCCATCAATATTTTAAGCTCAGAAAACTTGTGATCATTCAAAAGTCTGCTGGTGATGTCCATAGTCACACCAATTCCTGTTCACCTATCATCGCTGAGTTCAATGACAAAACAGTTATCCAAATCCCTCTGTGGTCTCAACTCTCCCTATTTCTATAATGAGCTTCAGTTCCACAGCCCTCTGAGATATGTGCATACATCTAATTCTGGTCTCTTTCAAGCATTCACAAATTAATTGTTTAGACATAGACATAGATATAGAACAGTACAGCACAGAACAGGCCCTTCCACCCACAATGTTGTGCCGACCACTGATTCTCATGTATGCACTCTCAAATCTCTGTGACCATATGCATGTCCAGGAGTCTCTTAAGTGTTCCCAATGACCCTGCCTCCACAACTGCTGCTGGCAACGCATTCCATGCTCTCACAACTCTCTGTGTAAAGAACCCACCTCTGACATCCCCTCTATACTTTCCTCCAACCAGCTTAACAACTATGACTCCTCGTGTTAGTCATTTCTGCCCTGGGAAATAGTCTCTGGCTATCGACTCTATCTATGCCTCTCACTATCCTGTATACCTCAATTAGGTCCCCTCTTCTCCTCCTTTTCTCCAATGAAAAAAGTCTGAGCTCAGTCAACCTCTCCTCATAAGATAAGCCCTCCAGTCCAGGCAGCATCCTGTAAACCTCCTCTGAACCCGCTCCAAAGCATCCACATCTTTCTTATAATAGGGCGACCAGAACTGGACGCAGTATTCCAAGTGCGGTCGAACCAAAGTTTTATAGAGCTGCAACAAGATCTCACGACTCTTAAACTCAATCCCCGTGTTAATGAAAGCCAAAACACCCTATGCTTTCTTAACAACCCTGTCCACTTAGATCCCATTTTAAGGGATCTATGTACCTGCACCCCAAGATCCCTCTGTTCCTCCACACTGCCAAGAATCCTATCCTTATTGTGGTTCTGTTCGCTGAGCTGGAAGTTTTTGTTGCAAACGTTTCATCCTCTGGCTAGGTGACATCATCAGTGCTTGGGAGCCTCCTGCGAAGCGCTTCTTTGATGTTTCCTCCGGTGTTTATAGTGGTCAGTCCCTGCCGCTTCCGGTTGTCAGTTTCAGCTGTCCACAAACTCCATTAACAAACACATCGACCTGGACCCAATATACCAACCACTACAGCGGACAGCTGAAACTGACAACCGGAAGCGGCAGGGACAGACCACTATAAACACCGGAGGAAACATCAAAGAAGCGCTTCGCAGGAGGCTCCCAAGCACTGATGATGTCGCCTAGCCAGGGGACGAAACGTTTGCAACAAAAACTTCCAGCTCGGCGAACAGAACCACAACAACGAGCACCCGAGCTACAAATCTTCGCACAAACTTTGAATCCTATCCTTAATCCTGTACTCAGCTTTCAAATTCAACCTTCCAAAATGCATCACCTCGCATTTATCCAGGTTGAACTCCATCTGCCACCTCTCAGCCCATCTCTGCATCCTGTCAATGTCCTGTCAATTGCAGCCTACAACAGCCCTCTATACTGTCAACGACACCTCCAACCTTTGTGTCATCTGCAAACTTGCTGACCCATCCTCCAATCCCCTCATCCAAGTCATTAATAAAAATTACAAACAATAGAGGCCCAAGGACAGACCCCTGTGGAACACCACTCACCACAGACTTCCAGGCAGAATATTTTCCTTCTACTACCACTCGCTGTCTTCTGTTGGCCAGCCAATTCTGTATCCAGACAGCTAAGTTCCCCTGTATCCCATTCCTCCTGACCTTTTGAATGAGCCTACCATGGGGAACCTCATCAAATGCCTTGCTGAAGTCCATATACACCACATCCACAGCTCGACCCTCATCAACTTTTCTAGTCACATCCTCAAAGAACTCTATAAGGTTTGTGAGGCATGACCTGCCCCTCACAAAGCCGTGTTGACTGCATTTAATCAAGCCATGCTCTTCCAGATGGTCATAAATTCTATCCCTCAGAATCCTTTCTAACACCTTGCAGATGACAGACGTGAGACTTACTGGTCTGTAATTGCCGGGGATTTCCCTATTTCCTTTCTTGAAGAGAGGAATTACATTTGCCTCTCTCCAGTCCTCAGGTACGACTCCAGTGGAGAGCGAGGATGAAAAGATCTTCGCAAGTGGCGAAGCAATTGCATTTCTCATTTCCCAAAGCAGCCGAGGACAAATCTGGTCTGGGCCTGGCGACTTGTCAATCTTAATGTTTGACAAAATTTTCTGCACATCATCTTCCTCTATCTCTATCCATTTCAGCATGCACACCTGCTCTTCAAAGGTTTCATTCACTACAAAGTTTGTTTCTTTTGTAAAGACAGAAGCAAAAAACTCATTTAGGGCTTCCCCTGCCTCCTCAGACTCCACACACAAATTCCCTATGCTATCCCTGATCGGCCCTACTCTTTCTTTGACCATTCTCTTATTCCTCACATAAGTGTAAAATGCCTTTGTGTTCTCCCTAATCCGTTCTGCCAAGCCTTTCTCGTGCCCCCTCCTGGCTCTCCTCAGACCATTTTTAAGCTCCTTCCTCGCCTGCCTGTAATCCTCTAGAGCTGAGCTTGACCCTAGCTTCCTCCAACTTATGTAAGCTACCTTTTTCCTTTTGACGAGAAGCTCCACCGCTCTCATCATCCAAGGTTCCTGTATCTTACCACTTCTTGCCTGTCTCAGAGAGACATATTTATTCATCACTTGCAACAACTGTTCCTTAAACAGTCTCCACATGTCTATAGTGCCTTTACCATGGAACAATTGCTCCCAATCCATGCTTCCTAACTCATGTCTAATCGCATCATAATTTCCTCTTCCCCAATTAAATATCCTCTCATTTTGCCTAATCCTCTTCTTCTCCATAGCTATGTGGAATGTGAGGCAGTTGTGGTCACTATCACCAAAATGCTCTCCCACCACAAGATCTGATACCTGCCCCGGCTCGTTTCTGAGCACTAAGTCGAGAATGGCCTCTCCCCTCATCGGCCTGTCAACGTACTGAGTTAGGAAACCCTCCTGAACACACCTTACAAAAACAGCTCCATTCAAATCTTCTGCTCAAAGGAGGTTCCAATCAATATTGGGAAAGTTAAAGTCACCCATTACAACAACCCTACTACGTCCACACTTTTCCAAAATCTGCCGATCTATGCTTTCTTCCATCTCCCTGCTGCTATTGGGGGGCCTGTAGTAAACCCCTAAAGAGGTGACTGCTCCCTTGCTGTTCCTAATTTCCACCCATACTGACTCGGTAGGCAGATCTTCCTCGACAATGGAAGGTTCTATAGCTGCGATACCCTCTCTGATTAGTAGTGCTACACCCCCTCCTCTTTTTCCCCCCTCCCTATTCTTTTTCAATGCTCTAAACCCTGGAACATCCAGCAACCATTCCTGCCCCTGAGAAACCCATGTCTCTGTTACAGCCACAACATCATAGCACCAGGTACTGATCCATGCTCTAAGTTCATCACTTTTATTCCTGATACTCCTTGCGTTAAAGCAAGCATACTTTAACTGATACCTTGGTTCCTTCCCAGGAAAATCCTTCCCACTAGCTGGTCTACCTCTTGCTATTGCCTCATCTGCATCAACTCCCACCTCAGGTATACAGCTCAGGTTCCCACCCCCCTGCCATACTAGTTTAAACCCTCTCGAACTACTCGAGCAAACCTTCCACCCAGGACATTGGTCCTCTTCCAGTTCAGATGCAACCCGTCCTTCTTGTACAGGTCCCACCTTCCCCAGAAGGCATCCCAATTATCTACATATCTGAAGCCCTCCCTCCTACACCAGCTGCGCAGCCACGTGTTAAGCTGCACCCGCTCCCTGTTCCTTGCCTCGCTATCTCATGGCACCGGTAGTAAACTAGAGAACACCACTCTGTTCGTCCTGCTCTGCAGCTTCCATCCTAACTCCCTGAAATCACTTTTTATATCTTCAATCCTTTTCCTGGCTATATCATTAGTGCCAATATGTAACAAGATTCCTGGCTGTTCGACCTCCCCTTTTAGAATCTTATACACCTGATCGGAGACGTCCCGGACCCTGGCACCAGGGAGGCAACATACCTTCCGGGAATCCCGATCCTGACCACAAAATCTCCTGTCAATTCCCCTAACTATCAATCCCCTACCACGAGTACTTTTCTATTCTGCCCCCTTCCCTTCTTTGCCACAGTGTCAGGCTCAGTGCCAGAGATCTGACTGCTATGGCTTTCCTCTGGTAGGTCATCCCCCCCCCAGCAGTATCCAAAATGGTATACTTATTGCTGAGGGGAATGTCCACATGGGATCTCTGCACTGTCTGACTGTCCCCTTTCCTCCCCCTAACTGTCACCCATCTATCCTTGTCCTGAGCCTTAGGAGTGACCAACTCCAGGTAACTCCTCTCAATTACCCCCTCAGCCTCCCGAATGACCCGTAGTTCATCCAGCTCCAGCTCCAATTCCCTAACACTGTTTTCAAGGAGTTTAAATGCTGGTGATCATTCCTTCAGCTTCCCAGACGCATAAAACCTAACTTTCCCTAAACATCTGTGATTCTGTACCTTACTTTCTCTCTTTCTTCATTTCATAATCTTAAAACTTAACTCTTTGACAATGCTTTTGGCTATTTGCTCTAATATTGCCCTATGTGACTTTGTGGCTAATATTGATTTATAATGTTACTGTGAAGCTCCTTGGGACTTAAAATAAAAGCCTGTTGAAACCAATATATGAGTTGTTTTGGGTATTGCTGTAGCTCAAGTAATTCACTCATTCAGAATTCACGGCTTCTACTTTGCTCCGTATTTAATGTGGTTGACCCAGTTAAGTTCCTGATCAACGGTAGTTCTTCTGGGAGAGGGTCAGGGTTTAAGGTGACACCATGACTGTCAATCAGAGTTAGATAGACCAACAGCCACACTTTACCAGCTACTATCCAGGACAAAAGACCCTAAACCCACAACATGCAGGATGAATGTGATGTACAAAATATCATGAAGCAACTGCAAGAAACATGCCATAGGACAAACATAAAATCACACAACACCAGGTTATAGTCCAACAGGTTTAATTGGAAGCACACTAGCTTTCGGAGCGACGCTCCTTCAACAGGTGATAGTGGAGGGCTCAATCCTAACACAGAATTTATAACAAAAATTTACAGTGTGATGTAACTGAAATTATACATTGAAAAATTAATTGTCTGTTAAGCCTTTCATCTGTTAGAATACCATGATAGTTTCACTTCTTTCATATGTAAATCACAAAACCTTTTTTAAAAAAGTTGCATTCTCAGGTTAGCTGTTAACAATGGTGATAGCTAGACAATATGTTGAAGGTGTTAGCCCCCTATGTTCTCTGTCTATGCCATGATGTTTAGATTGATTCTAATCTAAAAAGTGAGATAACGGAGTTTTACATGAATGTATGCAGTTTTTGAGCAAAGTACAATGTAACCCTGCAAGTACAAATTCACCCCACAAAATATATGTGTGCATGTGGGTCTTTGTCTGTCTGTCTGTGTATGTGTCTGTCTGGGTTGGGGGTTGTGAGTGTGAGAAAGTGTATGTGTGTGTGCAGTAAGAACAGAGTGTCTTAAGTCTGCGAGTGGGTGCATATGGGAGTGTGTGTCAGTAAGGGTGTGTGTGGGTGTCTGTGTGTATGTGTGTACAGGAGTGTCTGTGTGTGTGTGAGAGTGTGTGTGTCTGTGTGTGTGTGTGTGTGTGTGTGTAGGAGTATCTGTGTGTGTGTATAGTGCAATGGTGATCACCTGTAATGTGACATGAACCCAAGGTCCCAGTTGAGGCCCTCCCTACAGGTACTGAACTTAGCTATCAGCCTCTGCTCGGCCACTTTTCGCTGCTGCCTTTCCCGAAGTTCACCTTGGAGGATAGTCACCCGAAGGTCCAAGGTCGAATGTCCTGGACCACTGAAGTGTTCCCTAACTGGGAGGGAACCCTCCTGTCTGTTGATTGTTGTGCGGTGCCCATTCATCCGTTGCCGTCGCCTTTGCTCGGTTTCCCCAATGTACCATGCCTCAGGGCATCCTTGCCTGCAACGTATAAGATAGACAACGTTGGCTGGTGGGAGGTGTCCCCACGTGTAATGGTGGTATCTATGTCCACACTCTGACACGTCTTGCAGCGCCTACCGTGACAGGGTTGTATGGAGTTGTCCTGAGAGCCGAGCAGTTGGTACGAACAACAATCTGTTTGAGGTTTGGCGGTTGTTTAAAGGCAAGTAGTGGAGGTATGGGGAAGGTCTTGGCGAGGTGCTCATTCTCATTGATAATGTGTTGCAGGTCATGAAGAACATGGCGTAGTTTTTCAGCTTCTGGGAAGTACTGAACAATGAAGGATACCCTGTCGGTTGTAGCCCGTGTCTGTCTCCTGAGGAGGTCATTACGGTTCCTTGCTGTGGCACGTCGGAACTGGCGGTCGATGGGTTGGGCATCGTACCCCCATTCTTGTGAGGGCATCCCTGATTACTTCCAGGTGTCCGTCATACTCTTCCTCATCTGAGCAGATCCGGTGTACGCGTAGGGTTTGTCCATAGAGGATGGCTGTTTTAATATGTTTTGGGTGGAAGCTGGACAAGCGTAGCATTGTGAGGTTGTCTGTGGGTTTGCGGTAGAGTGTGGTGCTGAGGTGTCCGTCCTTGATAGAGATACATGTGTCCAAGAATGAAACAGATAGTCGAGAGTAGTCCATGGTGAGTTTGATGGTGGGATGAAACTTGTTGATGACACTTTTATCAGTGACTCCTCGCCATGGATGCAAATCATAGGACAAACGGGCAGGAAACCTGCCACCTGAATACAAGAGCATCAGCTTGCAACAAAATGATACGACCAGTCTTCCCTCATATCAATGCACACTGATAATAAAGGACACCAATTCAACTGGGACAGCGTTACGATACTGGGACAGCGTTACAATACTAGGACAGCGTTACGATACTGGGACAGTGTTACGATACTGGGACAGCGTTACGATACTGGGACATGCAAATTAAAGGTAAGTTTGGGGATTCCTGGAGGCCTGGTATTCATCCACTGCTGGATGACTGTGTAATGACACAGGGTAAATGGGACTTGAAACCAGTTCTCCTGGCCCAGTACCACTGCACCACACAACCCTAAATTCTTTCCACGTTTCATAAAATAAAACTTTAACATGTGGGGTACTGTATCAAAATCAAATGGTCAACTCACACAATTGTAGACTTCCAGAAAGAAATCTTCATCTCTGACTGAGAATCATACCCAGGTCATGTTGAGCAACTGTAAAACCCTAAGGCAGGAGAATACCAGTAAAGCAAACAGCAAATCTTGCCAAAAGGCAATGATGCAGTTGTCTTATTACAGAATTTTGAATGTACATATTTACCTCACATTGGAAATATTTTTAATCATCCTGCTCCGACAACCTACAACACACGTTTGAGTCTGGACATTCGGGTCCAGAGGTCAGGACACTACCACTGTGTTATTGCCACTATGCCACTACCATACCAATACTGTTTTTCTATGCCAGCCTAAGGTCTTTCTAATTTGCAGTTGTAGAGCATACAACACTAGCAAGTCTAAACAAAAAGACAGAGCGGTAGACATGATCTATATGGACTTCAGTAAGGAATTTGACAAGGTTCCCCATGGGAGACTGGTTAGCATGGTTACATCTCATGGAATACAGGGAGAACTAGCCATTTGGATACAGAACTGGCTCAAAGGTAGAAGACAGAGGGTGGTGGTGGAGGGTTGTTTTTCAGACTGGAGCCGTGTGACCAGTGGAGTGCCACAAGGATCACGCTGGGTCCACTCCTTTTCGTCATTTATACAAATGATTTGGATGTAAGCATAAGCGATATAATTAGTAAGTTTGCAAGTGACACCAATATTGGAGGTGTAATGGACAGTGAAGAAGTTTACCTCAGGTTACAACAGGATCTTGATCAGATGGGCCAATGGGCTGAGAACTGGTAGATGGAGTTTAATTTAGATATATGTGAGGTGCTGCATTTTGGGAAAGCAAATCTTAGCAGGACTTATATACTTAATGGTAAGATCCTAGGCAGTGTTGCTGAACAAAGAGACCTTGGAGTGCAGGTTCATAACTACTTGAAAATAGAGTTGTAGGTTGATAGGATAGTGAAGAAGGTGTTTGGCATGCTTTTCTTTATTGGTTAGAGTATTGAGTACAGGAGTTGGGAGGTCATGTTGCAGCTGTACAGGACATTGGTTGGGCCACTTTTGGAATATTGCATGCAATTCTGGTCTCCATCCTATTGAAAGGCTGTTGTGAAACCTTCAGAAAAGATTTGCAAGGATGTTGCCAGGGTTGGAGGGTTTGAGCTATAAGGAAAGGTTAAATAGTCTGGGGCTGTTTTCCCTGGAGCATCAGAGGCTGAGGGATGACCTTGGAGAGGTTTATAAAATCATGAGGGGCATGGATAGGATAAGTGGATAAAGTATTTTCCCTGGGGTGGGGGAGTCCAGAACTAGAAGGCATAGGTTTAGGGTGAGAGGGGAAAGATATAAAAAAGACCAAAGGGGCAACGTTTTCACGCAGAAGTGGTACGTGTATGGAATGAGCTACCAAAGGAAATGGTGGAGGCTAGTACAATTGCAACATTTAAAAGGCATCTGGATCAGTATATAAATAGGAAGGGTTTGGAGGGATATGGGCCAGGTGCTGGCAGGTGGGACGAGATTGGGTTGGAATATCTGGTCAGCAATAATGAGTTGGACCAAAGAGTCTGTTTCCATGCTGTACATCTCGAGGACTCCTTGACTCTAATAAGAGGTAGTGTGTTGCTTAATAGCAATGGGGTGTAGGGTATATTAACTAGTTAGGCATAATTAAGGCTATCAGAAAAAAATTGCACTTTGGGCCCTATCTGAATCCATCAGGATCTTGTGCCTAATTCTTGACACAAAGTTTCAATGAATCATCAGGTTGGACAAAGTTTAATGCAATGTCAGCCTCAACATTTTAGCACTGACCAAATCCAAAGCTACTGAGCAGATTTTTGCCCTATGCTAGAAACTGCCCACTGCAAGAGATGGGGCTGGCTTCTCTCAAACTACATCCAAGTAGAGCTGGACTTGCAAAGCAGCAATAACAATGATCTGGTGAGTCAGTCAGACAGGATGAGGGCTGGTAATTTGGAAATGGGAGGAAAATTGTCACACTAGTGTCGAAGAGTGAGTTCTAAATGAGCAGAGGAAAGGAATTCTGTATCTAGTTCTGTAATGTTGATACTGAAGAGTTGTCTCTGTGATTGAGAATTAATGATCAGAAGCAGCATTGGCTGCAGAACGGCTGGATTAAAAATTATGGGCTGACATTCAATCAATTCAAATTAAAGATTGATCACCGTGACTCAGGAGTCTGCAAATTTATCTAACAGTGTTCAGTGTGGATCCTACTCCTCTCCGCAAATAATCAATTCAGGAATCATTCCTTGAATACTTGAAATTTGCTCCCTGACGATCTCCATCCTTTACTTGTGCATGCAGCAACCCCCATCAGATACAATGGGGAGAGTTTTAACTTCACCATTTGCATCAGGTGAGAGGTACAAATAACACTTCAAACCCGAATCCAATTTGCCTAAAGTCTCTCCTTAACTTTTGAACAGAGGATGCAGGCTTGGTAAACAACACGCTCTCTGGACATCCCTGACTCATTGAAATGCCTTCTTGAGATTGTGTGTCTTTGTTTTTTCCCATGTGTTAACTTTAAAACTGGTCAGCTGGCTTTCCTTGGATTTAGGAAACAAAGTCATAAGACGACCCCATGCTTTTTGAACATTGGTTGTGGCCAGGGGAAAACAGAGTGGCTATCCTCCTCACCATCTAATAAAGCACCTTGCCAGTATTTGGACCCAACCTCTACCCCATGGACCAAGCCCAATTCCCTTCCGTGACATCTTCTAACTGGCCTGTGTGGTTTTCCTACCTCCTCTTCCTCTTATATTTCTGTCGATCATGATCTTCCTCCTTCTTCCTGACTTCCCAGCATACAAAATCATTTTTTCTCCTATTTATCTTGACCCCTTTTGCAATCTTCTTCCCTCCTCCTCTCATCCTCCCAGTCCCTGAAATCTCTTCCCCCTGGAGCTGATCTCATTGGTGGAGTTCCTGACTGCAATACCCAGCCTAACCACAACTCTGCCAAGGACCACCCAGGCTCACTGGTCAGGCTCCTTGTTAAAACTGGAGCCAGTATCCCCTCTCATGACTGTAAACATCACTCTCATCACCACAACAGACCTCAAGTTGGCTGGAGAAATCATAAGTAATTCAGGCATTCATTGACACATTTAGTAAACACTGCACTTGTTAAAAGCTAGATATCTTAAATCTCACTTTATTTCACACATTGAAATGACTTTACAGTTTGCATGCTGGCATTAATTGAATGGTGTTTTGGAGCACGTGCGACAGAGTGACAGTCAGCAATTACTATCTGAAGCAATGTTTTAGTGGCAACCAGTTTGCTATCTATCACCTACAGAAGAATTTCTCTGGCTCTGGAGTAATTAATATAATGAAAGTTGGTGGCCGTATCACTGAATAACTGCAAGTGGGACACAAATCCAGCTTGTGGCTGTGACTCAACCAGTAGCAATGCCATTTTTTTTATCCAAAACAAAAATGGAAATTGCTGGAGAAACTCTGCAGGTCTGGCAGCATCGGAGAGAAAGCGGAGTTCACTGATCCTTCACTACTAGCAGTAGCTCAGAAAAAGTTGGGTATATGCTGAAGGCAAGGAGTGGTGTGGACAGGGAGATGGTGTTGGAGTAAGCGATAGATGGACATTGAGCCCAGAGGGAAAGAGTTAGTCAGACAAGTGCGAAGATAACAGTAAACTAGGGAGAAAGAACGGTTGTTAATGGGGGATCACAAGTAGGTGAAAATAGGCCCCATTGTTTCCATCTATCATTTGCTCCTTACCTCCCTGCATTGCCCCCCACCCCACACCCGACCTTCAGCATAAAAACTAACATTTTCCTAGCTACCATCAGTTCTGAGAAGGGGTGACTGGGATTTGAAATATTAACTCTGATTTCTCTGCACAGATGCTGCCAGACCTGCTGAATGTTGCCAGCAATTTATATTTTTGTTTCTGATTTCCAGCATCCACAGCTCTTTCAGTTTTTATTTTGAAAATGGTTTGGCCGTGCTGAAAGCAGCCAATGTCATGACACGGCCTGGTGTACAGGTGTGGCCAACGCACCCTTATCCATGTCCTTTACCAACTCCCATACCATCAACCCAATCCCAGACTTTAGCCGGTATACCAGCTTTTCCTAACTACTACCAGTTCTGATGAACCAGAAATGTTAACTCGGTTTCTCTTTCCACAGATGCTGCCAGACTTGTTATGTTTCTCCAGCAGTTTGTGTTTTTATTTCAGATTTCCAGCATCTGCAGTGGTTTATTTTATTTCCATGTTTTTTTTATTGCTGTGGAATCTGTGGGCTCATTGTTTTCAGAGACAGACTTCCATGCCTGTCATGACTTGAAGATGCCGGTGTTGGACTGGGGTGGACAAAGCTATAAATCACACGACACCAGGTGATAGTCCCAACAGGTTGTTTTGGAAGCACTAGACTTCGGAGAGCTCCTTCATCAGGTGGTTGTCAACCTAGATGTTGTATGATTTTTAACTTCCATTCCTGTCTACTGTTAACATGATGATATGAAACCATTATTATCCTAATGACCATCTGACTACTCCTGTTGTGTTCTATGACTGGTGTGACAGAAAGATACGACAGAAGAATCAGTATCAATAAACATCACTCTTCGCAATTCATAGAATCCCTACAGTGTGGAAGCAGGCCATTCAGCCCATTGAGTTGACACAGACCCTCCAAAGAGTATCCGACCCAAACTCAACTCCCTAGCCTATCCAAGTAACCTTGCATTCCCCATGGCCTATCCAAATAGCCTGCACATTCCTGGACACTATGATCAATGTCGCATGGCCAATCCACCTAACCTGCACATCTTTGCACTGTGGGAGGAAACCAGGTCACTTACACAGGCACGAGGAAATGTGAAAACCCCACACAGACAGCCGCCTGAGGGTAGAATTGAATCCAGGTATCTGCTGCTGTGACGCAGCAGTGCTAACCACTGAGCACCCTCAAACTATTTTTTTAAAGTGAAATAAAGATATGGCAAAATTCTAGTTTTGTACTCCCCATTGGTTATCCATCCTATTATTTCACCTGAATAGCTCAATATTTTCTTGGTTGTACAGGTAGAGCATCTCAAATCCAGATAGGTTCATATCAGTGGTATTTAAAAATAAATCTTCTATTCATCAATTTTATTTGAGTAATGTTTTAAAACAAAACTTACCTGGACAATTTCATTCAACACTGTATTGACAAGGTGTGGCTCCAGTCTAGTCCCCAGCTTTGCAGATTTATGTGTGCTCTATCCTGCTGTTTTCTGACCCTTGACCCCACCTGATCTGCCTTGACCCAAATTGCCCACTGTCCAGATTGTCCAAATCCGGAAATATCCAAAATCCAGCATCACCTTGGAAGTAATCCACTTTTACTTCAATATTTACAAAGTTAAATAAATTTCAATTCTTTCTCTCTTTTCAGCAGATAGCTTGAGATCTCTGAAGTTATCCATCCCCTCAATTTGCCTTTAACTCTGATGTTATGTAAAACATTGTGAGGATGGCGAAGGAAGCAGATTTCAGCTTTAATGATTTGGCAAGATTTAACATTGAGTTAAAAGTAAAATCACTTTGTGTCCTATGGCATATAGCATTCTAGCAATACAAAACCTGGCAATAGCCCTTGGCTCTTGGAAGCATGGCACTCTCTTATATAGGTGCTCCTGATCAGCAATAAAACACAAAGAGGTATTTGACATAGCTGGACATACCAGAGATCAGAAAGCTGGCTGAAAATTCTTGTGTCTCCATTGCTTACTTGGAGGCATTTGGCATTAGAAAACTGAGAGACATTTTTATTTTAATAGCCATGGGAGTCTCTGTACAATTAATAAAAGATATTTTCTATTATATAAAGACCTTAAGAACATAAGGCATAGGAACAAATATTAAGCAATTCAGCCCATCGAGTCTGCTCCCCAACCAATCATGGCTGATAAGTTTCTCATCCCCATTCTTCTGCTTTCTCCCCTTAACCATTAATCCCCTTGATGCTCAAAAAACCTATAAAACTGGATTACTCAAAAGTGGTGAATTAGGCACTGACTAAAAGTGCTTCTGTTTTGATAAAATTATTTTCAACTGTATTACTAATGGGATACCAGGTTATCCCACTTAAATATATCAAGAAGTATCAAGGTTTGTTTTAATGCAAATATTTTAAAAAACTTAGTTCTAGCTATTTGCTTGCATTGGTTTCACTCTCACACTAGTTTGGTAAGAAGGGTAAGTTCAATTAATTTAAGATATCAAGCAAGTTTACTGTACAGAAAAATTGATAAATTGGAGTTTAAACAACTTACGTACAGATGCTTAGCCTACCATGTTGCTGCTTCTCATTGCTGTTAGTCATGTGTGTCATGCTGCTCCTCATCTCATAAACATACGCAACTTTTAAAGCATTAGCATAACACATGTTCTGACAAGGTGAACTGGGCATGACCAGCTAATATTGTGTCTTAAATACTCATGGCTGCATGTGCCTTCTGATGTATGGATCCTCCAGTATTGAAGGTTTTGGCCAAAGCACACGAGGTACTTTTGACTTAATTTTGCCTTTGCAAAGACTGTGGAAGTGCTGTGATGTGTGCTTGAAGATCTTTCCATGACTTGTTGGAGAGGGAGACCAGACAGGTTTTTCGTTTAGTACACAAAGGCCTATTACAGTTATGGAGGCTACAGTGAAACCCTTTTTCACCTGCAACATGATAGGGAACATCTTACCCAGGTACCAGAATGATGAGACTGTGTGTGCAATGAGAAGGAGGAAGGCTGTCCACAGAGGCCTCTGACTTACAAGAATTATCAACCAGCACTGTCCATCTCAACCAGGACTGCTGTTTGAGTTGCCTATGATTTAGCAAGGAAATGACAACTTCCCTCAACAGGTTATAGGGTGATGAAAGCTCGATCAGTAGCCATTATCCTCAGCCTCCAGAGAACTGAATCCATCCAGGCAGGATCAAGCAAAATCACTAATATTTTCTAGCTTGCAGTCCACAATGCAGCAGGATATTGGGAGAGGACCTGCATTCCAAGGTTTGTTTTAATGCAAATATTTAAAAAGACTTAGTTCTAGTCCTCTTCTCGTATTCTCCAACAAACTCACTATCAGAAGGATACATCACTCGTGTGTAGGCATCCAGAGATTCATGAGGAAGATAACAAAGTATTGAAGAGAAATTTGGAGACCTTCCCTACATATGTTGGATCCGCAAGTGGTTACTGACCCTTAATTTCATCAGAACATCATCCTGCTATCACCATTACTTTACCCTGCAATCCAATCACTGCAGATCACAGTATCGTAGGAACATAGAAATACAGGATAGGAGCAGGAATAGTCTGACAGTCTGAGCCTACTCCTCCATTCATGGCTGATCATTGAGCTCAATGCTCTCATCTCACCCCAACTCCTTATCCTGTGATTTCTTTCACCACAAGAGCTATATCTACCTCCTTTTTGGAAACACATACCATTTTGGTCTCAACCACTACCACCTTTACCTGACCAGGAAGTGGGAGTTGTCTATATCAGATGGGTGTTTAATGTGGGGAATGGGAGTTGTTAGCCCTACCCCGTTAAGAGGAAAGGCAGTGAAAGAAGTGCACCAGAGGCAGCATGGTATGGTGCAAATGGAAGAAATAACTCAGAGCTACTTTTGATGGCAGGATGTGGACTCCAGATTGAGGGGAGAGTGGGATCTTATTAATCCTGTGCATTAATAAGAAAGGCACTGCTACTGTCACCCCTTCCCCCAAGAGAATGACCATAAGACCATAAGATAAAAGAGCAGAAATTCGGCCATTCCACCCATCCAGTCTGCTCCACTATTCAATCATGGCTGACAAGTTTTTCAACCTCGTAATCTCGCTTTCTCCCCATGACCTTTAATCCCCTTGGCAAACAAGAACTCACCTGTCTCTGTCTTAAATATACTGAATGACCTGGTCTCCACAACCTTCTGTAGCAATGAATTCCATAGATTTCTCATCTCTGGCTATAGAATTTTCTCCAAATCTCCATTCTGAAGGGTCTTCCCTTTACTCTAAGGCTGTGTCCTTGGGTCGTCGTCTCTCCTGCCAATGGAAGCATCTTCCCAACATTCACTCTGTCCAGGCCATTCAGTATTCTGATAGTTTCAATTGGATCCCCCTTCATTCTTCTAAACACCATCGAGTATAGTCCCAGAATGGCCTCAATCACTGCAGTAGTCGATTCACATTAATTTCTTGAGACAAGTTGAGGGACAGATGTCACTCGTGGTCATGGATCCCAGTCCAAGTGGCCCAAAATAGTGCTCATGAAATCAGTATCAGTAGAAGTGGTCTAGTCTAGAGTAGCTGGATGGAACAAAAAAGTCATGAGTGAAAATGGTCCACAGTTTGTGGTATAAATGTTCAGTGGGTTCCTGGACAATGATGGTGTCAGACAGGTGAGATCAGTTCCATATAACCCTGAGACAAACAGCCAGGTGGAGAGATTTGTACAAACCTTGAAGCAGATCTTAAAGGCCTCAGAAGGAGAGGGTTTGATAGGGCAGCAAATCAACAAGATCCTCAGCAATACATGAACAAGTTAATGCTCTCCAGTGTCCTTAATGTTCAACCAACAGCCAACAACCATATTTGACTTACTGTGATTGGAAGACACCAGAGAGGTCGTAGAGCGAAATCAAGAAGGATAGATGGTCAGAGGGCAGGAACCTATTGGGTGAGAGTAGTACACAGAGCAGAGGCCATCTTGGCCTGGATTCATACATCGGGGAAAATGGATCCCAGTGTTGGTGGTTCAGACAGAACCGTTGTCATATACGGTGTGGACCTGGGATGAACTGGTCTTCATGAAATGCTCAAACTAGCTGGTCACTGCATCTCACCAATTGGGGGGGATGTCATTCAGAATACTGAGCTGGTCCAGACGGGACCAGTGTTATCAATTGAGTCATCTATCTCCGAGTCAGAGTTGGCCATATACAGAGAGGAGACACAGGGTCACAGGGCACCAACAGCCAATGGGAGAGGGACATATCTGCGGACCACAGGAGCTTCCAGAAGCCCGGAACATCACACTATAAAACGTTCCTGAGATGAAGATACAGTCTTCAAAGAATGTCCACCTCCTGAGACATGGTCATGTCAATGCAAACCATGGAAGGATTGTTGTCTTTTTTAATGTTTTTTGTATATATTTCTGATGATGTACATATGTTAGCTGCAATAATAGTTATAATTGTTGGATGTATACATATTGTTAAGTGGAGTATTAAAATAAAGAGGGAGAGGGTTATATATGTAGTTGGGTGCGTGTTGCCCCTTTGAGAGAGCAGGTCAGGTGACCAGAAGATGGAGTTAGGGGAGGCAGTCTGTGGAACCGAGAGGTGTACAATAAAGTATTCCCCGTTCACATTTAATCTCCATCTACCTCAAATTCTGTTTATTATTCACAAATATAAGCATCCCCTGGCCCCATGCAGAAAGATCACTTCTTTGTCTTTTATGATCTGCTGTGCCTCCTTGAAGTGTTATCTGGGCTGCTTCACCATTTAGTACACTTGCCCCTGCAGCCAACTGCTGTACAGACTCTCAGCAGCAGCTCCCTTATAATTAATGCTGCTCTTCTTTAAGATGAGCAGCCTGTCTTTAAGAAGTGCAGGCTCGCTGAAGCATGTGTTAGACATGCTTACAACGAAATCCCCTGTTGAGAATAATGTCAGCCACCAGCATGTTAGGCACTAGGCTGTGTACTACAATCGTTCAAATTAAGAAATACCATCAATTTTACATGCTTTCCGACTCAACAGGACAGGGCAAGGACTAATTGAAAATTGTAAAAGGCAGCACTGTATGTTTTATCCTGAAATGTGCTCCAATGATCACAATTAGAATTGTAGCTAATTTTAATTCTGGATGGTGGTGTCAACTGCACGAAATCAGATTGGCTGAACATTATACACCAGTTTTGATTTCCTATTCCATTTGTAAATGGAAATCAGGAGTGAAGTATAAGTGCCCTGTTTTTAAGTTGTCACTCAAAGTCAAAAATATAACCTGATTCCCTTCACCATCTTGTCTCTATAAATAGCTGCTTTTGGAACTGGACATAAGTGTTAAGCGAATGTAATCAACATTTGCAATGGTGCAGGCTGCTGGTTGCTTCAATGTAAAGCTTTACAAATGAGAGCAATAGCTAGGCTCTTGTAACATACCTTAACATAAGACATCTGTCAGAAGTGTTTTTTTTTAAACTCATGGTTCGTATTAAGTAAAGTAAAGGGAAGTGAAAATCTGCAATTGATAGGAAAAAAAATTAAATACATAAGCAGACCTTTTAACACTTGAGAAGAGATAACATAGATTATATTTTTTAGTAAAAATTGATAAATTGCCTCCTGATTATATAATCTTTCACAGAGCAAAGCCCACATTCCGGTAGAACGTTTTGATTCTACCATTTAGCTCATCATTCCAGCTTTCATGTTACAAATGTTTAAGGGGTACTGTACCTTGAAGAGAGTTAAAAGCTAACAGAAATACCTGACAGCACCAAGTGTCTGATAAAGTTATTATGCAACCTTTCAGTCCAGCAGCTAGGGTAGATGGTTGTCTGGAGACAAAAACTAATTTGAATTAGGCCAATCAGTTTACCCCCCCAAAAAATGCCAAACTCCAGTCCAGTTTGAATTGAGTATATTGACAATGTTAAAAGCCAATGACACAATCTGATGCTTTGGGGGTATATAACCTGGGGAAATTGAACAGTTGAGAGAGAACTTCCAAAAGACCAACAGATGTAGACTGCTTGTCAGGACTATCTGTAAGTTACCTGTCCAGAGAAGGAGTTTGTACAGAGGAAAACATCGACACCAATAAGGAGAGCAAATCTGCAAAGAGAAAATTCGACAGCTGGCTGATCTTGAAATTTGAATTTTTCAGTAAATCTTACTCAGGGATTTTATCACACTAGTATTATAGAGGGAAAAGTAAAAGATAGGTGAGAGGAAGGAGTTGTAAATAGCTGTTAATTAAATATTCTCTGTTATAATTTAAGAAACAAAGTTGTTAATTTTTACTTTAAATAGTTCTTGGCCTGTCCAATTTTTACAGATTACTGCACTGGATAAATCTTTTCTGTGTTGCTGGCTTAAATTAAGCCGGAGGGTTTACCCTGTGTCATTACAGTTTGGGGGTGCCTCATCGGGATTTGAATGGTTAAGGGGGCTTTTGTCCACAATTTGAACAGTTTCAGTCTTGGATTTGAATAGTTTTGGGGATACGAAAAATCCCGGCAGATTTGAACACTTACAGATCAGTGTCCTAGATCTTTACATTAAAAGTAGGTGAGGCAATTTGTTTAATTTTGGTGACTTGTGATTCATGAAATTCAAAGTGATGGTTTGGTTCTTAAAATTGATAATGAGGTTCAGGAGTTTGAAGATGATTCTCAAAATTGCCAAGAAAATTTAGAAGGATAGAAAAAGGCTATACTTTTAGAATTAGTAAAGAAATTAGATTTGGGTTTAACTAAGGACAAAGGTAAAACTGAAATTGTAAGGGAGTTACTCAAACACTTAGGTATGTCAGAGAAATAGACAAATGCAGTAGAGGTAGAAAAAGGTAAATTATAATTGAGGAAAATGGAGTTAAAAGATAAACAAGGGGAGAGAGAGGAAAGAGAGGGGGAGAGAGAAAGAGAGAGAAGAAAGAGAAAGACAAAGAGAGAGAGAAAAAAAGATAGAAGGAAGGTTCTTAGCTGAGCAAAGAGAGAGAGAAAAAAGGGAGAGACAAAAAGAGATAGAATTTGAACTTGAGAAGTTGCCATTTAGTCAGCAAAGTCAAGTTAACAGAATGGAGATTAAAAGAGAAGATAGTGATATATATATAAGTATGTCAAAAACTCTGCCACATTTTGATGAGAAAGATGTTGAAGCCTTCTTTATTTCATTTGAAAAATTAGCTAGACAGATGGAGTGGTCCAAGCAATTTTGGGTAATGCTAGGTCAGACTAAACTGGTAGGCAGAGCTAATGAGGTATTTGCTGCATTGTCAGATGAGGGGTCAAGAGATTATGAAGAGGTTAAACAGATTATTTTAAGTGCTTATGAATTGGTACCAGAAGCCTATAGATAGCAGTTCAGAAACATAAACAAGGAACCAAATCAGACTTATGTTGAGTTTGAAAGAATTAAACATAATAATTTTGATCAATGGGTGCAAGCCTTAAAGATAGATAAAAGCCTATGAGACTCTAAGAGAGATCATTCTGCTGTTGGAATTTAAAAATGCACTTCCAGAGATGGTAAGACTTCATGTGGAGGAGCGAAAGTTTAGGAAGTGAGAAGGGCAGCGCAAATTGATTGTGAAGGTCCCCTCCCGAGAACTAAAAGTGGGAACCAGTACTTGTTAACCATAATGGATGTGTCTACCTGATTTCTGGAGGCAATTCCATTCCAGAGTATCAAGACAACAAAGGTGGTAGAGGAGTTAGTAGTTTTTATCACATGGTATGGGCTACCCAGAGAGATTCAATTGGACCAAGCGTCAAATTTTCCTGCTAGAATGTTTGAGAAGGTTATGGATAGCTTAGGTATACAGCACTTTAAATCCAGTAGGAGAAAGTGAGGACTGCAGATGCTGGAGATCAGAGCTGAAAGATGTGTTGCTGGAAAAGTGCAGCAGGTCAGGCAGCATCCAAGGAGCAGTTTCGGGCATAAGCCCTTCTTCAGAATCCTGAACACATTTTTCAACTTTAAATCCAGTGCATATCATCCTGAATCCCAGGGAGCTTGAGAAAGATGGCATCAGACCTTGAAGACCATTTTGAGAGCATACTGTTAGGATTACACAAATGATTGAGATAAAGGTATCCCATTCATATTGTTTGCCATTAGAGATGCCCCAAATGAATCTACTCAGTTTACTCCCTTTGATATTTGGGCATGAAGTGAGAGGCCCTTAGAAATGAATTCATAGGACCAAAGTCAGAGATCTCACAATTAGATTCTGTATCAGAGGTGAGGGAGAGACTAAATCGAGTAGGTGAGTTAACTAAACAGAACCTAAAGAGGGCACGGTGTAGAATGAAGTAGGTGGCAGCTAAAAGATCTGAGACTCGGACATTTTTCTGAGGAGAAAATGTGTTAGTACTGTTACCAGTGGTAGATGATCCCTTCAAAGGCAGGTTTCGTGATCTCTATCAAATTGAGAAAAAGTTGAGTCAGGTGAACTATTGAGTAAAGATGCCAGATAATAAAAAACTATTGGGTATGCCATATGAACATGTTGAAACCGTATTATACGAGAGAGAAAGAACAGGAGCAACAGGTGTTAGTTACTGCCCCGCAGAGTGAGAAATCAAATCCAGATGATGTGGATTTTGATATGTCTCAAAATAGAATAAAAATGAAAAGTCCTTGAGGAATGAGATGGGTTGGTAAGCTATCTGTCTCAGGAGCATAGAACACAGTTGAAAGGTTTATTACTGCAGTATAAGGACATATGTAAGAATCAGATGGGGAGGACTAATGCTAATGTACATGAAGTAGATGTAGAGAATACTGCTCTGATAAAACAACACCCCTATCGGCTTAACCCTTTCAAAACCAGACAGGTCTAGGAGGAGATGGAGGCCGTGCTTGACAAGGACATCATCGCACCAAGCCAGAACGAGTGGAATTCGCCAATTGTCTTAGTTCCCAAGCCAGATGGGACTCAACAATTCAGTGTGCATTATCGGAAGGTCAAAGCCATTACAAAATTGGACTCATATCCAATTCCTAGATTGGAGGACTGCATCGAGAAAGTCGGACAAGCTGGTTACATCACCAAGTTGGACATAATGCGTGGTTACTGGCAGGTACCTTTATCAGAGATGACAAAAGAAATTTCTGTGTTTCTAACCCAAATGGGCTATATCAGTTTAAAGTGATGTCCTTTGGAATGAAGAACGTACCCGCCACATTTCAAAGAGTCATGAACAGAGTTGTGGCTGGATTAACAAACTGTGCAGTCTAGTTGGACGATGTAGTGACCTTTAGTAAATTCTGGAAAGACCACATGGTAGAGTTGGCAGAGCTTTTTAAATGACTACGAGAAGCAAAACTGGTGATAAACTTAACTAAAATGGAATTCGTGAAAGCAGAGGAGACAGTCTTGGGGCATAACATCGGTCATGGAAGGTTGACCACACAGAACACAAAGACAAAGGCCATTGAAGAATTTACACAACCAGGTAGCTCTAAGAAAGAGGTGTTCGATTCTTAGGACTCAGCAGATTCTATCGGAAGTTTGTTCCAAACTTCAGCAGGGTAGTGGCACTGTTAACCGGTTTGCTGAAGAAGAACACAAAGTTTCAGTGGACAGAACAATGCCAGAAGGCATTTGACCATTTTAAATCAATATTAACCACCAAACCAGTTTTAGCTACACCAAACTTTTCAAAATCTTTTAAAGTCACCATCGATGCTGGTGAAATTGGAGTTGGAACTGTACTCCTACGGGAAGATGAGGATGGGGTTGAACTACCAGTTGGTTACTTTTCAAAGAAGATCAATATCCACCAGAGGAAATACTCCACAACTGAGAAAGGAACCATTGAGTTTGGTCCTGGCCTTACAACATTTTAATGTATATATCACGAACAATGTGTTGTTAGAATACTTTAGAATACAATTAGAATTCAGAGTTTTGATCCAGTGACACTGAACGTGCAGAATATCTTTCCAAATCAGGATGTGGAATGTTTTAGAAGGAATTTTCATGGACATTCCAATGTATCTGCTGTCTTTGTCCTTCCATGTAGGTTCTCAATTACTGCCAGAGGAGATGTGATGAATTTCTGCAATACATCTTTCTGAGGTACTGCTACTATGCAGCAGCAGTGGAAGAGGTGAATGTTTGCAGATGTGGTGACGTTCAAATAGGCTGCTTTGTCCTGAATGTTGTAAAAATTCCTCAACTTTGTTGGAGTTGCACTCATCCATAAAAGTGGGGAGTATTCCATCACACTCCTGACTTGGGCCTTGTAGATGGTGGACAGCTTTTGAAGAGTTAGCAGGTGAGTTCTGAGCTGCCAAATCCATAGCCTCTGACTTGTTTTTGCAGCCAAGGCATTTGTTTATCTAATTCAGTTCAGTTTGTGGTCAATTTGAGCCCTCAACATGTTGATAATGGGGATGACAATGTAATGAAATATCAAGGGATGATTGTTGAATTCTCTCTTGGTGGAGATGGTCATTGTCTTGCGCTTGTATTTGTCCAAATGTTAGATTGTCAGTCTGAATCTGGATATTATCTAGGTCCTGGTGCGATTTGTCATAGACTGTTTCACTTTCTGAAGTGTTACAAACAGTGCAGAACATTTTCCAATCATCAATGAGCATTTCCATTTCTGACCTGATGCTTGGCAGGAGATCATTGGTGAAGAGCTAAAGCTGGTTGAGCTGAGGACATACTCCTGAGGATCTCCTGCAGAGACATCCTGTAGCCAGAGGTAATCGACCTCCAACAACCACAACCTTCCTCCTTTGTGCCAGGTATGAGTCCAACCAATAAAGAATTTTCCTCCTCTTCCACATTGACTCTAGGTTTGCCAAGGCTCCTTGATGCCACACTTGGTCAAACATTGCCTTGATATCAGGAAATGTCACTTGCATCTCTTACCTCTGGAATCCAGCTCTTTTATCCATGACTGAATGAAGGCTATAATGAAGTCAGGAGCTGGGTAGCCTTGGAAAAATCCAAACTAAGAGTCTATGAGCAGGTTATTGATAAGGAAGTTTATTGATATCACTGACGATGAAACCTTCCACCACTTTACTGCTAATCAAGAGTAGACTGATGGGGATTAATTAGCCAAGTTAATTTTATCCTCATTTCTGTGTACAGAACACACTTGGGCAAGTTTCCACATTGTCAGGTAGATGCCAGTGTTGTAGCTGTATTGGGACAGCTTGGCTAGGGGTGTGGCAAGTTCTGGAACATAATTCTTCTGTACTGTCACCAGTACTTCGTTAAGACCAGTAGACTTTGAAGAATTCAGTGCCTTCAGCTGTTTATTGAAACCATGTGCAGTGAATCGAATTTGCAGAAGACTGTCATCTGCAATGCTGTGGCCTTCCAGGGGAGGCTGAGATGAATCATCCATTGGGAAATTTTGGTTGAAAATGGTTGCAAATATTTTATTTTTTTGTCCTAAATGTTTTTGTATTAAGATACTGGCCTCTTCCTTCTTTGATGATGAAGATTTTTATGGGAACTCCACTTCTCGTGAGTTGTTTTATTGTTGTGTACACGGATCACAGTCTGCTTACATTCACATTCTTAGAATACTTTATAGACAAGAATATGAGACTATTTCACTGGAGTCTTATGTTACAGACTTTTAAATTAAAAATCATGTATGTTGTGGGTCATAAGAATGTAATTACAGATCCGTTATCGCGGATTTAACTGATAAAGTTTAGATGACATTTGTATTTATTTAATGCTATATAGGGAAGAAATCAAGGTGAACTTAGATGAAAGTTATCGGTATGTTAGGGTAATGTGTTTGAAGAATAGAAAACAAAAATGAAGCCATCTTTTCTTTATGATGGTTCATTTTTTTCTTAAGGGGAGAGGTGATAAGAAAGTTTAAGGAGTACTGAACCTTTAAGAGAGTTAAAAGCTTGCAGAACTACCTGACAGCACCAAATGTTCTGAATAAGATATAATGTAACCTTTTGTCCAGCAGCTAAGGTAGCTGGTTGCCTAGTGACAAAAACAAATTTGAATTAGGCCAATCGGTTTAAACTATACCCAAAAATAAACCAAACTCCAATCCAGTTTGAACTGAGTATATTGACAATCTTCAATCTGATGCTTTGGGGGTATAAGACCGGGGAAAATTGAGCAGTTGGGAGAGAACTACCAAAAGACCAACAGATGTAGACTGCTCGTCAGAACTATCTGAGAGCTACCTGTCTAGAGAAGGAGTTTGTATAGAGAAAAACATCGACAACGACAAGGAGAGCAAATCTGCAAAGAGAAGATTCAACAGCTGGCTGGTTTTGAAATTTGAATTTTTCAGTAAATCTTACTCAAGGGTTCTATCACACTAGAGGGAAATGTAAAAGATAGGTGAGAGGAAGGAGTTGTAAATAGTTGTTATTTAATTATTCTCGGTTATACTTTAAGAAACAAAGTTGTTAATTTTTACTCAAAATGGTTCTTAGCCTCTCAAATTTTCACAGATTACTGCATGGGATAAATCTTTTCTGTGTTGCCAGTTTAAATTAAGCAGGAGAGTTTAAACCATGTTGTAACATTCAGGTGTATGGCAAATAACAAATTGCGAACATATTTATCGAACAAATATTAACAGTGCAGTTGGGAAGTTTCAGAGTTTTGATCCAGTGACACTGAACGTGCAGAATATCTTTCCAAATCAGGATGTGGAATGTTTTAGAAGGAATTTTCATGGACATTCCAATGTATCTGCTGTCTTTGTCCTTCCATGTAGGTTCTCAATTACTGCCAGAGGAGATGTGATGAATTTCTGCAATACATCTTTCTGAGGTACTGCTACTATGCAGCAGCAGTGGAAGAGGTGAATGTTTGCAGATGTGGTGACGTTCAAGTAGGCTGCTTTGTCCTGAATGTTGTAAAAATTCCTCAGCATTGTTGGAGTTGCACTCATCCATAAAAGTGGGGAGTATTCCATCACACTCCTCACTTGGGCCTTGTAGATGGTGGACAGCTTCTGAAGAGTTAGCAGGTGAGTTCTGAGCTGCCAAATCCATAGCCTCTGACTTGTTTTTGCAGCCAAGGCATTTGTTTATCTAATTCAGTTCAGTTTGTGGTCAATTTGAGCCCTCAACATGTTGATAATGGGGATGACAACGTAATGAAATATCAAGGGATGATTGTTGAATTCTCTCTTGGTGGAGATGGTCATTGTCTTGCGCTTGTATTTGTCCAAATGTTAGATTGTCAGCCTGAATCTGGATATTATCTAGGTCCTGGTGCGATTTGTCATAGACTGTTTCACTTTCTGAAGTGTTACAAACAGTGCAGAACATTTTCCAATCATCAATGAGCATTTCCATTTCTGACCTGATGATTGGCAGGAGATCATTGGTGAAGAGCTAAAGCTGGTTGAGCTGAGGACATACTCCTGAGGATCTCCTGCAGAGACATCCTGTAGCCAGAGGTAATCGACCTCCAACAACCACAACCTTCCTCCTTTGAGCCAGGTATGAGTCCAACCAATAAAGAATTTTCCTCCTCTTCCACATTGACTCTAGGTTTGCCAAGGCTCCTTGATGCCACACTTGGTCAAACGTTGCCTTGATATCAGGAAATGGCACTTGCATCTCTTACCTCTGGAATCCAGCTCTTTTATCCATGACTGAATGAAGGCTATAAGGAAGTCAGGAGCTGGGAAAAATCCAAACTAAGAGTCTATGAGCAGGTTATTGATAAGGAAGTTTATTGATCTCACTGACGATGACACCTTCCACCACTTTACTGCTAATCAAGAGTAGACTGATGGGGATTAATTAGCCAAGTTAAATTTATCCTCATTTCTGTGTACAGAACACACTTGGGCAAGTTTCCACATTGTCAGGTAGATGCCAGTGTTGTAGCTGTATTGGGACAGCTTGGCTAGCGGTGTGGCAAGTTCTGGAACATAATTCTTCTGTACTGTCACCAGTACTTCGTTAATTAAGACCAGTAGACTTTGAAGAATTCAGTGCCTTCAGCTGCTTATTGAAACCATGTGCAGTGAATCGAATTTGCAGAAGACTGTCATCTGCAATGCTGTGGCCTTCCAGAGGAGGCTGAGATGAATCATCCATTGGGAAATTTTGGTTGAAAATGGTTGCAAATATTTTATTTTTTTGTCCTAAATGTTTTTGTATTAAGATACTGGCCTCTTCCTTCTTTGATGATGAAGATTTTTATGGGAACTCCACTTCTCGTGAGTTGTTTTATTGTCAACATCATTCATAACGAGATGTGACAGGTCAGTAAAACTTAGAGCTCAACCGTTGGCTGCAGAATCATTTAACTCTCTTTATCACTGGTGGTTTATTCCGTTTGACACAACTAATCCTGTTTTGTAGGTTGGCTCCTTATTTTTAGGTCATTCCAGTGCTGCTTCTGGCATTCCCTTCTGCACTCTCCATTGAACTAGAGCTGGTCCCCTGACATTGTTGTACAGTCTATTCTTATATAAGGCGATAGTTCCATTCCTGTGCGATCCCGGGTTATTAGAAAATTGTGTAATAGCAACACCATGTAAACTAATGAGACTGGAATCGTGTTATAGCCAATACAGGTAAGGAAAGTTCACGTTCTGTAAATAATAATTTAAGTTCTTCAATCGTATTATAGCCAATATGCATTGAAGAAACGTGCGTTATAGCAGAATCAATTGCAATGTCAGAGTAGGTGGTATGTCAGGCCATGAAATCGCAAACTGTTGTCAAACACAATTCAGCTGCTGCTGATGGTCTACAGTACCTCATGGATGCCCAGAGCCGTGTTGCTAGATTAATTCAAAATCTTTCTCAGTTTGCAAATGGGTAGTGCCACACAATATGATGGAGTGCATCCTCAGCATTACAATGATATCTCACCTCCACAAGGTAAGTGTGGTGACAACTCCTGGTTCCAAGTTGAAACATGTGCCGCAGGATGAGGTTAAGTGTGTTTCCCACTCTTGTTGACTTCCTCACTGACTGCACAAAACCAGTTAAGGAGCATTCTCATAGAGTCATGCAGCACATGGAAATGGACCCTACGGTGCAACTCATCCATGCCGAACATAATCCCAAAGCAAACTAGTCCCACCTCTCAGCTCCTGGTCCTTATCTCTCCAAACCTTTCCTGTCTGTGTACTTATCAAAATGGATTTTAAACGTTGTCTTTCAATTGTTCTACCACTTTTTCAAGAAGTTCATTTCACACACGAACCACCCCATGTGTAAAACATTTACCCCTCATGTCTTTTTTAACTCTCTCTCCTCTCACCTTAAAAATATGCCCCCAGTCTTGAAATTGTCATTCTAGTGAACAGACACCTACCATTAATCCTATCTATACCCCTCCTGATTGTATAAACCTCTAAAATGTCACCTCTCAACCTCCTATGCTCCAGTGAAAAAAGCCCCAGCCTTTCTTTATATCTCAAACCTTCCAGACCCAACAACATCCTGATCAATCTCTTCTGAAACTTCTCTAGCTGAGTAATGTCCTTCCTATAACAGGGAGACCAGAACTGGACATAATATCCAGAAGAGGCCTCAACAATGTTCTGTACAACCTCAACATGTCTTCCCAACTCCTATACTCAAAGGACTGAGCAATGAAGGCAAGTGTGCTGAACACTTTTTTTAACCATCCTGTTTATATATGACGCAAACAAGAATTATGCATCTGAACCCCTAGGTCCCTCTGTTCTACAACACAACCCAAGATGTTCCTTCGGACTCCATAAGCTCAGCCAATAATAGTGCTACAAAGCCAATCTGGGTGATGCATATTAAAGTTACTCAACCAGATTACACTCTGTACCCTTGCCACCCTCAATTCTTTCACCAAGTAATGTTGAACATGGATGAACAGTTGAGAGGGAGTGGGATTGTGGGTGGTGTTAATTAGCAGGAGTTTCCCTTGCCAATACAATGATATGAGACTTCAAAACAGGCAGGAATAATATCTTTGGAGCTGGAACAGACTGAAATGACAGGTCTGATAGGGCAGTCTTGTCTCTGGATTTTGGGAAGGAGGTAGAAGTGGGCAGTATCGGGGGTGGTGGCAGTGTACAAGGAGGGAATCTGCGAAGGGAAGATCTCCAGAGGAGATAAGGTCAGTGACAGTCCTGGAAACAACAGCTTAGTGTTCACTGTAGTCATGCTCCAGGGTCAGATAGGAGTAAGTATCAGAAAATTGATGCTCAGCCTCTGTGAAGTAATGGTCAGCACACCTGATGACGATATCTAGCATCTGTAATATTTTGCTTTTACCATTCACATTCTGAAAAATATGTTGCTGGAAAAGCGCAGCAGGTCAGGCAGCATCCAAGGAGTAGGAGAATCGATGTTTCCGGCGTAAGCCCTTCTTTAGGAATCGCCGAAATGTCGATTTTCCTACTCCTTGGATGCTGCCTGACCTGCTGCGCTGTTCCAGCAACACATTTTTCAGCTCAGATTTCCAGCATCTGCAGTCCTCACGTTTTCCATTCACATTCTTCCCAGTATGGACGTATGGGCTATTTTGTAAATGGGGAGAGAATTCAGAAGTCTGAAGTGCAAAGAGTCTTGGGAGTTCTAATCCAGGATTCTCTCAAGGTAAACATGCAGGTTGAGTCAGTAGTTAAGAAGGCAAATGCAATGATGGCATTAATTTTGAGAGGACTTGAATATAAAAGCAGGGATGTACTTCTGAGGCTCTATTCGGCTATAGCCAGACCATATTTGGAGTATTGTGCACAGTTTTGAGTCTCAAATCGCAAGAAGGATGTACTGGCCTTGGAGCATGTTTAGAGGACGTTCAGGAGAATGGTCCCAGGAATTAACAGCTTAACATATGAGGAATGTTTGAGGACTCTGGGTCTATACTCGATGGAGTTTAGAAAGATGAGGAGGGGATCAAATTTAAATATACAGAATACTGAATGGTCTGGACAGAATGGATGTTGGGAAGATGTTTCCATTGGTAGGAGAGATAGAACCTGAGGGCATAGCCTTAGAGTAAAGGGAAGATCTTTTAGAACAGAGATAAGGAGAAACTTCTTCAGTCAGAGAGTGGGGAATCCAAGGAATTCACTGCCACAGAAGGCTGTGGACGCCAAGTCATTGAGTCTATTTAAGACTGAGATAGATAGTTCTTGTGTATCACCGTGTTCAAGGGTTACACAGAGAAAGCAGGAGAATGGGATTGAAAAATTTATCAGCCATGATTGAATGGCGGAGGAAACATAATGGGCTGAATGGCCTAATTTCTGCTCCTGTATCTAACAGTCTTAATTGAATATTCACCTCATTGATTGCTGATATGAGTAATAAATGCTGACTAGACTTTAAAAGCTCTTTAACTTCAGTCACCTCCTTGCCAAACTTAAACTGGCCACCATAGATACGATCACCAGTTCACAGCTGATGGCTGGCCACACTGCAACTGATCTTCGAACATCTCTTCATCTCCTCAATATTGCACAAAAGAAACTTGGTCTGTCCTTGAATGCCAGCAGAAACAAACTCAGATTAACTCACCCCGGTCAGCCAAATATTTCACTTCCCATAAATGTTGATGAGAGCCTCTGAAAATGTTGACCCTTTATCCATACTTTGGCAGTCATCCCATCAATCATTGACTATTATGATGAGGAGATTCAAAACTGGATAATCTCTGGCAGTTAACTCTTCTGTAAACTAGGAAAGCAAATAAGACAAACCAGGGCAGGACTTATACAATTAATGGTAGGCCCCTGGGAGTGTTGCCATCAAAGAGACCTAGGTTTCACAGTTCCTTGAAAGCGACATCACAAATAGACAGGGTGTTGAAGAAAGCGTTTAGCCCTCGTGCTTTCATTGGTCAGTATAGGGGTTGGGACGTCACGTTGTGGCTGTACAGGTCATTGATGAAGATTGGAGTGGTGCTGGTCAGGCAGCATCTGAGGAGCAGGAAAATCCTTGTTTTGGGAAAAAGCCCTTCATCAGGAATGATGCTGGGAGCCTTGGGGGTGCAGAGATAACTATGAGAGGGTGAGGCTGGGGGAAAGGTAGCTGTTTGATGGGTGCGGATGAGTTGGACTGAAGTGTCTGTTTCTGTGATGTACATCTCTGTGACTGTAAGTGTTTAAGCAATAAAGACCTATTTGAGTAAACAAAGGTTCTAGTCTACAGAGCTATTGACTTCACTTGTGTGAGAGTGTATCAGGCAACACAAAAGAATGCTAGACAAACTCCATCTGTAATATCTCTTCTGCATCATTCAAATTCAATGAAACCACTGATACAAAAATACAAGTCTCCTTATTGAAGCCAGGTCTGCAAGGATTTGGGCAAAATGCCTGAAAAATCAACTTTGATGCGCTGGCCACTGTGAGAGCATGGCTAAAAATTGTCTTCCTGCCAGACTCTGTTGTCTTGAATGGTTAATGTTCCAGAAGAAGACAAAGAATATTAAGATGCCCTGCAGCTCATCTCAAAGCACATTAACATTGAGATTAGGGACTGGGAGGATCCTGCTATCAAGCACTCAGCCTAGTGACAACTTATCCATCCAACAAAATCACATCTGAAGTCCCGTCACCTTGATGATGAAGCAGAACAATAATGGAGAAAGAACAACCAAAAAGATTAAATAAGTACTGTACTGGAGATGCAAGTACCTCAGAGGAGGATCTGCCCCCGTGTCTAAAGATATGTGAGTCAAGAATCCATCTGCTTTAGACACTTAAAATCCACAGGAGTGACTCTCTCCTCTCTGCCCTCTACCTTTGACCCGAACAGCAGTGAAAAGAGATGATAATTGCCTCACTGCCAATTTTGCAGAGGCAAAATAACACACAGAGTTTGAACAAAATGTTTCCTACCATTTGCAACAAAAATGGTTTAAAAGAATCAAGTAAGCTAGAATTACAGCTTTACAAAGCATTCAATATCACAACTAAGCCTAACATTTGAAGAAAGACAGGATTAGAAATTTATGTTAGATACATGTAACACCTTGGTTAGACCATAATTACAGTGCTATGTACAGTTCTGGTCTCTATCTTACGAAAGTGATATAAGAGCATTAGATAAATTTCCACAAAGATTTATAACGAGTACACCATAACTGAGAGATGCAACTATCAGACAAAAACAAAAGAGTCTAGCAGACTCTGATAGAGTTCTTTAAACTTATCAGATGGTTTAATAGAGATGTTTCCACTCATGAATAGGATCAAATCTAATGCTTATAAAAAAAAGCCATCACTAATAAATCTAATACGCAATTAGGAGAATTTTCATTTCCTTGAGAGTAATGGGAATGTGAGGAGAAAAGAACAGTTGCTGTGGTAAGTAACATTTTTATTTAAGAGGAAGTTACACATGTTCTGGAGACCTAGGGACCATTTTTATTCATTTCATGAATAATGATCTGGGGGCCCAGGTTCAAATCTTGCCGCGGTAAATGGTGGAATTCAAATTCAATTTTAAAAATCCGGAATTGAGAGTCGACTGATAACCATTAAACCATCGCCAATTGTCAGAAAAAAACCATCTGGTTCACTAATGTCCTTCAGGGAAGGAAATCTGCCATCCTTATCTGGTCTGGCCTACATGTGACTCCAGATCCACAGCAATGTGGTTGACTTTCACTTGCCCTCTGAAATGGCCTAGCAAGCGACTCAGTGGTATAAATCACAAATTCACAAAAAAGAAATGAAACTAGACAGATGACCTGGCATCGACCTTGGAACCAGAAAAGACAATGGCAAAAACACAAACAGCCCTGTCGACCATGCAAAGTCCTCCTTACCAACATCTGGGGCCTAGTGTTGAAATTGGGAGAACTATCTCACATTCCTGAAGAAGGGCTCATGCCCGAAATGTCGATTCTCCTACTCCTTGGATGCTGCCTGACCTGCTGCGCTTTTCCAGCAACACATTTTCAGCTCTGATCTCCAGCATCTCCAGTCCTCACTTTCTCCTAGAAGAGTTTAACCTACTACGAATCCTCTTGCAAGGATGCTTTCCTTGAAGAAGCTCTCTTCCTCCCTCAACAAGGATTTAAGTGAGTCCCTCTCTCACTGCATACCCCAGGTCATCTCCTCTGCCCAGAAGCTCTTCAGCAAGTTCTCAAACAGACTTGCTACCACAGCCACATCTCCTTCCTCAGTACCTGCCATTCCTCAAGAAGGGCTCATGCCCGAAACGTTGATTCTCCTACTCCTTGGATGCTGCCTGACCTGCTGCGCTTTTCTAGCAACACGTTTTCAGAACTATCTCACAGACTAGTCAAGCAACAGCTGGACATAGTCATTCTTACGGAATCATACCTTACAGATAGCACTCCGGACACCATCATTACCATTCCTAGATGTCTCCTGTCCCACCATCAGGAACCCAGCAGAGATGGCAGCACAGTGGGATACAGCCAGGAGGGCGTTGCCCTGGGGTCCTTGTCATCAACTCTGGACCCCATGAAGTCTCATGGCTTCAGGTTAAACATGGGCAAGGAAACCTCTTATGGGTTACTACGTATTGTCCTCTTTCGGCTAATGAATCAATAATCCTCCATGTTGAACAACACTTGGAGGAAGCATTGAGGGTTCAAGGGTGCAAACTCTACTCTGGGTGGGAGATTTCAAGGTCCACCACCAAAAGTGGCTCAGCAGCAGCGTTACTGTTCAAGCTGGTTGGGTCCTAAAGGATATAACTCCTAGACTGGGTCAGTGGCAGGTGGTGAAGGAACCCACAAGAGGAAAAAACATACATGACCCCATCCTTACTAATCTGCCGGCTGCAGATGCATCTGCCCTTGACAGTGTAGGTTAAAGTGACCACCGCACTGTTCTTGTGGAGACAAAGTCCCACCTTCACATTGAGAATAACCTCCATCATATTGTGTGGCACTATCACCATTCTAAATGGGACAGACTTCAAATTGATCGAGCAGCTAAAGACTGGGTATCCATGAGGCACAGTGGACCATCAACAGCAGCTGAACTGTAACCTTTTGGCCCGGCATATCCCCCACTCATCCATTACAATCAAGCCAGGGGATCAACCCTGGTTCAATGGAGAGTGCAGGAGGGCATGCCAGGAGCAGCACCAGGCATACCTAAACTTGAAGTGTCAACCCGGTGAAGCCACCAAACAGGACTACTTGCACGCCAAATGGCACAAACATCAAGTGATAGACAGAGCTAAGCGATCCCACAACCAACGGATCAGATCTAAGCTCTGTCGTCCTTCCACATCCAGTCGTGAATGGAGGACCCCAGCACATCAATGCAAAAGATAATACTGATGCATTCTCAACAATCTTCAGTCAGAAGTGCTGAGTGGATGATCCATCTCGAGGTCCTCCAGTGGTCCCCAGCATCACAGATACCGGTCTCCAGCCAATTCAATTCACTCCACGTGATATCAAGAAATGGCTGGAGGGACTGGATACTGCAAAGGTAATGGGCCCTGATAACATTAGAGCAATTGTACTGACGATGCATGTTCCAGAACTTACCACTCTCCTAGCCAAGCTCTTCCAAGTACAGTTACAACACTGGCATCTCCCCGACAATGTGGAAAATTGCCCAGATATGTCCTGTTCACAGAAACCAGGACAAATGCCACCTGGCCAATTACTGCTCCATTAGTCTACTCTCGACCATCAGTAAAGTGATGGAAGGGGTCATCAACAGTGCATTCAAGCAACACCTGCTCAGCAATAACCTGTTCAGTGACGCCCAGTTTGGGTTTTACCAGGGCCACTCAGCTCCTGACCTCATTACAGCCTTGGTTCAAACATGGGCAAAAGAGCTGAACTCCAGAGGTGAGGTGAGAGTGACAGCTCTTGACACGAAGGTCGCATTTGACTGAGTATGCATCAAGGATCCCCGGCAAAACTGGAATCAATGGGTATCAATGGGCAAACACTCTACTGTTTAGAATCATACCTGGCACAAAGGAAGATAGTTGTGGAGTGGATAGAAGTGGAGGGTCAGTCATCTCAGCTCTAGGACATCTCTGCAGGAGTCCCTCAAAGCCGTGTTCTTAGCCCAACAATCTTCAGCTGCTTCACCAATGACCTTCCTTCTGTCATAAGGTCAGAAGTGGGCATGTTCACCAATGATTGCACAGTGTTCAGCCCCATTCATAGTTCCTCAGATACTGAAGCAGTCCATGCTCAAATGCAACAAGATGTGGACATTATCCAGGCTTGGGCCAACAAGTGGCAAGCAACATTAGTGCCACACAAATGCCAGAGAATGCTTATCACTAATAAGAGACACTCTAACCACCACCTCTTGACATTCAATGGTATTACCATTACTGAATCTCCCACTGTCAACATCCTTGGGGTGACCATTGACCAGAAACTCAACTGGACTCACCACACAAACACAGTGGCTATATACAGCAGGTCAGAGACTAGGGATACTGCAGCAAGTAACTTACCTCCTGACACCCCAAAGTCTGTCCACCATCTACAAGGCACAAGTCAGGAGTGTGATGGAATACCCCCCACTTGCCTAGATGGGGGCAGTTCCAAAAACTCTCAAATATCTTGTCACCATTCAGGACAAAGCTACCTGCTTGATTGGCACCACATCTACAAACATTCAATCCCTCCACCACCGGTGCTCAGTAGCAGCAGTGGATCCTATCAAAAGATGCTCTGCAGAAATTCACCAAATATTTTCCTAACCCACGACTACTTCCAAGGACAAGGGGCAGCAGGTACTTGGAAAGACCACCACCTGCAAATTCCCCTCCAAGCCACTCACCACCCTGTCTTGGAGGTATACTGCCATTCCTACATTGTCGCTGGGTCAAAATCCTGGAATTCCCTCCCTCCTGGCACTGTGGGTCAACCCACAGCAAGTGGACCGCAGCGATTCAAGGAGGCAGCTCACCACCATCTTCTCATGGGCAACTAAGGATGGGCTATCAGTGCTGGCCAGCCAGCGGTGCCCAAGTCCCACAATTAAATAAAACAAAAATGTACATAATGGAGAAAGGAAAGATGGATATATTGCTTGGAACCAGTTGAAGCAAGAAAGGAGGAGCCTCACTTGTATTATCGAGCTTTTGGGTTGAAGTACTTGTTTCTTTCCTATAGTTGAGTAAATATGCTCAAAAGGTTCCTTGACATTCTTGTTTTTATTCCTGTCACAAACTTTATAAAAAAATCTAATTAGGTTAATTGATTGTATAATAGACACAATCCTAATATAATTGAAGTCACTGTAGGTCACAGTTTACATATTGAATTATCAAAATCTATAACTTGCAATCCAACTCATATAAATAGAGGAATTCAGTATCCTAAGATAAACTTCCTTTTCTCTCAAATTCTAGCATTCCAGATGGTTGGCCACCATTTTAATGTCAGCAAAAAATAACTAAAGTTAGTAGCCATTTTATGTTTTTTTTAGCTCGACCACAAATTGGCTGATTTATAACACAGAAGCTTTAAAATTGCTTTGAAAAGCAATTCCCTAAAAGTGATCCGTAATTACACAGATGCAAAACACATCTGTGCGCACATCTGCGCAAAAGTCTGCCACAAAGCAGTGCTCAATGCAAAGCATGTTAAACTATACCAGAATATAATTAAGCCCTGTGTATAGTAATTGGCGATTTGTGTAATTAGTTATAAAGCTGCTTGCGGGTTTACCTGTGGTTCAGAATGTTAAAACACACAATCAGAGAAGCAACCGCTTTCCTCTGGAACTTGCACTGATTGGCAATTAGCGAAGAACTCATGTCATAGATTAAGCATGTATGTTTCTTGTTAAACCCAGGAAAAATACAAATATTAACCTCATCAGAAATTATATGCATTTCCGATTACAAAATATGCTTACTGAACCTAATTTAGAGAGCCAATGACAACAAATCTTCAGCAGATGTACAGCTGTGTTTTCGGAGCGATAGGTAATTGAATGGGAGATGGGACACTTGTCTTGTGGATTCCCCATGTCTCTTGATCTAACTTTGATGGCTGAGTAATTGTTGACCCAAATCCTCAGTTATGGCAAATTGTTTAGATATCTTTAAGTTCTCAGCAAATTTACTCAGTTTGCCTTTTTTTGGCAGATGTTATGTTCCAAATTGATAAGAGAACAGCAGGGAGAAAGAGGGAGAAAGTGCCAGCTCTTGTTGTCACAAATTAATGCTCTGCTAGTCAAAAGCTGCCATTCAAATATAGTTCAGTGTGTTTTCTTGAGACCAGCTCCATTGTCTTTGCAAATTGGCTAACGGGATTAGCTCAGCATTTCATTTCCCTTTATGATAAATCATCGTACAAATGTGAACTAAAACAGGTGACGCAGATTTATTGACACTGAGTTGTTCGCCTGGTTTTGATGCCTTTAGTTAGAAATAATAATTTTGGTGCATAAAGCTTAATTTATTCCACGTGGATCTATTAAAGCTGGCCTCAATCTGTGGTCAAGTGATCACTATAAACATTTTATATCCATGATTTTTTTCTTTTTTTTAAAAAAAACACATTTTAGTCCATGAAGCGTATCAGGTATAACATTCAGATGATAGAAGTTAAAATTCGAGATTCCATATTTACAACTATCTTAATGTCTCACAATTTTCCAATTGCTCAGATGAAAAGGAAGTTTTATGGTGCAGTGATACTGCTCCTTCTTCTAAGCCAGAAATTCAGGTTCAAGTCCTGATCTTTGAACATACCCCAGCGATGGTTGTAGGTATTGCAGAGATTCCTGGTAAACCAAATGATGAAAAGAAATTAGACCCTGTGCCATCACTATCCAGACTACAATCTAAATGTAGAAGCATATGTTTCCATAGCAACCCAGATTCCTTGGAGGGCCTTTTTGCCTCAGTTGCTGGAAGACCAATGAAGATTAGATTAGCGCCAATAGCAGGGGGTTTAATCCCTGTTCTAGCTGGGCTAGTTTGTATATCTGCCTCTTTGTTCTACCCATGGTCAGACCTGCCTTTGGACAGAAACCTCCAGAAGAAGAATATTGGATGAAAATTATGTACAAGTCTTCACTAGCATTTTACATGTAACAGTTTGTTTGAAGATAGCAGCATCTTTGGTGCCTGGTGTACCAACCTTATTACTCCCATGTCAGCATGGGTTGATAATATCTGTTATAGCAGTGACTTACTTCTACGTATGTGACTAATTTTCATGGAGAACAACTGGCAGCAGAGTACAAACTGTCTGTAAAATCACTAGGATCTAAAAGTTTTGATTATAGATGCATTTGGTTCTGGTACTGGGTGTTTTTAGATTCAGGGATTTACCTCTTAATGGCGTGACCATGGTAAAACATCTCTGAATATTTTGAACTGCTCTAAGTAATGTTATTGTCAGGCAGGTGTGACAAGTGTCCAGACAGAGATGGCCTGATTACAGGGAATGCAAGTGAAAACTCAAAATCATCTATCTGTCTGCTACATGGGATGAATGTTTAATTTCCATTCATGATTTAATTATTAACTACTCCACGCAACCCACCAAAAATTATTGCAAACATATGTTTATATCTCTCAAGTCCCTTAAGCCTACTCCACCATTCAGTAAGATCATGGCTGATCTCTTCATGAACTGAGCTCCACTTGCCCATGCTCTCACCATAAGCCCTTAATTCCTTCACTCTTTAAAAAAAATCTATCTTTGCCTTAAAAACATGCAATGAAGTAGCTTCAACTGCTTCACTGGGCAGGAAATTCCACAGATTCACAACCTCTGGGTGAAGAAGTTCCTCTTCAATTCAGTCCAAATCTGCACCTCCTTATTTTGAGACTATGCCCGCCAGTTCTAGTTTCACCCATCAAACAACCTCCCTGTTTCTATCTTATCTATTCCCTTCATAATTTTATGTTTCCATAAGATTACCCCCTCATTCTTCTTAAAGCACATTGAATATTATTCACCTGATAAGCAACACAATACTAGTCTTTTCAAGTTACTGCAATAGCCTTTTCTTGCATTGTTTCTCTCATGCTCATATTTGGCCACAGACTGAAGTGTATGTGAGGGAATTGCACAATTTGTATTTATCAATGAATAAAAAGATACTTTTTGATCACGTACAGTTTTGCTCAATCTGAAACCTAAGATAAAAGTGATATTTTACTCTCAATCGTGCTGTGAGTGACATTGAGAAAGGATAGATAAATTTGATACCACAAATGACGATAACTGAAAAAGAATCATGATAGTTTTGAGGTGTGGTGAGAAGAAGATAATTCTATATCCTTCATAAATTTATATTGAATGCAATGCAAATTGCAACTCATATTAAATAAAGCATTATTTCACAGTCTAAAAATCAAAACAGATTTATTAAAATAGAAACACTTCTGTAATGAAATCTTACTAAAACCTGTATTACAGTGCAGTGGAAAACCAGATTCAATGGCATTAAGTCTGTGATAAATCATAATCTACATACAGAACATAAATAATTCCAGAACCTGAGCTATTTGTAGCAAATTAATTGAAATTTTATTATCTCTGAACAAACTATCTGTAAAGACAAATATGAAGAGACTAAGGGTTGAATCCTATCATATTTTGGCAAAGTGTAATTTTAGTCAAGTTTCAGGGAGGGTGTCTCTCTCTCTCTCTGTGATGCTGAATAGGTTTCTCACATTATCTTCCTGAAGTCTCCTAATTAGTGACTAATCACTCCCCTCTCAGAACTTCAGCCATGCACTCAGTCAAATGGTGGCAACTTGGAGTTATACAGTCATAGAGTCATACAGCATGGAAACAGACACTTCAGTCCAACCAGTCCACGCGTACCATAAAACCAAACTAAACTCGCCCCACCAGCTAGTGCTTGGCCCACTTTTCTCCAAACATTTATATTCAGATACTTATCCAATGTCCTTTTAAATGTAGCTATACTTCCTCCGAATGTTCATTCCACACATGAACCACTCTCTGTATAAAAAAAGTTGTCCCCATGTTTTTTGTTAATCTTTCTCATCTCACCTTAATAACATGCCTCCAAGTCTTGAATTCCCCAGTCCTAGGGAAAAGACATCTGCCATTCACTTTATCTATGCCCCTGATGATTTTATAAACTTCTGTAAAGTCATCCCTCAACCTCCTATGCTTCAGTGAAAAACATTCCAGCCTATTCAGCCTTTGCTTATAACTACATCCTGGTAAATCTCTTCTGAACCCTCTCTACCTTAATAGTAACCTTGCTACTACAGGGTAACCAGAGCTGTACACAGTACTCCAGAAGAAGCCTCACCAATCTCCTATACACCCTCAACATGATATTCCAAGTCCTATACTCAAAGAACTGAGCAATGAAGGCAAGTGTGATAAACATGTTTTAACCATTCTGTCTACGTGGGATGCAAACTTCAAAGATGCCTTTCACTGTCAATGTGTGGTCCAGCAGCGATAAACCAATGCTTATCACAACACAGAGGGGGCACTTTCTTGCCCATACTACTGCGCATTGCTATACTTATGACTTTTTAAGCACTAGTCAGCAATGCTTACCAACAAAAACCACATCCTTTTCTATGTCACTGCTACTCTTCTGTTATGAAGGTGTGGGTGCACCTTTAAGAGTGTTAGAAGCAGCAGAACTACTGGACACAGCACCAAGTGTTCTCAATAAGGTAACAATGTATGTAACACTTGGTCGAACAACTCAAATAGGTCATTGTCTGAAGACAAAAACAAATTTGAATCCGGCCAATCAGTTTAAATTATACACTGAAATAAAAACAATTTCCAATCAAGTTTGAATTGAGTATATTGACAATCTTAAAAGCCAATGACACAATCCGATGCTCTGGGGTATAAGACGAGGGGAAAATTGAATAGTTGAGAGGAGAACTGCATTCCTAGCATGTGCCAGACTGCTTGAAAAAGAAATCTCTGTTAAAAGTCCCTCTTTGATCAGTAACCTGTGGTGCAGAAATTGCCAACAAGGAAAAAAGAAGACACAGGAAGATCCAAAGACAAGAATCTACAACTGCCTGGTTTTGAGATAAGAAATGCTGCTGTGTAAATCTTAATTGGGAGTTTTATTGGACTATTATTATAGAAGGGAAGGTAAAAGATAGGTTAGAGGAAGGAGTTATAAATACTGGTTAGTTAATTATTCTCTGTTGTACTTTAAGAAATAAACTTGTTAATTTTTACTTTAAATAGTTCTTGATCACTCAAGCTTTTACAGATTACTGCAAGGGATAAATCTTTTCTGTGTTGCTGGTTTTTAAATTAAGCAGGATAGTTTACCCCGTATCATAACACTTTCTCCAGTGCCCACTGTATTCTAGTGTCTTAACATTGTTCAATGTGAGATCATTACCTGCAAAGAAACCTTTGTTTGCCTCAAAATATTCCCTTTCTCTCTTCTAAATACCTAACATGAACAGAAATTAAATAAACAGAATCTGCATTTGACTTTTGGTAAACAAGCTATCTGCTTGCATGTTCAGCACCAACAATTTTACAGTCGATGAATGATCACTGCACTCTCATTAATTGGAAGTGATATCTAGCATGTAGAGCCTGATGCAGCTGTGCTCCATCATGTATAGGGTGATGTCTCTCCTGCTTGATGCCCTACTGCTCCTCCTTGGAAGATTGCTCCCACTCTTCTAGTTCTTTAGCATCCATCACATTGTCTTTCTGCTTGCTGTATATGTGCATGGCTTGGGATTATATTTACACTCTGGAGTCTACTACAAGAACCTCCCAAGCTGGTCTAAGACGTTGAACCTCATTCTCAGCAGGCAGGCTGACTTCTCCACCAGGACCCCTGGTCAAAGAATGGGCAGCATTGTATATGGGGGTGTGCTAACAAAGAAAAAGCTGAAAAAGCCATAGAAAGGACGAAGGGGAATGGGATTAATTAATCACTAGTCAATGGGCTAGCCTGGGCCAAATTCCCACTTTCTGTATTGTGTGATTTAATGAGTAATTATGACTTTGATGATCAGAGAAATATTCCAGTAAATCAGAAATATAAATTGGTTTAATTTGAAATCTTTCAAACTCTTAAAGTTGCACTTGAATAATGTTGATTGGATCCAGGGTTTCAGTCATTTTTGTAAAATGAAAAGAATATGAAATATTTCTCATAAGCATTAATGAATAACTAGCTGTGCTACATGCAGATTGTCCAGTAAATTATTGATAAATAGTATAATTTTTATTTCTGATGTGTTAATAACTCTTCTAGTGTGCACAAATTTAAAACAGCACTGGGAAATTCAATAATAACAATATTAATTAAACATCTGTGGGACAAGATAGTCTCAAAGTGCAACAATCTTACACTTTAGAGAAACAGACTTTAGGGTGATTGGATCTGCCTTTGCACAATGATGAAACAAATAGATTGTGCCTGCAGATATAGTTTCCTCCACTGAAGTTATTACAAAGCAGGGCTTGAGGTCCACAATCTTAATTTATGTCAGGTTAGAACTGAGCTACATGCCAGGAGATATTTATTTTCACGAGAATAATGTGTGGAATAGACTGCCTTTTGTGTAAGGAACGCTAAGTCCTAAATTCTTTCAAGCAAGAGCTGGTTCTGTTTCTCGGCTAGGGTAGAGAGCACCTTGAGTAAACTATAGGAACCAATTAAGATTATTATTAGAATATTAGACATCATTTACATTTAATTGTATTCAAAACATTAGTTAACATCATTTGACATTAAAAGATGTAATTTGGAACGAGGCATCCAAAGCAATCTTTAGGCATCAATCGTGATAATTAGGCATTGCTACAACTGATGGTGGAGGGGTGAACAATTTTCTTTACTTTTCCACTAATCACAATGAATATTAATGATTTGGAGATGCCGGTGTTGTACTGGGGTGGACAAAGTTAAAAATCACACAACACCAGGTTATAGTCCATCAGGTATATTTGGAATCACGAGCTTTCAGAACAGCGCACCGAAAGCTTGTATTTCCAAATAAACCCGTTGGACTATAACCCGGTGTTGTGTCGTTTTTAATAATGAATATTAAATTTGACCAACTTGAGTTTAGGGAGAAATGAAAAATGAAAAATCTGGAGAGGAGTTATCTTAACGTTCCTTGGCCAAACAAAAATGATTAAGATAGGGATTGTCCCACATGATGTTCAGATTCCGAATTTATTTTGCATCAAGGTGCTGCTGGCACTAAGATATTTTCATGGGTTAAGTTCCCTTTCTACCAGGCGATGGGATCAATTCCAGGAATCTCTTAGAAGTAGTAAAGATGACTCTGTTGGGGGTTTCAGCTCAAATGTTTTGTGGAAGCAAGTTACAAAGGAAGAGAGAGAAAGAGTGATAGAATGGTGTTTCTCAGGCAGGTCTTTAATTCTTTCTCTGCCTGATGTCAAAAATGTAATGACCTTATTTCACCCACAAACTGAATCAGGCGTCCTCTCTCTGTAAGCCTTCCAGACTATATGTAATCTCCTTGCTCACTGGTGTTGCACACAGCACCATTTTCCTTTGCAAAGTGTCCATTATGGAGAAATTCAAGATATATTTTGATAGCTCCACATAGTCTTCCACACAATACACTTACTCTCTTCTATCCATGCTCAAACTCCACTCCTGATAACTTCTTTTTCAACCAGTGCCCCCTCACCCCTCTTTCTTTACCACCCAAACCTCCCTGGAATTTCTCCACCTTGTCCAGATGTGAGAGATCTTCTGTCCTGTCCCCATTCCTGCCTAACATGGACTCCAAGTGCCAACATCCCACCCTCCCAAAAGCCCTCAGGACTTGAATCTGCACTCAGCCCCAGACTATGATACCGTGGTCCTGTCATCTCCTCCTCAGACATGGACCAAATCTCTGCTCCTTCCAGCAGCAGTGATACATACAATAGAAGTAACACCAAGAAGATGGTCCAACATAGGAAGTTTTTGTATCGGCTGTGTTTGAGCGACTGGAGCTATGTCTTCTGCATCTTCCAATTACAAAGCAAATTACAGGCAGGTGACTGTGGTTCAAACTTTGCGAGGTCAGCATATTTTCATTACATATATTTCTGAGATGTTGTCACATATATTCTTTCTATTGAAGTTAGAACACTCTGAAAGATAATATGATAAAGAAACATGATATCTAACTCGGCACTCTGCCCAGTGCATTTCCACTTCTGATGAGAAACGATACAAACTAAGTCTGTTTTCTCTGGAATTTAGAAGGTTCGGGGTGATCGGATCAAAACCTTCCAAATATTAACAGCAAAAGACAGGGTAAATAAAGTATTTCCACTGGCTGGCGATTCTAGAACTTGGGACATTGTCTGAGAATTAGGGCCAGATCGTTCAGGGGAGACGTTAGGAAACACTTCACATGCAAAGGGTAGTAGAGATTTGGAACTCTTTTCTACAAATGGCAGTGGCTGCTGGGTCAGTTGTACATTTTATATCTGAGATAGTTCATTTTTTTTGTTCGGCAACGGTATTGAGGGATATGGGCCAAAAGCATTGAGTTAGGCCACAGACTAGCCATGATCTCTCTGAAGGGTGGGACAGGCTTGAGGGGCTGAATGCCCTAATTCTCTTCCCATGTTCTTACATCATTCTTGCATCTCCACGTTCACTATTCTGAATGATGGCATCTGTGATAAAATTGAATTGCTATTGTCTGTTATGGATTACACCATTGACTTCTGACTTGGAGATGGTACATTTAGGGTTAAAATAAGTTTCATTTCCAGGAAATCGTCTACTCATGTTAATGCATCAGGGAAGAACTGGGCAGAGATGCAATATTGGGTAGGGTGCATCTATATGCAAATAGACATTGCTTTATAATTAGAAAATAGACCCTTGTTTTTTAATGGAACATATCAATTAGCTGAAGCGAATAATTTTGAGACGATCAATCTTTTTCATTGGAAGAGATCCAAGCCATTCAGTTCAATTGCAAGGATCCTGTGGATCTTTTTTAAGGTAAACATTTTTTGATTGACAACTATGACTGTGCTTCAGAGGTATTTTGATTTCACATTACTTTGTGCCAAAACATTTTTGAAATTTCTTTGGCAGTCTCGTTGGGGTTGATTTTCATTCAGTTCTTCCTCGTTGTGTGATCATCAAAGTGAGGAAAAATGACAGGGATACTGTGGTCAGTTCAAAGTGAACCGCCATCTCAATAACTCTATTTTAAAATGAAGTATCATGTTGAGTGTTAGCTAAGAAAATAATTTCTATCTATACCCCTGTTACAGTTAATTGTATAATTATTGCAAACCTATTGTCACTGATCCACAAATCCATTGAGTAGTTTATAGTTTAAGTCACATTTTAGCAAAGGGCTTGTTCTTTCAATGAAGAAATGATATGTATGATATAGCCAATTAAATCTGTTGAAATAAAGTGAGCGATTTCATTGGTTCATCCAGAAGGTTTGTTACAGTAGATTAGATTACCTACAGTATGGAAACAGGCCCATTGATCCAACAAGTCCACACGACCCTCCGAACAGTAACCCACCCAGACCCATTCCCCTACCCTACATTTACCCCTGACTAATGCATCTAGCACAATGGGACAATTTAACATGTCAATTTAACTTGCACATCTTTGGATTGTGGGAGGAAACCCACGCAGACACGGGGAGAATGTGCAAACTCCACACAGATAGGTGGGAATTGAACCCGACTCCCTGGCGCTGTGAGGCAGCAGTGCTAACCACTGAGCCACTGTGCTGCCCATCTTTCGAATAAATTTGAATTTCAATAATCATTCATAAACTGCCTATCATATTTTCAGAATATCCAAATTTGTTTTGCATCCAAAATAAAAGACAATATACCACATTAAAATTCTACAAACAACAATTTAAAGAACAATGTGGTAATCAACTTTTGTTAGAGTTGATTGAAGAACAAGTGTTAGCCAGATCACTGAGAAAAATCTGTTGCTTTTCTTCTTGTGGGGCCATGGGATATTTTACATTCTCCTGAGGAGGAAGGTTGTGGCTCAATTTAACAACCACGTGCAACAGCGTAGCACCCCCTCAGTACCACACTGAAGTGGCAGACAAAATTCCAAATTTGGAATGCTACAGGAGTGTGAGGCAACCCTGTAACTTTCAAACTCAGAAATAAATGTGTTACCACTGAGCCACGTCTCATAAGAAAGCAATGAAAAGCAACTCAAATGTCTAGCTTGAACCAAGGAAGAATTTAAGGCAGGTATTTATGAAACAATATGTTGCATACATGTTGTATAAAAGCCGCAAAACATAATAGTGTCTGATGCAAACAGGAAGACCATTTGACAGAGATACATTTACTTGGATGTTGCTATACATTTCTATTGTGCTTTAGCTTTGTATTTTGATGCATGCACAATAAGTTACACATCCTGAACACTTCAGCAATCTGTCCTCTCATTCCTTCATTAAACAAAGTCAATTTATCAGCTCATTAACTGCTTATGAAGCACAAAACTGACAATGATAAATGTGTCCTAGTTTGCCAATTTTTGGACATATGCTACACTTTGAAATGAATTTCATTCTTAAATAATAAATCATTGCCCTCATGAGTGCATATGCGAATATGACATACATCAGTTGTCACTTTGAAATTCAGCATGACGTCTAGTTGGGATTATCCAAATTGTAGTGGGCAGGATTAGTTGGTGTTTTGCAGCAACACTTTAACAACACAGTGGTTTCAAGACATTTCAATGAAAACTATGAAGTTTCAATTAAAAGGGCAGTTCCATAATCTTGACTCCCAACAGGATGCTCTGCTCCCAGGAAATGACTCAGAGTTAGGACTACAGTTCTGGAGCCACATCTCGTTAATATAAGCCTCCCAGGAGTGCAAAATCACAAGTTAAACTACAAGTACATCAACAGCACATTTAAAATTACAGCATTCATTTTGAAAAAGCAATATTTTCCCTGTCTCTTGTAAAAGAGGTTTTGATTGTGTAGTTTCTATAGAAGGAGTGTTCCTCTGTGCAACTATTCCCATCTATGCTTTGGTAAATACCACAAGCCCAACAAGGGACAAGTTCATCTGCAGAAAACAATGAAACGTCTCCACAGTAATCTGACCCAGTGAGGTCTGCATGCAGCTTTCTTAACAAACAGAATGCCAGCTTGCCTGTGATGTGCCATTTATTAGGCATTGAAAGTCCTCTGTTCAAAACTTCAAACAGCACAGTCACTGTCAATCACATTTAAGGTTATGCTTTGCTTCATCATGTCAAAATTACTATAAAGTTCTCAAGTATTTCAACACATGTGAAACTTGAAGTCCTGACTACTTGCTGATTTGGAGTTAAGCCAGGCTACTGTAGTTATTCTTTATTCTCAGGTTTCCAGTACTTCATTGTGAGACAGCTTCCCTGTAGCTCATTGACTTGTGAATATTTGAAAAATAAATTAGCATGAAGATCCCATTGTTGTTGGTGAATGTTGACAACAGCTTAAGACTAAATTGAGTATTTCTCAGTTCCATTTTTATTAAAATCGTTATTCATTTGTCTGGGGATGCATGGCAAGCTTGGCTATGGCTCTTTATATGCTAATAGTATTTTCATGGCTTTGAAAACTGTGAGAAGTTCAAATCTTGACCTTTTTAACAAAAGGTTATTGGACAAATATGTAGAGCTGTTCTTTTCACTCACACTGCCATGCTGACATTGCTTCGCATGTCGTGATATCAGGAGAGGCAATTCATCACTGTACTTAATATGGAGCTATGAATTTTCTTTAGACTTAAAAACACCACAATCAAAATTTCAATCTATCATTGAGTAAAAGGAAATTCTTTGACCCCTGTTTCTGACTTTAGACTTCTGGTTTATCTCAAATGCATGGATCTTTTGCACATGGTCTACATTTCAACGGTAGCTGAGTTCACTCAGTAGAAGTGTTCCTCATTATGAGCAGGCCAGGGCAAGACGCCACGGCCCTCTTGCTTTTCCTATAGCAAAGTACGACAGATGTTAGAAATCTGCAACACAAATGAAAATAATCAGAAGGCCAGGCAGGTTCACAAAGAGAGAAACAGTCAATGGTTGGAACCGTTAAGGGTTCCATGATCAGAGTCTAAATGATGTGGTTGATAACGAGATGTGTGGAAGAAGTGGTTGGCAGGTGCTGCAAGGCTCAACTCAATTTCGGGAACAACTCATGCCACCTGTTATGCTTTTCACAATTGGCTTGGTAAGATTATAACTGTGCAGCAATGAGTTGATAATTAATGGTGAATATTGGCCATTAAATGGCTTGTCAACTAACTCAACTCATCACTTCACACCTCATTAATATTTGGCCTCCCACCTTACCAAACTTGCCAAATAACTCGGTGTTAGGAAACCATCACGAACACCTGGTGGATTCAGCTCAACACTTGCTCCAAATGACTTCCATGTTGGAAACCAGGCACTAACACCTGAGGGCAGGATTCATGAACCCACATGCATCCCCTCATCCACAGATACTGGCATCCAACATGCTCTAATAAACTTCATAGCATAACTTTGAACCATTTGTAGAGCGCTTCTACTGTTAGATGTGTGCCTCAGCTGCACTGACAATTATTATTCCAATGCTGCAACAAGGATACAGCGTGTTCACATGACACACATCCAACTTATGGACTGGACCAGGTTACCTCTTCAGGGTCTTCTATTGCTCACTCATTCTGATGCTCACATCACCCCTACTTTGCAGTGTCTTGCCTTGTCTTTATTTTTGCTTTAACACCTCAGCCAGGCTCATCATTACTGCTGTCTTGCCTTGTACCTCATCAAGCAGACCTTACAGGCAGTCGTCCTCATTGGGTGGTCCCCAGAGAGTGGTCTTCATCAAATAGTCTTCACCAGATAGATGGAAGACCAACCAAAGGGAGAGGAGGAAGAATAAGGGAAGACGTCCTCAACAACTTGGTAAGATGGCCGAATGTTGGCCCCACCAGCTCTGCTTGAACAAAAACTCCCTGAGAAGACATATCCTCTGCCCCTTAACACTTATTGTTATCTGATACTTCTAGGAGCAAGTTTTTTTTTCCTGTGTTAATCCAATGTCCGAATCCTTTTAACCAATAACTATAGGATTCATGATGTCAGAATCTCATCGTCCCCTTGCTTGCGGTCATCCTCATCTGAGGGTGAGATTGCTATTCTTTCAAAAAGAAATAATTCCTATTTCAAAAATAAGGCACAGATAATAGGGTGTGTTTGATGCCGGATAAATCGCTGATACTAATTCAATGGGCATTGCAACCTCGGTGTTTTTGATAATTCTTCCCTCATGTTTCTCCATGTTGGAATTACTGCTGTAATAGCTGTTATATGAAATCTTATGCTACATAGTAAATACTCAGAAAATTCAGTTTTTTGGGGAATGCAATATCCAACAATCCCTCAAACTCTCTCTATTTCTCACATGTTCTTTTCTCTCACACACCCATAGTCACTCTCTCACAGACACAGACACTCTTACTCTCTTTTTCTCACACACATATTCTCTCTGTCTCTCTCACACACACATTCTCTCTGTCTCCCTCTCTTATACACTCTCTCTCTCACACATCTTGTTGTGCTTTTCTCTCGTTCTGTTTCTCTCACACAAACACACTCGCGTGCGCGCTCTCTCTCTCTCAAATACATTCTCCCCAACAAACACTCTCTCTCTCATGTACACAATTTCTCTCTCACACACGGACTCTAACTCTCTCACACATATTTGCGCTCTCACACACGCTCTTTCTCACACACCCACACTCTCTCACTCACACACACACGCACACATGTGCACACACACATACACACACTCTTTCTCTCTCTCTCTCACACACACACAAACACACACTCCCTCTTTCTCTCATATATACACTCTCATTCTATCTTTCCCACACACTCTTTCTCTCTCTCTCACACATATACACACAACACACACACAAAATTCAAGGGGAAGAAGTAGGGCCAGGAATGCTAACAGCTATGGGATACCATCAAAAGGAAAAGCAGTGAAGAGTTGGTACTGGGCTGAAAGGCCTGTTGCTGGGTGATGGCGCTGTTTTGTAAGTAGGTCAGGACCCTGGAGCAACCTTGCAATGAGATCACAGAGCTGCACAGTGCTGCGCATAAACAGATCAATGGGAATGAAGTTAGAACACTGTGCAGCTTCTGGAAGAATGTCAGCAGACTGCAACACTCTAGAATGACAAGGAGTTTTGAGAGCATACCCTTAGGAATGCATGGAGAAGATAGGTTAGTCCTTGCCTCAGGTAAATATAAAATCAGAGCTTGGTGTCTCTATGATCAGCATGTATGACAGTAATTCATATTAAATTATAATAACCCTATTACTTTGAATCATATGCCTGGTGACAGTTCATGACTTGATCTTGACCTGATCCAGAATGCAAACTCATCAAACAACACGACAAAAGATGGGTTACTAGGGCTTTGGGACACCATTGAGAGGGAGGGACAGGACTGGTACTGAAAACAGCTGGGTGGGGTGTGGGCAGTGGTGCAGTTGGCTGTTTTGGACACTGGCCATCTTGATTTGCAAGTGAATAAAGATCAAAGAAGTGCAACTGCTGAAAATCCGAGTGAAGACTCCAGTATCATGTTATAGATAGTTCTGAGCTGTGCCACTGCCTTTCTCTCAAACTTCCCCGGGGCTTCCCTGATCCCAGCCACATTCAATTGACACCTCCCCCCCCCCACCCCCCCCCGCCACCCCACCCCTCCTGAAACCATTTGCAACCAGCACCTTTGCAATTTCTTCTTTCAACCTTTCTTATTGGAAATGCACTTGTGTTTCCTGCCCACCACATTACAATCTTCATTCACAAGTAATATGTGCATTGTGTTTGAATATCTGGTCCATCAGTTACTATAGGTACATGAAAGATAGTACAATGAAGGGTGTGTAGGTTAGTCTGATCTTAGAGTAGGATAAAAGGTCGGCACAACATTGAGGGCCAAAGGGCCTGTACTGTTCTATGTTCTATGTTTTCCATGTGCTGCTGCAGCCTTAAACAGGCCATTAGTGCAATATGTGGATTTGTAAAGCTGATTAAATTCTAAATGTCTCTAAAAGAATAAACAGGCAAGTGGAACAGCACACAGATTAGAGGAGTTTATTTTTTAACCTGGTAAGATGAAATCTTGCCTCTTTTCGTTAATCTGGAGTGCTGGCAGTTAATATAAAACTTCAGGACTTCACCAGGTATTGCAAGTTGAAAGAAAACCATTCAGTTTGTCCTTGAAGCTTAGACTTGAGCATTGATTTATGAACCAAAATAAAGGAAATTTGACTCCAGGGAGTCGAGCAGCTACAGATTGTTATAAGTTATATTAAGAGATAAAATAAAAGTTGTGTTTTTGAAGAGCCAATATTAGTAGGGTGAGAAATGTCTTCACCTTAAGACCATAAGATGTAGCAGCAGAAGCAGGCCATTCAGCCCATCAAGTTAGCTCCACCATTCAATGAGACCACGTCTGATCTGATAATCCTTAATTCCACTTTCATGCCTTTTCCACATAACCCTTGATTCCCTGAGTATTTAGCAATCAGCCTTCTGTTATAAAGATTTCCACAGATTCACTACTGTCTAAGAAAATAAATTTCTCCTCACTTCTGCCTCAAGTATGCAACCCCTTATTCTGAGATGATATCCTCCGGTCCTAGACTCTCTCACAAGGGAAACAACCTTTCCCCATTGACCCTGTCAAGTCCCCTAAGCATCTAATTCATTTCAATAACATGTTGCCTCTCATTTTGCTAAATTCTAATGAGTATAGGCCCAACTAACTCAAGCTTCCTGATTAAACATTCCTCCATGCTGAAAATGTGTTGCTGGAAAAGCGCAGCAGGTTAGGCAGCATCCAAGGAACAGGAGAATCGACGTTTCGGGCATAAGCCCTTCTTCAGGAAACTTATGCCTGAAACGTTGATTCTCCTGTTCCTTGGATGCTGCCTGACCTGCTGCGCTTTTCCAGCAACACATTTTCAGCTCTGATCTCCAGCATCTGCAGTCCTCACTTTCTCCTTAAACATTCCTCCCTGCCTGGTATTAGTTTAGTGAAGCTTCCCTTGACTTCCTGTAATGCCAATATATCTTTCCTTATATATGAGACCCAAATCTGTTCACAATAGTCCAGCTGTGGTCTGACTACAGCTCCATGTTTTTATACTTATTTCCCTTTAAAATAATGGCTAAGGTTCCAATTGCCTTTCCTCCTATCCACCAAACCTGGATGCTATCATGAATGCCGACTTCCAGTTGCACTGTCCCATAGTCTTTCTTCAATTAAATAATATTCAGTTCCTCCAATCTTCCTGCTAAAGGGCATGACCTCACATTTTTATGGGCACTTATTCTGAGATTTGCTTTTAATTCCAGATTTCTAAGTCAATATTAAATCACACCAGCTATCAAGGTGGCATTTCAACCTGTCTCCAGTTCGTTATCCCATGCCTCTGGATATTAGTCCACTGATGTTACCATGATCTGATTGTCTCTTTTATTGAACTGGCTTTAATATGGATGCTTACACAGCAAATACACTGTGTGTGCAGCAAGCAAGCACCCATGCCCGAAAGTCAACCTTTCATTTGAGTGCTTCATTAATGGATCATTATGTTCCACCTTGCACATGGAATACAGCGTGGGAAAATGTGAGTTTCTGCACTTTGGTAAGAAGAATTGAGGCATGGGCTATTTTCTAAATGGGGAGAAAATTCAGAAATCTGAAGCACAAAGAGACTTTGGAGTCCAAGTGCAGATTTCTCTTTAAGTAAACTTGCAGGTTGAGTCGGTAATTGGGAAGAAAAATAAATTGAGACAACTAGAATATAAAAGCAGGGATGTATTTCTGAGGCTTTATAAGGCTCTGGTCAGACCATATTTAGAGTATTGTGAGCCACTATGGGCCCCATATCTCAGGAAGAATGTACTGGCCCTGGAGCGGGTCTACAAGAGGTTCACGAGAATGATCCCAAGACTGAAAGGCTTAACATATGAGGAACATTTGAGGTCTTTGGGATTATACTTGATGGAGATTAGAAGGATGAGAGGGATCTAACTGAAAGTTACAGAATGCTGAATGGCCTGGACAGAGTGGACAGTGGGAAGATGTTTCCATTGGCAGGAATGACGAGGACCTGTGGCACAGCCTTACAGTGAAGGGAAGACCCTTCAGAATGGAAATAAGAAGAAACTTCTTCAGCCAGAGTGTGGTAAGTCTATGGAAGTCATTGCCATGGAAGGCTATGGAGACCAGATCATTGAGTATATTTAAGACAGAGGTAGATAGTTCTTGATTATATAGTGGATCAAAGGTTATGGGGAGAAAGTAGGAGAATGGGGTTAAGAAATGTATCAGCCATGATGGAATGGTGGAGCAAACTGGATGGGCTGAATGGCCTAATTTCTGCTCCTATGTCTTATGTTCTTATGGTCTCTAAAGGTATGATATTGTACATCTGTCTATCTGACATTTTATGCTAACTTGACGTTCATCATCTGTGATCTTCATTGCAACAGTCACCTATTGATCTGACTTCGCCTGTGGTAAGCTAGAGAATGCAATAATCCCACCTCTCATTTTGTTTTTAAATTGCAGACTGAAATGGGGAAAATACTTTTTTTAAAGCCATGGACTATATAAAGAATTGCTGTACTTTTCAAAACAAGTTACTGGAACATGCTGTGATTTGGCATGGTGCCTGGGTACATGTGCAGACTGAGCTCAGCTTGGTGATAATAGCTGGAATGTTGTCAGAGCCTATGTGATATCCAATCAAAGTGAATGAAATTAACTAACGCTGGCTTCTGTGATGCTGAGGACCTCTGGAGTGGGTCAAGGTGGAGTTCCAGCTGAAGACTGTTGCAAAAAGCTTCAGCTTTTATCTTTTGTACTGATATGCTGGCTGCTCCATTATTTGGGACAGGAAACTTTGTAGACCCTGCTCCTCTAGTGAGTTGTTTAATTTTCCACCACCATTGGATATGGCTGGTCTGTAGTTCTGGACTGTTGGTTGTGCAAACACTTATCTCTGTCTACCACCGCTGTTTATGGTGGCTAGCATGCAGGTTATTGTGTTTTGGAGTTTAGCCAAGTTGGCACTTACTTTTTAGGTATGCCTGGTGCTGCTTACGCTATGCCCTTCTTCACTATTTATTGATCAAGGGTTAAAACCCTGGATTAATCGTAATTGTATGTGGGCTATGCCATGTAATAAAGCAGCAACTTGCTGGAATACAACTATTCTGCTGATGGGCTACAGCACATTTACTTAGTAGTTAGGGTTGATTGACTCACAGGGAATTAATTGACTGGAGGTAAAATTAGAGCTTTGTCAATATTCTTGAGAAATTTGAGAGGGAACAGTTGCAAGAACAGGTTCTGGATTTTTTTTTACTGCATGCAGTGTCCAGAGGAATGGCTATAGAAAGTTTATAATCAGAGGCCACATTAATACCTCAGACAGCTACTAGGATAGCTGAAACTTAAGAATGCAGGTAGTTCAAAAGAAATATTGAGCATGGCTTTGTTAATTGAGGCTCAGGAAGCGATATGGAGTTTATTATGTTGTCACATATGGCTCACATCAAAGATGAGGCTGAAGAAATTTCTGAGTGAAATTACCTTAAAAATGGCATTCTGATGTTGAAGTGGAGGCTTCCTTACTGACTTTCAGATAAAGCATGGACAGCTGTTCTTCAAACTGTCATACTTCACAGATATCACAGGAAGGCGGTGGCTAATTGGTCAGCACTACTGCCTCACAGCACCAGAGACCCGGGTTCGATTCCCACCTCAGGGAACTCTCTGTGTGGAGTTTGCACATTCTCCCTGTGTCTGTGTGGGTTTCCATCAGGTGCTCCGGTTTCCTCCCACAATCCAAAGATATGCAGGTCAGGTGAATTGACCATGCTAAATTGCATTAGTCAGGAGTAAATATAGGGGAATGGGTTGGGTGGGTTACTCTTCAGAGGGCGGGTGTGTACTTGTTGGGCCGAAGGGCCTATTTCCATACTGTAGGGAATCTAATCTAATATTGTAGGGAGCATATGAAGCTCCAATGGCAAGGAATGTAGCAACACAAAAAACACAGACATTTTACCTGACCAGGACTTTATCAGGATGTAATAAAGTGCTGTAAAACATGCCATCCAGCTCAGATTGTATGAAAACCTGCACATATAATTAAACCAGCAATTCAGATACCCAAAGCAGTGTTTGGAGAATCATGCAATAGGAGATTGTGTGAGACCATTACTAAAAATGAAATCAGGACACCACTGAATCTTTAAGTTATGAATTTGAAAATTCAATATCCAGAAAATATTCCTTTAAGGATAATTTCAGCTTCAGTAATAATGGATTTTTTTAAAATCACTATACCAATTGAAATACAATCTGATCAGGATTCTAACTTTATGCTTAAAGTTTTCAGGACCAATGGGTTGAATATAAAACATTTGAAATCAACAACAAACTTTGGAGAGATGCTGTCAGACTTTCATAACCATGATTAAGATATGATTTGGAGATGCCGGGATTGGAAGCACACTAGCATCGCTCCGTAAGCTAGTCTGCTTCCAATTAAACCTGTTGGACTATAACCTGGTGTTGTGTGATTTTTAACTGTGATTAAGATATACTGTTATGAAAACCCACAGGATTGGGAAAAACAATTAGATTTTGTATTACTTACTATCAGAGATACCCCAAATGAGTCAGACTGTCTTGGTCAATTTGAATTGATATATGTCATGTGATTCAAGATCCAATGAAACAGGTGAGGGAGATGTTCCTGAAAATAATGAATCCTCAGTGCTAGAGTACATGCCCAAGTTTCTAGAAAGTGTGCAAAGTAGCACCAGAACATTTTAAATTTTCACAGGCAAAAGCAAAAGAATGGACAGCCAAGCATTCTCCAACTAAAATGTTACAGCTAGGAGATGAAGTATTGGTATTGTTGTCATTATGAGGCAAACATCTGAAAGCACAATTCAGTGCTCCACGCTCTCAGGTGAATCATCTGATTCATAATTCTGATCATAGGAAGATGAAATGTTTGTGTCACATCAACCCATTAGAAGAAAGAATGTAGTTGCAGGGAAGTAAATAAGGAGGAGCAAGTGTGTTAGGTGTTGAGGATGACAAAGGTGATAAGGGTGCAGTGGAAAGAGAGGGAAACGATTCTCAAAGTGAACCTCCTACATTCAGTTAGACAACAGAGAAAAACTGGGGCAGCTAGGCATTGTTTTTTTCATCTATTTACTGAATGGAATTTGTAAGACTACAAGGTTAGTACTCAGTTGTAGTTATATTAGGAACTGAAACCTTGTGTAGATGATACTGAAACTGTCTCCTCCCTGCCAACATTAATTGTAGTGACAGACAGAGAGTAAATCAGGAAACAAGCACACATATGTCATGGATAATGAAATAATCATGTGGGACTTTAATCTTCATATAAAATTGGCAAAGCAAATTTGGTATATTAATGTGGAAGTTGAGAGTTGGATGCTGGAAAAGCACAGCATCCGAGGAGCAGGAGAATCGATGGTTCGGGCATAGAAGGGCTAATGCCTGAAACGTCAATTCTCCTGCTCCTCGGGTGCTGCCTGACCTGCTGTGCTTTTCCAGCAACACACTCTCGATTGTGCAGTCCTCATTTTCTCCATATTAATGTGGAATACAAGTTCACAGATGTATAAAAGATATCTTTCTAAATCAGTATATCATAGACACAACTGGGAACAGGGCATTTTGGATTAAGAAAGACTCAAATAGAAAGAGTTATTCTGTGACATTTTAGCAACGAGGTTAGAGAAGAGTATGCATCAAGGCAGAGGTGTTCTGACCTCCAAATTATGAGGCAGCATGGTGGCTCAGTGGTTAGCACTGTTGCCTCACAGCACCAGGGATCCAGTTCAATTCTAGCCTCAGGCAACTGTCTGCATGGAGTTTGCATATTCTCCCCGTGTCTGCGTTGGTTTTCTCTGTGTGCTTTGGTTTTCTCCCAGAGTCCAAAGACATGCAGGTCAGGTGAATTGGCTGTGCTACATTGCCCATAGTAAATGTAGAGCAGTACGGTAGGGGAGTTGGTCTGGGTGGGTTACTCTTCGGAGGGCTGGTATGGACTTGTTGGGCTGAAGGGCCTGTTTCCACACTATAGGAATTCTAAGGTCACTTACAACTCAAGTTGTGCATTAGGACCCCCAAGAATCCCCCAAGATGCGCTGACTCTGTGGACGTTACTTAAGAAGTTTGAAAATTCCAACTGGCAATTCCCCTGCTCCTCTGTGAAAATATCTCTGGGTCTGTGTTAGAGTAGAAGATTATAACAATGCTGATTTACTTATCTAGTTCAAAGTTTGTGCGAAGATTTGTAGCTCGGGTGCTTGTTGCAGTGGTTCTGTTCGCCGAGCTGGAAGTTTTTGTTGCAAACGTTTCGTCCCCTGGCTAGGCGACATCATCAGTGCTTGGGAGCCTCCTGCGAAGCGCTTTTTTGATGTTTCCTCCGGTGTTTATAGTGGTCTGTCCCTGCCGCTTCCGGTTGTCAGTTTCAGCTGTCCGCTGTAGTGGTTGGTATATTGGGTCCAGGTCGATGTGTTTGTTGATGGAGTTTGTGGATGAATGCCATGCCTCTAGGAATTCCCTGGCTGTTCTCTGTCTGGCTTGCCCTATGATAGTAGTGTTGTCCCAGTCGAATTCATGTTGCTTGTTGTCTGCGTGTGTGGCTACTAAGGATAGCTGGTCGTGTCGTTTCGTGGCTAGTTGATGTTCATGTATTCGGATTGTTAGCTGTCTTCCTGTTTGTCCTATATAGTGTTTTGTGTATCCTTGCATGGTATTTTGTACACTACATTAGTTTTGCTCATGTTGGGTATCGGGTCCTTCGTTCTGGTGAGTTGTTGTCTGAGCGTGGCTGTTGGTTTGTGTGCCGTTATGAGTCCTAGGGGTCGCAGTAGTCTGGCTGTCAGTTCCGAGATGCTCCTGATGTATGGTAGTGTGGCTAGTCCTTTTGGTTGTGGTATGTCCTCGTTCCGTGGTCTTTCTCTTAGGCATCTGTTGATGAAGTTGCGCAGGTATCCGTTTTTGGCGAATACCTTGTATAGGTGTTCCCCTTCTTCTTTTTGCAGTTCTGGTGTACTGCAGTGTGTTGTGGCCCTTTTGAATAGTGTCCTGATGCAGCTTCGTTTGTGTGTGTTGGGGTGGTTACTTTCATAGTTTAGGACTTGGTCTGTGTGTGTGGCTTTCCTGTATACCCTTGTAGTGAATTCTCCGTTCGGTGTTCTCTGTACCATCACGTCTAGGAATGGGAGTTGGCTATCCTTTTCTTCTTCTCTCATGAATCGGATTCCTGTGAGTGTGGCGTTGATGATCCAGTGTGTTTTTTCTATTTCCGCGTTTTTAATGATTACAAACGTGTCATCGACATATCTGACCCAGAGTTTGGGTTGAATTTGTGAAAGGACTGTTTGTTCTAACCTTTGCATAACTGCCTCTGCTATGAGTCCCGAGATTGGTGATCCCATGGGTGTTCCGTTGATTTGTTCGTATATCTGGTTGTTGAATGTGAAGTGTGTTGTGAGGCACAAGTCCAGTAGTTTAAGTATGCCGTCTTTGTTGATAGGTTCAGCGTCCTGTTTTCTATTCTGTATGTCCAGTAGGTTGGCTTGTGTTTCTCTGGCTAGGGTTTTGTCAATCAAAGTGAACAGTGCCGTCAAGTCGAATGATATCATGGTTTCTTCTTTGTCTATGTGTATATTTCTGATGATGTCCAAGAATTCCTGTGTTGATTGTATAGAGTGTTTGGATCCGCTGACCAGGTGTTTCACTCACAGGAATCCGATTCACGAGAGAAGAAGAAAAGGATAGCCAACTCCCATTCCTAGACGTGATGGTACAGAGAACACCGAACGGAGAATTCACTACAAGGGTATACAGGAAAGCCACACACACAGACCAAGTCCTAAACTATGAAAGTAACCACCCCAACACACACAAACGAAGCTGCATCAGGACACTATTCAAAAGGGCCACAACACACTGCAGTACACTAGAACTGCAAAAAGAAGAAGAGGAGCACCTATACAAGGTATTCGCCAAAAATGGATACCCGCGCAACTTCATCAACAGATGCCTAAGAGAAAGACCACGGAACGAGGACATACCACAACCAAAAGGACTAGCTACACTACCATACATCAGGAGCATCTCGGAACTGACAGCCAGACTACTGCGACCCCTAGGACTCATAACGGCACACAAACCAACAGCCACGCTCAGACAACAACTCACCAGAACGAAGGACCTGATACCCAACATGAGCAAAACTAATGTAGTGTACAAAATACCATGCAAGGATACACAAAACACTATATAGGACAAACAGGAAGACAGCTAACAATCCGCATACATGAACATCAACTAGCCACGAAACGACACGACCAGCTATCCTTAGTAGCCACACACGCAGACAACAAGCAACATAAATTCGACTGGGACAACACTACTATCATAGGGCAAGCCAGACAGAGAACAGCCAGAGAATTCCTAGAGGCATGGCATTTATCCACAAACTCCATCAACAAACACATCGACCTGGACCCAATATACCAACCACTACAGCGGACAGCTGAAACTGACAACCGGAAGCGGCAGGGACAGACCACTATAAACACCGGAGGAAACATCAAAAAAGCGCTTCGCAGGAGGCTCCCAAGCACTGATGATGTCGCCTAGCCAGGGGACAAAACGTTTGCAACAAAAACTTCCAGCTCGGCGAACAGAACCATTACTTATCTAGGAAATGTCACACAGCAAATTCCTAGTGAAACCCCCTAGGTAACTGTCCATTGAACGCTACCTCCCTCCTTGTTCATTTGGGAAGGGAGAACAAAAGAACAGTATTATTTAATGCAGAACCCTCCAACACAAAGACACTTGGGGATTCTTAAACATGAAACACAGAAAGCTAGCACCCAGGGGCAGCAGGTAACCAGAAAGACCGATAAAATGTCAGCTCTTATTTCAAGGGATTTGGAATATAAGAGTGGGGAAGTCTTACTGCAGCTGTACAAGGTGCTGAGCAGACCCACATCTAGATTACTGTGAGCAGTTTTGCTCCCTTATTTTCGGAAAGATATCATTCCCCTGAAGGCAGTTCAGGGAAGGTTCACTAGGATGATCTCTGGTATGGAGGGATTGTTTTATGAATAAAGGCTAAAGAGGTTGGGACTCTACTCACTGAAGTTGAGAAGAATTTATGATTTATGAACATCTGGATAGGAAAAATGTGATCAAGGATAGTCAGCATGGTTTTGTGAAGGGCAGGTTGTGCCTCACAAACCTTATTGAATTCTTTGAGAAGGTGACTAAGGAGGTGGACGAGGGGAAAGCGGTAGATGTGGTGTATATGGATTTTAGTAAGGTGTTTGATAAGGTTCCCCATGGTAGACTACTGCAAAAAATACTGAGGTATGGCATTGAGGGTGAGTTGGAGGTTTGGATTAGGAGTTGGCTGGCTGGAAGAAGACAGAGGGTAATAGTTGATGGCAAAGGTTCATCTTGGAGTGCCGTCACTAGCGGTGTTCCGCAAGGATCTGTTTTGGGACCATTGCTGTTTGTCATTTTTATAAATGACCTGGAGGAGGGTTTAGAAGGTTGGGTGAGCAGGTTTGCGGATGATACGAAAGTCGGAGGAGTTGTAGACAGTGAGGAAGGATGTGGCAGGTTACAGCGGGATATAGATAAGCTGCAGAACTGGGCAGAAAGGTGGCAAATGGAGTTTAATGTAGCTAAGTGTGAGGTGATTCACTTTGGTAAGAGTAACAAAAAGATGGGGTACTGGGCTAATGGTCGGATACTTGGTAGTGTGGATGAGCAGAGGGATCTTGGTGTCCATGTGCACAGATCTTTGAAAGTTGCCACCCAGGAAAATATTGCGTACTGGCTTTTATTGGTAGAGGAATTGAGTTCCGGAGTACTGAGGTCATGTTGCAGTTGTATAAGACTCTTGTGCGGCCGCATCTGGAGTATTGTGTGCAGTTTTGGTCGCCATACTATAGGAAGGATGTGGAGGCACTGGAACGGGTGCAGAGGAGGTTTACCAGGATGTTGCCTGGTATGGTAGAAAGATCTTATGAGGAAAGGCTGAGACACTTGGGGTTGTTTTCATTGGAGAAAAGAAAGTTTAGGGGTGACTTGATAGAGGTGTACAAGATGATTAGGGGTTTAGATAGGGTCGACAGTGAGAATCTTTTTCCACGTACGGAGTCAGCTATTACAAGGGGGCATAGCTTTAAATTAAGGGGGGGTAGGTATAGGACAGATGTTAGGGGTAGGTTCTTTACTCAGCGAGTCGTGAGTTCATGGAATGCCCTGCCAGTAGCAGTGGTGGACTCTCCCTCATTATGGGCATTTAAGCGGGCATTGGATAGGCATATGGAGGATAGTGGGCTAGTGTAGGTTGGGTGGGCTTGGATCGGCGCAACATCGTGGGCCTAAGGGCCTGTACTGCACTGTATTCTTCTATGTTCTAAGAATGAGAGGTGATCTCATTGAAACATGAAGGATTCTTAAGGGATTGACAGGTAAATGTAGTTTCCTCTCATATAAAAGTCCTGGCCCAGAGGGCATGGTTTTGGATAACGGGCGGCAATATAAGACTGATAGGAGGATAAATTTCTTCTCTCAGTTGGTTCTGAGTCTTTGGAACTTCTTGCGACTAAGAGCTGTATGGGGCAGATTCTTTGTGTACATTTAAGGCTGATGGATTCTTGATCAGTCGGGGAGTCAAGGCTTATGCGGAGAGTGTGGGAAAGTGGACATTAGGAGTATTGGATTAGCCATGATTCTGCTGAATGGAGGAGCAGGCTCCAGGGGCCAAATGGCCTATTGATTTTCTTTCTCTTATAGTCTTGTAGCATCTGAGTAAAGTAACAATTCAAGCCTTTGCAGTTTTGTTTGTTTTGTTAAACTTCAGCCCCAAATTGCGAAATTCTCGCTGAAGAATAGTATTCCCTTTTTACAAAGTCACTGATTCCTATGTGGACTAGGTTAATTGTCCTTTTCTCCAGTCTTCAACCATGAGATGTCATCCCTAAACCTGGCATTGTACATATTTTGCAATACCTAGAACTGACAGTCACGGCTGCAAAGAAACAATAATGTATATATTTCGCCAATTATACTGCTCTCTATCATGAGCACATTCCTTTTTATTCCCCTCATTTATGTGACCTCCTGTATCACCATGTTAAAACCTGTTATTGCAGCAGTTATTCAAAGCCCTGGTTAGACCCCATTTGGAATACTGTGAGTTCATCTGCACATCACACCTCAAGGAGGTTATATTGTCCTTGGAGGGAGTACATCATAGGTTTACAAGAAAAATAATTGGACTTCAGGGATTGAGTTATGAGGACAGCTTATACAAATTAAGCCTGTTTTTCTAGTATTTAGAAGTTTAAGGGATAACCTGATTGAAGTCTTGAAAATGTTAACAGGAAAAGACAGAGGAGATAAAAATAAATTATTTCCACTATTTTGGGATTCTAGAACAAAGGGCATAGTCTAAAAATCATAGCCAGACCATCCAGGAGAGAAGTTAGGAATAACTTCTACATATAAATGGTGGTAAAGATCTGGAACTCTCTTCCACAAGTGGCAGTGGATGCTGGGTCAGTTGTTAAATTTAAATCAGAGTGAGAAAATATTTTGATCAGCAAAGGATTAAGGGATAGGGGTCAAAGGCAGGTCTATGGAGTGAGGCCACAGATCAGCCATGATCTCATTGAATGGCGGAACATGCTCAAGGGGCTGAATGTTCCCAAGAGACTTCCTAACCTGCTGTCCTTTTTCCTCATCCCTGTAGGTACTTTTGTAAGTACAATGTGGCCTATGATCAAAGTTAAGGCTCTTCCATCACTGGAATTGGGCTCTTATTTTCCATCTGACTCATAGTGACACTTTCATGTGCTTGACCATTGCCCAACTCTGAAGTTCTACTTAACCCAAGAAGGGTGCCTGTCTTCGTGAACAAAGAGGTGATCCCATCCCCTGATCCCCCACAATGTCTCATTCTTGGACTTCTCATCAAAAACTCAGCTGTATACTCAACTTCTCATCAAAAACTCAGCTGTACGCTCAGCGCAGAAGTAGTTGTGTGGTTTTGCTATGCTCAAGATTCTCACCTCCAGCTGGTGTAATGCCCTCGCCATGAATATCCAATCCCATCAATTTATTTATTTGATTAGTTAATTATTTTTGAATGTTATTTAAGTTCTATTTATTGATCAGTTTAAGTTATTCATTTAGCAAAGCAAAGTAAAAGCACTACTTCATTTCCCCTATGACAAGCTCTCAGCATTAGCATTCAGTTAATGAGTCATAGTCATACAGCACAGAAACAGACCCTTTGGTCCATCTAGTCCACGTCAGCCATAATTCCAAACTAAACTAGTCCCACCCATCTGTGCTTACCCCAAATCCCTCCAAACATTTCTTATTCATGTACTTATCCAAATGTCTTTTAAATATTGTAACTGTACCTGCATCCACCACTTCCCCTGGAAGTTCATACCACATATGAACCACACTCTGTGTAAACCAGTTACCCCTTGTGTCTTTTGTAAATCTTTCTCCTCTCACCTTAAAAATACACCCCATGGTTTTGAAATTCCCCACCCAAGGGAAAAGATACCTGTCAGTTACCTTTAATATATCTGTCATGATTTAATAAACCTTGATAAGGTCATCCCTCATACCCCGACATTCCAGTGAAAAAAGTCTCAGCCTATCTAGTCTCCCCTTATAATTCAAACACTCCATTCCTGGCAACATCCTGGTATATCTTTTCTGAACCCTCTCGAGCTTAATAATATCCTTCTACTCAATCCTGTGATCACTCTTCACCTTATATTCTCTTGTGCTCCCCAAATCTTGAAGGAGAACTGGTGTGGAAAATGTTTCTCCTCATTTCCACAGTCAGCTCCCCTTGACCCTCACACTCTCTACACCCGCAGACTTCAAATCTCACTCCGTCTGTCACATCCTTCCACCTGTTTTCCACACTTTGATATCTCCCTGATCATTACCTCACTCCCAATTGTAATGTGGGAGATCCACCCTCTCTGACACATTTTGTTTTACTGGGTGTAGTGAATATAATGAGGTCAGCCAAGGAACCTCATAGAATGATTGGGGTTGTTATTCTTGTCCAATCGGGAGCCCTGGCTGACAGATGAGAACAGGATTGTCAGAGTTTCTGTTCACTCTGAGGGCTGGCTCTGCCCTCATTAGTGTTGAGGACTCTCCACATGCAAACAAAAGGTGATTTGGTGATGGGATATTGACATCTCTGGATTTAATTCACTGGGAACCATCTCAACAATAACCATTTGATTTAATGCAGTGCTTTTAAAATGAGTAAATGTCTTACAGTACTTCACAGAGCTATTATAACACAAAGTATGACACCACACTGTGTAATGAAACATGAGAACAGTTAAGTAGAAGTTTGGTTTGAAGGATTGCCCATTCAGAGAGAGGTTTTAATGAGTGCCTTCCAAGGGAGAGCAAGGTTGAAAGAGGTAGGGAGTTCATTCTCGAGCTTAGGGTCTGGATAGTGTGGCCAACTGAAAGTGGACCCATTCAAATTGAAAATACTCAACAAGCTGTAATGCAGTTTGCTTGTGCATTTGAGGAGCAGATATGGGAACAGGACTGAATGGGACAGGGTATGGAGGAATCCCTAATCTGACATGTTGCAAGGCACATTAGATAAACTATAGAAAGAACGGAAACTGTTAAATTCAGCAGGGCCTATGTATCCTGGGATTTCTAGATTTCCTCCATTGCACTGCACATCTCTGTCCATTCCCCATATATATAGGTGCCAATGACTTAAATGTTTCCAATATTTAACTGGGGAAATTTCTGCTCCTCGAGTACTGGATGTCAGGCAAACAGGAAATAGAAGGGTTAAGAGGGTGGGGTAGACTTACTTGCCATCATCATACATGCGAAACCTAACTTTGAAATTTCAGATGATTAAGGGGAAGAGTGTAGAAGAGAAATAAGTGGGGTAATCATATTTCATTTGGGGATTCCAGAAGTAACTGAAATGTTGAAGCAGCAAGAGATGCCATTATAGGTGATTATCTGCTAACTAGCAGATAGTTAGGAATGAAACTTGGAAATTAATAACATGCGATAACTTGCACAGGATCCTACTCATCAACAATTGATTTGGAGATGCCGGTGTTGGACTGGGATGTACAAAGTTAAAAATCACACAACACCAGGTTATAGTCCAACAGGTTTAATTGGAAGCACACTAGCTTTCGGAGCAACGCTCCTTCATCAGGTGATAGTGGAGGGCTCGATCCTAACACACAGAATTTATAGCAAACATTTACAGTGTGATGTAACTGAAATTATACATTGAAAAATTGATTGTCTGTTAAGCCTTTCATCTGTCAGAATACCATGATAGTTTCACTTCTTTCATGTGTAAATCACAAAACATTTTTTAAAAAGTTGCATTCTCGGGTTAGCTGTTAACAATGGTGATAGCTAGACAATATGTTGAAGGTGTTGGCCCCCTGTGTTCTCTGTCTATGCCATGATGTTTAGATTGATTCTAATCTAAAAAGTGAGATAACAGAGTTCTACATGAATGCATGCAGTTTTTGAGCAAAGTACAATGTAACTCTGCAAGTACAAATTCACCACATAAAATATATGTGTGCATGTGGGTCTTTGTCTGTCTGTGTGTGTCTGTCTGTCTGGGTTGGGGGTTGTGAGTGTGAGAAAGTGTATGTGTGTGTGTAGTGAGTGCAGAGTGTCTTAAGTCTGTGAGGGGGTGCGTGTGGGAGTGTGGGAGTGTGTCGGGCCCGAAACGTCGATTTTCCTGCTCCTTGGATGCTGCCTAAAGTGCTGTGCTTTTCCAGCACCACTCTAATCTAGAATCTGGTTTCCAGTGTCTGCCGTCCTTGTTTTTACCTAGGAAACTGGAGCACCCAAAGGAAACCCACACAGAAATGGGGAGAATGTGCAAACTTCATACAGACAGTTGCCCGAGGCTGGAATCAAACCTGAGCCCCTACTACTGTGAGACAGCAGTGCTAACCGCTGGGCCACTGTGCCGCCTATCTAGTCAAAAACTCTTCAGAGAAAACTGTGTCCTGTGCCTAACAAAGTCCAAACCTTGTTGCAATGAATAATGAGCCAAATTCAGTCACATGGGCAGCAGCAGGGAAGTATAATAAGAAGGCAATAATAGGAGAAAGAGCAATTGTAGAGAATATTGCAAATTCACTATTGCTCCTTCTGCACTACTGCCCCAAATGAATTCCATCCTCTTCTCGCACAGAGTGTAGAACTTTCTTTTTGCAAACAGTGCAGCATTCTAGGGAAAAAAGAAGAAATTGAGGGCTGCAGATACTGGAGATTAGAGTTAAAAGTGTGGCGCTGGAAAAGTACAGCCAGTCAGGCAGCATCCAAGGAGTAGGAGAGTCGACATTTTGAACATCACCTTTTCACCAGGAATGTGGGAGTGACGCACCAAAGGGGCAGCTTCCTTTCCCCCAGGCCCATCCAGAATGTTGGGGAGAAATGCGAGCAAATTGCAGTCTCACATGTAGGCCACATAGAGTTGTATGGCATGGGGTGAATGGAGTTCTACAGTTACATAGGAAAGTACTTAAGAAATTCACAAGTTTTACTAAGTTTAAAGTGGCCTCATCTTAAATTCAGGAAGTGCCTGAGAATACAGAACAAGTATTTCAATTCACATAAAGCGCTTAAATCCTCCTTTGCAGAAGGATCTAGACAGTTTGGGAAAGTGGTCCAGGAAATGGCTGATGAAGTTCAATGTGAGCAAATGTGAGGTCTTGCACTTTGGAAAAAAGAATACAAGCATGGACTACTTTCTAAACGGTGAGAAAATTCATGAAGCCAAAGTACAAAGGGATCTGGGAGTGCTAGTCGAGGATTCTCTCAAGGTAAACATGCAGGTTGAATCCCTGATTAAGAAAGTGAATGCAATGTTGTCATTTATCTCAAGAGGGTTGGAATATAAAAGCAGCGATGTGTTACTGAGACTTTATAAAGCTCTGGTTAGGCCCCATTTGGAGTACTATGTCTAGTTTTGGGCCCCATACCTCAGGAAGGACATACTGGCACTGGAGCGTTTCCAGCGGAGATTCACACGGATGATCCCTGGAATGGTAGGTCTAACATATGAGGAATGGCTGAGTATCCTGGGATTGTACTCATTGGAGTTTAGAAGGTTAAGGGGAGATCTAATAGAAACTTACAAGATAATACATGGCTTGGAAAGGGTGGATGCTAAGAAATTGTTTCCGTTAGGTGAGAAGTCTAGGACCCGTGGGCACAGCCTTAGAATTAGAGGGGGTCAATTCAGAACAGAAATGCGGAGACATTTCTTCAGCCAGAGAGTGGTGGGCCTGTGGAATTCATTGCCGCAGAGTGCAGTGGAGGCTGGGACGCTAAATGTCTTCAAGGCAGAGATTGATAAATTCTTGATGTCACAAGGAATTAAGGGCTATGGGGAGAATGCGGGTAAGTGGAGTTGAAATGCCCATCAGCCATGATTAAATGGCGGAGTGGACTCGATGGGCCGAATGGCCTTACTTCCACTCCTATGTCTTATGGTCTATGGTCTTAAAACATGACTGAGTAACCAATCTCTCTGCTTCTCCTTTTCCATTACCTAGAACTTTTATAGGACAATTTCTCCGACTTATCAACCAACGTAATGTTTTACTGTGACAAAGACTTAATAATGTATTTAGCTGGTACTCCGTTATGCAACTGTGAGGATAAATAAAGGACCTGACCCATTGCTTGTCCTTCAGGTATCTTGTCTGTCCTCAATTTCCTGGTACAGTGCGTGCCGTCATCCATTATAACTTAATAGACTAATTACTTTTATTGATTGACATTTAAAGTGCTGACCTGGGCTGTCTTCTAATTATTAACTCCAGCTGGTTCCAATTGTCTTTATTTGAACTCGCTCAACCTCATTTCTACAAATGGAACTGCCTTCTCCACTCGCACTATTAGAAGCAATGCACATTGGTTGGCCTAACTGAAGTGGGCAAAATTGAAAAGTTTTTCATTACAGGCAATCCAAGGCAGGAACACAAAGTTAACACTGTTACTTCTTCATCATGAGAGAATTATGTAGTCTAGACTGGAGATTAGAGTTACCTCAGAAGAATCATGAAAATAAATGTAATGGTCATTTTGTCTGTAGAGTTATTGTATTAGATTTCCAGTCTAATTTAACTAGTCCGGCTAAACCTACCTTTGACCTCTTCCAATTATCAGACTGTAAAGTTGTAATCTGCCCATCTGGTTCCTTCTGTTCAAGCCCTGCTGTTATTTTTTTTCTCTGCGTGTTAGCCTAACGTTTTTCTGCATACATTCTTATCGGCAAATCAAATCTGTCAAAGTATGTTAGTGTGCTTTCTTGACGACTCACTCAGTCCAGATGGACTGCATCCTAGGTTGCTTTGGGAAGCTAAGGTAGGTATCGTGACCACAATCTTTTATTCTTCTTTGGACAAGGGAGTGACCCCTAGAGGACTGAAGTGTTACTGCTGTTACATTCTTGTTCAAAAATTAGGAATTTGGGACTACAGACATGAGTACTATCAACTGAATCACTGCTAAAATATTATTAAAAAGAACATATTAAAAGGTTAAGTTAAATAACAATTAGTTATTTAGTAATATAGAACTTGCGTGTTGCTAAAAAAAACTACATTCTATTCAAGTACTTAAGAACCAGGAGCAGGAGTAAGCAATTCAGCCCTTTGAGACTGCTCTACCAATTGATAGGATAATAACTGATCTCATTGTGGCCTGACCTTCATTTTCCTGTCAGATCCCCATAACACTTCAACCTATTTTGAATCTATCTCCTCCTTAAATTCCCTCTTTGTCCCATGTGCACAGCACTCTGCAGTAGAGAATTCCATAGATTCCATGAACAGAAGTAATTTCTCCTCACCTTAGCTTTAAGATCAGTGGCAACTGTTCTAAAATAATGATTTCTCATTCTAGATCATCCCACATGAGGAAACACCCTGCCTATGTTTATTTTGTCAATCCCCTTTTATATCCTCGATAAATCAATGTAATTTGAGGGTGGCATAGTGGCTCAGTGGTTAGCACTGCTACTTCACAGCACCAGGGAACCTGAGTTCAATTCCCACCTCAAGTGACTGTCTGTGTGGAGTTTGCACATTCTTCCTGTGTCTGTGTGGGTTTGGTGAATTGGCCGTGCTAAATTACACCATAGTGTTAGGTGCATTAGTCAAGGGTAAATATAGGGTAGGAGAATGGGTCTGGGTGGGTTACTCTTCAGAGGGTTGGTGTGGACTTGGGCCAAATGGCCTGTTTCCATACTGTAGGGAATGTCATCTCGTTCCTCTAAACTCCAAAGAGTGTAGACTTAAACTGCTCAAGCTGTCTTTATAAGACAAACCCCTCATCTCTGGAATCAATCTAGTGAACCTCCTCTGCACTGCCTCCACTACAAGTACATCCTTCCTCAAGTAAGGGGACCAAAATTGTACACAATATTCCAGGTGCAGTCTCAATAATGCCTTAAACAGTTTTATGCTCCATTCCTTTAGCAACAAATGCCAATATCTTTCTCTCATTTGGACAATGCACAAGCAACACATATGTAAAACAAGCTTTGTTGTAACAGAGTGCTGATTGGTTAGCAAGTGGACTCTGACTGGTAGAGGTATTGCCATGGAAAATGAAACAGTTAGACGATGACTAACAGGAAACAGCTAAGTTTTGTGTAAATTTAAAACAGGCAGGTTGACTTTGATTGTTTTAGGCAGTATCCAAAGGAATGAACCAGAAAATGGCTGGTACCAATTTTACTGAGTTGAAAGGGTACAATTTGTGTACATGTTCTTTCTGTCTGCAATGTGTGGATATGTCTTTGTCTGCAAGGAATGAGCCCTGTTTATTCATATGTATGTTGCTTCTAATATACCACAAATTAGAGAAAATACATTTTTCTTCTGAAATAATTACAATTTAACTAAGGAGATGTTGCTTTGTATTCGCGGTGCCCTTTATGTTCTTAGTGACATAAAATGATGAGAAATTAAGTAGCACTTTGGAGGTCAATAAGAAGAATTAGTAGGAGAAGAAGATAAACAATGGGACTGTTGTGAGCTTGAGGAGAATCTCTCCATTAGTAATTTGTTGTCTTACAATTCTATTAGATGGCAGAACTATTTGGCCTTGGATCTTATCCTCTACATTGTGTTCCTGAACTATTTCCTTTTCTGTTCTCTGAAGGATCTGCTTCCCCGAAAATGGACTATTGCACAGAAGGCAGTGAATGACCACAAATCTGAAGGCTATACTATAAGGTTCAACCAGACCAATCCAGGCACTGGAACCTCCAAGCTTCAGCCTGCATACTGTTTGCTCTGTTTCTGCAAAGCTGTCATTGTGTCAGCACCCAGCACCTGTCTGACAGGAATCATGAGTCAATGAACATATCTCTAGTCTTCAAATACCAGAGCTAATACTTTCTGCTATAGACAAGAGACAGGGTATAGTAAAGACTGGCACTTTATGGTATGGCACAATAGCATGACTATTGTTGAGATTGTGGTGCTGGAAAAGCACAGCAGGTCAGGCAGCATCCGAGGAGCAGGGGAATTGACATTTCGGGCATAAGCCCTTCATCAGGAAAGGCTAATACCCAAAATGTCGATTCTCCTGCTCCTCGGATTAGATTAGATTAGATTACTTACCTTCGGCCCAACAAGTCCACACCGACCCTCTGAAGAGAAACGCGCCCAGATCCATTCCCCTACATTTACCCCTTCATCTAACACTATGGGCAATTTTAGCACATCTGCACATCTTTGGACTGTGGGAGGAAAGTGGAGCACCCTGGAGGAAATCCATGCAGACACGGGGAGAATATGCAAACTCCACTCAGATGCTGCCTGATCTGCTGTGCTTTTCCAGCACCACAGTCTCGATTCTGATCTCCAACATCTGCAGTACCCATTTTCTACTAATAGCATGACTATGGCAAGTCACAGACCAACCAAACAATCAAGGTACAGAATCCCCTATTCTTAACAAACATGATTAGTTTCAGAATAGAACAATAGCCGAACTTTCCACACAATGAGCAGATTTTGGACCTGGAGAAATCTGGTGATGTGGGAAAATCTGTGAGCTTAGTCATCCTGATCAACAGTTTGCAATTTGAAGGTGATGCATTGCTCTTTCTGTTTGAAGATGTCATCCACCAGCAGCATTGTGGCCATGCAGATAAACAAAGTGATGCTGTTGATGTCCCTTGCTGTAGGCTGGAATGAGCCTCTGGCACAGAAGTTGAGGACGATACTCATCTTTACAATCACAGACCATGTTGTTGGGAGCTTCAGCAACTAACATAGTTATGAACATATTGAAATCTTCTCCATTGCTAACGTTGTTATGAGGGATGCTCAAGTTATATGGTTTTCCAGGATCTAGCTTTCTTTACTGTTTTCTTTAAGGTGCCACAGGCTTGCACTGCCATGTCTGATTCCATTTTATATTCAAGAGTAATCACAATAATACTTTCATTCTTTTCCAATGCTCTTGGATCAGTAGAGTAGAAAGTAATAATTTTCAATTTAAATTGTGTGGACTCAAAATACTTTTTGAGTATTGTAAAAGAAGCAACAGATTTTAAGACACTCGAGGATGGCGTGGTGGCTCAGTGGTTAGCACTACTGCTTCACAGCACCAGGGTCCCGGGTTTGATTCCAACATTGGGTGACTGTGTAAAGTTTGCACATTCTCTCAGTGTCTGTGTGGGGTTTCCCTGGGTGTTCTGGTTTCCTCCCACAGTCCAAGATTGGCCACGCTAAATTGCCCATAGTGTCCAGGGATGTGCAGACTAGGTGGATTAGCCATGGGAAATGCAGTGTTACAGAGATTGGGTGGTGGGGGTGGGGTCTGGGTGGGATACTCTTCGGAGGATCAGTGTGGGTATGATGGGCTAAATGGCCTATTTCCACATGGTAGGGATTCTATTCTAAGTCCCATCATTGCAAATTAATTTCAATATGCTGACTATTTTTTATTTTGAAGCAAAATATTTCCAAACTTGACAAAACAAAAGAAAATTGCTACGCAAATTTATAACTTATATTTTAACTTTGTAGAGACAATGTCCTTCTATTTCTGTTACTGGCAGCTTCTTCAATGGTGAACATGTTTGCAGTTCAGGATCAGACTTTCCTTGTGGAGAACACATTCTTCTTTGCTATTTGCAAATCCTTTATGTTTTGTCTCTACTTTTTCCTTATACTCATGGAAGTTAATGTATAAGAGAAAGAATGGTATGGAAACAATAATACTGTTCTGGTATTTTGCAAAGTAACAAAGACATAAAATAAGTTGCACATGTTAGAGACTGATGTATCTAATTAACTCATGAGTGCAATACCACAATACAACCCATGAACTGAAAATAGTTACTTTGATGCAAGGTTTAATCCCACTAGAGAATGCGCATCTCCTGCCTATTCTTTTTCCTGCTACTGGTTACATTCTGTTTTTGAAAGTTATTACAACTATGACTCTTGTTGCCTTCTCTCATTGTATTCTGATGTTTGCAAATTCTTGGAGTATTTTTCTATGTGCTGATTGTCTGAAAAACATCATTAAAGTCATAACAACTGGTGGTGGGGTGGAGGGTGGAATTAATGTTAACCCTTAAATATTGCAGGATTGAATCGGATAAAAGTTAACATTGAAATTAAAATGGTTGAGAGCCTGTTCACTTGTAGTTTAAACAGAAGCAGGACAAGGGTCATAGAGTCAGCGAGATATACAGCAAGGAAATAGAACCTTCGGTCCAACACGTCCATGCCGACCAGATATCCTAATTTATTGTAGTCTCATTTGCCAGCACTTGGTCCATATGCCTCTAAATTTTTCCTATTCATATACCCATCCATATGCCTTTTAAATGCTGTAATTGTACCAGCCTCCACCACTTCCTCTGGCAGCTCATTCCATACACGCACCACCCTCTATGTGAAAAAGTTGCCCCTTAGGTCCCTTTAATATATGTCCCCTCTCACCCTAAACCTATACCCTCTAGTTCTGGTGTTACAACAGATGACCACCTTACTGACAGCACTGCCGGTTATCCAAGAGAATTGGGATGCTTTGTTCAGACCCATCAAACCTTTCTGTGTAACTGTCCAGAGAGAGTATTCAAGACTGCTTAAAACGCATACCTGTAAAAGAACTTCTTTTCCTTCAATTGATTTCAATCTTTATTTAAATAATTGAAACATTGGTATGAAATAAACATCATTCTTACTCAGGCTACAGCTGTAATGTGAGCACAGACTCACTATTGCTGACAGTTTGAACCACATTAAAATCAAGGACAGTTATTCTGTGGCAGATGGATTAAGCCTTCCTAAACCAAGTTCACTCCATAGCTATCAGGGAAATGAAGTGTCCATTCTATCAATGTGTATTTGATACACACCACTCTGCAAACATGAAGAGAAAAGGTAGTTAAAACTAAAAGGAATTATTTCCCTCCAAAAGCCAGAGAACAGAAATACCAAGCTTAATTTTCCTAGTCTGGGACTGGGGAGGTGGTAGGACCAGGAACCAAATTGGAAAAATTATGTATTAGGTTGGTGACCTGATACGTATCGGCATCCAAGTTATCTTATTGGGGACGGGGGAATTGTGGGTTGAAGTGAGCTTGGTTACCTGTTGGACACTAGGCAAGGAGGCCCATTACCTGCCAAATTGCAGGAAGAAGGCCCCCATCACTGGAACGTTTCCAGAAAGTGCCAGAACTCTCATACTGTCTGGAGACCAGAATTGTTCCAAAGGCAGACTCTGGGTGCTGGGCTAAAGGATTGGTGTTAATGCCTACTGTCTATCACCGTAGCACAAATCCAATAAGATATGATGGCTACGGTCATTGCAGCAGCCAGCCGTGGGCATGGGTGATTTTTTAACAAACCTTCAAAGAGTTGTTCCATTTTGCGAAAGTGTCATGGCCTCCAGCCTGCCCCATCTTGGCCAACCTCTCCAAGTGGGGTTTGCTGGCTGGAAATCACAAATGGACCTCTGACTGGGTCATCTAGTTCGCCGTTTATAATTAAATGGAGCTCCTCAAGGTCATTTCTGTAGCCATCTCCAGAAAGATCATGAGCAATGTTCTGCCACAAGCACTTTTGAGTTCCTCATCCAATGCCTTGATCATGAGCAAATTTCAATGCAGACTTTTTTTTTGCATTGAATGGCAATGATTCTTCGACATTGTTCATCTTCAAAACAGATAGTGTATACTGTATAATAACATATTGGTTTGGAGTTTTCAATTGACACTCAATGCAATTCATTCTAAACTGTTGTGACCACCCTAAATAACATGGAATTTAAAATCTAAAATCTAAATTACTTTCAATGTGAATCAAGTTTCCTTGACCATTTCAACTTGTTTGAAAAAACACCATTCTCAAAGTTGGTACCATTGTCAAAATCAGTACTGCCCCACTGGTGGTCACCATTAGAAAGCTTTCATTAATTATGCTCATTTTTAGGCATTTGAGGAAATACCAAAAATAGGTCAATAAAAAAAAGTTTACAAAGCTTTTCAATCGACTTTGTTTTAATTTACAAAGTGAAATATGGATGGAAGGGTTAATATTAGAAGGATTAAAATTTAAATCGAAGGTAGAATATGCACATTTGTTTACCACATTATAACAATAAAAGCCTACAAAAGGATATTGTCCATTGTTACAAAGCAATGAAATAACGGGAACTGAAAATCCAGACAAAATGATTAAATTCAGCAAATCTTATAAAACCCCTGGAAAGGTGTTGTCCAATGGTTAGAACTTAGAACAGTACAGCACAATACACGCCCTTCACCCCGTGATGTTTTGCCAGCCTTTTATCCTACTTTAAAATCAGAGCAAACTACATACCCTTCATTGTACTACCTTCCATGCGCCTATCCAAGAGTCACTTAAATGTCCCTAATGTATCTGACAAGTTAGGTCTTTTTGTTTTAATTGTAGTAACTGTTACTTCCAGCTCAATCCTAAATCACTGTCCATTGCTGGCCTATTCTCTTTTGCCCTCTGATTGCATTTTCTCCCCAACATTTTGCTGAAGACCTGGACTAGCACACTAACTAGCTGATGTTATTCTCCTCAAGTGACCAACAAGCAATCTCTCACCAATGCTCTCGATCTCTTGAAGAGAGAGGTTGGCACTGGGGTGGGGTGGGGGTGCGGGTTACAGTATTTTCTTTCCCCCTCAACCTCCATTTTGATTTAGCGCTTTCCTGCTCACCTTACCCCTTTCTTCATGTTTGATGATTTGCAAAGCCCATAGGATGCATTGCATGTAAGTATCCAATTAGATACACAGGCCGATTTACTGGTGATGGTTAATAGGAGAAAGTGAGGACTGCAGATGCTGGAGATCAGAGGCGAGAGAGTGGTGCTGGAAAAGCACAGCCAGTCAGGCAGTATCCGAGGAGCAGGAGAATTGACGCTTCAGGCATAAGGCAGTCATCAGGAAAGACCTATTCCTGAAATGTTGATTCCTCTGCTCCTCGGATGCTGCCTGATCTGCTGTGCTTTTCCAGCACCACTCTCTTGACGTGTGATGGTTAATTGTTAAAAACAAAGAAAACAGTTTTAGTGATTTGGTGGTCGGGAAAAAAAAAAGTTTAGTTGTGTGTGATAGCAGTTCCAGATATTTTAAAGAAAAATCTCTGTACTACAACTGATGCTCACAGTTCACTGTGAAGAAACAAATAAAACTAATGGATTGATTTGCTATCACCTTCCAGCCACTATCATTAGGAACATGCAGTTTGCTTAACAATGGGATTCATTCCTGGATCCAGGCTTGATCCACTCTCTGAGTATAACGTCCCTTGGGACCAGCTGACAATTTTCTCTTTTCTCTTTGGTTAATGCACTGTTTATCCTCATCGATTAAGTCTGTTCCTGGAATCTAGCAACAGTACTCACCCTGTATCACTATGTTTTTGCAAGTAAATTATTCACTAAAATGGCTGCCATAATTTGTCCTCAAGTTTCTGTTTTGAAAGTTAATACTTACAGAAAGCAACAGACATTTACATTCAAATCGATAACAGATAACAAGAACATCTAGTTTTTACCATTTCCATTCAACCAAGGTCAGACTTTTGTCTATGTTTTCTTCCTACAGGTCAATGCTGATGACTCATTTGTAACTAGTCAGATGAGCGTTTGCCTCAGCTGAAGTCTCTTGTTACAATCTATTTTCGGATTTCTGAATATTCGACTTCAGCAGAGTGACCTTCTCAATTCTAGTAGCATGAAGTAACAATAAAAAAATCTGGAAATGAATTATTGAATAAGAAAAGAAATAATATATTGGGGAAAGCAGCATAGCAACTTAAAATGGACTCATCATACCTCAATATTTGGAAGGTTATCAGTTATTGGTCTACACAGTCTATTAAAATGATATATAGCAAATTATAGAAATCAATTCTTGCAATTGTTTCTGATAATGTAACCAATTCTGCCTCACTTTCGTTGATAACAATTTGTATGCTAACATTTTAGAAAGGATGGCTCAAAACAGAGTAATCCTGCATATCAATATATTGGTAAAAGAATTAAAGTTTCAAGTTATGTATTGGAGTCTTTTGCTTCATTGAAATCTGTAAAGCACACATAATTAGGGGCTGATTTGGACAATGAAGATTGTCACATCCTGTGATAGCTCAATAAACAAAATAATGCAATGGGCAGCAGCCAGATATATTTGGCAAGATGTTGGCATAATGGTATTGTCATTGGAGTAGTCAACCAGAGACCCAGGCTAATGCTTGGTGGATGTGGATTTAAATCCATTTATTAGATCCAGAACTGAAAATTTGTCTCCATGCTGGTGATCGTCAAAAGCTTATCGATTGTCATAAAACCATATGTTTCAATAATGCTATTCAGAGAAGGAAATCAGCCATTTTTACCCAGTCTGGCCTACATGTGACTTCAAATTGACAGTAATCAGGCTGACTCTTAACTGCCCTCAAAAGAAGTTTTAGCAACCCACTCAGTTCAAGGAAAATTTATGATGGGTGATGAATGCTGAACCTTCTGGTGTTACCCACACCCAATGAATGAGAAAAAATGATTAATAATTGATACTTGTGAGATGAACAGAATGGTACAGTACCTCATGTGAAGGTTACCATCAAATTCACAAATAGCAATATATGTCACATTGCACTCCTAGCTGAGACACACTTTACACTGATGCAATCCCAGTGAGAAGAAAATTGAAATTGCTGATACAGAAGTGAAATTTTGCAGATGATGGAATTTTGAGATTTTGAAACACAAATGCTGCTAAATTTCAGCATGTCAGGCAGCATCTGTAGAGAGAGAAATAGAGTTAAAATAGGCAATTAATCCAGATACCCCGGTCATGAACTTGGGGTCTCAGATGCAAATCCTGCCATGGCAGATGGTAGAATTTGGATTCAATTAAAAATCTGGAATTAAGAGTCTAATGATGACCATGGAATCAGTATTAGTTATTGGAAAAACCTACATGGTTCACTAATGCCCTTTAGGGAAGGAAACTGCCATACTTCTCTGATCTGGCCTATTTGTGACTCCAGACCCACAACAGTGTGGTTGACTCTTGACTGCCCTCTGAGTAATTAGGGATAGAATAAATGCTGGCCCAGCCTATGACACCCATATCCAATGAACATTTTTTTTAAGTGCCCTGTCGAGACAATGTGGGTTGGCAACAGCAAAGTTAAATCAAATTTGGCAAAACTATAATAAATAAAAATTATTCATTGCTGACAGACTACTATGCCAAAAACCACAAAGAAAGAAAGTCTTTTTTTTTCAATCTGTAAAGGATATTCACATTTTCTGTTTAAAAATTCCCATAACCACCTACTTCATTACTATTCTTTCATTTGCCAGTCGAATCATTATTTTTGAAATATGATTTTACATCCAAAAGGCTTGTATTAATGATAAAACATGCAGTAAATATATGATTATGGTTCTACTGTATTTAGATGTATCAGGTAGATTGATGACAAATCTTTGAGTACATAGCATATGCTTTCATTTCTAAAATACCATGCTATTTGAATCATTTACCATTACAATGATGCTAGTATAAAAATGTTGTTCAAAATATACAGCGTTAAGTACCAGAATTAATTTTTCAACTTGGTAGATGTCATTCTATAATCTGATATGAAACAGACTCAGAGACTACAACTCACTTGCACAGTACCTGTCTAAATTTACATATAGAGTAGACATTTTTGCAAGAAACTGAGGTAAACAGCTTACTTAGCATGCTATTTGATGCAAGTTCTGAATATGTCAGAGAATTTGAAACAGCTTTATTGAATTCCAAATGTCAGTCCGAGCAGTTGCATTTCACTGTTGGAGCAAGGCGACTGTTCCACACACACTCCTCCTTGTTCTTCCGTCCTCGCTATTTTGAAATGAAGAATTACAATTTCATCTGACTCGTTTTATTCCTAGACCTCAAAATGATGGAACTCCTTGCCAGCTTTAGTTTTCTCTTTCTCCTGTAAGCTATAGCTTTCAGGAAAAATCAGCTTAGTTTTGCCTAATCATTTAAGTGTGAAGTTGTTCTATACTTCAGAAGAAAATTTGTCAGTCAGGGTTTAATATGAAGATTTTAACACCCATGCAGCTCTTGTTTCTTGAGTGCTTCTCTGACTTGACTATCCATTTGATGCCAGATAATAAAGAGGTGAGATACTGTTTGATTCGTGACATTTTAAAATGGAACAGAACAAAATTGAAAACTATTTACTGAGTAAAACTCCTCTGGTAATCCATGGCAAATAAATATGGACTGTAACTTAATCATTTTTTCTTGCAGTATGATGGTTTAACCCACGTGCTTCATTTTGATCCACTTCAGGTGATGATCAAAATGCATCAATAAATCTTAATCTTCCTTTTCAAAAATGAACTGTTTGAAATGGAAGACTCAACCATACCCATGATTAAAATAGAGCTTCCTACACTTTATTGCTAGAGTTTTGGCAGACATGTATCATCAACTCTAATCAATGTCTGGACAAGTTCACTTAAATGTGCATAGACAATCATAAAAATAAACAGAAGATCTGTGGAGAAGGATGTATATTTCAGGTAGTGGCCTTTCACCATAACTGGTACATACCCTTGCTATGGATGTCATATTGACAATTCCTGTGTGAGTTCAGTTTGCAAAATCTGTTGGAATCCTATCTCTCAAAGATCTAGGTAACATCATTCTGACCGAACTTGATGCAGCTCTGTTCACAATGCAACCCGTTAGGATGACTGTGGAAAGGTTTCAGTTCCTCATCTGTACACTGGTCAAACTCTATCAAACCACTCAATGTTGTCCCCAGGCTCTTTTCAAGAATCTGAATCCCACTTGCAATTTCACTTGCTCTGACTGAAAAGTCACCATTTACTCCCCATAATGTGAAGATTGTACCTTCACCACCCAATCCTCATGCAGCACACATGACAATGTCTCAGCAGGAGTATTCTCTTTCAGGCTGTGATGATCATCCTAGTGTGAGAAATACGGCCTGTCACTGGATCCTTGAATAGCTACTCAGGGTTTATGATACACAAGGAGCATCTAGTTCCTCACTAATAAAACTACTGAAACATTTGATTCCAAAAATTGATTTTAAGGACTTCTTTTATTCTATCCTTACACAGTTGCATTTAATAACTGTACCTTAATAAAAGTATGTAATGCAAATCCAGGACATGACTGATCACTGCAGTAGTTCCATAGTTTGAAATGTCATGTGCTAATTTCAGGTCACAATCTGTGTCAAAATGTACAAGTGGATCAAATTTCTCTTATACGCATCAAAAGCAACTTGTTGGATTTTCGGCTATTCCCATTTTATATTATTCTTCAACAACTTCGGTAGTGGAGTTACCTACACTCTGGCATAAGTCATAATTTACATTGGACCTTCCGTAGAAGAGGGAACACATCAACTTTATTCTCCAACTTTTCTTTCACTACTGTAGCACCTTTTAATTGATTTTCAGGCCAAGGTGCATTACATGTATTGCATGAAAACATATTTGCTCTTTTACAATTTCGCATTGTGATCATTAACATTTCATCTAAAACTTTAACAATCTATTCCTTTGCTGCAGTCGCAATCAACACTTCATTGTGATTGCCGCAGTCTTGCAAAACTTCATCCTTTGTAGCTTCAAAGATTTTTGGAGAAGGTTTCATACCATCGGGCAACATTCTGAAGTGGAATAATCACATATGCATGTTTATTGTGAAATATTTTTGGCTTTTGTTTAAAATTGAACTGTGCATAAAAGTGAAACAATTTGTGAATACCTTGAACTTTGCTAACTCGACAAACAAATCTTGGGAGATCATCATCAACTGCTCAGTTGATTCTGACTTTGCAGTACCTGCACAGCCTTACAGTTTTGTTTGATTGTTGTCATGCTATGATTGACATTGTCCAATCGCTGTAGTTAGATTTCACTCATATACCATTTCTCTCTAACTTCCTTAGTTGTTCTTTTACTTGGATCTTGAGAATATAAGGAACTGAGTCGAGAGCACAATAGGTCAGGCAGTACCCGAGGAGGAGGAGAATCAATGTCCCGGGCATAAGCCTTTCATCAGGAATCATCGATGTTGACTGACCTGCTGTGCTTTTCCAGCACCACATTCTCAACTCTGATTTCCAGCATCTGCAGTCTTCACATTCTCCCAATAAAAGGAACTGGCCAAGTTTTGTAACAGCCCTGAGGTGCAGTATTCTTCTGCACTGAATATGTCTGCTTATAACCATCTTTGAGAACATTGTTGTGGCTATTTGATAGATGTTCAAGTTAAACATGTAAGTTAGCTTGCTGAGCTGGAAGGTTAGTTTTCAGATGTTTCATCATGACTCAGTAACATCATCAGTGAGAGTCTCCGGTGAGGCACTGGTGGTATATTCAAGCTTCTTGATTATTTTGACCTAAAATATAATTGAAGTCGAACAGCAGCTTATGAAGCTGATCCTTACCCACTAATGTTGACAAACATCATGACGACAATGGATCACATGAGGAACATTCATTTATTTTGGGCATTGTAAACTACTTGTCCACACATTTATAACATCTCAAAAGGGTAGGCTTTCAATTGAACCATTCCCTCATTTGAAGGTACCTAAGTTTCTCTCAGATGTGTCTTTATACAACATCTGCAGCCATATTGATGCATTTCATGATATACTGTCAATTTCTGAACACCTTTGTACAATCATATCTGTCTTTGGGCTTATGCCCGAAACATCGACACTCCTGCTCCTCGAATGCTGCCTGACCGGCTGTGCTTTTCCAGCTTCACCCATTTTGACTCTGACACTCCAGGATCTGCAGTCCTAACCTCCTCCACATAAACTTGCTGTCCAACCCTCATTCCTGTTTTGCTCCAACACTCTGGTCCCCTCTATACTGGGGAGATGAAATACAGATTAGACAACTGTTTTGCAAAGCACCTACATTCTAGCCGCAAAACATTATCCTGAGCTTTCAGTTGGTTGCCATTTCATCACACTGACATGTTCCCTGGCCATCATTTCTACCTTGGGCTTGCTGCAGTGACACAGTGAGACTCAGCACAAGTTGGAAGAACAGCATCTCACTTTTCCTTGGGTACCATGCAGCCTTCAGGACTCAATATTGAGTTTAATAATTCTATGACTTAAGCACCTTCTTCCATGTCCTTTACCCATACCAACACCCCAGGAACTGTCATCAATTGGGGTGTTTTCAGCACAGCTAATCCATTCTCACCTACTATGGTCCCCATTATCAATTTTCTCCTTCCCTGGAACACCATTATCCATCCCTTTATCTCCCCAACTTTCTTCTTCTCCCGTTAGACTCCATCCCCATTTTTCCTATCATTCCTTTGTCTCTGTTGTGGAGGTGCTGGTGTTGAACTGGGTGGACACAGTCAGAAGTCACACAATATCAGATTATAGTCAAACAGGTTAATTGGAAACCACAAGCTTTTGGAGCACTGCTCCTTCATGCTCAACTGATGAAGGGTCAGTGCTCCAAAAGCGTATTTTTCAAATAAACCTGTAGGACTATAATCTGACTTTGCCCTTTATCTCCCTCATCCCTTGTCTGCAGCATATGCACCACCTTTTCCAAGCTACGATTCATTCCGAAGAAGGGTCACTAGGCCAGAAAAGTTGACTGCTTTCTCTGCACGGCTACTGCTAAGCTTGCTGAATTTCTCCAGCAATTTCTGCTTTTGTTTGTGAATATCACCTTGTGCTGTTGTTGTTTTCCATTAAACCTAGAATTAATTCTCTTTTTCTGTGTTTTCTTTAACTCAGAGAGCAGATGGAATATGGTCTATCTTTTGTCAATTAAAGTACTTGGCATTATTATACTGACATGCCTATCCTGTCTAGTCACCATTACAGTGATTACAATCTCACTCTTCTGATCAGATGTCCCCACATTAGGCTGAGCAGTGGCTGTAGACAGAAGCTGGTCACTTGCAAAAGGACAATTTCCTAACATTCTTGATGCCAACTCCCAGGAAAAATACATTAGCACAAATATAGATTCTGTATGTTTTGCAATTTCCTTCCTCTGCTTCACACACAAATCTGCCTCACATGGTCTAAGAAAAGTGAAAATGCCAACTAATGATAATGTTTTTCTGTGTCACAGTGCACTCATCAAGTGTTTCATGACTTTGCTGAATTCTGGTTTCAACATTATAGGTTTCTCCTCTCTTTGGTGGCATGAGACTGAAGTGTCCCTCCAACTTGAAGATAATACTTTAAATGGCACACCTTCTGTTATTAGGATGAGGAATGTTTGTTGGCACCAGTCTGATGGGGGTGCTTGAATCAGGCAGACTCTAGAACGCAGCAACTCTGTAGAGAACTGAGTGCAATCACATGAAGCTCAGTAGAATCCACCAGAAATCTCCGCCATCTGAGTAGACAATACATCAGAGGCTGACTGACTCCCTTCATCACATTGCTAACAGCTAAAGATTGTTCACGTTGTTTCTATTCTATGACCAAAATCTATTACGTACTCGGTGTGAACTTACAAAGTAAAACAGGCACCATGGTGGTCAGTTCACATGTTTAATAATGTTATTGTGCATACAGTAACATTTGAATGTATTTCATTGACATCCTACACAAGGAACTTCTAAACAGTATTTGCAATTTCATTTAAAAAAAGCTTTCTGTTAGTGATTCTGACTTTCCATTCAATAAGGTATGCCAGTCATCATAAGGTCAGACCCATTTTTTTTGGTGAATTCCGTTATGTAAGGGTGTAAAGGAGTGAAAGGGTTTAATACTGAGGACAGCCTTCAGCAACCCACTTTCATGGTGTCATATGGACATTTGGGCAGGTTAGCTTAGAATCTTAGGGAAGCAAAACCAAAGGATCTATAATCTCCAATGGTCTCTATCACAATGTCTATTAAATCAATGCACCCCATTTCTAATTGCTAACAATACAATAGTCTACTACTTAGAATCATAGAGTCATACAGTATGAAAACAGACCCTTCAGTCTAACTTGTCCATGCCAACCAGACATTCTAATCTGACCTGGTCCTATTTGCCAGCGTTTAGCCCATATCCCTCTAAGCGCTTCATGTTCATATACTCATTCTGATGTCTTTTAAATATTGTAATTGTACTATATGAATATTCTCCATCAATGGAGAAGGACATGGGGGCCAGCGTATTTGGGGATATAAGTAGTGATATCTTGAAAAGAGTTCATACTACAAAAGAAAGGTTGCTAGAGGTCTTAAAATATATAAAGGCAGATAAATCCCCAGGATCTGATCAGGTGTTTCCCTGAACTCTGTGGGAAGCTAGGAAAGTGATTGCTGGGCCCTTTGCTGAGATATTTGCATCATCGATAGTCATGGGTGAGGTAACGGAAGACCAGAGGTAGGCTAAATTGGTGCTACTGTTTAAGAAAGGTGTAAGGAAAAGCCAGGGAACTATAGACCGGTGAGCATTATGTCAGTGGTGGGTAAATTGTTGAACGGGTTTCTGGGGTACAGGACTTACATACATTTCGAAAGGTAAGGACTGATTAGGGATAGTAAACATTGTTTTTGAAGAAGTGACAAAGAAGATTGATGAAGGCCGAGTGGTAGACATTGTCTATATGGACTTCAGGAAAGCATTTGACAATGTTCCATATGGTATGCTGCTTAATAAGGTTAGATCACATGGGATCCAGGGCAAGCTAGCCAATTGGGTACAAAATTGGATTCAAGATAGGAGACCATGTTGGTTAATAAAGGGTTGCTTTTTAGACTGGAAACCTGTGATCAGCAGTGTGCAATAAGAATAAATGCTGGCTCCACTGCTTTTCAGTTCCTTAATTGGAACTGTTAATCTGGTTTAATCAGGGAGCCCTGGCTGACAGATCAAATGGAAGAAAGTGAGGACTGCAGATGCTGGAGATCAGAGTTGAAAAATGTGGTGCTGGAAAAACACAGCAGGCCAGCCAGCATCCGAGGAGCAGGAGAATCGACGTTTCAGGCATAAGCCCTTCTTCAGGAGCAGATCAAGTGGGTGAGTGTTAGAGACAGTAAAACTTTGGCACCTAACTCTGTATTGGGCAGTACTAAAGTCAGGACTGTACATGTGCAAATAAAAGGTAGCTTTGTAATGGATATCGGCCTCTGTGGACTGATTACAAAAGCAGTCATGGTGATGCAATGATGCAACACTTGCACGAACAAAGGTTGAAAGAGAACATGGCTTCCCATGTCCTTCTCCACTGAGGGAGAATATTCATTTAGTTCAACTACAATACTTCAAAGACATCTGGATGGGTATATGCAGGGAATGGTTGTGATGGTGAAGATGGATGAAGGCCCAAAGAAACAAGAGTCAACTTGCTGCTGCCATGTGACCACGCTGACTTTCATTGCTGGGAATCAGAAATTTAGACGATAAGACCATTAGACATAGGAGCAGAAATTTGGCCTTCCAGCCCATTGTGTCTGCTCCACCATTCAATTATGGCTGATAAGTTTCTCAGTTTTTATATTAGAGTGGTGCTGGAAAAGCACAGCAGGTCAGGCAGCATCTGAGGAGCAGGAAAATCGATGTTTCGGGCAAAAGCCCCCCTAAGTTTCTCAACCCCATTCTCCCACTTTCTCCCCCTAACCCTTGTTCCTCTTGATAATCAGGAACCTATCAATCTCAATGACCTGGCCTCCACGGCCTTCTGTGGTTATGAATTCCACAGATTCACCACTCCCTGGCTAAAGATGTTTCTCCATATCTCCATTCTAAAAGGCCTTCCCTTTACCCTAAGGCTGTGCCATCGGGTCCTTTCTCTCCTGCCAATAAAAACATCTTCCCAACATCCATTCTGTCCAGGCCATTCAGTATTCTGTATGTTTCAATTAAATCCTCCCCTCAACCTTCTAAACTCCATTGAATATAATCCCAGAGTCCTCAAATTTTCCTCATATGTTAAGCTTTTCACTCCTGGGAGCACTTTTGTGAACCTCCCTGACCACATTCCAGGGCCTGAATATCCATCCTGAGATATGGGACTCAAAACTGTGCACAATACTCCAAATGTGGCCTGACTATACCCTTATTGAGACTCAGAAGTACATCCATTCTTTTATATTCAAGTCCTCTCAAAATAAATGCTATCATTGCATTTGCCTTCCTAATTACTGACTCAACCTGCAAGTTTACCTTGAGAGATCCCTGGACTAGAACTTCCAAGTCTCTTTACACTTCAGACTTCTGAATTTTCTCCCCATTTAGAAAATAGGCCATGCCTCTATTCTTCCTACCAAAGTGCATGACCTCATACTTTCCCAAATTGTATTCCATCTGCCAGTTCTTTGCCCTCTCTCTGAACATGTCCAAATCCTTCTGCGGCCTCCCCACCTCCTCAATGCCACCTGTCCCTCTATCTATTTTTGTATTGTCTGCAAGCTTAGCCAGAATGCCCTCAGTTCCTTCATCTGGATCGTTCATGTATAAAGTGAAAAGTTGTGATCCCAACACTGAATCTTGCTGAACACCATTTGTCACTGGCTGCCATTCTGAGGAGAAGGAGAGGAAAATTGAAAACTACATTGACGTTAGGCAAGATTAGCTAATACTTAGATGTAAGTGCATACAAAAACATTGTCACCACATATTAGCTTGCCTGGATGGATGCAGCTCCAACAACACTGAAGATGTTTGATGCTATCTAGGGCAAAGCAGTGTGCTCGAGTGACACCACATCCATAAGCATCCATTCCCTCCACCACCATCACTCAGTAGCAACAGTATGTACTATCTGCAAGATGCACTGCAGAAATTTATCAAAGACCTTTAGACAACATATTCCAAACCCCCAATCTTTTCCATCTGGAAGGACATGAGCAGCAGACACATGGGAACACCACAAGTCCTCCTCCATCCACTCACCATCCTGACTTGGAAATGTATTGCCATTCCTTCACTGTGACCAGGTCAAAATCCTGTAATTCCCTCCCTTATGCTAGTGTTGGTCAACCTACAGCACATGGACTGCAGTGGTTTAAAAAGGCAGCTGACTGTCACCTTCTCAAGGGCAACTCAGGATGGGCAATAAATGCTGACCAGCCAACAATGCCCACATCCGACAAGATATTTAAAAAATCCATAAAGGTTTGGCAGGCGTCAATATTTTCCACTTGAAATGTAAAACCTTCACTTCCTCCCACACTAAACCTGTGGTCCAATGTGCACTGGACTGGGGTCTCTACTTTTCAGGTAAACCATGCTCTCTACTCCTCTCCAGTGCAGGAATAAGCTTCTCAAGGACTGAGAAAGTTAATAATTAGAAGCAAGGGGCCCTGACTTCCTTCCCCCCCAGATTCACTTTGAAAATTAGAGTGCACTGGGATACAGTGACACACTTGGGGAATGTGATTTTTATCAAACTGTACATATTCTAAACCCTGACCACAGTTGAAAATATGGCCCATTATGTTCCAAGTAGTGTCACAGGATACATCCTCTTGAACTGATAGACAAACCAATTGTAGCACTGATAAAAATGGAGCACTTGCTTGACGACTGCATTTCAATCCCAACATAAATTCTGTGCTCAGGTTATTTTGACAGGTATAACTTTTCTGATGCCTGGGTCTGTTGAGCCACATTGGAGATAGTGAATAAAAGACCATGAATTGGGTGGAATACATCATAAAGATTGCATTTTCTATCAACTCGAAGGAAGATTTGCTTTCACATGGCACTTTGTAGCAGAGTGAGGACTGCAGATGCTGGAGCGTCAGAGTAGATGGAGTATGGTGCTAGAAAAAGCACAGCAGGTCAGGCAGCATCTGCCCTCAACATTGACTCTCCTGCTCCTCAGATGATGTCTGACCTGCTGTGCTTTTTCCAGCACCACGGCACTTTTTAAAGTGGTCACTGTTATATCGAACATAAGAACAGAAAAACGAAGAACAGGAGTAGGTAAATCAGCTTCTCAAGCCTGCTCTGCCTTTTAATATGGTTATGGTCAATCTCATCTAGTCCTCAACTCCCCATAACCATCAACCCATTACTCATTAAAAATCTATTTATCTATTCTTTAAATTTACTCAATGCCCTGTTATTCAGCACACTCTAGGATAGTGAATTCATAGATTTACAATTATTTGGGAGAAGTAATTTCTCCTCATCTCTGTTTTAAATCTGCCAGCACTTACCCTAAAACTATGAGCTCTCTTTATAGGTTCCCTCACATGACGAAATATCCTTCCAACATCTACATTGTCAATCGTTACAAATCTCAATTAGATCTCCTCTCATTCTTCTAAATTCCAGACAGTAAAGGCCTAAAGCGTTCAATCTCTCTTCATAAGACAAACCCTTTGCCTCTAGAATCAATCCAATAAAACTGCTCCCCACATCAGCAGCCAATCTGTACACAGCAAGCTCAACAAACTGCAACAAACTAATTAACAGGATAATCCGATGTAGGTAATAAAATCAATGCTGGTGAAAGTCAGCAGGTTTGGCAGAATGGTGGATAGCAAAACCTTTTGAGTTCAATATGAATCACCCTAGAAGACTCTTTTTGGACTCAAATCTTTAACTCTGTTTCTCTCCCAAAATATTGCCAGGTCAATGTGAAAGAAAAACCAGAGCTACAGGTTTACATGCATGACAGCACCTCCAATACTTCAGTACTCTCTCAGCACTGCACTGGAGTGTCATCTCATTTTATGTGTTCAAGTTACTGGAGGGGGGATCTTGAACGCACAACATTCTCAACATAGTCGAAAGTGCTGACCACAGAATTAAAGATGATAACATTGAAAGTAATATTGCATTTGGCGTCCATTTTTTTTTAATGGAGAGCTTTGATGCAGAATGAACAGCTTTATCATAGGATTAATTCAGGCTGATAATTTTAGATCTTTCAAAGGAAGAGCAGATGATTATTTTAAGTGGAAGGGATGGTTAAAGATTAAACTGATCGGAATTGTTCTGGATTGTCCCAACAAAAAGGTAGCACGGACAAAAAGGGCCAAATGATCTTCTTCTGTACCATTTCAAATTACGAAATGATGACAGACGCCACTTAATTTTGTGTGTGTGAATTAAATAAGTGCACTTATACTTGAAACAATCTGAGCAAAGCTAAAGCTTGAAAAACTAAATGCCCAATAAATTTGAAGCCATGAGAAGTAAGTTAATGCAATTTCTTTCACTATTCAGTCGAGACTTTCTCACTCATCTTGTGTAACAAAAAGAAGTCCTGTTCAACACATTCTTTTAAAGAGTCTTTTTTTGTAGTCCACAGAGATCTCAATGTTCTGCAATGTTCAGTTTGTTCTGAAGCTTGTAGTAAATTGTGCATATCTGAACGTATTTATAGTGCAATCATGAAAGGACACATGGGAGTGTCTCAAAGCTAAGTGTGTGAGAGAGCCTGGTAGTTACTGTGCTAACACTTCATTCCATTATTTCAAAGTGTTTGAATTTTAAACAAGATACAATTTTAACACAAACATGCAACAAAGAGCTGAGGGTGCTGGAGTTTTGAAACAAAAGCAGAAACTGCTGGCAAAACTCCACAGATCTGGCAGCATCTATGCGAAGAAAGCAGAGGAAATGTTTCGAGTTTGGTGATTCTGCATCAGAACTAATGTTCATTTGTTTTGTGGTCACAATGTCCATAACATTTCAGTGTGAATTATGAACATACAACCATTTGAATATAATTAATAATGCCACCATTTTGACAAGGTGTTAACTTGTTTAAATTAAATGGGTATGTGCCCATGTTAAAAGATAGGACACGAAAATTGCCCACAACAAAATTCCATGCTTCAGTCCCTTGGGGTAATTTCAAGGCTTATGTTTCTGAATAAAATGTGAATTCCTCTTTTGTGAAATACTTGAACCATGACTCAAAGATGATATGCAAGAATTTTTTTTTTCCAAAAGCGAAGATAACCATGCCTACTAATTTAACATCTAAAATATATTGCTCACAAAATTTCACTGTTTCCGATACTCTTGCTGACATTCTCTTTTACATTCAAAAAATTGTTTGGTGCAAACATATAAAAATCGTGTGTCATACTTAATATCTTTTTGATTTGTTATCACATTTAATACAATAACCATCAAACATATCTTCAAACGGAAAATGAGATATTTGTCAAGTTTTAAATGATACATATAGATAAAAAAATCACCTCCTCACTCAAACTCCAATCTCTTTTTTGACTGATAGACTTTGATGGCTTAATTTTATTTTCTATTTATCAGGAATAAAGCAGATCAAACACACCGTATGTAAGTAATTATGAGGAGCAGTCGCACAGATGGTGGATAATGATGAGTAGCTGTGCAATGAAACTGTTCCTTTGACAGCAGGAACAGAAATGGCACTTGACTCCATTTTGGAGATGAAAAACCTGGTGCTTGACAGCCGCAGTGAATGGTTCTGCTCTTCAAAGAAAAAGTGATCTGACAACAGTAATCAGCCACATCCTGCATGTATCGCATGCCTTGCTCTCCTCAGACTAGACCTTTATTAGCCACTGCAATCTTTACCAAGCACTTCCTATAACATAATTCTCATGCTGTCACCTCGCAATGGAACTGGTCGATTCACATAAATTACTTTTTTGCAAGGTGCTAATGAAGATATTACAGTTCCTGATTCCCAATTACAAAATAATCTCTTATGCAAAAAACTTTTCTACGGTGTAAATCACTGGAGAGTATTTTTCTTTGCAGAGAAAGTGTGGGTGGCAAGTGTTACAACTGTTCAGAAATAAGTTTTTTCTCCGTTCTCGTGCTGAGCTGCAGTGTCACTAGAATCTATTGCCTCAAACACTGCCTGATAATGAGTCGGCAGTTCAGGCTCGAAATGCTCACACCCCTACCTGTACAATGATTGTTGAAATTAAAAGTAATTGCTGTGTCTAATTAATGAAAATTAAAAGTGTAGAATTTGTTTGGCCTTGCTCAGTGTGTTTTATAAATTGTTTTGACATGTTTAAGTGCAGAACCTTCAATTGTGATGAGCTTTGATAAAACTGAACAGGATGGCTGGAAGTGTCACACATCTTTGTTGCAAAATTATAACTATGGTATAAGGAAGAAATGCTATTTTTGATCTCTGTTGTTTGTTTACATGGAAAGATTTTTCAACAATATTTAAGGCAAGATTTGTCACCTTATTGCTGTCCTTTGAGCTCAAAAGCCCTGTAAGTAATTAAAAGTATGGATGGGAAGTTGAAATGGCATAGTCTTCAATCAAATTGCAGTGTTTCTGACCCTTTCCTAGATAAAATAATGTAAGATCAGATACTGGCAGTGACAATCAGATTTTTTACAGGTTTTGCACAAAGAATCTAACTTCTGATCGTTATGGAGTCATAGAGTCACACCATGTGGAAACAGACTCTTTGGTCCAACTAGTCCATGCCAAGCATAATCTGAATCTAAACAAGTTCCACCTCCCTGCTGCTGGCCCATATCCTTCCAAACATTTCTTAATCGTTTATCTATCCAAATGTCTTTTAAACGTAATTGTGCCCACATCCACCGCTTCCTCGGGAAGTTCATTCTATATGCGAACCACCCTCTGTGTAAAACTTTGCCCCTTATATCTTTTTCTAAATCTCTCTCCTCTCACCTTAAAAATGTGCACCCGAGTCTTGAAATCTCCCTCCTGAGGGAAAATTCACTGACCTTTAACGTTATCTACATCACTCATGAGTTTATTAACTTCCATAAGGTCATCTCTCAATCGTGAAAGTCCCAACCTACCCAAGTTTTCATTAGATCTCCAACTTTCCAGTTCACCTTTTATTGTCGTGTAAACACGGTCTTTTCCACAGATGATGAAATTAATGAAGAAAAACAGCAAATAAGAAGCCAATATTTCTTTTTTCTCTTTTTGTAGGGGAGTGAGTGCACAGTTCCCACAATCAAAAATAGTACAGTATCCCCCAAGGTCGCAGTGTGCCCTAATTGTAATGAGTTAGCCTCAACCTATGACAACTAGCTCCTGAAGCATCATGGTGACTCTTGCATATTGAGCAAATTTCATTGTCTTTTACAACTCAGACTTCATTACTCTGTAGAGCACGAGAAACACATTTCATCCCAACTGTAGGTATAGACTATATACGTACCAGCAAGTTCAAACACTTGACTCTATTATCGTGATCCAAATTTTAATAGATCCAACTATTCTTTTTATTCTTTAATCAGTGTAATTACTAAAATCTCTAAGGACATCTTCAAAAAGTATCTGAACTCTCTTTGATGGAGTTTTCCAATTTTCTTCCTGGGTAAGATGAATATTTTCCCCTTTTTTGTAGTCTAAAAACCTTTACTCGAATTTGTAAATACATTTCTTCGATGTAGTTTAGATAAATCTTCAAGCCAAAAACCTGTCTTAATTACTCGTCCTGATGCTTGGAAAATTTCATCAATCCCTGACTTTTCTTCTTTGCTGGTACTTTCACTAGGTTTCTTTAAATTTGCTCTTTTTCAGCTGAAGTAAATGGAACCGTTCCCAATTCTGTAGCCCCAGTTTAAAGGACTTTCCTGGCCCCTTCAGAGTTCCTTGTACCTGTGCCTCATGAAACCTAATATTGGTGGCAATGATGCTCATTGTGAGAGGTGGAAACTTGCTTTTATATTCCCTTGCTTTCCATTTCTGGTGTTTGTGATATTTCTCATGATGTTATGTCTTCCTACTTGAATTTCTAATCTTACTTCCGGGAGCCTTCAATTGTCTGTTAATAGCCTCCTCTTATGGCTCTGTATTTCCTAAGTGTGGCTGATTCTTCTGTATGCCTCCAGCCCAACTCTCACCAAAGTGGTTCTTACCAGGTACTGAATGAGTTTTGGCCTTTCTAATGCTGAACTTGTTTTGTTTGCTACATTCATGGTCACTGCTGTTTCCTCTCTCTCTCTCTCTGGATAATTGCATTCACTATTTATTCTTAAACAGTAATGCTCATAAAAGGAGAAAAGCATTTGCCTTAAAGTTTCCTTTTCTTCTGGATTTCTTCTCCCTGTGTCAGGGTCAGATTTGCAGCCCAGTAAAAATGTGATCATGTCCAAAATGAACAGCCCTTCTCCCTTGTGATATTCACCACCTCCAATACCTGTTTATAGTCCAACAGGTTTATTTGGAAGCACCAGCTTTCGGAGCATTGCTCCTTCATCAGGTGGTTGGGTAGAAGGAAGGGTAGAAGAAAGCTAGTGCTTCCAAATAAACCTGTTGGACTATAACCCAGTATTGTGTGATTTTTAACTTTGTACAATCCAGTCCAACACCAGCATCTCCAAATTACTGTAGCACTCAGTAATTATTATTTGAGGTAGCTCATTGCCACCCAGTTCTCTTTGTGTTAGTTATGTCTTGGATCGTCTAGTGATTAGTGGTAGAGGATAAATCATCATAGAGTACTCATAGAAGAGGCAGTATTCTCAGCTAACAAGAAGATTTATTCTATAATAGCAATAATTAAAACTACATTGAGTCACCATAATTATTCAGACATAGGGAGTTGGTACTGATAGGTATGCACCCACTGAAAGCTACAGCAGAAGTTTTTGTCTTCACTAAAGATTGTGGATAAGTTCAGTTTTAGTTTATCATTTTCAAGGCAATGTGGGTGTCAGCGTTTATGTCCTATCCTCAATAACCCTTAAAAAATTAGTGATAGAATACCTTCTTGAACCACAGTAACCTTTGGGATTAGGGCCACCTTAATCCACTCTGTTAATTATGAAAATCCAGAATCTTCACCCAATGATAGTGAAGGAATGGCATGAGAAGTCAGGGTGGTGTGTGACTTGAAAGGAACATTCTGATGCTAGTATTCCTCTACATTCCCCCCTGTTGTCTTTCTAGATGGTAGAAGTCATGGGTTTGGAAATAGCTGTAGAAGGAGCCTTGGTGAGTCACTGCAATTCATTTCATAGTTGGCGCACACTGTTGTCCCTGTCTATTGGTGGTGAAGGAAGTGAATGTTGAACTTGGTGGATGGATGTAAACCAAGTGGGTTGCCTTGTCTTAGCTGGTGTCAAGCTGCTCGGTAGATGTTGGAGATGCATTCATTCAGCCAAGTATTCCAGCTGACGTGTGACTTATCGATGATGAACAGGCACTGGAAAGATGGATTTGAGATGTTTGTTACACGGTTCCTAGCCATCAACCTGTTCTTGTTGCCACAGTGTGTATATGGCTGGTCCACTTCACTTTCTTATCAATGATAAACCCCAAGCTGTTAATAATAGAAAGTTGAGAGGAGAGTGAATGAAGCCAATGTTAAATGAGCATTAACCACTTCAGAATCATTATATTATAAACACAGAGAGTCAGTAAGAGCTCCATGTTACTGTTTTTGGGAAAGCTTGCTGAATTAAGTGCCCTCAGGTCCTTCACTGGGTGGATGGTCTTCCCCGAGATCAAGGAGCCCAGAGGTGAACATCTTGCCTCCCAACAACTGGTGACCAATCAGAGGCTGTCCACACAACCTTCCTCCTCTGACTTAATTGGAGATGAGATGGAATGGAATGTCACATCACGTCATGTGACGTATACCGAGGCACAGTGAAAAAGGTTTGCCTTGCAAGCAATACAGGCAAATCACAGAGTTAAGTAGTATAGATAAGTAAATAATAGGTAAACAACAGCAAAAACAAAAACACATGTACAGGCGAATGTTAAGAGTTTGTGAGTGCATTCAGTATTCTAACAACAGGAGGGTAGAAACTTTTTCAAAACCAGCTGGTGCGTGTATTCAGGCTTCTGTACCTTCTCCCCGATGTTAGAGGTTGTCAAAGATCATCGCCAGGGTGGGATGGATCTTTGAGAATGCTGGTGGCCTTTCCTTGACAGCAGGCCTGGTAGATGGATTACATAGTTGGAAGGTTGGCCTTGGTGATTGTCTGGGCCGAGTTCACCATTCTCCGTAACCATCTCCAATCTTGAATGGTACAGTTGCCATATCACAGGTAGTGATACATCCAGACAAAATGCTCTCGATGGCACACCAATAAAACTTGGCAAGGGTATTCGTCAAATTTCCTCAGCTGCCAGGGAATTCCTAGAAGCATGGCACTCATCCACAAACTCCATCAACAAACACATCGACCTGGACCCAATATACCGGCCACCACAGCGGACAGCTGAAACTGACAACCGGAAGCGGCAGGGACAGGCCACTATAAATGCCGGAGGAAACACCACAGAAGCGCTTCACAGGAGGCTCCCAAGCACTGAGGATGTCACCTAGACAGGGGACGAAACGTCTGCAACAAAAACTTCCAGCTCGGCGAACAGAACCACAGCATGTACACAGCAGTTAGTATAGCAGCGGGAAATTCCCGTGGTAGATAGAAGGGGCAGCATTTGATGGTGAGGAGTTCAAAGTTTGGGGATCAATGGGTGCCCAGGGTTGTGAAGTGGTGGGATCTCATTACCTGGTTAAATACTGCTCCCAATCTCGAACCTGCCTTGCTAAGAGGATTTCACCCAAATAAAAACAGGTACCAGCAGTATGTAAAGTTTGTGTGATTCTTCAAATAATTGGTGTGCATGTTTCAATTGCTTCCATGACTGAACAAGCTTTACAATGTATTGTCTTTCTTTGTAACTAAATACAATTCAGAACAGTTACCCATTAATTTCCATCATGGGATGTAAGCATTGGTGGCTGGGCTAGCATTTATTGCCCATCCCTAGTTGCCCTTGAGAAGGTTGTGGTGAGCTGCCTTCATGAACCCCTACAGTTCATGTGCTGTAAGTTGACCTACAATGCCCTTAGAGAGGGAGTTCTAGGATTTCAACCGAGCAATAGTGAAGGAATGGCAATACATTCCCAATTCAGGATAGTGAGGGACTTTGAAGGTAACTTGCAGATGGTGGTGTCTGCTGCCCATTGTCCTTCTAGATGGAAGTGGCCATGGGTTTGGAGGTGCTGTCTGAGGATCTTTGGTGAATTTCTGCAGTACATCTTGTAGATGGTACACACTACTGCTCTTGAGTGTCAGTGGTGGGGGGGGGGGGGGGCAATGGATGTTTGTGAATGTAGTGCCAATCAGGTGGGCTGCTTTGTCCTGGACAGTGTCTAGCATCTTGAGTGTTGTTGGAGCTGCACTCATCAAGGCCAGTAGAGAGTATTCCACCACATTGCTGACTTGTGCCTTGTAGATGATGAACAGCCTTTGGGGAATCACAAAGTGAGTTACTCACTGAATAATATGGAATTATTCAAGCATAGTTAGGTTTAGTGAGCAGTGAAACACTTGACAGATGGAATATAAAGCGGGAAAGTGTGGCCTTGACCACTTTGGCAAGAAGAATAGAAAATCAGCATAATATTCAAATAGAGATAGATATCAGAACTCAAAGGATCTGTCTTCTTGATAAAGGAATTACAAAAATGTGGTTTGCAGGTACAGCAAATGATTAAGAGGGCAAATGGAATGTTATTATTCATTCTGAGGGAAAGGCATTATAAAAGTGGTAAGGTTCACTGCAACAGTCCAGGTCCTTGCTGAGACCACTTTGGGTATATTTGTAACGTAATATACAATTGCATTAGAACACATTAGAATATGACTTAACTCATTCCTGGAAGGAAGGACCTAAGGGAGGGACAGGGCTGGCAGCTTAATTTACAAGAGTACAAGTACCTTAGGCAAGACAGAGGTGGGGGAAATAAGGGAGGGGGAGTTTGATTAAGGTGAGTATCACAGCAGTAAGCAGAAATGAAATAACTAAAGGATCATCCAGTGAGGCTTTGTGGGTGGAGCTAAGAAATAAGAAGAGCATGGTGACATTTTTGGGATTGTACTATAGGCCCCCAAATAGTCAATGGGGATTAGAGAAACAAATATGCAGGGAGACTGGGGAGACCTGCAGGAGCATTAGGGTTGTCATAGCAGGGGATTTTAATTTTCCAAACATAGACTGGCTCTGCTATAGCATTAAGGGCTTAGATGGGGTGCAATTTGTTAAGTACATTTAGGAAAGTTTCCTTGAACAGTATATAGAGGGGCCTACTCAAGAAGGGGCTAAACTCGACCCACTCTTGGGGCAGGACAGGTGATGGAGTTGACAGTGGGGGAGCACTTTGAGACCAGTGACCATAGTTCTGTTAATTTTAAAATTGTTATGGAGATGGACAAACTGGTCCACAGGTTCAAATTCTAAATTGGGGCAAGGTGAATTTTGATGGAATGAGACAGGAGCTTGCAAGGGTTGATTGGATATTTATTTTCAGGCAAAGGGACCTCTGGCAAGTGGGAGCCCTTTGAAAGTGAGCTAGCTAAAGGTCTATATATTCCTGTGAGGATGAAAGGCAAGGTTGGCAGGAATAGGGAACCCTGGACAAGAAGTGATATTGAGGCTTTGACCCAAAACATGGAGTTGATGTGGCTCAGGTACAGGCAGCTGGGATCAAGGGAGTCCTGGGAGGTATCCAGGGAATACAGGAGTTTACTGAAGAAGGAAATCAGAAGAGTGAAAAGGGGGCATGATAGCCTTGGCTGAGAAGATTAGGGTGAATCCAAAGAGGTAGTTTAAGTATATTAAAGGAAAATGAATGACTAGAGGGAGAATAGGAACCCTCAAGGACCAAAGTGAGTATTTATGTGTAGAATTGCAGGAGATGAGTGAGGTTCTCAATGAATATTTCTCCTCTGTGTTTACCATGGAGAAATACGTGAAGACTTGGGGAAGTTAGTTGTCATATCTTGGGGTCGGTCGATATCACAGTAGAGGAGATATTGGAGGTATTACAATGTATGAACATGGATAAATCTCCTAGTCTTGACCAGAACACTGCATGAGGCTAGAGAAGAAATTGTGGGAGTCCTGGCTCATATTTTTGCGTTATCATGAGCCACGAGTGAAGTCCCAGAAGACTGGAGGGTAACTAATGTTGTGTGATTATTCAAGAAGGACTGCAAAGAAAAGCCTGAGAACTATAGACCAGTGAGCTTAACATCTGTGGTAGGTAAGTTACTTGAGAAGATTCTGAGAGATAAGATTTATATGCATTTGGAAAGACAGGGTTTGATTAGAAATAGTCAGCACGCTTTGTGTGGGAGATCGTGCCTCACAAATTTGTTAGAGTTCTTTGATGAAGTGGCCAGGAAGATGGATGAGGGCAAGGTGGTAGACAGTCTATGGATTTCAGTAAGGCCTTTGATAAGGTTCCACATTGTAGGCTGCTCTGGAATGTTAGATTGTATAGAAGCTGGCAAATTGGATATACAATTGGCTTGATGGTAGGAAACAGAGGGTAATCGTGGAAGGATTCTTGTCAGACTGGAGGCCTGTGACAAGTGGAGTGCCTCAGGGTTGGTGTTGAGCCCTTTGCTCTTTGTTATCGATATCAATGATTTGGATGAGAATAGACAAGGCATGATTTGTAAGTTTTCTGATGACACTAAAATAGGCAATATCATGGACAGTGAGGAAGGTTATCAGAAATTGGAATGGGATCTTAATCAGCTGGGGGAGTGGAGTGAGAAATGGCAAATGGAGTTTAATATAGAAAAGTGTGAAATCTTGCATTTTGGAAAGCAAAACAAAGCAAGAATTTCATGTTGAATCGCTGGGCCTGAAGGCGTATAGTGGAAGAGAGAGACCTTGGAGTACTGGTGCACGGGTTTCTGAAAGTGGAGTCACAGGTAGACAGGCCAGTAAAGACTTCTTTTGGCACACTGACCTTCATCAGTCAGGGCATTGCGTATAAAAGTTGGGAAGTTATGCTGCAGGGTACACAGGACATTGGTGAGGCCACACTTGGAATATTGTGTTCAGTTTTGGTCACTTTGTTATAGGAAGGACATTATTAAGCTGGAAAGAGTGCTGAATAAATTTACAAGGATGATGTCGGGACTCAATGGTCTGAGTTACAGGGAGAGGTTGGACAAACAGGAACTTTTTTCTTTAGAGCATAGAAGCCTGAAGGGGGGCTTATTGAGGTGTATAAGATCATGAGAGGCATGGATACGGTGAATGCACTCAGTTTTTTTTCCGGGGTTGGGAAATCGAGGACGAGAGGGCATCAGTTTAAGGTTAGAGGGGAAAGAATAAAAGGGAAGCTGAGGGGCAACTTTCTTACACAGCGGGTGGTATGTACCTGGAATGAGCTGCTGGCAGAAGTGGCTGAGGTGGGTATTTAACATTTAAATACAACATTTGAAAGGCATTTGGGCAAATACAGGGATATGAAAGGTTTAGAAGGATATTGAGGTTAGCATGGATGGACATTTAGGTCAGCATGGACCAGTTTAGGCCCAAGGGCCTGTCTCTGTGTTGTAGGATTCTATGACTCTGTATAAGATCCTAATTAGTTGACAGGGTAGACTCTGAGAGCAAGTGAGGACGGCAGATGCTGGAGATCAGAGTCAAAACTTATGGCACTGGTCAGGCAGCATCCGAGGAGCATTAGAGTTGACATTTTGGGCATTAGCCCTTCATTAGGAATGTACTAGGGGTGGCATGGGAGCTGAGAAATAAATTTGAGGGTGGGGGTGGGGCTGGGGGACAGATAGCTGTCAAGGCAATAGGTAGATGCAGGTGGGGGGGGGGTGATGGTGATAAGTCGGAGAGGAGGGTGGAGTGGATAGTTGGGAAGGAAGATGGACAGGTAGGACAGTTGGAGAGGTGCTGAATTGGAGGGTTGGATCTATGATAAGGTAGGGGGGAGGGGAGATGAAGAAACTGGTGAAGTCGACGTTGATGTGTGGTTGGAAGGTCCTGAGGTGGAAGGTGAGGTGTTCTTCCTCCAGGCGTCGGGTGGCTTGGATTGGGTAGTGGAGGAGGTAACTCTACTGCGAATCCTCTTGCAAGGATGCCTGCCTTGAAGAAGTTTTCCTCCTCTCTCTACAAGAATCTCAGGGAGTCTCTCTCCCACTGCAACTCCCAGGTCATTTCCTCTGCCCTGAAGCTCTTCAACCATGTCCTGAAACAAACCCCGGACTTGTCCGACCTGCCCAGCTCCTTTTCCACCTATCCACTCCACCCTCTCCTCCCTGACCTATCACCTTCATCTCCTCCCCCACTGACCTATTGTACTCTATGCTACACTATCCCCACCCCCACCCTCCTCTAGCTTATCTCTCCACGCTTCAGGCTCTCTGCCTTTATTCCTGATGAAGGGCTTTCGCCCGAAACGTCGATTTCGAAGCTCCTCGGATGCTGCCTGAATTGCTGTGCTCTTCCAGCACCACTAATCCAGAATCTGGTTTCCAGCATCTGCAGTCATTGTTTTTACCTCGTAGACTCTGAGCAGTTGATTCCATTTGTAGGAAAAATTAGAACACACTTGATGAAGAGATAAAGATGAGATTTGTCTTTTGTTTGTAGACTTCTCTTCCCCAGAAAATATTGGAGGCTGGGTCATTTGATTTATTCAAGACTGAGTTAGACAGATCTTTAATAGTCAAGGGAGTCATACGTGATGTGGTGCAGACAGGAATGTGTTGAGCCCATAAATAGACGGGCCTTCTTATTGAATGCTGGCCCTGAAAGATCAACTGGCCAACTCCTTCTGTCAAGCAGCATTTGCTTTCATTTTCTGACCAGTCATGTGAGCCTTCAAAGCCCAAGTGCAGCAGTGAATTTCAAACCTGAACGTCAATGCCATGATTGATATGTTGATGACAATCTCCGTGCACCGAACATCAGAGCGGTTGTGTGTGCGTGAAGCTAAGAACGAACGTTGCTCCCAAGTCCAACGTTCCTTTGCTAAAGTAAGTGCAAGCTCTTTTAAATAACTGAAGCATACAACTACAAAGATCTATGCATAGTAATTCAAAGTTTGATAATCATATTGACACATGGCATTTAACCAGGTTTGTGAATAGCTGGCATTTCCACGTACCCTTGAGATAACATGAGAAAAAATTAAAAAGCAGTATCTGGAGACTGTCTCAACATGTGTTTAATCTCCTTGGAATTTAAGTAATTGTCACCTTTATAATAGATTACTGAAATTGGTTGTTGTATTGGAAATAACTTAATTTGCTGCACTGATATTCCAATGCCCCTATTTTGTGTATCTTGATGATAATGCATAGTAACTAGTCTTATGTTCTTAGATTTGATTAACACATTTGCATAAACTGATTTTTTATGAGGGTGTTTTTACATTTTTGTTCTTACATTTGTGAATAATGATAATTACAGAGACAGGATATTTTGCAATTTCTACTGCACTGAATATCATCTTGAAGGTCAGGTACAGCACAAGCAGGAATCAGGATAAATAACCATCAAGGCCACACAAACAATTTGTCTAAAAGTCCATCTCACATCTGCACCAGGGTTCCAGTATTATATTTCCATTTCCTTTGCTGTCGGTCCCTGTGGTCATATTGCTTTACAAATCCATCAGTCTTTCAAGTATCCTTCCAGATAGCTAGAAAGAAAAATTAAAATCAAAGAAATGGTCATTAGTTGGACAGAAAGAGGGAGTGATATAACTGTATAGATAGATAAAAAGATGAATACATAGATATGAAGATGCATTTATAAATGGCCTGTTTTAAAGCTAACATAGAACATCTTCATGATGGCATTAAATGCATAAAAAGCAAACTATATCCTGTTCCTTTCCAATTGACAGTAGTTCATAAAGATTGGTAAAAGTGCAATGGGGTGGGTTTGTTGCCATGGCCATCTTTAAGTGTAAGGGCTAACAAGTCTGCTCAGTTTAATGTGATAGAGAAAAATCACTTATCGTCTAATTGGAAGACTCCCTTGTAGTTATCAAAACATAGTTAATTGCATCTTAGCAAGCAGTTACATTGATATGGTAGACAAAGTGACAGAGACTGTAAGGAAAACCTGGATATTAGGTCTTACTCCTTTAAGAGCCTAAGCTGTTCTGTTCAAAAGTCTACACGACTTCTTCATTGTTGAGAGTGCTCAATATTATCCCGCAGACCCTTGCAACTTTCTATGTCTCCCTGAAGTTTTATTTTCTCTCATTAATACTGATATTTGTGTATCTTTGTAAATTCAGGTAATCTGAAGCTTTCTGTAATGTCCTACAATGCATGCTCTTCAAATTCTTTGAAGCCTGGATAGAGGCTGTTGATGTGATGATTTCCTGACAGTGTGACACATGAAAATTGCTTTAAATGGGGACCTTGCTAACTTGTCTTTCCTGCTGAATCAGGCAATACCTTTGCAATATTCTAAATGTTTGAACATTGGGAAGTCCTTCTCAGTGGTGGCTTCAATGGAGTTGTAAACACCAGCTCTTCAAACTGTCAGATTATTATTCCAAATCTGTCAGTAAATTTGTGCTGAACTATGTTGGTGCTTTTCTCCTTCAGCGAGTTAATTGGTTTGGACTCTCTCATTGGCCCTTCAGCCAATGAACTAACATGATGAACCAACACGTTGATATTATTTTTAGTTCCACTATTTTTGACAACTGTTTCTTAATCTCTCTCATCATTACGGAGAATGCTTCCCGAGAACATAGGAAGATTAATATTTTACTTTAAATTTCTTCTTCTAAATCACATCACCAAATCACGTTAAATTTGAATCTATCAATACTCTTCAGCAAGTGGAGTTGCACTCTATGTTACATCAGTGAGAGTCATTAGTTGGTTCAAGTGAGATTTGCAGTTCATTGGCTTTCTGATTATTCTTACTTCCCCACCAGCCTTGCAGTCTGAATTGTCTTCAGTGTTGATGACAATGGAAACCATTTCAGCAAACCTGGAATAGTCATTGTTTTTCGCCTAGCCAACAAGCACCAGCTGGTTTTGTAACAGTTTCTACCCTACTGTTATTAGAGTACAGAATGGTCTCACAAACTCTTAACATTTGCCTGTACCTGTGTTTTTTTTTTGTTTTTGCTGCTGTTTATTTATTATTTATGATCTGTGCAACTTAATTATGTGATTTGCCTGTTCTGCTCGCAAGACAAAGCTTTTCACTGTATCTCGGCACACATGACAATAAATTCAATTCAATTCAATTCAATTCAATATTTAAGAAAAGCTAACATAACTCATCTCAATGGATTCCACCTTCGTTTTGAGGTCAATGAGACTGGTGAGTGCTGTGAAATTCTCTACCAACACTCCCAAAGTTGGCTGTTCCTTAACCATGGCTGAAAATGTGTTGCTGGAAAAACGCAGCAGCATCCAAGGAGCAGGAGAATCGACGTTTCGGGCATGAGCCCTTCTTCAGGAGGTCTGAAGATTCACAGCACCTGCAGTCTCAGCTTTAGGTTCACCTGTTCCTGTAGACAGAGAGCAGTGGGAAAGAGCTGAATTAAAGAACCAGCAGAAGAAAGCTTAGTGCCAAGAAATAAATGCAGTTAATGGTAAAATTATTTCAGATGTGGAAACAGAAACACTACAGGGAAAGAATAAGGAACTCCTGGGAGAGGGGTAGATCTTAGTTGGATTCAGCCAGAAAGTCAACAGACACTGGAAGCTGTCTGAATCAGGTTAAATCGGGCATGGGAATTTTTTTTTTAAACTGGTTGAAAAAGTGAAAAATAACTTCCAGAATAGATCGAGCATTGTCGCCATAGTGGAAGGCCAGCATGATGTATGGCTACAGCAAGGGAAATTAAGAAACACTGGAATATTTCATGCCCGAAACATCGATTCTCCTGCTCCTTGGATGCTGCCTGACCTGCTGCGCTTTTCCAGCAGCACATTTTCAGCTCTGATCTCCAGCATCTGCAGCCCTCACTTTGTTCCTTAACCATCTATTCTTTGATTTGTTGTTCCATGATGGGCTATTCCTTGACATTAGTCGGTTTAACAACTGCTCTTATTTGAGAAATATTGAGGTCAAGACATGCATATATAATCCAAGGGTGAGGTCTATTCATTGTGAAGGATGTGTAGGGATTTTAAAAATTTATTATTTATGTTCGGGGTTGCTTATAACATATGTTTAATACTTAGTGCTATAACTCCGTGACGATGTCATTGCAATGTTGTTGGCTGCATTTTTGTCTACCAAAGTTCACTTTTGATCAGATAGTGATACATACAAGTCTCAGACTTTAAATTTTACAAGACCATTGACAAAAATACCCAGTTGTCAAAAGGATAGGTCTGAATCATTTTTTTCCCTTGTTGGGTTTTCTTCCATTGTAGACTATTCTATTCCATTAAACACTGTGAGAGTAGCTTTTTTTCCTTTCTGAGGAAGGGTTACTCGACCTGAAATGTTAACTTTGATTTCTCTACACAGATGTTGCCAGACTTGCTGAACTTTCCCAGCAATTTCTGATTTTGTCTCTGGCTGTTTTACTTGCTTTTCTGTGTTCAATATTTTTTCAACAACATCGGTTCAATTCCAGCACTTGCTGAGGTTACCATGAAGGGCTCTTCTCAACCTCTCCCCTCACCTGAAGCGTGTTGACTCTCAGGTTAAAGTAGCACCAGTTGTTTGTCTCTCATGAGACAGCAGCCCTGTGGTCTGTTAAGACTATGTGACTTGACATTTTCGGTAAGTGATCTTTGGGTGATAGATAAAGCATTCACTTTTAATAGCTGGGTGCTGCTTGTGTTTCTGAATCTTCTTTTCCCAGAACAATGATAAGGACTTTATCCACGACATCTGTCCTACTGAACTATATTGTTTCTCATGTGTATCTTGTACAGTAAGATTTGAAAGGATTTTGTAGATCACCTGTGGCAGAGTTCATTAATAAATCTGACAAAGACTCATCAACAATACTGATAACAATTCCATCACTTATGAATTACTGCTTCCACATCTTTTAATGTGATTATTTTTCTACCTTGAAAGGATTGTATTTTATAGAATAACTGCTGCTGTACTGAGGTATTTTCTGTAGCTAAATTGAGGATTTCTGCCTTTTTCACAGTTTCACTGGAGAAGTCCCACATTGTGTGACCTTAAATAATTTCTGTTACCAGAACACCTTTGCTGAATTAATCCCATTGTCTGTAGCTGCAAAAATAATGCTTTGATCCTTGTACTGCTAAGTGACTCCTTCTATTCAAGAACTGAACCTTAAATGTGATTGAAGAGATGAACCCCACTTCCTTCTTGGTGCTTTCTGGATTGATTCCTACTTCCCAGTTTATCCTGAATGGACGGCACGGTGGCTCAGTGGTTAGCACTGCTACCTCTACAACACCAAGGATCCATGTTCGATTCCACCCTCAGGTAACAGTCTGGAGTTTGCACATTCTCCCCATGTCTGCAAGGGTTTACTTTGGATGTTCCAGTTCCCTCCTTCAGCCCAAAGATGTGTGAGTCAGGGTAGATTGCTCATGGTGTCAATGAGTGTGCAGATTAGGTGGATCAGCCATGGGAAAAGCAGCGTTATAGAATGGAATACTCTTCAGAGGATTGGTAGGGTCCGAATGGCCTGCTTCCACACTCTGGGGATTCTATGATTAATGTGGCTTTGTTGAAGGACCTCCTGCCATATTAATAAAGTCATCTAATTTTCTTTCATCTGTTCAAACAAGACTACTTAGGTTTTTAATTCTGATTTTGTCACATTCCTGTCTGTGACCTTGGGTTTAAGTTGCTTTTGCTTGCCCTTAATTTCCCTTGCTGTAGCCATACGTCATGCTGGCCTTCCACTATGGCAACAATGCTCGATCTGTTCTGGAAGTTATTTTTCACTTTTTCAACCAGTTTAAAAAAAAATTTCCCATGCCCGCCAAGGATTTCAACCTGATTCAGACAGCTTCCAGTGTCTGTTGACTTTCTGGCTGAACCCCAACTAAGATCTACCCCTCTCCCAGGAGTTCCTTATTCTTTCCCTGTAGTGTTTCTGTTTCCACATCTGAAATAATTTTACCATTAACTGTATTTATTTCTTGGCACAAAGCTTTCTTCTGCTGGTTCTTTAATTCAGCTCTTTCCCACTGCTCTCTGTCAACAGGAACAGGTGAACCTAAAGCTGAGACTGCAGGTGCTGTGAATCTTCAGACTTTTACCAGTGCTACCAGAATATCACGCAAGGCAGCTGAATAATAGGTGTACCACTGGTCCCCATGATGTACGTGTGGTTCGACACCTCATCAGGTAGGTTTTCTGCTAGCGTCCTCGGTGGTTAGTACTGCTGCCTCACAGCGCCAGGGCCCCAGGCTTGATTCCAGCCTCAGGTGACAGTTTGTGTGGAATTTGCATATTCTCCCAGTGTCTGCACAGGTTTCCTCCCACAGTCCAAAGATGTGCAGATTAGGTGGATTAACCATGGGAAATATGGGGTTAAAAGGATGGGGGGGGGGGGCTGCTGTTTAGGCTTTGTTGGATGCTCTCCAGAGGGTCACTGTAGACTTGATGGGCTGAATGTCTTCTTTCTGCACTGGAGGGATTCATTTGATTCTGTGATTAAATGTTGTGATCTGCAAGGCATGCTTGGTGTAATGTGTTGGAGGAAAAGATATTTGAACTGGATAAGATTCTCATATTGAATAGACAATAGTTTATTGCAGTCTAGCAAATATTTACTTTGATGTGATAGAGATAGTTATGGAGACCATAAGGAGTACTTGGATAGGTGTCAATTCTTTGAGATCCTAGTTATTCTGCCAACAAGTCTATCTGCCATTATCATAGTCAGTAATATGTAAGGCACTCCTTAATATTAACCTTTCAGACACTTGCATCTTACACAACATTAATAGGTGTGAAAGACAAACCATCCCAATAAAATAAACTCATTAATTACTGTTCATTGATCACTAACATTCAAGTGTACTTTGTAGATAAATGAAAGAATGCAAATGGAAAGACAGCTAGATAAATAGATAGAGAGTCTGGCAAAAAAAAAGTGTCATTGAATCAAACTTAAAGCTTATTTTCTCTATTCAGCATCTGACTTACTATTCCATACCAATGACTTGGTGTTCCTCTCTGATTTATTTGCCTTTAGACAAACCTCAGTTAATGGTGCAGGAAAAGGTTTGCTCCTTAATTGTTGTATTTGTGACCAATAAATAGTTTCCAGGTGGGAAACATTAGCCAAAATTATTCTGTCTCATTATCTTTAAAAGTATTTGGTGACTGAGCACTTTGACTAATACCACTCACCTGGAACCTATTTATTGGTGTCTAAATGCAACAATGAGGGATCAGAGCAAAATATCCCACAGGGCTATAAGAGAAAGGTAAAAGTGCAATAGGAAAGTGCTTAATTATGTGGAGTCAGGCCAAAAACAAAGACTGTGACAAAGTGTGCGTTTACAGTGGTAGTTTATGCTCAGCATGAATTACTGGTTGATGGTTTTTTTTTTCTTTAAGCTACTTGCATGTTAGTGTAAATGTGGTTTCTTGAAAGAAAAGCACTCCAACCTTTAAACTGCCCAGCCTCTTAATTGTAATCTGCAATTTGTATTGTTCTTGGGTTTTGAAAGACTTGCAATGTGAGTTTTCACAAAAATTTAAAATCATAATTGATAGACAGGATACTTAAAGTAGCCTCAAATTCCCCTCTCCACCTCAGAGACAAATGCAATGCCTTACAATTAAGGTGGGAGATGGAAATAATGTGTAATATAGGGGATAAAGGCTAAGGAGAATGAATATGTGTAAATGTTCAATCAGATCCATACCCATCACAGTGTATCAAAGATGATCTTCTCCGGTAATCCCTCCAATGAAAGAGGAAGCTTGACAGAGAGTAAAGCCCATGGTAATAATCCATGCATGGAGTCTTTTAATACAAAGAGGTTGTTGCTGTGCATCTACTCATTGGTTATGGATAACCAAGAGAATTTTCTGTTTATACCAATTACTAAAAGGCAAGATGGGGACTGGGATATTGCAGAAGGTGGCATTTCTTCAGTGCAAATATGACAAATAGAAGAGGCTTAGCCAATGCTGTTAATATATTTTCCTGAGAAAAAAATGTGAAGGGTAAAATAGATCTCCAGTGTTCCAGACAGTAGCTATAAACTTCCAAAATGTTTACCAGGAACAGAATAAAGCAGAAGCTGGAGAAAAGACAGTATTATCAGCAGCTAATGCCAGGTTCAGTAGGAGATCAAAATCTTTCAGTGACAGCAGCCATGGGGTGAGGGCCATAGGCTGACTGACATGAATGATTGCAGAAAAGCAACCCAGATTAGAAAAAAGCCAAGTCATACAATATCATTGATGTAGACCGGCAGAGAAGCATTTTCTTAATTTATAGAGCAAACCAATAAATTGGAAGCTGTTGATTGAAGATGCACATGCCCTCCCCCACCACCCACCCCTTCACACTGGCATCTGACGTAAGAGGCAGCCTGGCAGATGACTGATAGTGGAACATCCAGTACCTGCCCATCAGCTCCCCAGGAAGGATGCTCAACTCTCCCACTTCCCCAAAATCCCCAGATTATCCATAGCTCATAGAACAAAGAACAGCAGCTGATTCATGACAAAAGCTGGGTCCTTTTGATTTTGTCTGACCTAGTCCTGTGCGGAAACATGATCTTGAATGTTCAGAGGTCCCCAGATCTGAAGTCAACAGAGAGAGAGAGAAGGTGGACCAGGAGGCTTCTGTCTGTGTCACATTGGAAGTTGAGAGAGTGACTGAGAAATGCTGTGTATGGGTTGTTTGTCTAGTATTGCCATGGAATTATCCACCTCATCTGTTTGGAAACGATGGACACTAAGTTCTGAGCAACATCCCACCCATGGTAGAACTGATTGTTTATATGCTGAACCAGTGACTGCTAGCTGTCTGAGAAGCCCACTAAAGCATTGCTTTATGTGCTGCCGCATTGAGTTCCTCATCGGAACCCACTGCAGCAGACCCTGCCTTCAGAGAGTTTGCACAAAAGCTAACCTATTCCCCCTCGTCATGTTTACAAGATCCCTTATGCTTGGTGACACACCCCATACAAAATCTGACTCCAAACTGAATTCTAAAATACAAATAGAGTTGGTAACTGTGAGCATGAGGTTAGTTGGGAGTGCGTCTTTGTCTGAACAATCCTTCTCCTCTCGCCTGTCTGTGTAAGATTTCCGGGCTCGACCAACAGGCAATTTTTGGTTCTCTTAAAATCCCCATACCAAAGAGGAGGAGTGTGGAAAAGATGGTTCAAAATGAAAGTGAAAATTAATACTTTCACTCACTCTTTCAACAGTTACCATTTTATGGCACAATCTAAACCCACTAAGATATAATAGCTTTGCCATGATCCAGGATAATCCTGGTAGAGTTCAGTACCCTCTTTAGAGTGATGTTGTATAGGGTGTTCCACCCTCAGTCATCTGCCTAGGAGATCACTCACTGTAGGTAGAATACCGATATCTGTTTTAGTTTTTGGCTGATGTGCTAGTCCTGGTTGAATAGCTTTAGATTTTTCAGAGGCTTACGGAGTCTGTGCCTGGCATGACTGGACAAATTTGGTTGATAAAGTGGATAGCACCTCCAGTCATTTACTGTGCTCATGACTTAATCCCACTCTATCTTTTGTATGGTTAATCTGGAAAGTTTCCTGGCATTACATATCCTATGACTTCTCCCATTCTGCTATTGTGTCATTTCTTTTCTGTGAACAGGGGAAAACATTTATCCAGCAGTCAGCATGAAGTAACTGCGCCTCTTAAAAGGGAAGCATGTAACTTCTTCAGAATTATATTTAATCCATTGATGTACTCAGGAGATCAGTATTAAAATGGGGATTGGGGCTGTGTGTGTGGCTTTCCTGTATACCTTTGTGGTGAATTCTCCGTTTGGTGTTCTCTGTACCATCACGTCTAGATGGTACAGAGAACGCCGAACGGAGAATTCACCACAAAGGTATACAGGCAAGCCACACACACAGACCAAGTCCTGAACTATGAAAGCAACTGCCCCAACACACACAAATGAAGTTGCATCAAGACACTATTCAAAAGGGCCACAACACACTGCAGCACACCAGAACTGCAAAAAGAGGAAGAGGAACACCTGTACAAGGTATTCGCCAAAAACGGATACCCGCACAATTTCATCAACAGATGCCTAAGAGAAAGACAACGGAACGAGGACATGCCGCAACCCAAAGGACTAGCTACACTACCATACATCAGGAGCATTTCAGAACTGACAGCCAGACTACTGCGACCACTAGGACTTATAACAGCACACAAACCAACAGCCACCCTCAGACAACAACTCACCAGAACGAAGGACCCGATACCCAGCATGAGCAAAACTAATGTAGTGTACAAAATCCCATGCAAGGACTGCACAAAACACTATATAGGACAAACAGGAAGATAGCTAACGATCCGCATCCATGAACATCAACTAGCCACGAAACGACACGACCAGCTTTCCTTAGTAGCCACACACGCAGACGACAAGCAACATGAATTCGACTGGGACAACACTACCATTATAGGGCAAGCCAAACAAAGAACAGCCAGGGAATTCCTAGAATCATGGCATTCATCCACAAACTCCATCAGCAAACACATCGACCTCGACCCAATATACCAACCACTACAGCGGACAGCTGAAACTGACAACCGGAAGCGGCAGGGACAGGCCACTATAAAGACCGGAGGAAACACCACAGAAGCGCTTCACAGAAGGTTCCCAAGCACTGATGATGTCACCTAGACAGGGGACGAAATGTTTGCAACAAAAATTTCCAGCTCAGCGAACAGAACCACAACATTTTGTAATCATGAAATGAGATGGTTCGACAAATTGTTTCTTGCCCATCTCTCTTCCAAGGGTAAAAATGTGCCGCAACTAATCATCCTACCATGGTTATACCCTCTCCCACCCTCTTTTGTCAGGCAGCAGGTACAAAAGTTTGAAAACACATGCCAGCAGATTCAGGAACAGCTTCTTCTCTGTTGTTATTAGACTTTTGAATGACCCTCTCATATATTAATGTTGACCATCTCTCTAGCTATAACATTATTGTTTGTATTTTGTTCTGTTTCCCTATTGTACTTATGTAAGGTATGATTTGCCTGGATAACATGCAAAACAATACTTGTTTTCACTGTATCATGGTACATGTGACAATACACCAAGTCAACTAACACTTCTAGTGCCCAATTACCAGTGTGTGGTGTGGAGGTGCTGATTTTGGACTGGGGTGGGCAAAATAAGAAGGCACATCACTCCTATTGGTTATAGTCCAATAGGCTTACAGAGGACCCTCAATTATCCGAAAGACACAGGCGTGGAATATTTTGTTTGGATAGTTGAATGTTTGAATAATACAGTTTGGCCAAGCATCAGGACTTTGCAATCTTGCTGGATAATCCAAAATTTCAATAATCAAATGCCAGATAATCAAGGTTCCACTGTATTTGAAATCACAAACTTTCAAAACGCTGCTCCTTCATCAGATGCTCCTTCACCTGACGAAGGAACAGCACTCCAAAAGCTTATGATTTCAAATAAACCTGTTGGATTATAATCTGGTATCTTGTGGTTTCTAACAAATACAGGGCACATAAATTACACATCCAGCTTTTACACCACACAGTTATTGATTCTGAAAGTGACCAGTGATGTCTACATTTCCCAAAGGAAGTTTCACTGAAGCCTTGTGAAGCTACAACTCCCACCTCACTTCATGGTAAAGATGCAATGGAAATGACTATGTTGATGCTCTCTTATGCATCTGGCTCTTCCCAGGTTTTTGTTAGAGGTATTCAAAACATCTTCTGGTTTGAAATGCATTGTTGAGAGACAACTAAAACTTTCCCTAAGCTGAAACGGAATTACAACAGATGATCTTAGAGGATGACCTTCAGCAGCCCCAGGAATAGAGGACCTGACTTCAATCTCGCCCATATGGTATGGACAGTGGGACCGTGGAATTGCTGCATTTAACAGCCATGCAAACTGAGGGGAGTTTCGAGGTCAGAGGAAGAGCCTTATCACTCAAACAACAGCAGACTTGTTATCTACGAAACCATACTGACTCTTCCAGACCAATGCCTCTGTAATCCACATAATCTGTTGAAGAACTGATTGATGGGTAAATGAGATTTTATTAGTAATGATGGCAAATCTTTCACTTCAGCATGTAGGTATTGGGTGGTTGCTGCTTATGCTGTAATGGAAGAGATGTATTGGAAATCAAGTTTCCCAAGAGTGATAATAGTAGGGCCTATCCTTTTCATTTTGACTCCAAAAGGCGGTCTCTGAGCTTGAGGCAATATATGCTGTGAATTTGCCAAACCACATGACGATGAACACATGTTTTCTGCTGCAGAACTAGTTTGCTAACTTGACCTATATTAAGTAGTGTGAGGGAGGTAGGGTTGTTGAAAGGAGTACTAGATGCTATGTCATCATTAATGGATACAGACAATTGTTACTGGCAATTGTCTCAGTGCTATCCCTTCCCATTGTAGCCAGTAAAATCTCCTCCATGGAGAGTCAAATTGAAAGTGTGACTCTCCCTGCTGGTCAGTTCCTGCTACTTCCATCTGTGGTCCCCTCCATGACAAAGCTAGATGTGTTCAGTGAACAGTCTACAATCTGTTAATTGTGGCTGTCATGGTTGAATAACTGACCTAGCCTAGGCTGTGACTTAATGTTGTAAGACCTACAGCAATGTGAAGGATGAGAGCAAAAGTATATAAATGGTACGGTGAGTTCTGATTGTTAAGTAGTTAAAATAGCTGCACAGAGGCTGGTATCCCATCACCACGTCACCCTATATTTATATGTGCACATTACACTAGCTGTGGCCAGCCAGCTCGGAGTCAGTCCCTGAAGTGAGGTGATTCTGAACTTCCTGTTTGTCTGTCAGCCAGGGCTCCCTAATTGGCCCAGGACCACATCCTCAATCAAGGATCTCATAGTCAATGAGATCCACCTGGTTCCAGTCACTACAGTAGCTGATGGAGATGTGTGCAATTGCTGAAGCTAGTGATACTGTAGGTAGAATGTGGCATTCAATTCATTGAACTTGACCACTTGTTTTGAGGTTATTACATTTCTACCAATACTGCACCGAATATGTAGAGTGAGACTCCTGCCAGCAGCCTCCATGACTGCCTGTTCCTATGTAATCAATGCTGCACTGGAGCATCAGTCTAGACTTTGTGCTCAATTATTTGGTCTGGAACTTGAATGAACAGCTTTCTCCCTTTGAGGTAGACACTATCATCTGAGCTATGGTTTTCAGTTATGAAAGATTATAATGGCAAATAATTTGCTGTAAATCAGGGGTTTATTGTGGGTGCATGAGCATAAGTGTGTTATTGGTGATGCTTACAGTTAGACTAGTTTCTGTGAACAGGAAAAAAAGAGTCTGTTTAAATACTTGATCTACAGCTCAGGCAGGCCTCCATGTCAATTGCATGTTAGAAAACTTTTTAGCTTATTCTGAATGGGTCTCTCAGGCATCCACCTCGACCCATTACACAGCATGTAGAAATTTATTATTAATTTGCAGTTCCTGGGCAAGTGCTGATACTTAAGAGTGAATGTCAGGATTATTTTGCATTTGATACATTAGAGCACTATATTAATTGTAGAATTAAACCATTTATTCTGAACTTGTACAGATTCCTTTGTTTATCTGTTAATTTTGATCCAGAATGTATTAAAACTTCCTCTCAGCTTTATTTGAATGAGTAAATGAATGTCTCTGGTAGGTAGGATAAGATGAAGTCATATGTTTCTTTTAATAAGGAGTATAATAAAACTCTCACCCAAACTGAGAGCATGCATAGCTGGCAGAGCAACAATAGCACCAGCAGCTGGATGGAAATTTAATATCTAGGCCTCACTTAATATGCTGCCAGGGAGATGTTGGCACAAAGTGGGTGCCCATGTTAGCTCGTCGTTTCCGGAGAGAATGAAAAATCAGCCGACTCCCACCCACCTCAATGTTGTCACTTGGTACTGCCCATTTCACAGCTGATAAATGACCCAATTATAATCCATAACTTGTCAACATACTCAGACTTTTTCATTGCATTTGCCTACGTTTTCAATCTCATTTAAACCATCTCTTTTTCTTGTTTCTGGCCTCAAAAATCAAATCTCATCATCTTTACATAATCAAATCCAGACAGCTGAGCCAAAACACATTTTCTGCTTTGAGCCCTATAGAGAGAGAATGGAACCCTTGACTAAGCTTGATCTTTCAGCCTCTGCTCCCATTGATTACAGTTGGTTCTTAATGGATAAAAAAGCATAATTTCACAATGTGCAGACAGCAGGCATGGTTTCTTGCTATTCCTGTGCTGTTAGATCAATCCTCTGCTAATCTATGCATTAATAGGACTCAAAATGGTCATCTGATTGTTTCTGCATCTGAAAATAGGCTTTCACAGGGTCACAAATCTCACAGAAATGGTAATAATTACAAGACTCATAACTGGAGTGAATTGAAGTCAGTATCTTATTATTCCATTTCCTATTTTCTGTCAACATTATTGAGCCCTGTCATAAAGCAATTGCTACAGATTGTTTTTGCAATAATTTCACTATCTCCAAAGTATACAACAATCAATCCAAGACTGATTGTTACCCCACCCTCACTCCACTTTTTGCCTGAAATATGATTCATAATTTTTTCCTTCATTTAATTGAACTTAATTATAGGTAAAGTCATTAGTTACATTTTACAGAGGTAGCACGGGGATCATTTCCTGCAAACGGCTTCCCAGATTTATTTTAACCTTATGGCTATCAAGCCTTTCAGACTACTTAGCACTGATGTCTTCAGAATGGTTCTAGCACTTAAATTGCAAGCGCACTCATACCCATGGTGAGCATAATTACAACAAATGCCATGGAGGTTAGACAAAATAACAGTCTCAAGTTTGTGCAGTAAAGGTCACTAATGGACAGCAGTCTTTTTGTCTGTACTTGAACTCTGCAGTAAAAGATGTGAAGTGGCTCCCTGCTGAGTAAAACAACCTGTACCATGATTGTTTATTATCAATGATTTATATCTTTAAAATATATTGTTCTGTTAAAATATATGCAAATTGCTTAGCTTTGATTCTTAAACACTGAAATTTCATAACTACTTTTTCTTAGAGTGTACGTAACATAGTTTCTTTAGCTGTTTGCAAGTTAGCACTATTATAATCTGAAATCAAACTCCGAAACATAATGCCAACCAGTGCCTCATTTGTGCCAGTGTTGCTTCCTTTGCATCATTGCATGCACTCTACAAAAAGGGAATCTATTTGCATGAACATGTGCACAGTTTTTATTAGGCTATGATTTATTAAGTTGTCAAGTGAAGATCTATCAGGCTCTAACTAATTACTCCATAATACTTAGAATTATCTATTGGTTCAGCACAAATACCTGAAGTTACCAATAAAAAGAAAATAACAAGAATGTGGATTTTATATTGGTAGCTTTAATGTTTTGCTTAGTACTGTGACATTTGAGAGTTGATCTCGAATAAAACCAATTAAATTGCAGTGAAAAAAGTCATGAAAGTACAAGTCTTTCAGCTGGAATTCTTTCCAGCATGTACCAGATCAAGGCCAGGTTGTCCAAACTTGGAATTTATGCCTTTGAGTACAGCAGATTGATGTGGTGATCTGTTTAAGCATTTTAAGATTTTAAAGAGCTACAATAGGGTAGATACAGGAACAAAAAAACAATTTAACATGCTGGGGCAATCAAGAACAGGGGACATTGTTTTAATATTGGAGAAACTATTCAGGAGTGAGGTCCAAATGTAACTTGGATATATAAGATGGCAGAAATTTAGAACTTTCTCCATCATTTTATGTTATGGACAATTGGATCTTTCAAGATTTTTGGAGGTTGAGGGTTTTGAGGAATATAATGGGCGGCACGGTGGCTCAGTGGTTAGTACTGCTGCCTCACAGCATAAGAGTCCCAAGTTCAATTCCAGCCTCAGGCGACTGTCTGTGTGGAGTTTGCACATTCTCCCCGTGTCTGCTTGGGTTTCCTCCCATAGTCTAAAGGTGTGCAAGCCAGATGAATTGGCCATGCTAAGTTGCCCATAGTGTTAAGTGCATTAGTCAGAGGGAAATGGGACTGGGTGAATTACTCTTTGGAGGGTCGGTGTGGACTGGTTGGGCCGAAGGTTCTGTTTCCACACTGGAGGGAATCTAATCTACAAAGGGTTGGAAGATGAATTTGAGATGCAGATTACTGATGATCTAATCAAATAGAAAAGTATTTCCAACACATTGAATGACTTCCTCTGGCTTTCAGGATCCTTAACGTCTCCCCTTCATAGTTTGTCCTCTTGTCAGGATTTGATTTTAGTGTTGCAGTCATAATGTTACAAGTTTTACTGCAGATTAAATTTATCTTTGACTAATTTCTCTTTCATTTGTCGATTGTCACTTGTAAAACAACTATCTTTCAAAAGGGGAAAAGAGAATTGGAATTTGACTCTGAGCTTCATGTTGTGCAAGTTAGAAATGAAGCATTAAGTTGAATAATCCAAGATTGCAACATCATCATGAAAATTATCTTCTGTAAATCTAACAGCCATGAGGTGGATGTACGGATGTATGTTATCAACCAGACAATATTACTGAGCAAAAATCAAGGGATTATCTGATATTACAAGAAGAATAAATACGCAAGGATCACAATAGTTGATCTGATGTGTAAAATACGGCCTGGTTATTCACTCTAAGATTGAAATTGTTGCTTTTATTGCTCATCTGCAATTATTCCAGTGTAGGAATAATGAAACAACTGCTGTGGAGAGTTACCTCAATGACTGGATAGATGGACTTACACCTCCCTTCTCCAAGGGTTTGGAGTGGTCAGGATTTAATTGAGTCCTGGTCCACGTCAAAAACTTTGAGTTGCAGACACCACCTGAGGTAACAAAATAGTCTGGGGAATTTTGGACTTTGTTGGTGGACGGGGCCTTTAGAAAGGAAGCTTAAGATGTATCAATCCTAAATGAAAAGAGATCGGAGTGATGACCGAATCAGCCAAGAAGGACTTTAAGGAGCGTTCCTTAGTTCAATGTGGCAAATTGCCAAGTAAATTTCGGAATTATAGATTGTTAAATAACAATATTTATGCCCCTACTCACCTCCTTCATACTCAACTTCCTAAATTACCACTAACATTCCCAGTGAGGGGTTTGTTGCCAAGCTGGTGGAGATGCATGGACAGCCTTCTCATTGTTTCCTCTGATGCCAAGGCGCTGTCTCCCTCGGGGGTCATGGAGATGGTTTATGGAAGATCTGGCTTTTCTTTTGCATGATAATGCTAGAGATTAGGTTAGATTCCCTACACTCGTAGTATCTGCCAAACAAAAGAGGGAATGCAGCCCCACCAATGGTTCAAAGTGTTTTATAATGGATGACACTGATTATTGTGAAATGATGAATATTATTTACCTGGCTGGTGGGACAGATGTTTCTTCATTCCCACAAGAGTGGTCCCAGCCTTCTCCCCTCCTTGTAAGTGGCAAAGCATTCCAATGTCTGACACTCTTTCACCTACCTGGACCATTTTGTGGCCTCTCTTTTTCTGGACTATGACATTGAGAAGAAGACATTGAGTGAGGTGAAAGTCAGTGGGTGTGGCTAGTAGTACAGTGCATTTGGTCAAAAGCGGTGAGGACTCTTGGGTGAGAGAGTAGGCAATTCATAGGCAATGAAGGGTTGTGGGTTAGGAATGGTAAGAGCGAATCAGCAGAGATGTTGTTGGTAATACTGAGAGTAGTAGAACATGAGCTTTGTTGTGAGGTCGGTGCAGTAGCTGATAGAAGAATGTGGCACTTCACCTGTTGGAGTGAAGAATATGGCATGAACCTGGGTGATGACATTGGAGTTGGCTGTTCTAATGCTTCTAAAGAAAGAAGACTCCTCTCTCTTACACAATCCCTCAAACAGGACCTGCAGATCACTGTTGAAGAAACTCCTTCCCTTTCTCCCGCAAAATTCAGTCCTTGTGTGTTATGGACTAGGGCAGACCATCAAATAATTCTTAAGCAGGCAGCCCAGACCATAACTTTGCAAGTTGTTTCACTAAGTGTACAGTGAAATTGCCCGGAGTAAGTTAGCTAGGTTGACTACCAGGTTTTAAAGCAGACAAAAATCTATTCACAAAATTATACAATGAAATGCAAAGAACAGAATAAAGCACCCCCACAGAATTCAGTCTCTCCAACTTGACTTACTTATGCTTTTCCGAATAAACACCACTGTCCCATGAAACAAAGCCCCTTAAAAAAGCAATAAATAAAAGGAACAAATGCTTACAAGTTGAAGTTAGAAGAGCAGAAGGAGAGAGAGAGTTTTTGCAGCCTGTTCAGAGTCCACTGCTGAACTTCTAACTAGTTCCGGACTGAACTGCTCAGCTAGAGAGCTGACCACTCCCCTTTCATTATACAGGTCACTTCTAAAGCATGACCACTTTGGCCTGAAGTCTTATCTGTTTACATATAAGCAAAATTGATTAGATTAGATTAGATTAGATTAGATTAGATTAGATTAGATTAGATTACTTACAGTGTGGAAACAGGCCCTTCGGCCCAACAAGTCCACACCGACCCGCCGAAGCGCACCCACCCAGACCCATTCCCCTACATTTTCCCTCCCCTGCGCCTAACACTACGGGCAATTTAGCATGGCCAATTCACCTAACCTGCACATTTTTGGACTGTGGGGCTCTGTACCAAGCTCGTCATCTCAGAACTGGGAGCTGTTTATGACCCCTCTGAATAAAATCAAGGACATGGTATCCTTGAGAAAAGGAACAGCTTTTAGAAAAAAAAGAGAAAAGCTTTGTGACACATTCCTCCTTTAAAAACTGAACCATCAATACCAAAAGATGGCTTCATTGTTAAAACCCTTCAAAAGCCCGGTTAGTAGTCTAAACATAGACGATACTAATTATAAACACGCATAACCACATGCAAAGTCAGGCCGTGGCATATCTGCCACCAAACGCCTCCATTTCTCATTTGAGTCTCGATAACACATCTGCAATCACATTCCCGCGACCTGCCACATGCACAATTGTCACATTGAACGGCTGCAACAATAAGCTCCATCTAAACAGTCTGACACTTTTGTCCTTAATTTTTTCCACAAATGTCAATGGGTTATGATCAGTGTATACAATTGTCTCAGACGCATTGCTGGGAATATAAACACTGAGATGTTGTAATGCCAACACCAAGTTCAAAGTCTCTTTCTCCACCTTTGAATATTTCTGTTGATGAACGTTCAACTTCCTGGAAAAATACTCAATCGTCTTTCTATTCCCTTGTCATCCTCCTATAAGAGCACTACACTGACACCCAAACCACTGACCCATATCACTGGTATCGATAACCACCTTGAACGGCTTCGTGTAATCAGCTATGACTAATACTGGGCAGTGGTTAACACAGTTTTCAAGCTGTCAAATGCCTTTTGACAGTTCACTGTCCACTGAAACATCTTGTCCTTTTTTTAACAATTCAGTGAGTGGAGCAACCACACTGCTAAAGTTTGGCACAAACCTTTGGTAAAATCCACTCACCCCCAGGAATCATAGCACTGCTTTTCTCATTGATGGTGTGGGCAATTCCCCAATTACTTTTGTTTTCACACCCGGTGGGGCCATTTGTCCATGTCCGATAACATGGCCCAGGAAGGTGTCTTGGGCTTTGACAAATTCACTTTTAGCCAGGTTTACCACCAAGCCTGCCTTCCAAAGTCAATCCAACAAGTCTGATAAATGCTGTAAATGCTCCTTCTATGAGTGATTTAAAAATCACCAGCTGATCATTATATACCACATAATTGGGTAATCTGGCAATGACCTTATTAGTCAGTCTCTGAAATGTGGCCGGAGCATTGTTCATACCAAATGGCATGATTTTGAACTGATATAGTCCATCTGGCATTACAAAAGCTGAAATTGCCTTTGCTCTCTCTGACTAAGCCTCTGAGCAAGTCCAACTTACTGCCAGTAGCCTCTGAGCAAGTCCAACTTAGAAATGTAAGTTGTTTGTCCCACTTTTTCAACACTGTCCTCCAACCTTGGAATTGAATACGCATCAGTGTTTGTAATGACGTTGACTTTGTGATAGTCCACCCAGTTGGTTACCATCTGGCTTTGGCACCATGACTATGGGTGAACTCCAGTCACTGTAACTCACTTCGATTATGCCATCTTGGAACATGTGCTCCATCTCCTTCTGAACCTGTGCTAACTTTAGAGGGTTATGTCTATAAGGATATTGCTTAATTGGAACATTAATATCTTCTCCTCTTTCTTTCCTTCCCTATCAAAATACCTCCTGAGCTTATTCACAGGACACATTCTGTGAGATTTCTTCCTGTTTGGAATCCTTATCAAGTAGTTCATGTCACTCAATTTCCTCTTGATTTGATAATGTCGACTAAGCCTTGCTTTTAAAGGCTTACCTGTGACTGAAGTAATACTAATACCTTATCCCCAGTTGCAAAATTACAAATTTGTGATTTCTTATCCACTTTCTGTTTCATTGTATGCTGTGGTACATTTTAAATGCTGTCTAGCCAACTCTCCAGCTCTATCTAATTGTTCTCTAAAATTTGACATATATTCCAAATGGGTGTACTCTGAATTCTGACTTATTAATTTCTCCTTTTATAAATTTTAACAGTCCTCTTACTTCATGCCCCAAAATTAATTCAATTGGACTGAATTTGGTTGATTCATTTGATGCATCTCTGATCACAACAAGTACAAAGGAAATTCCCTTATCCCAATCATCTGGATATTCCTGACCATAAGCTCTCAATATGTCTGTAATGTTTGATGCCATCTCTCCAGCACTCCCTGTGATTCTGGATGGTATGAGTAGATTTTAATTGCTTTATTCCCAAGTTATTCATAACCTGCTTGAATAATTTGGATATGAAGTTTGATCCTTGATTTGACTGGATGTCTATTGGTAATGCGTATCTAGTAAAACATTTATGTAATTCTTCTACCACCCTTTCTGTAATGTTGCATAATGGGTTTGCCTCTGGAAATCTCGTTGACACATCTATTATTGTTAATAAATACTTATTCCCACTTTTTTGTTTGAGGTAGGGGACCTATGCAATCAATCAAGACTCTTGTGAAAGATTTCTCAAATGCTTGAATGGTATTGAAGGTGTAGGTTATATTACTGTCTATGGTTTTCCATTAGTTGACATGTATGACATGGCTGGCAAAATTCAACTACATCCTTATGTAGTCCAGGCCAGTAAAAATGTCTTTGTATTTTAGCCTGTGTTTTCCTCACCACTAAATGTTGTCCAAGTGGTTGCTCATGCGTCACTTGCAGCACCTCCTTTCTATACTCCACAGGCAAAACAATTTGATGAATCACTGCCCATTTCTCATCTGCTTGAATGTGTAAGAGTCTCCAGTTCCTCATGAAGACATTATTTCTTAAATAATAACACACTGGGATGCATTCACACTCCTTCTCTGTACATGCCTTTTGATATAACAGTTTTAAGTTCTCATCTTTCTGCTGTAACTCAATCAGCTTAGCAGAGCTAAAGATACTTGCATGTTTACCTATTTGTTCCTCCTCTGTGCCACTTAGCTGATCAAAAAATGTCTTGGATAAAGCTACATCAGCGTCCTTATCTGTGCTTTTTTGTCTCTCCTGTTTCAGCTTGTGCCTCTGTGATCTTATGACAACACAATCAGGGAAAATTCTTTATTTCTTCATGTGCCTGTGTCTCTGCTGGCTTTTCAACTAGAGTAGGCAGCACACCTACCGGTGAATCAGCTATATCATTTGCAAGGACAAATTGTATTCCTGGAGCTGAGACTTTGTCCAGTACTCCTACCACTTGGACTCTTTCACCTCACTTTACATAACTGAGCCCTTTTTGTCTCACCATGAATTCCTGTCACCAGTACTTTTTCTGGCAATAGTCCCTCAGGAGTGCATATCTTCTCATCCTTCAGCATTACAGACTGAGAGGATCCTGTGTCCCTTAATATTGTAACTCTTTACTTGCTACTCCTGGCCTATGTGATTAAACTTTACCCTTGCATGAATATTTTTTAAGCAGATCTGGCATTTCCTCCTTAATCAACCTCTGATCATCTTGTGTACTCTGAGGCAGTTGTCTAACTTCCCTTGTGCTTTTTGTCTAACTTCCCTTGTGCCCGGAGAAAGTGAAGAAGAGCTTATGCCTGAAACGTCAATTCTCCTGCTCCTCGGATGCTGCCTGGCCTGCTGTGTTTTTCCAGCACCACATTTTTCAACTCTTTCTCCTAGCCCACCAACATTGTGATTTCGTATGGCCTACTTTATTAGAATGAAAACACCAGAGATTTTTAATTTCTTTGTCCCCCTCAATGGTTTCTTTTTTACACTGTGGTAAGTTATCCTTATGATCTTCACTGAGAGGATCCATGTGAGGATTTCCCTTTGCCCCAGTTTCTATCCCTCATGAACTGAAATTGATTCTGAAAGACAAACCAAGTTTTATGGACCAGCTCATAATCATCAGCCACTTTAGCTGCTAACCTTGCCATTTTAATTCTCTGCTGTTCCACATGAGATCGCACTACTTCCTCGGTAAGATTACCTTCAACCTTTATCTCCAGCCTTTTAAGCTGAATTTCCTTTTAAGAGTCAGTTTCTGAAATTCAAAAGCTCTCTCTTTTCCTCTCTGTTCTGCTGCTCTCTCTTTTTCCCTCTCTTCTGTTTTTAATCATAACTCAAACTGTTTCATTTCTGCTGCCCTTTCCTTACCTCTTGCCTCCACGTCAATCTGCTTCATTTGTAATTGAATTCTTGCCAACTCTATAGATTGTGATGGTTTCTCCAGCAAGTTTAAATGCTGAGCTACTGCTGTAATTATCTCTCCTTTCCTCACAGAAGCAAGCAGTTCCAATTCCAGCTTGTCTGCTAATTCCTGCAGCTTGGTTTTATTCACCTTTTGCAAAACTTCCAAAGTCACCGCATCCAAATCCAGAAAACTTTTAGTGAGTGAAAGAGCCATTACTATCCCAAGCTTTGTCTACCCAACCAAACTAATACCCGAAATAAAGAGGCTAGTACCTATCCCGTGCCGTCTAAAATCCTGGACAAGGCCCCAATCTGTTATGGACTAGGCCAGACCAATGCTCATCCCGGGACTATGGCCTTTTAAATACAGTGCAAGTGCCAGAGATACTGGTTTTCTGACAGATATCTGCTGAAAGGTGAGCTGCTCTGGGATTGACGCTCAGTAAGGTGGGGATAGAATCAGACAGAGTCATTGAACCATACAGCATGGAAACAGACCTAACCAGTCCATGCCAGATATGTTCCCAAATTAAACTAGTCCCACTCGCTTGGTCCAAATTCTTCCAACCATTTATTATTCATTTATTTATCCAAATGTCTTTTAAACTGTGTAACCGTAGACACATCATCTGGAAGTTCATTCCACAAATGACCCACTCTATAAAAAAAATGTTGCCCTTCATGTCTTTTGTAAATCTTTCTCCTCTCACATTAGAAAATGGCTCCTAGTCTTGAAATCCCCAATGCTTGGGGAAAAGACAGCTGCCATTCACCTTATCAAAAACTCTCATGATTTTATAAATCTCAATAAGGTCACTTCTCAATTTTCCACACTCCAGTGAAAAAGTTCCAGCCTATCCAGCTTCTCCGTATATCTCAAACCCTCCATTCCTGGCAACATCATGGTCAACCATTTATGAACCCTCTCCAGCTTAATAACATTCCAAAGTTGACCCATTCACTTGTCACAAAGTTGGTCCCTTTTTTGTAAAAGCTGTTCCTTTCTGCAAGGATACTTTGTCCTTGGTTTTTTTCCGAGGGATTATAACCAGCTCCTGGCTCCAAGATGACTAGCTTGGTACAGAGATGAAAAAGGATTTTCAGAGGCCTTTTGTGAACCATTTACGAACCCTCTCCAGCTTAATAATATCCTTCCCAGAACTGGCCACAGTACTCCAGAACATACCTTACCAACATTCGGTACAACCTCAATATGATGTCTTAGCTCCTACTCAAAAGGTCTGAACAATGAAGGTAAGCATGCTAAATCCCTTCTTAACTACCCTGTCTACATGTGATGCAAACTTCAGAAAATTGTGTATATGAACCGTGGGCAACTATCGGGGAGGGGTGCACTGTTAATAAGGCACGTTGGTTACATGCGGTGAGAGATGACACTGGCCTCCATGGCAAGAATCCATCCAAAGCAAGTCAAGCAGCTCCCACTTTACCAAAAGAACTGGTCAGTTCATTGTATCAGCCCATATCTTACAGTCGCTGAAAATGTGTTGCTGGAAAAGCGCAGCGGGGCAGGCAGCATCCAAGGAGCAGGAGAATCGACGTTTCGGGCATGAGCCCTTCTTCAGGAATCCAGGATTCTCCTGCTTCTTGGATGTTGCCTGACCTGCTGCGCTTTTCCAGCAACACATTTTCAACTCTGATCTCCAGCATCTGCAGTCCTCACTTTTTCCACATATCTTACAGTCACTTGGACCATTAAGGGCTTGCTCCACTTTTGTTCAAGAAAATATAATTATTCAATATGTTGCTTTACCTATGAGAGGAAGAGTAAAACTTGACCTTCTCTTGGGAAGTAAGGCAGGGCAAGTGAATGAGGTGTCAGAGGGGAGCACTTTGGGCCAATGATCGTAATTCAATTAGTTTTTTAAAAAGCTATGGAAAAGGATAGACCTGATCTAAATGTTACAGTTCTCAATTAGAGTAAAACCAATTTCGGCAGCATTGGGCAAAAACTTTCAAAAGTTGATTGGGAGGGGCTATTCCCAGGTAAAGGGACAGTTGGAAAGTGGGAGGGCTTCAAAAATGAGATAATTGAGAGTTCCAGAGACAGAATGTTACTGATTGTGAAGAGCAAGGCTGGTAGGGAATGCTGGATGACTAGAGAAACTGAAGCACTGGTCAAGAAAAAGAAGGAGGCATTTGTCAGCTATAGACAGCTAGGATTAAGTTACTTCCTAGAGAATTATGAGGGCAGAGGAGTAAACTTGGGGAAAATCAGCAGGGCACAAAGGGGACATAAGATGGCTTTGGCAAATAGGGTTAAGGAGAATCCAAAGAGATTTCACAAATGCATTAAGGGCAAAAGTGTAACTAAGCATCGGAGGCTGAGGGGTGATATTATAATCATTTATAAAATCATGAGGGCATGGATAGGATAAATAGACAAGATTTTTTTTCCCAAGGTTAGGGAGTCCAAAACTAGAGTGCATAGGTTTAAGGTGAGAGGGGAAAGATTTAGAAGGGACCTCAGGGGCAATCTTTTCATGCAGAGGATGGTGTGTGTGTGATTGAGCCATGAGAGGAGGTGGTGGAGGCTGGTACATTTAAACGTATCTGGATGGATACATAAATAGGAAGGATTTAGAGGAATATGGGCCAAATGCTGGCAAATAGGACTAGATCTGCACAGGATATCTAGTCAGCATGGACGAGTTGGACTGAAGGGTCTGTTTTCACACTGTGCACTCTATGATTCTGATTCTAAGTGAAGGCCAAACCTTCTATTACTATGAGGCAAGCAGGCACCAGCAATAAGAGTTAATCCATCTCTTTCATATCCGTGAAATGTCCTTCCACCGGCCTCAGGAATTCTAGCACAATTTGGCAATAACCAAAAGAATGAGTTATCTCAGTCTGGATCACATTGGCTTCATTCTCTGTGATATATACTAAATAAATCATAAGGAAATAGTTTAGGTACTTTTTTTCAGAACAGTACCAAAATTCTCTTTTGACATCTAAGCAGAAATACCTTCTGATGCTTTTTTCAAACTGATCACTTGATTTCAGATTCCCTGTGGCTGACATTTTTATAGAGCTCATATAGTGATTGATTTGTCTGTAATGTCCCCTTTCCTCTGACCATTCCATTCCCCCACTCACTCAATCTCCCTCCTTCACTTCAGAGAGATGCATCATCGTTCTCTCTATGGTTACTGCCAATTTTGCTCCGTGTTCACATGAAAATTAATGAGTAAAGATAGGAGATTCAATCCTCTTTTTCCAAGGTGTACTATCTCCTGGCACAATGAGTTCTATCTTGTGGCCTTGTTCAAAGCTGATGAAATATGTACCAGCTGTATCAGGCAGATCTGAGTGAGAAGTAGCCTTGGGATATGAACCTACAGCCATCTGTTTAGTAAGCCAGACCTGTAACCAATAAAGCTACTGGTGAATATAATTCTTTCTGAATATTAGAATAACCTGATGTTTGAATTATAAATTTAATCACTACTTTAAAATGGAGAGTTATGATACCTTGTGTTTTCCTTGATTATGAAAATAAGAAGCTATTTAAAGCCAGAAAAAACAGGGCATTTAGAACTAAATTGGATACATTCTCCATTAAGGTGTTGTTTTGTATTCAGATTTCCTCTGTCATGTCTGTCAGCACCTCCATTTCTCGTTTAAATGAATTACTTGAATGTACCTACTGAGACAGCTGCTGTGAACTTGAGAACAGGGGGAGCCACAGGTGAAAAACTAATGAGCTCCAAACAAGCCCACAGATTCGATGACTGACTGGCTTCCACCACAGTTGATACATAGTTAGAACAGCATTTCAACGAAAAAAAGTTGATGGTTTCTCATGTAACTCCGACAAGGCAACATGAGCTGGTGTACCTTCCTGATCAGGACAATTAAACATTTTAGCTTTCTTCTCTTATCTGTAAGTTTAAATATTCCAAAGATCAAAAACTAGACCACTTACAGGTATTTTTCATGAAAAATGTACCCAACTGGGTATTACAATCCTGTGCATGTTTCTAAAATAAATTTCAAAGTCTGAAGTCACACGGCACCATTTCACCTGATGAAGGAGCGACGCTCCGAAAGCTTGTGATATCAAATAAACCTGTTGGACGATAACCTGGTGTCATGTCACTTCTGACTTTGTCCACTCCAGTCTAACACAGGCACCTCCACATCATGGCTACCATTTTTTAATGGGCAGAGGGAGCATAGGGGAATGAAGGTGAGGACTGATCTTTCCAGCAACACATTTTCAGCTACCATTTTTTAATCTTGGCTTCTCAGTTATTCTCGAGAGAATATCAAACTTATTCTGTTTTGTCACTATTTGGAACAAATTTAAAATTATCAAGGTCAGGAGAGCCTACCTTATCAATAATAGTCTATGTTTATTTGGCTGGAAAAGCTCAGCAGATTGGGTGGCATCGGTGGGGAGAAATCAGAGTCAATGTTACAGGTTGAGTAACCTTCCCTCACTCGACCTGAAATGTTAACTCTGATTTCTCTCCACAGATGCTGCCAGACATGCTGAGTTTTTTTTAGCGTTTCTGCCTTTGTTTCTGATTTACAGCATCCGCAGTTCTTTCTGTTTTTCTGTTTATATGGCACCTTTTTTTTATAATCCGCAGTAGTATTTCAGTAGATTTCTCTAGAGCTGTTCAGCTAAATTCTTTAATTTTAGTAGCTAAGATACTTTCCTTGCATTTCTATCTGCACTCTTAAAGAAGGAGCTACATCATTAATACATGGTTTAATTCAATTTAATATTTTGGCTATTTCGTTTGTTGAGCTTATATTGAGAGGTATGAAACTGATGGATGAACATAGATGTAAACACCACACTGTGTGTATTTCATACATACAAAAATATTTTGGATGGCAGATTATTAGTGAAGGGAATACTAATAAACTTGTATACATTTTGGCTCAATAACAAAGGAATAATTAATTGCAAACTGTTCTTCACTGTCAGCGTTTTGCAGATATGAGTCTGTTAATGAAGGTGAAAAGGAGAGCTACTATAGCAGAAATAGCCAACCAGTTTCACATAAGACCTGGCCTAACTATTATGTGTCATTTTCTTGGAGATGTGAAAGCTCCCACATTGTAGTCTAGGAGCACAGATGTATTACTGTTGGTATCAACTTGCATGTTGGCTAATTCCTGCTTGTTTTCTGATTGACAGCAGTCCTCCTCTTGCTGACAAAACTATCAGTTTTCTTTGCATATGCATTTATATTCTATTTACTTCTCACTCTGAAATCTGCTAGATATTGTAATATAAGAGGTTAAGTGTAACAGTGATGTGCTGAGATGTAGTATACATCATCGCTGAAAGTGATGAAGATTGACGTGATCTTGCTTTCTTTTCTAATGTTGTCGTAAAATCAAGGCACAGTAAGATGTCAGTGTTTCCTTCCCTCAGCAGAATCTGTAAATGTTATGAAAAAGCAGAATTTATATTTTTGATTAGGGACTTAAATGGGGAAAGAGCTGTTTTAAAAACCAAGGATCATTGTACTTTTTAGTAGCAAGCAATTTGTCCCTCATTGTAAGCATTGTTTACACAGCTGCTTGTTTGCACAATATTGGAGCCTGAGTGTGTACAATGGAATTCATGCTGACAATAAGTAACTCCATGAGGTGTAACAGTTCTTTAACCACACAAGACAAATGATATTATGTGTTACTAAATTCGTGAAGAATGATTTAACATCACCTTCTCAGCTGTCTTTCCATTTTAGAGTCTTGCGCTTTGTATCAGATTCTAACCCATCTTTAAATGGACATTTCTAGCATTCACCCTAGAAACCCAAGGCTCTGCTTCCATCTCTGAGGGCCTCTCAGAAGAAGCACCAGCAAAACTTTGACGTCTACCAGCTCAGAGACTTTTACCTCAATAGGTGCTCTTTCTAGATCAGCCTGGATGGCAATCAGGTAACCACAACTCTCCACATCTGGTCGTGGAAGAAACTCAGTTTTGTTAGAGACTAGGCATCTGTTTGGCCCCCAGCAACAGATGATCCCCTGGCCTTGGTAGTTAATAATTCTGTTGAAAGACACAAGAAGAGCAGGCAACTTCGTCAGGGCAATCAATGAACACGATTGAAGAATGAAAGAGTGCACCAAGCCTATCAGTACCATACTGGCTTCAGCATGCATGCATCTCTCTGTCCCCATAGGCAATTTGGCATCCCCCATGGAGAGCCAGGTCCAGCACTCTGGATGCTAGATGTGCACTTGGACTTCCACACTGTCATTGTAACCATGGATGCTTAGCAACAATAGCAGACCATTTGGGAGATATGGAGACATGAGCTTGCATTTGGGCAGGAGACTGAGCCTGAACTCTCTAGTTTCAAATACTGTGAGGATGATGACCTAAGGTCTCCAGAACAGCAAGGCCAACTACAGAGGGGTGGGGTGGGGGGTGAGGGGTCCCTACATTCTAGCTGAAGAGGATGCGACTGCACTCAAGCATTTCCTTCATTTCTCTGCTTGCCACTAATGGAGAGCACATAGTTGACAAAAGGTGGTTCTTCAGCATCAATAATTTTCAATGTTTGTAAACATATATACACTTGGACCCATGAAGCTTCTGCTATATTTCTGTTGCATCTGGTTATATTGAAGCCATGTGGGAGATGGACAGCCTCTTCAGACGTCCTGAAAATGAAAGAAACTGTCATAGTAAAGCAATGTTCTCTCTCATAAGTATTCAGCTCCTTGACTGCAGATAACTCCATACATCAGGGATCCTCGAACTATCACATCGACTGCAAACAAGCACTACACTTTAATATTGTACAACACAGAAGCTAAACACTGTGTACGGGGTTTGTGCTGGGATCTGTCCAATACAAATTATTTCACACATTTATCCTCTCTATGGATGAGAGTATCGAATTGATGTCAATTCATCAATCAGCCTGTCAAAGGTACACACTGCCTTTTGCAAGTGGGAGATGTACATTGGACACTTCTTACGTCCACTCACTATAGCACATAGGCCTGGCAAGGAGCATTGCGCAACCTGCTGTCTCTCACATGTCCAACACTGTCCTAAAGAATGCTTGCACATTTCCTGGCAAGTTTGAAATAATATATATTCCACTGTTGGATGATGCTAAGGTAATTCCTCTCAAACTCCTCTCTTTTGGAAGAGACTTCACTGGATTAAACGTGATCATGTGCTGACTGAAGTCTTAACAGCCATCTAAACTGTGCATCATGTCATGTTGGTGCACTGTCTCACTCACTGCTACTTTGACCAAATACTCAGTAATGTTTAGATACTCGAAAAAACCAAGTGTGCGATCAGATGGATATTAAGGCATGTATTTCAGCAACAGAAAAGTCAAGGTCTGCAAATATAAACAGGTCCCTCCATCTGTTGCACTAAACAGGGACTGGGAGAAAGTGAGGACGGCAGATGCTGGAGATCAAAGTCAAAAGGTGTGGTGCTGGAAAAGCACTGCCGGCCAGGCAGCATCCGAGCAGCAGGAGAGTCGACATTTCGAGCATAACCTCTTCATCAAGAATGTAGGGGAGACTCAAGGGGGCTGAGAGATAAATGGGAGAGGGGGCGGGGCTGGGAGAAGATAGTTAGGATTGCTCCCCATATAACCAACAGCAGGTTATACAATTAAAGAAAATCCAAAGTCAATTCATTCATCTTGGAAGGAGATTTCTATTAATTTATGTCTGACCTCTCAGTTTTGATGAAGCATTACTTGATTATGCTATCCTGGACTGTCCTTCTAGTCAATGTTACGCTTCTCCTCTTCATCCTCCTAGTGGGTGGTACGGTGGCACAGTGGCACAGTGGTTAGCACTGCTGTCTCACAGCGCCAGAGACCCAGGTTCAATTCCCGCCTCAGGCGACTGACAGTGTGGAGTTTGCACGTTCTCCCCATGTTTGTGTAGGTTTCCTCCTGGTGCTCCGGTTTTCTCCCACAGTCCAAAAACGTGCGGGTTAGGTGAATTGGCCATGCTAAATTGCCCATAGTGTTAGGTGAAGGGATAAATGTAGGGGAATGGGTCTGGGTGGGTTGCTCTTCGGTGGGTCGGTGTGGACTTGTTGGGTCGAAGGGCCTGTTTCCACACTGTAAGTAATTTAATCTACGATTGTCAGCCTCCCCCTATTTTCTCTTCATTCTGGAAATCCACCCCCTCGCCCCTTGGCAGCTCCAGTGATGAAGGGCACAGTACGCAACAGCGATGCAGGTCACTGTTTCTGGATTGCATTGCAAAGTCTCTCCAAAGTAGTCCAAGGGTCAAAAACCTATCTCAAAGAGGCCTATGGTCCATCCTTCTATTGATCTACTGGAAGCACGGGCCAAGTTGTCTCTTGGTTCTGTGTTAGACTAAGGCATTTGTAATGTTTTCATCAGCCAGGTCTGGAGGCAAGTTGTCCTGATCTCCCAGTAGCCATCACTGTATGGTCCAAGGGCCCTTACAATGCATCAGGAACCTAAGAGTTCTCCAGTATATACACATCTTGACAGTTTCCAGGATGCTTCATAAAGACCTCTTAAAACCTGCCATGGTCAGATATAACTTGAACATTAGAGTGGAAGCCTTTTCTTTGTTGATGAATTCTGCAGGTTCATGATAGAACACTCTGAAAGCAATATATTAGTGCCCTCTACCTGGATGAAGCCAGTCATGGTGGAGAATCCTTCTCTCCTAGACTCTCATCATCACAAGAAAAGGACATGAACATACAGTCATAGAGTCATAGAGATGTACAGCATGGAAACAGACCCTTCGGTCCAACCCGCCCATGCCGACCAGATATCCCAACCCAATCTAGTCCCACCTGCCAGCACCCGGCCCATATCCCTCCAAAGCCTTCCTATTCATATACCCATCCAAATGCCTCTTAAACGTTGCAATTGCACCAGCCTCCACCACATCTTCTGGCAGCTCATTCCATACACGTACCACCCTTTGCGTGAAAAAGTTGCCCCTTATGTCTCTTTTATATCTTTCCCCTCTCACCCTAAACCTATGCCCTCTAATTCTGGACTCCCTGACCCCAGGGAAAATACTTTGTCTATTTACCCTATCTATGCCCCTCATAATTTTGTAAACCTCTATAAGGACACCCCTCAGCCTCCGACGCTCCAGGGAAAACAGTCCCAGCCTGTTCAGCCTCTCCCTGTAGCTCAGATCCTCCAACCCTGGCAACATCCTTGTAAACCTTTTCTGAACACTTTCAAGTTTCACAACATCTTTCCGATAGGAAGGAGACCAGAATTGCATGCAATATCCCAACAGTGGCCTAACCAATGTCCTGTACAGCCGCAACATGACCTCCCAACTCCTGTACTCAATACTCTGACCAATAAAGGAAAGCATACCAAATGCCTTCTTCTCTATCCTATCTACCTGTGAAACCACTTTCAAGGAGCTATGAACTTGCACTCCAAGGTCTCTTTGTTCAGCAACACTCACTAGGACTTTACCATTAAGTGTATTAGTCCTGCTAAGATTTGCTTTCCCAAAAATGCAGCATCTCACATTTATCTGAATTAAACTCCATCTGCCACTTCTCAGCCCATTGGCCCATCTGGTCCAGATCCTGTTGTAATCTGAGATAACCCTCTTCACTGTCCACTACACCTCCAATTTTGGTGTCATCTGCAAACTTACTAACTGTACCTCTTACGCTCACATCCAAATCATTTATGTAAATGACAAAAAGTAGTGGGTCCAGCACCGATCCTTGTGGCACTCCACTGGTCACAGGCCTCCAGTCTGAAAAACAACCCTCCACCATCACCCTCTGTCTTCTACCTTTGAGCTAGTTCTGTATCCAAATGGCTAGTTCTCCCTGTATTCCATGAGATCTAATCTTGCTAATCAGTGTCCCATGGGGAATCTGGTTGAACGCCTTACTGAAGTCTATATAGATCACATCTACTGCTCTGCCCTCATCAATCTTCTTTGTTACTTCTTCAAAAAACTCAATCAAGTTTGTGAGACATGATTTCCCATGCACAAAGCCATGTTGACTATCCAGAATCAGTCCTTGCCTTTCCAAATACATGTACATCCTGTCCCTCCAACAACTTTCCCACCACCGAGGTCAGGCTCACCAGTCGATAGTTCCCTGGTTTGTCTTTACTGCCCTTCTTAAACAGTGGCACCACGTTTGCCAACCTCCAGTCTTCCGGCACCTCACCTGTGACTATCCATGATACAAATATCTCAGCAAGAGGCCCAGCAATCACTTCTCTAGCTTCCCACAGAGTTCTTGGGTACACCTGATCAGGTCCTGGGGATTTATCCACCTTTACCCATTTCAAGGCAACCAGCACTTCCACCTCTATAATCAGGACATTTTGCAAGATGTTACCATCTATTTCCCGACAGTCTATATCTTCCATATCCTTTTCCACAGTAAATACTGATGCAAAATATTCATTTAGTATCTCCCCCATTTTCTGTGGCTCCACACAAAGGCTGCCTTGCTGATCTTTGAGGGCTCTATTCTCTCCCTAGTTACCCTTTTGTCCTTAATATATTTGTAAAAACCCTTTGGATTCTCCATAATTATGTTTGCCAATGCTATCTCCTGTCCCCGTTTTGCCCTCCTGATTTCCCTCTTAAGTATACTCCTACTTTCTTTATACTCTTCTAAGGATTCACTCGATCTATCCTGTCTATACCTGACATATGCTTCCTTCTTTTTCTTAACCAAGACCTCAATTTATTTAGTCATCCAGCATTCCCTATGCTTACCAGCCTTCCCTTTCACCCTGACTTTCTCTGGATTCTTGTTATCTCATTTCTGAAGGCTTCCCATTTTCCAGCCGTCCCTTTACCTGCGAACATCTGTCTCCAATCAGCTTTCGAAAGTTCTTGCCTAATACCGTCAAAATTGGCCTTTCTTCAATTTAGAACTTCAACTTTTAGATCTGGTCTATCCTTTTCCATCACTATTTTAAAACGAATAGAATTATGGTCACTGGCCCCAAAGTGCTCCCCCATTGACACCTCAGTCACCTGCCCTGCCTTATTTCCCAAGAGTAGTTCAAGTTTTGCACCTTTTCCAATAGGTACATCTACATACTGAATCAGAAAATTGTCTTGTACAACTTAACAAATTCCTCTCCATCTAAACCCTTAACACTATGGCAGTCCCAGTCTATGTTTGGAAAGTTAAAATCCCCGACCATAACCACCCTATTATTCTTACAGATAGCTGAGATCTCCTTGTAGGTTTGTTTTTCAATTTCCCTCTGACTATTAGGGGGTCTATAATACAATTCCAATAAGGTGATCAAATAACTTCCCTGGATGTATTTCCAGGAATATCCTCCCTCAGCACAGCTGTAATGCTGACAGCTGTAATGCTATCCCTTATCAAAAATGCCACTCCCCCTCCTCTCTTGCCTCGCCGTCTATCCTTCCTGTAGCATTTGTATCCTGGAACATTAAGCTGCCAGTCCTACCCATCCCTGAGCCATGTTTCCGTAATTGCTATGATATCCCAGTCCCATGTTCCTAACCATGCCCTGAGTTCATCTGCCTTCCCTGTTAGGCCCCTTGCATTGAAATAAATGCAGTTTAATTTATTAGTCCCACCTTGTCCTTGCCTGCCGTGACTGTTTGACTCACTTCTGTTCTCAGCTGTACCCGTCTCTGATCGATCTCTTTCCTCACTATCTCCCTGAGTCCCACCCCCACCCCCACCTTACTAGTTTAAATCCTCCCAAGCAGTTCTAGCAAATTTCCCTGCCAGTATATTAGTCCCCTTCCAATTTAGGTGCAATCCATCCTTCTTGTACAGGTCACCTCTACCCCAAAAGAGATTCCAATGATCCAAAAATGTGAATCCTTCTCCCATACACCAGCTCCTCAGCCATGCATTCTCCTATTCCTGCCTTCACTAGCTCGTAGCACTGGGAGTAATCCAGATATTACTACCCTTGAGGACCTCCTTTTTAAATTTTTGCCTAACTTCCTGTAATCTCCCTTCAGAATCTCAACCTTTTCCCTTCCAATATCATTGGTTCCAATGTGGACAATGACCTCTTGCTGGCCCCTCTCCCCTGTGAGAACATTCTGCACCCTCTCTGAGACATCCTTGATCATGGCACCAGGGAAACAAACACCATTCTGCTTTTTCTCTGCTGGCCACAGAAACGTCTGTCTGTACCTCTGACTACAGAATCCCCTAACACAATTGATCCCTTGGAAGCCGATGTACCCCTCGTTGCATAGAGCCAGTCTCAACACCAGAAACGTGGCTGTCTGTGCTGCGTTCCCCTGAGAATCCATCACCCCCTACATTTTCCAAAACAGCATACCTGTTTGAAATGGGTATATCCACAAAAGACTCCTGCACTAGCTGCCTACCTCTCTTACCCTTCCTGGAGTTAACCCATCTATGTGATTGTATCTGAGACTTTCCCCCCTTCCTATATCTGCCATCCATCACATACTGTTGCTGTTGCAAATTCCTCATCACTTCTGTCTGTCTCTCCAACTGATCCACTCGATTTGATAAGATTCACATCCAACAGCATTTATGGCAGATATAATCCGCAGTAACCCTTAAACTCTCTTTAAACTCCCACATCTGACAAGAAGTACATATCACTGCAAAGGCCATTTTGCTCCTTCACAATCTACAGACCCAGAAAATAACACTGTCTTATTCCTCTACAAACACTGCCCCAGGTTAAATTAATAGCTAAGGCTTATATTTTAAGTTTAATCAAGAGACTTATTTCCAAAAACATATAATCAAGAAAGAATCCATTATACTCACTACTGCAGCCTTTCTCTTGGACAGACTTAAAACAACAATTAACTTATCTGATTCTGTGCTGTGAACTTCGCCCAACAGTTCCTCCAAGATTAGTTGTGAATTTCACTGTTTGTTAATTTTCCCAGGTGCATTCCGATGTCCAGTAATACACGAATTCAACAGCAAAGGCGGGAACTGTGCAGGTTTTCTCTCTCTCTCTCTTTCTCAGTCTCCTGCACTGTCCTCACCATGTGCTTCCTTGACGTTCTGGAGAAAATGGCTTCAGATGTGTTTACAATGTGAATACATTTGGAGATGCCAGGTTGGTCTCCAGTTGCTCCCTGAAATGAGGAGTTGGCATAGAAATTCAGGGTGGCTGTAACCTTGGTGGGGACCAGGCAGGAATGGCCACTCTGTCCATCTGAGTGCAAGTCCACCTCCAGTAAATAACCAGCTGGTTTTGATTTCCGTGCTCATCAATCATCTGTGCCTGCCGCTTTGTTTCTGAGAACATGAGTATGAGGCCAGTAGTTGCAGTGTGTTGCTATTCTCCTCTACCCCCCTTGGACGATCTTCATCTCTTGCTTCCACCTTTGGAGGCCACAGGTGAAGTTGATAGATGTGAGGCTGGAAAAGCACTGCAGGTCCGATAGCATCTCAGGAGCAAGAGAGTCAATGTTTTGGGCAGAAACCATTCACCAGGATTTATATCAGTATCCAGACAAATGATTTTGGCATGAAACGTTGACTCTCCTGCTCTTCAGATGCTGTCTGACCTGCTATGCTCTTCCAGCTTCACATCTATTGATTGTGACTTCCAGCATCTACAGAGCCGACTATCTCCTAGCAGCTAGAGATTGCTGGGTTTTGCCAGGATTTTGAACACTATTGTAACTGGTCCCTCCTTCAATATTGTTTTCACATTTGAAGCAACTGCAATCTCTCTAGACATTGATTCCATGTCAGATGTGTGAGCAGACAATCTGTGGGGGGAATACCAGAAAGAGAACTCATTCTCACCAAAGTATTCCTGAGCCTTCATGTCAATCAAAATAAACATAGTGTTATATCTTGAAATTTGTGACAAAGTGGCTTTGCAAGGAGGTTGATGTCATGCCTCTAAAGAGTTCCAAGGTATGTAATCTTTATTCAGACATCAATTATGTAAGCAACAAGTTCATAGTGTAATGCAGAAGTGGAATTCTGGCAATAAGGGCATTTATTCTCCACAAACCTTCACCACCACTACAACCATCCCAACACACACACACATACATACATACATACATATATATATATAGACACACACATACATATATATATATATATAAACACACACATATACATATACACACACATATACATATATAGACACACACATACATATATATACACGCACATACACACACATACACACATACACATACATATACACACACATACATACACACACACACTCACACATATACTCACACTCACACATACACATACACACATACACACACACATACATGGATACACACATATACATACACACACACACACACATATATATATATACACACATATGGACACACACACATAATGGACACACACACATATCCACACACATATATACACACACATACATACACACATATACATATACACACATATACATACACATACATATATATATATATACACGCACATACATACACACACACACTCTCTCTCTCTCTCTCTCACTCACACACACATACACTCACACACACACACACACACACACATGGATACACACATATACATGCACACACATATACATACACACACGTACATGTACACACACATATACACACACACATACATACATACACACACGCACATACATACATACACACGCATATATACTTATACACACATATACATACACACATGTACATACACACACACACACATACACACGGATACACACATATATACGGATACACACATACACGGATACGCACATACATACATACGCACATATATGGACACACACATACACATATATGGACACACACACACATACATGGACACGGACACACATATACACACACATATACATACACACACATATCCATACACACTACATAGTGGGTGGCACGGTGGCACAGTGGTTAGCACTGCTGCCTCACAGCACCAGAGACCCTCGTTCAATTCCCGCCTCTGGCGATTCTCTGTGTGGAGTTTGCACGTTCTCCCCGTGTCTGCGTGGGTTTCCTCCGGGTGCTCCGGTTTCCTCCCACAGTCCAAAAAAATGTGCATGTTAGGTGAATTGGCCATGCTAAAATGCCTGTAGTGTTAGGTGAAGGAGTAAATGTAGGGGAATGGGTCTGGGTGGGTTGCGCTTCGGCGGGTCGGTGTGGACTTGTTGGGCCGAAGGGCCTGTTTCCACACTGTAAGTAATCTAATCTAATCACATATATACACACACATATATATATACACGCACATACATATATACACACACATACATACTCACACTCACACATACACATACATATACACATATACACCCATATACATACACACATATACACTCACACACATACATACATATACATACACACACACACATACATGGATACACACATATACACATACATACATGGATACACACATATACACATACACATACATACATACACACACACATATGCACACACACACACATATGGACACATATACATACACATGTACATATACACACACATACATATACACACACATATACACGTATACGCACATATATATACACACTCACACACACACGGATACACACATATACACGGATACACACATATACACGGATACACACATACATACATACACGCGCATATATATACACACATATACACACACACATACACATATATGGATGGACACACACATATACACACACACACATACACGCACATATATACACACGCACATATATGCACAAACACATATGCACGCACACACACACATATGCACACACACACATATGCACACACACACATATGCACACACGCACACATGCACACACGCACACATGCACACACGCACACATGCACACATGCACACACACATACACGTATACACACACACATACATACACACACATATACACGTATACACACACATACACACACACATAAACGCACACACACACATACATGCACACACATATACACGGATACACACATATACACGGATACACACATACATACATACACGCACATATATATACACACACATATACATACACACACATACACATATATGGACACACACACACACACACATATACACACACATATACATACACACACACATATACACACACATATATACACACATATGCACACACACACATGCACACACACATATACACGTATACACACACATACATACACACACATATACTCGTATACACACACATACATACACACACATATACACGTATACACACATACATACACACACATATACACGTATACACACACACATATACACGGATACACACATATACACGGATACACACATACATACATATACACACATATATATACACCACATACATACACACACACGCATACACATATATGGACACACACACACACACATATACACACACATATACACACATATACAGGCACATATACACACATACATACACACACACATATATACACACACACACATATATACGCACACGCACATACACACATACATATACATATACATACACACACAAACATACACGGACGGACACACACACACACACATTCACACACACGGACACACATACACACACGGACACATGAACACACATAAATGGACACACATACATGGACACACATACACACACACGGATACACATACACGGACACACATACAACACACACACACACATCACTGACCATGTCTGTGCATTTTTACAGTTCACTTTGCAAATGTGGCAGCACTGGAGTGGTGTATTCCAATGGCATTTCTGAAACACATTCCATAACTACGATCCTGCGATTTGTTTTCTAGTTGGCATCTGATCACATTTGCTCAGCTGACATGAGACAATTAGTCCAAACAACTTGAGGTCATTCTTGGACACTGAATGATCTACTTATCTGGTGTTATTCAATACCAGATAAGTAGCATTACTGAGTCAGGGGATGCATGAATAATGCAATTGCCCTTGCACACCTAAGAGTCAAACAATTATTCTCTGCTTGCAGAGTTTGTGAGTTATTTGTAGGCTCTGCCTGAGTTGCAGAATGATAATTTGTCCCATTACCAACCCCATCTTGCATGTTCCCTTCTCTCTTGCTTCTTCTGTGACATAATGACCTTTCTGCCTCACCCCCCTGCCTTTCCACTCAGCCCTTTTATCGCACATAGCCATCAATGTCCGCCTTCCCCCTCCATCCCCCACCCTGATCCCATGGCTTGGTGAATTGTCATGTCCTTGTTGACATTCTCTCCCATTTAGGCCAAAGTGACAGTGACTTGAGAAACTCTCCATCCACCCAAAGCTCCCCATCTGCTCCTTTACTCAATGACCATCTCAAGTTGCCCTCTAACATTTTCTTTTGTGCGAGGAAACCCATTTCCAGAGTTCAGTTACTCACTTTCCTTGGGATTCCATGGACCTTTGCTGAAAAGTCCCCTGACCATTAGAGAACACACCCCTAGTACTGACTGTGGTCCAACCGACCACAAGTTCTTACTGACTTAGCGGGTGGGGGAGGGGTTGACAGGTCAATGAGGAGGGTGTGGAGTACCAGAATTTCCCGATCTAACATTGATGTGGAAGAACCATCTCCACACACTGTACCAATTTGTATATAATCCACCTTCACAGGGTGATCTCAGGATGTGTACGATAAGAATAGCCCAAAAGTTGACCTCAGCATGTGGACAACAGCAGTTATTCTTTGCTTGAGTCTATCTGCACCAGTCCTGATACTTGAAAACGATAGTCCAGTTTGGAGGCAATCCACCATAGAAATAGAGAAATACATGCTGCTCTATAACATTTGATTTAGTATTTCTTTAAATTCCACTGCAGATTACTTGCAAGGGCTGCTAAGGTAGTTTTGCATGCATTTTGAACAGGTCACAGCCACCAAATAGCTCCTCCTCACGCCACAATTAGACTGTGACCCATTGGCTGAGACTTGATGCCCTGTGTGTACTCAACCTCCAAATGCCTTTCTCTCCCGCTTTTCTGACAGTTTTTGTCTAGCTTGGCCTCAGCACAGAGTAGACAGATTTCATGTGAACATACTAGTTAGGAACAGAAGTAGGCAGATGGCCCCTCAAGTCTGCTCTTAGTCTGCTTCTTCAGCACTCTTCCTGGCAGAACTCATTGAATGCTCATCTGCTGTATACATGACAATGACGTGAGAGAAGATGTATGATAGGTAGCTTCTTTTTAACCGGGCAAATATTTGCTGAAATTCACTAGTCACTAACAACTGGTCTGACTGTTTAGGTGCATAGATGGAGGAGGGAAAGGGAAAGGAGTGGTGGTATTTGTTAGTCTGTATTACCTAAAATTTGTCTAGGCTAGGCAGATAAAACAGATGTTGTCAAGTTGACAGCTTGTTTTTACACTTCATTGAAAAGGGAATTGAATGGAACATTAAACGGCTGCCAATTCACTCGTACCCAAGATGAATTTGTATCCAACTATGTATTTTTCTGGAGACTTCATGAAAGGCTATAAATCTGAGACTTTGCTAGTGTTGCTTCTCTCTCCACAGCTGCTACTGAATGGATTGAATATTTCTATCATTTCACATTTGGACATCAAGAGCACCTTGGATTTTCTGAAGAGTTTTGGTTGAGGTAGATGGAAGAAAACGATACTTAGATTCAAGATTAGTTATCATTGATTTTACACAAATTTAACTTATTAGAAAATTATACTATGATAGAAGTGAGAAGAATTGAACAAATAGGTGAGGGGGAAAGATTTTAAAAGGATTTAAGAGGTAACTTTTTCACACAGAGGATAGTGCGTGTATGGAATGAATTGCCAGAGGAGTGGTGGAAGCTGGCACAATTACAACGTTTAACAGGCATCTGGATGGGTACATGCATAGGAAGTATTTAGAAGGATATGGGCCAAATGCTGGCAAATGGGATTAGAATAATTTAGGATATCTGGTCGGCATGGATGAGTTGGACCAAAAGGTCTGTTTTCATGCTGGAGAGCTTTATAACTCTAAGTAAGGTAGTAACACTGAACATGTTGAAACTTGATTGCTGGAACAGCACAGCAGGTCAGGCAGCATCCAGGGAACAGGAGATTCGACGTTTCGGGCACAGGCCCTTCCTCAGGAATGAGCAGAGAGTGTTCAGCAGGAGAAGATAAAAGGTAGGGAGGAGGGACTTGGAGGAGGGGAGTTGGAAATGTGATAGGTGGAAAGAGGTCAAGGTGAGGGTGATACATGTTGGCAACTAGAAGCTTTATTTTGGAGAAAGACATTTATACACCAATAAACCACAATTGTACCTAGTCACTTGACTCTGTTGTCAATGTAACGTGCTTTCACTTTAGAATCACTAACCATTGCGACACATCATGATTTCAGTATCCAGCTGAAACTGTAGAATTTCAGAGCTCTGGGAATCCTGCAACTGTAAAAAGCATAAAAAAATAACTAGAACAGCAGCCAGTAACTTTGAATTACTATGGAAGTGAGGATGCTTGTGAATGTGCCAATCCCTAGTGCTGGGAAACAAAAGGCATTGAGACAATTGGAATTTCTGTCAGTTTCCATCTCAAAACTGAAGTAGCTACAGAACTGAAATAGCAAGTCAACTAGATAAGAATGTTAATTGTGTTATCAATATTGGAGAGTGCTACAAGCTGTGTTACACATTAAGTCTCATTGAGAAGCAGAAGAGCCAGAGTTGGAAAACTTTGAAGAGTTGGTTTGTATGTTCTGCTGCAGAAATTCCATGAAAAAACTCAAGGCCAGAGTAATGGATATAAATATTGTCGAGAGCACCAGACAAAAATGAGAGTCTGTCCAGCATGTTCGTGCTCTAAAAGCACGAAACTGGATCCAGCTGAACATGTGTGTGCCAAGTGAAAGAATGAAAGCCAGTCAATATAAATGGCAGCTGGAGAGATGTCAGGTGATGATTCTGATGTATCACACTACACCCTTACATCAGGTCGAAAGGTGATAGATAGATTATGTGTGACTGTTAGAATGATGGCTGCAGAAGGTTGGGTTAATGTGGGTGACAGGTACTGTTGTTTTCTACCTCACCTATATGATGTGATTAGAAAATGAAGCCCTCAGAGGTAACATTGAGACTATATGATGGAGCAATAGTCAACCAGGAGGTCTGTGAGCCCAATGCAGTTCCAGAGAGTAGACGTTAGGCAATATAGAATCCCTAGAGTGTGGAAACACGCCCTTCAGCCAAACATGTCCACATCAATCCTCCAAAGAGCAATCCATCCAGATCCATTCCCCATTATTTTATATTTTACATAATTGACACATCCCTGCACACAGTAGGCAATTAAGCATGGCCAATTCACCTAGCCTGCACACCTTTGGATTGTGTGATGAAACCGGAACACCTGGAGAAAACCCATACAGACACGGGGAGAGTGTGCAAACTCCACACAGACAGTCATTTGAGGCTGGAATCAAACCTGTGTCCCTGGCACTGTCAGGCAGCAGTGCTAAACACTGAGCCACCATGCCATTCCTGAAGAAGGGCTTATGCCCGAAACGTCGATTCTCCTGTTCCTTGGATGCTGCCTGACCTGCTGCGCTTTTCCAGCAACACATTTTCAGCTGCCATCCTATTTACTCATCTTCACTGAAAAAAAGTCTAAATTTTGTACTGGTAACACTATGGGTGCCAGAATAGATTTGCCAATGAGTTGCAGGCCACTAAGCCACTGACAGAACAGATCTTAAGAGATTACAACAATATCTTCACAAGTCTTGGATGCTTCCTGGTGAATGTCATGTTAATAGATGAGGGTGTGAGATCAACTTGGCATCTGATGAAGAGAGTTAAAGCTGCTCTCAAATTCTGCCTGGAAAAAGGTTATAGAAGAGCTGATGACTCCTACAGATTGGACCAGCAGGGATAAATCCTGCAAGACTGAAATCATGCATAGATTCAAAGACTCTCAGCAAAACTTTGAAGAGGAATCATTACCCCATGCCAAGCATTGAAGTAATTTGCCACAGCTTGCCATAGCAAAGACCTTAATTACCCTCTATGAAAATGACGGTTACTGTCAAGTGAAGCTGGATGAAATCAGCAGTCTTCTAATTATATTGGGAGATACAGATGGCTACACATGTCATTTGACATTTCCACTGCTCCAGAAGAATATCAACACAGACAGCTTCCACACTGGAAAGATCATGGACTAACATGGGTGATCTACAGATGGGGAAATAGAACGGAATAAGTCATTGCACACAATAAATAGAATCCCGCTCAAATACTAGGGAGATCTTGCCAAATGAACCAAGAACTTGAATGGGAAAATAGAAGTTGCAATTAAAGATGTTCCAAGTAAAGTACATAAGTCATGCACTGATAAGTAAATAGATTTGACCCAGATTCTGATAAGTTGAGAGTTATGGCAGGGAGACAGCAATTAACAAATGTAGTAAGGTGAAATTGTTTGCCATATTTGTGGATTATCTTGCAACAATCTTATCTAATTTGCGATCAGAATATAAACCTCTACACAAGTCCACTGTTAAAGATGTGGAGTGGTATTGGAGCATCAAACTAAAGAAACAGCTTTTGATATCATCAAGTAATTAACGCTGATGATGCTAACGCTGAGGTACTAGAATGTTAATGGTATCATCTTGTATTGTGATGTCGGTAAGACAGGATTTGGAGATCAAAGACATTGGACCAAATCAAAATTCAGCAGATCACCTGAAGGCCTGATAAGACGTCTTTTTGATGCACCAAGGGCAACTAGTTAATTTACATTCACATTATTTACGCAAACAAAATGATGCTATGCATGAGGCAAAAGGTTATTGGCTTATTGTTTTTGCTTGTGAACACCTCAATCAATATCAGTCTGGTTGAAACAGGATGACTGGGTCTGACTACAGCTCACTTCAAACTGTCCTTCTCATAACATTTCCATCTCCATCTTAGCATCTTCAAAGAATGTCACATCGTTTGCAGAGATAACATTTGGAAATGGCATACAAGCAAGGGAAGCAGATGTGTATAGACAGTGGCATTCTTGACATGTTATGAAGAAAATTGAGAATGCTAAGACAGTGTTTGAATCTGGAAGATTTCAATGAGAAGCAACAGCTCAACATGCTGTAGGATTCATCAACCCAGCAGCGATATTGATACTGAAAGACAAGAGACTTGCACAAATCAAGCACTCACTGTGGGAACAGTAGTCTCCAAGGATGGAACATTACCTTGCACTGGCACTGAGTATATTCTACATAAACATCTTTCCACACACTTTTAAAATGTACCACTCCAATAAATCCCTTTACAACACCCTTGTCTCTTTTCACAATGCAAAGGCAAAGGCACATCTACATTATGTTTATTAATAACTCAAGTTTTTCACAGATGCTTCTGTTGATATAATATTATTAAGTGTTACATTTTTGATGAAGCATGAATCAATTTTTTCTTGCATGTGGGGATTGAAGAATACACTGAGTCATTTTATAAGTCTGCATTAGTGGCAGAAAACAGTGTCTAACAGTCATAGAGAAGAAGCATCATACAGCACAGAAACAGGCTCATCAGCCCACCATGTCTATGCCAACCATCAAACAACAAAATGCACTAATTATATGTGAAATAACTCCATAGAGGCAGTTATCTTGTCACCAAGTCTCCCTTCATTTACATGTGATACTGATCTCAGAGCCAACTCAGAGTGAACAGGATGTCTGATTCTCCTGTTTATATCTGTCACCCAGGGTCTCTGATTGGACCAGATTAACAGCCCCAACCGTGGAACTCATATTCTCTGAGGTCCACCTGGCTGACCTCTTTACAATCACTGCACCATTTACCTGCATTAGGGCTATAGTGTCATACAGCCATGCACAGTAGAACACTGGTCCATGTTGAATGATCAGAAAATGCTATACTCACTATTAACACTTTCGCCTGAGAGCTGTGACATTCTATATAAGCCCAAAATTCAAAGTGATACTACGGTGCAGCACTGAGGGTGCGCTGTTGTAGGTACTGTCTTTCAATCACATGCTGAAGACATTTTGTCACTCAAATGGAGTGAAAAATTCCTAAGGCATTATTTTAAAGAAGAATTGGGCATTTTTCAGCTATCCCAGTCAACACTAATCCTTCAAAATACACAATTATAACAGATTATCTGATTGCTATCACATTTCTGTGTGCTGCTGTATTTCCTACATTACTATTGAATGACAGTCATAGATGTACTTTGCAACTACAAATTGCTTTTGGTCATCCCAAGGTCATGAAAAAACATATATAATCCCAGGACATTTTTACTTCCTTTCCTTTCACTAAAATTTATTGTGTGCACTTTCAGCTATGGCAGTAAAGTATCAAAGTACTCATTTATATATTGTTGTAATTCTCTATAATGGCAGAGAATATTTCAAGAAGGTCAACAGATTTTAAGACTTTTGACCTTACATTTTAATCTAAGAAGTATAATGTTTGATGGAATCAATTTTTCATTTAATTGCCAGACATAATACAGCAGATTTGTGTTACTTGGAAACATAGGACTTCAGGTCGAATGGCCTCCTCATGTTCCTAAGATGATAAAAACAATAACTGCTGATGCTGGAAACCAGATTCTGGATTAGAGTGGTGCTGGAAAAGCACAGCAGTTCAGAGTTCAGGCAGCATCCAAGGAGCAGGAAAATCAACGTTTCGGGCAAAAGCCCTTCATCAGGAATACAGGGCTGTATTCCTGCTCCTCGGATGCTGCCTGAACTGCTGTGCTTTTCCAGCACCACTCTAATCCAGAATCATGTTCCTAAGAGCCTGTTCTGTTACTTGATGAAATAATAGTTAATCTTATCTATGTTCTCCACCCTTCATTACTGCCTGTCCTCCATAATCCTTGACACCTTTCAAAATTCTACCTAATTTAACCTTAAATGGACTCAATGATCCAGCCTTTTTTTTTGTTTTTGACTTATCATAACATGCATTCAAATACAAAGTGTATATCAGTTAGGCTCAATGATATGAATGGTGGGGAAATGCATAAGTTCAACTCTATTCCAGCAATATCTCCAGTTCAAAAAACATTTTGTTGGTTGCAATGAGTTATGGGATGTCAGATGGTCCTGATAGATTCCATATAAATGCAAGGTTTTCTTTCGAAGAGGCCATGATTTTGTGATTCACTCAGTAATCATTTCTTGATTGGAAGTCCAGGAAACAGAGCTCGAACTAAAAAGAATGTCATTTTCAAAACTTTGAAATTCATCGATTTGAAATTTTGTAGAATAAGATTGCTTTGCAGTTATGAAAATGCCCTGTTTTTAATATCACAATTTCAATACAAACGTTTCCAAACTCATCATGAATTTTATACAATCACTGCAGTGTGGAAGCAGGCTGTTCAGCCCATCGAGTCCACACTGACACTCCAAAGAGCATTCCATCCATACTCACACCCTTACCCTATCCCTATAACCCTGCATTTCCCATGGTTAATCCACCTAACCTGCACGTCCCTGGACGCTATGGGCAATTTGGCACAGTCAATTCATCCGACCTGCACATCTTTGGACTGTGGGAGGAAACTGGAGCACCTGGTGGAAACCCACGCACACACAGGGAGAATGTGCAAACTCTACACAGACAGTCGCCTGAAGCTGGAATCAAATCTGGTTCCCTGGTGTCACTGAGTCACTGTGGGCCCATAGAATTCAAATAAACCACAGGGCTGTCAAACATTTCTTAAATTCAGAACATGGAATAAAGATATATTAATGTCAAAATGTCACCAACAAATGCAATGGTCCACCACAGTAGAAAAACATGGAGCAGGGCTAAGCCATTTTGTCCCTTAGGCCATCTACCATTCAATTACCTCTTAGCCAACTTATAAAAGCTACCAGTCTGGGAATTTCTTCACCCTGCTCAAATTTTCAGATATTCATAAGCAGCTGGCATTGAACCAGAAATAAACTGCTGCTTATTCATGCAAATCCATCCAAATGGTCCATGATATAGTCTGTTTATAATTTATTTAATTCCTTTACATTGTCACAGCCAACTCCAGCTTCTCACTCTCACTTTTTCAGAACCGTAGTCATTAATTCACAGTTAACACGTCTGTCAGGCCAGCATCGTCTTGATTAGTACTGTTATTCAAATCAAAAGGCTGATAATTAAGTTCATCCATCTGTGGAGTTCTAAGTGCTAACTAGAGCTGAAGAACAAATTAACATTATTTAGGTGTTACTTAACCACTGTCACTTGCTAATCATATCAGCAGATATGTATGATTTGCAATAAGACGATGGTGTTGCTAATGCTAACTGCTATTAAAGATATTACAGAATTGGGAACAGAAGAAAATAAAAAAAAACTAATTTAAATTCAGCACTATTACTGTGAGAGTCAATAGATTATAATTAATGTCTTTGTGCAGTAATTTCATAAACCATTCATTTTGTGTGTGCATCATATTAAAAGGACTTGTCGAAGGTTAGGTGTCTTTCTCATATCTGATTCACAAGAAAAGGGATGAATATTTAGTGAATTAGCAACTGTCCAGTGGTATTGTTGGCACTACATCTCTGTTGAGGAAGAATCATGCAGTTGACTCCTTGTTCGGAACAGAATGTACAAATTTTGCTGTGAGCAAAACACACAGTCTTTGATTAGTTTGTGGCAGATTCCAGCCAGCATATGATTGCTGAAACAATAGGTTTCCATGGCTACGTGTGTACCAGCAAAACTTTTCCTACTATCTCATCAGTCATAAACAAGACCAGGAACACTTATAGAGGAGCATTGTGAAATCTCATGCATGGCACATTTTTTATCAATCACAAGAAATTTAAGTAGAGATGCAATTAATTCAATTTTCTAACTGACAGCTCCCAAACCCACAATTGCCTTGACACCTTTATCATGCCTCTGTCACCTTAAAGCTCAGCTTTTGTATTGCTCATCTGATTGACTTCCTACCTCTTAAACTCCAACGCTGTCAGAGCTCCATCTGCATCTCTTCTGCACAAAATATCATTTATTCTACCTTCCAAACCCCTGTGCACTTAAACTACTTCCACACATCTCTTTGCATTGACTTTAACATGCTTGTTGAGAAGTGTTGGTACTGGAAAAACACAGCAGACCAGGCAGCATCCAAGGAGCAGGTGAATCGGCGTGTTGAGCATAAGCCCTTCATCAGCAATATGGGTGTGGGGGGGGGGGGGGGGGGGGTGTGGAGAAGGGGGCTGAGAGATAAATAGGAGGGTGAGGGTGGGGCTTGGTGGAAGATAGCTGGGAAGGCAACAGATAGATGCAGGTGGGAGGTTTTGGTGATAGGTCAGGGGGCAGGGTGGAGCGAATAGGTGGGAAGGAAGATTGGATAGGTAGGATTATTGCACTTAGCTACAATTCTTTTCCAGCATTTTCTCCACCCTCTTGAGCTTTACCTACCTGTCTTGTCCTTGAATCTTCTCTGATCCATTATATGCTCTTGCCCACTGTGGTACCTTCTTGCACCACATTTTGGAACCCACTCTCTTAAATGTTTCACTTTGCCACATTTCCTTATCTTCCACAGAACCCTTAAAATCTAGCACTTAGACTATGTTTCTCTTCATTAACATCTGTGTCTGACCCTTCCCATTTTTGAAGCATTTTGGATGACAATGATCTGATACAAATTTAGGTCACTATTAGAAGTGATTTAAATGATTAGCTTATCTTCAGTTCGTAATTCACTGACTCTGAAGTACGTCACTTGCATTTGTGATAAAGTTGTAGTCCATGCAAATTAATTTTTGTTTATGTAAAATCATATGTAATGCCCAGCTATTCCTCATCAGTTCAGCCTCTGCAGTGAGCCAGAATAAGGATAAGATGCGGTTTCTACAATATTTAATTAGCAAATGACCAATGTTTTAAGTATGAAAGCAAAACCAATTTATTTAGATTTAAATACGATATACATCTCTTATGTTTGCACAGCTTGATACTATACTGAAACATTTTATTTGTAATAATCTTGCCTAGCATCCAGGGCAGAATGTCAGCTGTTGTTCAGTGGCAGATCCCTATTCTCAGAATTAGATGACTGTGTGTTTGAATGCCATTCCAGGCTTTTGCACACAAAATGAAGGCTGGAACATGTGTGAAAAGCTCCATGATTTGAGCACAATGGAGGGTGACATTTTTCTAAAGAGAAGCAAAATCAAAACCCTGTTTGCTTACACCACAGAATGTTAAAGACTCCATGAACTTGAAAAAGAAAATGGTCATCTCTGTTCATGTCCTGGCCAATATTTGTCCCTCAACCAATGTTGAGAAAACAGATGAAGTAGTTGTGACTTTATTTCTGTATACAAATTGGCTACAAGGTTTCCGGCTCTCCAAGGATGATGATGCATCAAAGTTATTTCATTGGCTGCAAAACACTTCAGAAAATTGTGAAGTCATGAAAGGTGTTAGACAGTTTATGTGATGCTTTATTATTGCATATATTGGAGGGTTAAATCTGGACATACGTAAGGACTACGAAATGCTGGCTTTAAATTGGTTCATTTTAATTATTGTATCATAGGATGTCAGATGTGCTGGTATGGTTATGAGTTATTTCCTCTCTTTACTTTCCCTTGAGAAGATGATGGTGAGCTAACTTCTTCAACCACCGTAGTCCTTGGGTATGGGGGCACGCTATCCTGTTAGTATAACCCAAGCTGTTAGGAAGGGAGTTCAAGGATTTCAATCAAATAACAATGAAAGAACAATGCTAAAGTTCTAAATGAAGTTTATATGTGACTACAAGAGGAACTTGCCAGTATTAATATTTCTGTGTGCTTTCCGAATTGATTATTCTGGTAGTAGAGGTCACAGATTTAGGAAGTGTTTTTGTTAATTCCAGATGACACAAATTTCAGTTTAAGGAGAAACAAGCCTTATTTCTGGATTGCCGGCTAGAGATTCTGGGTGACACCAAAGGAGTCTCATAGCCTTCTTGTGGTGGCACTCCTCAATGAATCTCTGAACATTACATGCAAGCAGCATACTTTGTATCTTTTTTGAGTGTGACTAATACAATCAGAGTGTGGCTGATTGCGATTATATTGTTAAAAAAAGGTATTTCTCAATCTAATGATTTTTACCTTCCTGTGACAAATACCGAATATTTCACATGAGCCTGTTACTGTATTATTCACAATCTTGTGTTAATAGTTAAGGAGGTAGAAAATTGGATCCAGTATTGTTCTCATTGTTGGTCATCACATACCCTTATTAATGAGTAAGGAAGTATGTTAATAGGAACAGGAGGCAGTTAATAAGATCCATAACAGGGCTGATAGTCTTATGCAAGGAACAAATTTGAGTTTTGCTCAAGGGCTGAGGGCAAAATACACACCTCTGGCTCCAGGCAATTCCTCCAGTTCTGAGAGATAACCAGACATCCACTGTGCTTTCTGGTCTCAGCCTACCAGAAGGCAGGCACACAGTCAAAACCATAGTAAACCACGATAATAGAGATTTGATAACTGTTGAATTCCCAATGCTCTAAAACATTATGATATGCCATTATAATAGAACTTTTGCTGTTGAATTCCCAAAGCTTTATCACTTTCAAAGGAGCCTTAGTGAGTTGATGTATTTCATCTTGCAAGTGGTACGATTTGGTGCTGTTGAAAAGAATGAAGATGTTAAATGCACTCATCCAGGTAAATGGAGAACATCCCATTACACTCTTGACTTATGCCTTGTAGATTAGAGACAGGCTTTGCGGAGGATTGAGATGATTTTCTTGAATTCTCAGCCACTGATGTTGTGATACTGATCCAGTTAGGTTTCTGGCTAATGTTGATCCTCAGTTGTTGATGGATTTAGCAGTGGTAGTCCCCTTGAATGTCAAATGGAGATGATTAGTTTCTATCTTGTTAGAGATGGACTTTGCCTCGCGCCTGAGTAGAATGAATAGTACTTTCCATTTATCCTAAATGTTGTCCACATGTCATGGTATGAAAGAACAGATTCCTTCTTTCTCTAAGGATTTGTAAATTTTCATAAAGTAACACCTGTATTTCTAACCTTATGCTGGTAATGAATGGTAGGTAACTTGATGAAGCAAAGTACATACATTAAATATCAGCAAAACTATGAGAAAATAATAATGAGCACATTTGCCCGTGTAAAGTGAGGGTCTTACAATTTTCAGCATAAATTGATGGACAAACTTCCCATTGTTTATGAAATGGGCCTTCGAAGACTGTTATAGGCAGTTCAGAGAGCAACTAAGTTTCAGATGTGGAAATCCTTTTTAAGATTTGAGAAGGTCTCTGGAAAATTTAAGTAGAACAGTAACAATGCCTGGAAATACTCAGCAGGTCAGTCAGCATCCTTCAAAAGGACAGAGTTAATGGCCTTCCCTCAGAACCAAACTGGTAAAACTAATCCATTGGATGTGTGGTTCTGTGATTGACTCTCAAAATCCTCCCAGTAAATTCTATGATAGAGTCACTGGTTATTAGTTCCTTGCCAACCAGTAAAATGCTCAAACTGCAACAGATGGTTTGCAAAGGATGCCTGACCACAATCCATTGGCAATGTATGAACAAGAGGCCTTGCATTTGGCTTCAGGCCTCATCTAATTGATCTGAGTGAGGTTGTATTTCCTGGCACACTTGCACAGGCAGCTTACCCTTCTGCGATAATGGGCTGGAATTCAACCTGAAGGATTGTGCGGTTTTGGGTGCAAGTGGATGGTTAAAACCAGCAGAATTGTCAGACTATCTGAAGAGCTACACCAATCTGCTAACTTACAGCCTTCATTGTAGCATTGTTAGTCTGCTTAAGAGCAACCCACTTGGGAAAGACAAGCTGCCACTTAACATACATTAATTGGTCAATAAGTAAGATGCTGTACATACTTCCAGCTTTAAGCTAGAGTCTATGGGGCTTTTGGGGTTTTCTGGAGCTTACCATTAAAAACACAGTGAGAACAGGCCTGTGGAGGCTAAAGTGTGTGATGAAAAAATACAAATAAGTGTTTTACACTCACACCTGCTGTACCTGCGTCAGGACTTGCTTATTATACATACACTGTACATTGAACATTTCCACAAGACTGAATTTGGAGTTTGCTTTACACACACGGTGGGCGGCACGGTGGCACAGTGGTCTGCACTGCTGCCTCACAGTGCCAGAAACCCGGGTTCAATTCCTGCCTCAGGCGACTGACTGTGTGGAGTTTGCACGTTCTCCCCGTGTCTGCGTGGGTTTCCTCCGGGTGCTCCGGTTTCCTCCCACAGTCCAAAGATGTGCAGGTCAGGTGAATTGGCCATGCTAAATTGCCTGTAGTGTTAGGTAAGGGGTAAATGTAGGGGTATGGGTGGGTTACACTTCGGCGGGTCGGTGTGGACTTGTTGAGCCGAAGGGCCTGTTTCCACACTGTAATGTAATCTAATCTAATCTACATTGTAAACCTCTTCAAACTTTGGAAGTTCTTCCAACACACTTAAAACACTTCAGATGTGTAACTGCACTTTGGATGTTGGAAGTCTCATATACATTTTGGAACTCTGAAGTATCAGAGCAGCATGATTACTGTTGTTACCTTAGACTGGATAGCAGGTAGGGAACCCAGCAGTTACAGCAAGAGCACCACGAGCAACAGCGCGGCAATACAAGCAACAGAAGTAGAAAAACAGCCTCAGGAACAGCAGAATGAGAAACAGTCAGCTGCTCTCAAATCCATAGCATCAGAGGAGGCAGAGGAACCAGAGAGCTACAACCTGAAGATTTCAGAAACCTGTCATACAGGGAATATAGGAAAAGGACAAGCTTCCTCATTATCGCTGAGTACCCATACAACTTGCATTTACATAGCGCCTTTAACACAGAGAAGCAGCCCACAATGTTAAACATAAGGGGACTTCTCACATTTGCAGTTCAAATGTGTGGTGAGTAAGCTTCAAGGCATCAACTCTGTTATGGTAATTTATCTTCCCCAACTGACTCCCTTTCTCCCTAAATAATTGCACAAATAAGATGTTGAGTACTTTTCTCAGGAAATATTGTGTCACGTGACTCACAACGTTCGCACGACTGAAGCCATGTCACTACAAGATTTCCTCCCTCCTTCTCTAGAACTAGTAATTGAGGCCATGATATTGCACCATTCCAGTCTAGACAGAAGTTGCCACCCAGGATAGAGCACTCTCTGCTTTCTAGAGGAACGAACAGCAATGTAGGAAGATCAATGTCCTTCTGAACTCTGCTTAAGTAAGTTCCAACTTTAAAACTTCTCCATCTCACCTTAAAACTTGTATTTAACATTTGTGACAATACTGTAAGTGTAAGGGGTGTATTTTGTCCTTTTTTTAAGAAGAGAGGTTGAGACAGAATTAACGAAAGGTCTGCTTTAAACCAGTAAAGTAAATAGCTTGTTAGGACAGATTATTTAAACATTAGAGCAATAGAAGCAGCCTGAATGGGTGGAGTCAAGCTCCCACAGAACAAGGATTTTTAGCTTTAACTTTTAGTAGCTGTTGGGATTGTGAAAGCTGCTACATCTCACTCTCTCTCTCTCTTTACATCTAAAAGCTGGGGTTCTGTTCCCTTTCCTGGAGTTGTATGTGAGACAATCTATTTTTACTGAATTTGCCCTTGACAAGGATGTCCTTATGGGATATTACTATATTGGAGCAGTTAATGAGTAGTTTATTATTTTGTAAAGTATTTTGATAGAGTTATAGTTAAGCCAATTCTTCTGCTTTTATTTTGTCAGTATTTTAAAGGGTACAAATAAAGTGTGTTTTGCTTCAAGCCTAGTAGTTTGACCAATCAAATTGCATCCGGAAGACAATGCCTGGCACCTGCCTTTCAAATAAGAAAACGTTAATGTCTAGGCTATCTCCTTGACATGTTTTGAGGGGGTTTAGTCTGGTCTCTAAAATGTTTCTACCCTGGGAAAAATACTCCATGGCTCTTAGAATTCTATAAACCTTTATTAGGTCACACGCTAACAAAAATATTCCAAGTTTGACCAACCTTGCCTTATAGGAGCATTCCTGAAGAAGGGCTTATGCCCGATACGTTGATTCTCCTGCTCCTTGGATGCTGCCTGACCTGCTGCGCTTTTCCAGCAACACATTTTCAGCTCCAACCTCTCCTTATTGCAAATATACTTGAATCCAGGCAATATCCTAGTAAGCCTCTTTGGCACTGTCCCCAAAGCCTCCACATCCTTTCTACAGTGTGACAACTGCACACAATACTCTAAATATAGCCTAACTGAAGTTTTATACAGCTGCAACATAACTTGTCAAATTTTGTACTCAATGCCCTGTCCTATGAAGGCAAGTATGCCATATGCCTTCTTTACCACCTTATCTCTTTGTTTTGCCCTTTCCAGGGAGCTAGAGACTTGCACCCTAAATTCCCCCTCTACATCAATGCTCCTAAGGTTCCTGCCATTTGATGTGTCCTTTACTCTTGCATTTTACCTCCCAAAATGCATCACCTCACACTTGCCTGGATTAACCTCTAACTGCCACTTCTCCACCAAACTTTCCAACTAATCTGTCTCACTGAGTATCCTTTGATAATCTTTCTCGCCATCCACAAACTCCACTAACTTTCATATCGGCTGCAAACGTACGATCAGACTACATACATTTTCATTCAAATCCTTTATATATATTACAAACATCAGAGCTCTAATTACTGATCCTTGCAAAACACCACTGGTCACAAAACACCACTGGTCACAGACCACCAATCAAAAAACCCCTCTCCCACAATTACCTTCTGTCTTACATGACCAAGCCAATTTGTATAAAACTTACCAACTCACAATAGATCCCATGTGACGTGTTCTTCTGGATCATGAGGGATCTTGTCAAATGCTTCAGGAAAGTCCATATAGATAGCATCCACTGTCCTACCCTCATCAATCATCTTTGTCACTTTCTTAAGAAATTCAATCAAACTTTTGTTGATCCTCCTAAAGATTTCTGCCCTTGGCTGCTCCTTTAATCCTTGTGCTTCCCGCAGCTTCTGCACACAGCTGGTGTTGGCAGCATTATTTCTCAGGTCACATGATTCAGACATCCTGCCCCTCTTCAAGATTTATTATTTTTCAAAAGGAAGTGACACACCTGAAATCATGGAAAGTGTTCCTTGCATTAGTGATGCTGTGGAGGGTCTGGTGACTGAATTCGGCTCTAGGATGGAGCTGTATCGTAATGATATCCTCAAAACAAGCAAATTAAGAAGGACTAGAGCACGTCTTAGAAGTAAATGCTCATAACTCAGTGCCCCAGACATGCCAGAAAAGAAGGATGAAATACAATGGGGTTAAGTTATGTGAAGAGGTTATATAAATTAGCCTGTTTTCTGTAGAATTTATAAGTTTAAGGTGTGATCTGAAGGAAATCTTCATGATATTAACAGCAAAAGATGGTGTAGATAAGCTATTTTGACTGGTCGGAGATTTCGGGAACTAGGGAACATAGTCTGATAATTAGGGCCAGTGCATTCAGGAGACATGTTTGGAACTCATTTCCACAAAAGGCAGTGGATGCAGGAGCACTTGCTAATTTAAAATCTAAAATAGATATGTTTTTGTTCAACAAAGATATGAAGGGATATGGGCCAAAGGCTGATATATGGAGTTAGGCCACAAGTCAGCCATTGTCTCAGTGAATGGTGGAACAGGCTTGAGGGGCTGAATGGCCTCTTCCTGTTTCTGTTTCCTCTTCTCCTCCTCCTCCTTGCCCACCTTGCTCCCTCTTCTTCTTTACTTCGAGACATATGAAGATGCTACCAGGAGGAAAAGGAAGACTGAGAGCTATCTCATATGAGTGATGAGGATGGACCTGCACTTGATTTACATTCACAGGCTCAGATACCTCACTGTGGAGGGTGGCACGGTGTCATGGCCAGTACACAGAGTGAGTTAACAAAGATGAGTAGACTGAAGCCGTCTCAGAGGTAAGGGATTGCTTATGTAATAGCTCTCAGGATAACTGAGTCACAGACAAGGGGAGTCAGATTTCATAGAATCCCTACAACATCCCTTCAGCCCTACAAGTCCACACTGACCTTCAGAAGAGTATCCTATCCAAACCTATTCTGCTTTACTCTACATTTACCCCTAACCTACACATCCCTGAACACTATGGGCAATTTAGTATGGCCAATCTACCCAACCTGCACATCTTTGGATTGTGGAAGGAAACCAGAGCACCCGGAGGAAATCCACACAGACACTGAGAGAATGTGCAAACTCCACACAGATAGTCGCCCAAAGCAGGAATCAAACCCTGAGTCACTGTGCTGCCCAGTGAGAAGAATACCTCAGTGGGGTGGCTGGCAGGAAAACATTGATTAACACTCTCAGTGAGACTCCTGGGTCACTGGCAGACAGCCTATGTCACTGTGTAAGAGCTAAGAGCGGTCTGGCTTCAATTTGACAGTGGCCATCGTACAGAGATTGGAGCTCATTCTTTCCACCATGGGGTGATAGCCAACTTCACAAGAACTTTGGTGGACCCAGTCACGATGAAGTTCTGTCGGCTTCCGTACAGCTTCCACAACTGCGCAAGTGGAATCCTGTTGGCAGCTCAAAGTGCTTCGGTGGAAGATCAGAGAGCAGTTCAGATCCATAGCTGTTGTGCAGACTCAGATTGTTGCCATCCTCTATGCATGGATCCCGTTACTCAACAGGACAACCATATGCCCTGTGCATTCCACCCTCAGTTCAATGGCATTTCTATGTACTTTGCTAATACTCTGTCCATGCTCACAGCTGATTTTCAGCTTCTCTACGCTACATGAAGCAACAGATGATGGCCAAGGCAACCTTACTGCAAGAATTTTAGGGATTAACATCACTTAATTTGTGATGTTATCTCTTAGTATGGAGTCATGCTCAAGTGCAGACTGGAAAATGAAACACTAAGATCAGTTCATGTGTTTTGCAGCCTCTCTTGCCATTGATTTTAAGAGCTGGAAAATTGAGCTTTACAAATTAAATCTTATACATAAGTAGCATTAATGAAAAAATACCCTCAGTGTAGTGAATTCAAAGGGATTTATTTTACTTCTCATTAAACTAAAGACAGAGAAGAAAAACTGATCAATCTTTTATTGATATAATGCCTGATTGCATCTCTCAGCAATGTCTCAAAATGGTTCTGGAAAGAACTACTGTTATGTCACTGAATACATAGTCATTCCCTATGTAGTAATATCCCACATATAGCAATGAGGTGGTAACCAGTTCATCTGCCTTAACTGTACTAATCAAATCTATGTCCTACTCCTTGAGGGCAGCATTGTGGCTCAATGGTTAGCACTGCTGCCTCACAGCACAACAGGTCCTGGGTTCAATTCCACCATCGGGTGACTATCTGTGTGGAGTTTGCACAATCTCTCCGTGTCTGTGTGGGTTTCCTTCCAGTGCTCCGGTTTCCTCCCACAGATCAAAGATGTGCATATCAGGTGAATTGGCCATAGTATTAGGTGCATTAGTCAGAGGGAAATGGGTCTGGGTGGGTTGCTCTTCAGAGGGTCGGTATGGACTTGTTGGGCCAAGGGGCCTGTTTCCACACTGTAGGGAATCTAATCTAAATCCTAAAGCTAGTTTCTATGTTTAGGATAAATTCTTGCTCATCTTCAGATAATGTCATGGCATGTTGTGTGTCCAACATTAGTTTGGTTAAATCATCCAAAGTACAATGTATTTCAAAAACAAAAAGTTTATATGGACAAAAATAGAGAAACTGACCACATCTTGTATTATATGTAATGTATGAGAGAGACAGACTTAACATTTTGAGTTACTGGTATTGAGGGATTGTCGTATGAGCCAAAGCTAAACAGATTGGGACTCTACTCACTGGAGTTTAGCAGAATGACAGGTGATTGATTTAAGTGTATAGGATTCTTAAGGGGCTTGACAAGGATAAATGCTGAGAGGATGTCACTCCTCATGGGACAGTCGAGGACCAGACGGTACAGTCGCAGAATGAAGAGACACCAATGTAAGACTGAGATGAGGAGGAATTTCTTCACTCAGAGGGTTGTGTGTCTTTGAAATTCCTTGCCACAGAGAATGATGGGGGTAGAGTCATTGTGTATATTGATGGCTGAGATAGACAAATCAGGAATATAGGGTTATAAGAGAAACACAGGAAAGTGAATGAGAAGAATATCAGACCAGCCATGATCCTATTGAAGGGTGGAACAGGCTCAAGGAACTTATTCTTGTTCTAATTTCTTATGTTCTAATCACAACTGATGTACCCAGGATTTGACGATAATTTTTAACCTCGTTTGGATCATGAATTGTTTATTCCTTTGTTTGTTGTCTATTTTCAATTCTCTGTAGCTTGCAGCTGAACAATAATTAAAAGCTTCATTGCCTTCTGCTTCCCTCAAGTCATGATGTTTTCATTCTATTTATCATTGTAACAGTTTGGTTACCAGGACATACACCCCTTCTTCTATACATGCATTGAACCAGGAGCATTGCCTATTAATCTGTTTAGGCTAATTGAGTGAATAGTTAATAATGATTGGCAGTTCAGAAGGACAATCATTGAATTGATCTGCTCGAGCTACTCATGCTTTGTTGAAAAGCATGTGCTGAGCGATAGCATTCAAAAGAACTAATCATTTATCCAATTATCTGATCTGCTACTTCTATTAGTTGAATTATTAAGTAACAAAAATATAATGCAGTCATAGGCAAGTACAAAGGAATGGATGGCTCATCAATTTGACCTTAGTAATTACTGGCATTGGTGAAAATTCATTAAACCAACTAACCACTTCAACCTACAGAACTGCTATTCTCAAACAATCAAATGACCTGTCTGACATATCATGAAAATGATAAGTCATTGTACAAATTACAATTAAGAGGCTTTGGTGCAGAAGACGGATATCTTGTTTAGATTTTATGTTTCTTTAGCTTAGAAACTAACCAAACACATGCATGAACTAAATTGAAAATTCCAGTAAGTAATTAAGAGTTTCCCTTGTTAAACCATGCAGATTAGTTTTAACAGCATAGTTTTCCAGCTCAAGACCGACATACCTCTTTATGATGTCTTTGCTTGGCAGACTAGATAGTAGCACCATTTAGACAAAATACTGTGGAAATCTGAAATATAAACAAGACTTCCTGGAGATACTAAACATTCAAATTCTAGTTGTCTTACTGGAGAAAGGATATTATTAAACTAGAAAAAGTTCAAAAATGCTTCCTGAACCAGAAGGTCTGTGCTATAAGGAGAGGTTGGATAGTCTAGGACTTTTTTCCGTGGAGTGTAGGAAACTGAGCAATGACATTATTAAGATATATAAAATCACGAAGGACGTAGTTAAGGTAGTTATCGGACAGTTTTTGCCCATGGTAGGAGAAGCTAAAACTGGAGGCCATAGGTTTAGGGTGAGAGGGAGAGATATAAAAGGGTTCAAAGAGGCAATTTTTTTCACACAGAGGATGATGAGTGTGTGGAATTGACTGCACGAGATAGTGGTGGAAGCCAATACAATTTTGTCATTTAAGAAACATTTTAGACAGATGCATGGATGGGATAGGTGTGGAGGGATAAGGACCAAATGTAGGCAAATGGGACTAGGTTAAATTGTGAAAAATGGGCAGCATGGACAAGTTGGGCTGAAAGGCCATATTTCCATGCTGTTCACATCTATGACTCGAACATGTTGGGTATCAACTATGATAGTGACTGTGACAATGGGGCAACTGTAGCCTGCAGAAATAAGCAGGTTGGAGTTGGGTGCCATGTGAAAATGTTAACAGTTTCACACAATCTTTAGGAAACTAAATTGATTAAATGAAACACGGAATATCTGAGGAAAAACTTAATACAGGGGTGGTCCAGAAACAGCAGGATGTTTCTGGACCACACCCTACCAAGATTACTTGCCCAAGCATTAAACAAGCCCACAATAGAACACCCTTGTATTAAGACTCATTTGGGATTGGATCCTGTCCCAAATTCCAATACACAATAATAGTTCCTCATCTGTTCTTGCAACTCTGATCCCTACCTTCTAGATTATTCCTTTCTGAAATGGAAGCTAAACTTGTCAATCAGGCTGGTATCCAGGCAGGGATCCTGTTTATAAAGAAGACACATACACTACAGTTACAGCTCCATGGTATGTGCAGGGAAACCTGTGCAGCAAAGATTCTGCCCCCTTGCTTATTCTGCTTAGCAATAGGGACCTGAAATAACTCCACAGAGGCCAGTATCCTGTCACTAAGTCACTCTTTATTTACACATGGAGAGTCCTTGACACTGATCCAGCTCCCTCAGAGCCAGGTCTGAGTGAACAGAACCTCTGACACTCCTGTTTATATGTCAGCCTGGGCTCCCTAATTGGACCAATCAGGGAACTCTTATTCTATGGGCCCACCTGGCTGACCTTGTTACAATCAGTATAGGACCAATTTTTCATTTCAGTGATTTTGCATCTGAAAAACGTTGGAGGTATAAAACTTCTTAAGTAAATGTTTGGTAACCATGAGGACAGCCTCAACCAGGATCTTAGATTCATGTCATATTCCAGGTGACCCCTCTACAGTATACACACACAATCACGCAGGCCCTCCGTGATACACACACCGCTACACACACACGCGCACACGCACATACACGCGCACGCACACACACGTACACACACATTCATACTCACGTGCACACCCTCTCACAGGCATATACTCATGCGTATACACATTCACACACTCTCCTTTTCTATCCTAAACACACACATACATACACACACTCTGTTCCCCTCACGTGCACACACACACATCTCAGTCTATGAGGTGAATTTGCATTTGCAGATACATTCTATTTTGTTCACAAAGCACACAATCTGTAGGCAGTCAATCCAAGTGACATTTTATAAATTTCTACTTTGGATATAGAACTGGTCTAACTCAGGTTTTGCATACACACAGACTCTAACCTCACACATTTAAAGCATCATCTCAGCCGAGATGTCACTTTTTTTGTAAAACTTTAAATTATCTCAGGAATGTGGCTTGAAAGAAGTTCTGGGATTTACATATTAATGAATTGAAACCTGTAATCAGTTTTAAGTGATTAAAGACTTAACAGCAATCAAGTTTTGTTCAATGTACCGCATCAGTTGCATGGCACTTTGATCTTTTGTTATAAATTCTGTGTCCTATGATCCTGCCCCACTAGCTACCTGACGAAGGAGCAGTGCTCTAAAAGCTAGTACTCCCAATTAAACCTGTTGGACTATAACCTGGTGTTGTGTGATTTTTAACTTTGTCGATCTCAGTCCAACACTGGCATTTTCACATCATTCTTAAATAAACATATAGGTAGGGAAAAGCAGTCCAGAGGAGGAAAAACAAAAGGGAGGAAAACTGATTACATGGAAATTAGGAGTGATTAAGTGACAGAGGAGATAGTAGTATGAATGGGAATGAAACAATGAGGAAACAATAGATAAATCATAAGGTGCTAAACATGAAAATATTGCAATCAAGGCATGCAACATCTTGCCGTAAAACAAGGAGCAGTGTTACAACTGTGAATTTTATAGGATTATTGCAAACTTGATTCTATATTCACTTTGATCATCCCAAGTCATTTATAATTACATTGTAAATAATTGTGGCTCCAGACCCAGGATGAAAGGAAAGGCTGGTAGGTATAGGGAATGCTGGATGACTAAGGAAATTGAGGGTTTGGTTAAGAAAACGAAGGAAGCATATGTCAGTTATAGACAAGATCAATCCAATGAATCCTTAGAAGAGTATAAAGGCAGTAGGAGTATACTTCAGAGGGAATTCAGGAGGGCAAAAAGGGGACATGAGATAGCTTTGGTAAATAGAGTTAAGGAGAATCTAAAGGGCTTTTATGAATACATTAAGGACAAAAGGGTAACTAGGGATAGAATAGGGCCCCTCAAAGATCAGCAAGGTGACCTTTGTGTGGAGCCGCAGGACATGGAGGAAGATACTAAACGAGTATCTTGCATCAGTATTTACTGTGGAAAAGGACACGGAAGATATAGAATGTCAGGAAATAGATAGTTTCATCTTGAAAAATGTCCATATTACAGAGTAGGAAATGCTGGATGTCTTAAATGCATAAAAGTGGATAAATTCCCAGGACATGATCAGCTGGGGAAGTGATTGCTGGGCCTCTTGCTGAGATATTTGTATCATCAATAGTCACAGGTGAGGTGCTGGAAGACTGGATGTTAGCTAACGTGGTGTCACTGCTTACGAAGGGTGGTAAGTACAAGCCAGGGAACTATAGACCAGTGAGCCTGATGTTGGTGGTGAGCAAGTTATTGGAGGGAATCCTAAGGGACAGAATGAGCTGAAAATGTGTTGCTGGAAAAGCGCAGCAGGTCAGGCAGCATCCAGGGAACAGGAGAATCGACGTTTCGGGCATAAGCCTATCTTAAGGGACAGAATGTACATGTATTGGGAAAAACAAGGACTGATTAGGAATAGTCAACATGGCTTTGTGCGTGGGAAATCATGTCTCACAAACTTGATTGAGTTTTTTGAAGAAGTAACAAAGAGAATTGATGTAGGCAGAGTGGTGGATGTGATGTATATGTACTTCAGTAAGGCGTTTGACAAGGTTCCCCATGGGAGATTGGTTAGCGAAGTTAGATAGCAGGGAATACAGACAGAACTAGCCATTTGGATACAGAACTGGCTCGAATGTAGAAGATAGAAGGTGGTGGTGGAGGATTGTTTTTTAGACTGGAGGTCTGTGACCAGTGGAGTGCCACAAGGATTGGTGCTGGGTCCACTACTTTTCATCATTTATATAAACAGCTTGGATGTGAACATAGGAGATATAGTTAGTAAGTTTGCAGATTACACCAAAATTGGAGGTGTAGTGGACAGCAAAGAAGGTTACCTCAGATTACAATGTGATCTTGATCAGATGGGCCGATGGGCTGAGAAGTGGCAGATGGAGTTTAATTCAGATAAATGTGAGGTGCTGCATTTTGGGAAAGCAAATCTTAACAGGATGCATACATTTAATGGTAAGGTCCTAGGGAGCGTTGCTGAACAAAGAGACCTTGGAGTGCAAGTTCATAGCTCCTTCAAAATAGAGTCACAGGTAGATAGGATAGTGAAGAAGGCATTTGATATGCTTTCCTTTGTTGGTCAGAGTATTGAGTACAGGAGTTGGGAGGTCATGTTGCGGCTGTACAGGACATTGGTGAGGCCACTGTTGGAATATTGCGTGCAGTTCTGGTCCCCTTCCTTTGGGAACGATACTGTGAAATGTGAAAGGGTTCAGAAAAGATTTGCAAGGATGGTGCCAGGGTTGGAAGATTTTTGGTATAGGGAGAGGTTCAATAGGCTAGGGCTGTTTTCCTCGAGTGTCGGAGGCTGAGGGGTGACATCATAGAGGTTTATAAAATCATGAGGGGCATGGATAAGATAAATAGACAAAGTCTTTTCCCGGGGGGGCATAGGTTTAAGGGAGAGGGGAAAGATGTAAAAGAGACCTAAGGGGCAACTTTTTATGCAGAGGGTGGTACATGCATGGAATGAGCTGCCAGAGGAAGTGGTGGAGGCTAGTATGTTTGCAGCATTTAAAAGGCATCTGGATGGGTATATGAATAGGAAGGGTTTGGAGGGATATGTGCTGGGTGCTGGCAGGTGGGACTAGATTGGGTTGGGATATCTGGTTGGCATGGACGAGTTGGACCAAAGGGCTTGTTTCCGTGCTGTGCATCTCTATGACTCTATGACTTTATAACCCATCCCCACAGCATTCAACGAGTTATAGGTTGCTGTTATGAAAATAGCCATTCTATCCCAACACTCTGTCTTCAATTTGTTCACCAATCTTTATCCATTTTCCCCAACACCATTGACTCTTCATTAAGTAGCTTCATTTGTGGGACCTTATTGAACCCATTTTGAAAATACAAATATATTAAAACTACTGTTTCCCTTTATCCTCATTAAAGAACTGGAATGAATTTGCCATGAATGATTTCCCCTTCAAGAAGCCATTCCAGCTCTCCTTCAATTTTATTATGTATTGCTAAGTGCTCTAGTGTTATATCCTTCAATTCGACTCTAAATTTTTTTCCCAATGGCATACTTTTAGCTGAAAAATGTGGTGCTGGAAAAACACAGCAGGCCAGGCAGCATCCGAGGAGCAGGAGAATCGACGTTTCGTGCATAAGCCCTTCTTCAGGAATGAGGCTGGTGTGCCAAGCAGGCTGAGATAAAAGGTAGGGGGGAGGGAATTTGGGGGAGGGGCGCTGGGAATACGATAGGTGGAAGGAGGTGAGGGTGAGGGTGATACTTTAAGCTGACTGGTCTATACTTACCTGTATTTTTGTCTCTCTCCATTTTTGAACAAGGATGTTACATTGGAAATTTTTCAATTATCTGGGACATTTCCTGACTCTAAGGATTCTAGGAAGATTATTACCGAGGATATGTACCATCAGATCCAGGAAACTAATTGATTCTTAACTTCTCAGTACCTTTTCTTCTCTAGTGATGGTGATTGCCTTTATCCTCTTCCAGCTCCTCACCCCATCCTTCATTATTAATGTCTTCCACCATGAAGACTGATGCAAAATAATTATACAACATTCATTACCATGTCATAAGCAACATGAATATGATATATTATTTCTAAAAAAAATCTGCAACAAGCAAGACTGTCTGGGACCTTGGACAATGGAAAAATTGTTATGACCAGATGTGGAGAGGTGAATCAGCTTTCTGCTTTCTGAACCCCACAGTTGGCACAGTGGCTCAGTGTTTAGCACTGTTGCCTCACGGGTCCTGGGTTTGATCCCACCCTCAGGTAACTGTTGGTGTGCAGTTTGCACATTCTCCCTGTGTCTGCGTGGGTTTCCTCTGGTTGCTCCAGTTTCCTCCCACAGTCCAAAGATGTGCAGGCTAGCTGGATTAGCCATGGAAAATGCAGGGTTGTAGGATAAGGTATGTTTGGGTGGGATGCTCTTCAGAGGGCTGGTGTGAACATAATGAGCCAAATAGCCTGCTTTCACACTGTATGGGTTCATCATTCTATGATGACCATAACAAGTATTTTAAACTCTCTTCTATAACACAGCTATATCAGATTCCAATTAAAATATTGTATTCGTCAAAATTAAAGAACCAAGTGTAAGGCTTTCATGAGTGAAAGAAGAACTTTATTATTTATTAGCACTGAGGAAAATAGTAAAACATGACATCAAATATACATACAAATACCAGTGAAACTTTTAAAAAAGGAAGAGTATCTACTACGGAAGGGAAAATCAACACAGTCAATTTAATTAAAGAAGTCCTTACAGTCTTTGAAGTGTGAGGTTTTAATTTGCAATTCTGGCTGTGAAATTGATGCCTTGAATCTTTACAAGTGGCAATCAGTTATTGATACATTTCAGTTCATGGTGAATAGATGTTTCTCCAATTTACCCTATCGCTGGCTGTTGTTTTCAAATGTCTAAGAAAAATAAAACAGATAGAGATAGATAGAGCAAGAATTTCAACACTGCTGCTATTAATTCATTTTCTTCTTCCTTTATCCATCTCTGTCTCCAGATTGAGGTCTGTCATACAGTTCATTTATGTATTCCTATGACTGCTTCATTTTTTTCCCCCAAGTGGGATAGTCTGCAGGCAAACTTTCATCTCATTGTATGATACTGTCAGGATTTTTAAAACAAATACGAGAACCAAATCTGAGTGACTGCTTGCAGTTATTCTGAAAATATGTTAAGTTCAGTTTAGGCTTGTTTATTTATGGTTTCATGAGTTGACACAATTTCTGATCAGGTGATCATGGCAGCCATCTTAAGCCAGTGTTTTGCTCTTTTAAAGGCCATTTTAACCCATAATAGACACCGGATTTAAACAAAAAAGCAGCTGATGGAAATTGAAAATTGACAGTCCATTTTTCCTACAACCACAACAATATCAAATGTATGAGACTTAAATAACCTTTGTGAAACAATAAGCCATCTCATACCACGGTGAAAGTGAGGACTGATCTTTGTTTTCATGACATCATGTTGAGGTTGTACAGGGTGTTGGTGAGGCCTTTTCTAGGGTACTGTGTCCAGACCAGGTCACCCTGTTAGAGGAACGATATTATTAAGGTGGAGAGGTGAAAGTGAGTACTGCAGATGCTGGAGGTCCGAGTCAAGATTAAAGTGGTGCTGGAAAGGCACAGCAGGTTAGGCAGCATCCGAGGAGCAGGAAAATCGACATTTCAGGCAAAAGCCCTTCATCAGGAATATTATTAAACTGAAGAGGGTTCAGGAAAGATTTACCAGAATGTTGCTGGAAATTGAGGGATTGAGTTATAAGGAGAGGTTGGTTAGCATGGGACTTTTTTCACTGGAATGTCAGAGGTTGATGGTTGATCTTATCTAGGTTTATAAAAACATGTGGGGCATAGAAAAGGTGAATGGCAGGTGCTTTTTCTCTAGGTTGGAGGATTTCAAGCTGAGGGGCATATTTTTAAGGTAGAAAGGAGAAAGATTTTAAAAAGACATGAGGGACAACCTTTCTACACAGAGAGTGGTTCATGTGGGGAATAAACTTCCAGAGGAAGTTGTGGATGTAAATGCAATTACATCATTTAAAAGACATTTGGATAAGTACATGAAGAAGAAATGTTTGGAATGACATGGGTCAAAAGAATGCAGGTGGGACTAGTTTAGCTTGGGTTTTTGGTTGGCATGGATTGATTGGACTGAAGGGTCTGTTTCTGCGCAGTATGACTCTATGACAATTTACAGCTATATGCTATCTTTATTAAGTGGCACAAAGATGTCTCAAGGCTCTTGATAGCAAAGGTTTCAGATACATTTTATTTTGGGTCACATGAAAATTTATTAGGAGAAGAGATCAAAATCTTGACTAGGTCTTGCAGGGTTATTTGGGTAGGGTGATAATCAAGGGTGATTGCCAAGGTGGAGAGGAATGAGAAAGTAGGAGGAGTTGAATATCACAATTGAAATTCTAAACTAAAGATGTCATGCCCAAGAGCCAATGTAGATGTGTGATATAGATCAGTAAGCATATGGATGACGGGTGAGGTAGGATGTGGAAGAAGAGTTTTGGATACACTCAAGATTATCATGGGTGGAAGGTGGGGAGCCAGGCAAAAGAACAATCAATAGTAGAATCCAGGAATAGCAAAGGAATGAAACAAGAATTTCAGACAGCGGATGCATTCAAGCAGATAGAGCTGATGAATGTTATAGTTACAGGGATTGCAGTCACTGGTTTTTTTTTAGATTAGATTAGATTACTTACAGTGTGGAAACAGGCCCTTCGGCCCAACAAGTCCACGCCGACCCACCGAAGCGCAACCCACCCATACCCCTTTAACCTAACACTACGGGCAATTTAGCATGGCCAATTCACCTGCCCCGCACATCTTTGGACTGTGGGAGGAAACCGGAGCACCCGGAGGAAACCCACGCAGACACGGGGAGAACGTGCAAACTCCACACAGTCAGTCACCTGAGTCGGGAATTGAACCCGGGTCTCTGGCGCTGTGAGGCAGCAGTGCTAACCACTGTGCCACCGTGCCGCCCATGGTCTTGATGATGTGGATGATACATTGATTTTCCAGGCTCACACTACTAATGATGGACCAATTTCACCACACAATGCATTTTGTACCTTTCTGATTAACATAACAGATTATTATACCAAATCATATTCAACAATAGTTTGTATAATTCAATGCACACTAAAAGAATGCATTATTCTGTCTGCTGAGATACACAAAACAATTCATATGCACAAGGCAAGTACATTTGTTAGTTAATTGAATCCATCTGCACGTTGGAGTAAACCAATTCATCAGTACCAGGCTCAGTGTTTGTTGTTAACCTTACCACAGAGAATTATTCTTTTATTATACTCTATATTACAGCTCAGAAATGTTGTATTAAAATCATTTCCGGGAAGTTTATTAATTAGATAATGTCTCAGTCAAGTAATCTGAATCTGGATATTCTTTTCACGTTTCATAAAATTCAAATCAATAACCATCAAAAAGCCTCAATAGAATTAATGGTAGGAAAATATGAATATCCAGAAGAATGAAATTAATGTAAACGTTGAGGATTAACAGATGTACGCTGGATTGATTTCATTCTTTTAGAGATTTACATTCTCTCAATTTTCATCTGATCATTGGAGCAATCATTGTAGCACACCCTGTGGGAATGAATGAAATAATTCACTTTGTACAAACGCATCTTACATCTTATTTCCAAACCCTGTCTGACTTTTATTGATCAATTTGGGTTCATATTGCACAATTCAGCCCATTTTAAGGTGAATGGTACTTCCAATTACCTCATTCCCTGTTCCAGGTAATGTATTTGGTCATTATGGACCACAGACCAATGAATCTTAAAGCACTGCATAATGAGTTATATTTGGATTGTGAGAGCCGGCTGTTTTGTGAGATCTTGGTGAATGTGAAATGCTATTTTTGCTTCTAGTCTTTCCATCCAAACTGCCATCATTCAAGTCCACAGAGGCTCATTCCCTAATCATCTAAAGAGCAGGAGTGTATCAGTAACACAGTTCATGTTGAAAAACCTCTATGAACTACTGAAGTATGAATAAATATCCTGATTTGAAATCTGACCCCCTCAGTTGGAAGCAACCTGTAACAATTTGAAGAGAGGAACTTCAGATGAATGTAATAAAGCACTTGTGCTCAATTCTATCTCTACTAACAGGTCTCAACATGGAATCAGTAATATAGCACTTTTACAGGTAATCAACATGCTTTTATATGGTTTCATGCTAAGTGGCTCAGGTGCCTGTTTCTTTCAGATAGTGGTCTGCAGCACCTTCATGGACACCACAACAATGATTTGGAATTTTGCCTCCCACCTCGATCTCTCCCCTCCCCCATTCCCTGGATGACTCCCACCCGACTTATTACATTGCTAACCAGGGGTGGTAGTGATGTTGTGCAAATGTCTCCAGACTAGGAATCCAAAACCCCAGGCTAATATTCGAGGTACATGGACTTGAATTCCACCATGGCAGATGGTGAATTCAATACAGAAAAAATCTGGAAATAAAACAATTCCAATGGTGACAATGTAACCACTGTCAACTGATTTGAAAGCTCATCTGGCCTATCCATATCCACAGACTCTGGGAAACCCTGTAATTCCCCAAACTATGAATGTGCTTTAAAAAATACACAGGCAGTTCAATACTGCTCTGAATCTGATGAGTTGTATCCCAATCCATTCGGCACGTGAATCTTACTAGTTCTATTTAAATGAACCTTGAATTAGCTCCAGCCCTTTCATTGTCTGATCTTGCCTGTATAACCTGTATACAATAGATACTTATACAGAGTCCTTCTTAATCACCAATCCACATGGGTTTTCATTTATTGATAGCAATAGCGGGAAAATACTAAATGCTGTGCTTTAGGTACACTTACCAATGTCTGAACTCTCAGTCCACCTTCCTTATACATTAAACACTGCACCAAGACAACTGATAATGTTTACTCTAAATTACTCTTTTTCTATGGTAAGATGAGTTCCTTAAACTTTTTAATGGATGGAAGACATTATCAATAGATTGAGTAAATCCATGTCCCTGACTAAAATCCCTTCGCACAGTCATTACCTGTGAGAATTCTGTGCATCCCTGAGAGCTTTTGAGACTGTGCTATTTATATCTGTCAATTAATAAGAAAATTACTGAAGTTAACAAAGCTTATGCGTTAAATTCTCCTTTCTCCCTTGCCCACACATCACAGAATGTCTAGTTCTTATCAGTGTTGTCATGAGGATAGATGAAGATTGAGCACTGCACTATAGCTGATTCCAAGTCTACCCTATAGGTCAGTCCCTCCATGTTAGAAGAAGACGGCATGCCCTCTGTTTCTTTAGTACCAGAGTAGCAGGTGGGCTTTGTGAAGTTTAGGGGTCCAACAGAAATACAAAGGTTCTTAGATTAGGGATCTCTAATTGTAGCTCCACCTAATTGAGACTACAAAAAATGGTAATCTGCTGCTTCCAGTATGATAGTACTCCGATGAGCATTTGAATAAATCTGAATCTAAGGGATGCTCTTGCTATCCAGTGGTAGGCCTGGGAGACCATTGGCACAGCACTGTCAGCGATAAGACTCATTCCATTGGTTATTTCTCCTGATGTTACTTCTGAGGTAGCACGGTGGCTCAGCAGTTAGCACTGTTGCCTTACAGTGACAGGGACCTAGGTTCAATTCCAGCCTCGGGTGACTGTCTGCGTGGTGTTTGCACATTCTTCCCATGTCTGTGTGGGTTTCCTCCAGGTGATAGGGTAGGGGGAATGAGTCTGGGTTGGCATGCTCTTCAGAGAATTGTGGTGGGCTGAATGGCCTGTTTCTGCACTATAGGGATTCTATGATTCTGTTTACCACAAAGCAAGATGCTTGGAAATAAACCCTATGTATCCATGTGGAAAACTAAGAGAAACCTAATTGCTGTGCTCTGGTGAGGTTCATTATAATCAAATATCCTTCTACCCTAAAGCAATTTGCTATCTTGGATCGATTCTAATCCAATTTCTTTTCCCTTGTTATGCCTTCAATGAGCTTAACCAGATTGAATTTAAGTTACAGAATATGAGTGGATATTTGCATAGACATATTTGATATGATGTTGTAGTTAACCTACCTTTGCATTTGCTATTTGCAATGTTAATTATATTCTCTGTACTTCGGTATCTTATTCTTTGGCACTTCAAGACACAATGCTTGAATATCTTGCAGTAAGACCACAAAAAGGTCCCTAGCAACTCAAGAAACTGCTCACAGTTGTCACTAGCATATGAAAAGGTGAAAAGTGAGCTTTGTAGTCGCATAAAATAATGTGTACTTCATTCATACAACATGCACATGACAGAAATTGAATTCAACTCATCTACAAAACCTATGAATTTTACTGACGGCAAAGACTAACTGATTAATTAAATCTGTTTGTAAAACCTCCAAAGCCATGAACATCATGTTGAGGTATTTATTACTTCCATTGCATATTGACAAATGTCAACCACCAATTATACAATCTCCGAGAAGGGACAAAAAATGAAGAGGAAAAGACCAGTCAGAGGTAGAAAACTCTTCTACCTCCTTAGTAAATTGAAACTACTCCAGAAAGCAAAACACAAAATATTATAGATGGTGGAAATCTGAAATAAAAACAAAGAAAATGCTGGATATACATAGCACCACAATTAAAGATGGAATGTTTTTATGTTAGAAATGTGAATGTATTCAACACCTGAAGGTTTACCTTATACTCACTGAAATTTACATAGGTTATTTGTTACAGGAGGAGAAAGTGAGGACTGCAGATGCTGGAGATCAGAGCTGAAAATGTGTTGCTGGAAAAGCGCAGCAGGTCAGGCAGCATCCAAGGAACAGGAGAATCGACGTTTCGGGCATAAGCCCTTCTTCAAGAAGAAGGGCTTATGCCCGAAACGTCGATTCTCCTGTTCCTTGGACGCTGCCTGACCTGCTGCGCTTTTCCAGCAGTATTTGTTACAGGAGGCTCATACATTACAGTCAAGGGGGTCCAATCTTCTGGCTGGGCTCTTTTCTTTCTCTTTTCCCAAATCACGTTATAATGTCAGGGCTTTAAAGCTGAAAGAAAAGACTATTACAATGCCTCCATCATGCTCCTCCCATTCACAATCTCCACCCTGATCTTGTGTTTATAGAAACATATTAACGTTTTAGGATGATGTATAGGAACCAAATCAGCAAAATAATGAGATTCTAGATAAATGTGAAAAAGCAGATCAAAAAATAAATATTGCAGTTGGTCCAACTGGAGACCGTGATATCAATTGTTACGCCAAAAAGACTATCAGCTTTTGCATTTTATGTCTAAATACTGTCAAGTCTGTATCATTTTTTATTTTTGTGTATTTTTGATTTTGGATTTGAACGGGAAAGGGGCTACTTTTTAAACCAAGGATTGCAGAAAGGATTGCTACACTTCTTACAGGCAGGCTACTAACATTTTGAATAAGTGTCGTTTACATTGCTGCTTGTTCAAACAATGGGGAAGGTTTAGCTGCAGATAAGCTAGAACGATGGAGTACATACAAAATGAGATTCAGCCAGCAATAGGTAGCTGATTGGTTTGTGAAATGGTAACCAGTTATCAAGGCGAAGATCTTCTGTCTACTGAGAACTATGTCAATGCCTCCCAGGTAGTTGGACAACATGTGGGTGTGAATGTTTGAACAATGACCGTCAGACCTCTGAAAAGGAAAGTGCTGTCCATTCCCCTGCAGTCAAACTTAAGCCTGGAGAAAACCAATTTATTTCCCTTGTCAGTTGCTGTAAGCTATGTCTTTTAACTAATAAATAAGAGATTTTCTAAGTACAAACCAATCAATCTGCACGTTCTGCGAGAAAGTGAAAGTAACTGGAAAAAGAATATCAAGGATTAGCAAATCCTGACAAACCAAAAAAATCATCTCAGTGAATTCTATCAAAAAGGCCCATTCCCTGACTTTACCCTATCAATGCCATTGTTTCTCTATCTATGTCGACTTGTTTATTTGTAGAGCATGAGTTTAGTAGGAAAGTTAGAGTTTTAACCAGTCGAGTTATGTGGTTGAGTTGATGGTACATAATTGACTACCCTGCAGCTAAAATCTATTTACAGTAGAACCACGATTATCTGAACTAAATGGGCAGGGAGTCTGTTGTTCGTAAAATTGATTGTTCAGATAATCGATCTGCTCGTAAACAAGCAGTAATTTATGAGAGCCGGTTATCAAACATTTCTCGGTTATCCAGCAGTGCACGCCATTATGCTGTTTAATTGATAACTGAATGCTGAGTTGCCTAATGCTGTTTTTATGGGACTTGAGGTCTTGTTCGGATAATCTGAAATTCAGATAATTGATGCTCGGTTAATCAAGGTTGTAATTCTTCTTAAGTACAGAAACATGGCCAATGCATTCAGTCAACCTGGGTCTAGAAGACAAGTATATTGGTGAATTTTGAGTACTTTTATAAAATTACTCAATATTAGAGTGCAGAAAGAGGCCATTCAGATCATACTGCTGACAGTTTCAATCAGGTCACCCCCTTCATTCTTCTCAACTCCACATACTCAATGGAGTTTAGAGCGATGAGGAGCATCTGATTGAAACTTCTAAACACTGAAAGGTCTGGATAAAGTGGATGTGGACAGAATGTTTTCACTAGTGGGAGAGAGTAGGACCACAGCGCACAGCCTCAGGGTGAAGGGACGATCCTTTAGAACTGAGATGGGAAGGAATTTATTCATCCAGACGATGGTGAATCTTTGGAGATCATTGCTGCAGAGGGTTGTGGAGGTTAAGTCTTTGAGTGTATTTAATTTTAGTCTGACATAAACTGTTGGTGAGAATGCTACTCACCAGGAGTGCAAATTTTGAATTCATGGAGGGCTGGAACCATCCTTCCCAACCAAACTAGATTAGATTAGATTCTCTACAGTGTGGAAACAGGCCATTCAGCCCAACAAGTTCACACTGACCGTCCAAAGAATAACACACCCAGACCCATTTCCCTCAGACTATTGCACTAAACACTATGGGCAATTTAGCATGGTAATCCACCTGACCTGCACATCTTTGGACTGTGGGGGGAAACCCACACAGACACAGAGAGACTGTATAAACTCCACACAGACAGTCACCCGAGGCTGGAATTGAACCCAGGTCCCTGGTTCTGTGAGGCTGCAGTGCTAACCACTGAGCCACCGTGCAGGAGTTTCTGGGTCTGATAGCAGTTCCACTATCGTCTGAGGAGAAAGTGAGGACTGCAGATGCTGGAGTACCAGAGTTGAAAAATGTGGTGCTGGAAAAACACAGCAGGCCAGGCAGCACCCGAGGAGCAGGAGAATCGACGTTTCGGGCATAAGCCCTTCTTCAGGAATGAGGCTGGTGTGCCAAGCGGGCTGAGATAAAAGGTAGGGGGGAGGGAATTTGGGGGAAGGGCGCTGGGAAAGGTGGGGGGGGGAGGGGAAATGAAGAAGCTGGAGAAACCTACATTCATCCCTTGTGGTTGGAGGATTTCTAGGCGGAAGATGAGTCGCTCTTCCTCCAGGCGTCGTGTGACCAGGGTCTGGCGATGGAGGAGGCCAAGGACCTGCATGTCATTGGCGGAGTGGGAGGGGGAGTTAAAGTGTTCAGCCACGGGGCGGTTAGGCTGCTTCGTGTGGGTGTCCTAGAGGTGTTCCCTGAAACGTTCCGCAAGTAGGCGGCCTGTCTCCCCAATGTAGAGGGTACAGCGGACAGTAAATGATGTGTGTGCAGGTGAATTTGCGATGGATATAGAAGGATCCATTGGGGCCTTGGAGGGAGGTGAGGGGGGAGGTGTGAGCGCAAGTTTTTCACTTCTTGCGGTTGCAGGGGAAGGTGCCGGGAGTGGAGGTTGGGTTGGTGGGGGGTGTGGACCTGACGAGGGAGTTGCAGAGGGAGTGGTCTCACCTGAATGCTGATAGGGGTGGGGAGGGAAATATATCCTTGGTCGTGTGATCTGTCTGGAGGTGGCGGAAATGACGGAGGATGATACGATGTATCCGGAGGTTGGTGGGGTGGTAGGTGAGGACCAGTGGGGTTCTGTCCTGGTGGCGATTGGAGGGGCAGGGTTCAAGGGTGGAGGTGCGGGAAGTGGAGGAGATGCAGTGGTGAGTGTCGTTGACCACGTCTGAGGGGAAATTGCGGTCTTTGAAGAAGGAGGCCATTTGAGTTGTTCGGTAGTGGAATTGGTTCTCCTGGGAGCAGATGCGGCGGAGGCGGAGGAATTTGGAATATGGGATGGCATTTTTACAGGGGGCAGGGTGGGAGGAGGTGTAATCTAGGTAGCTGTGGGAGTCCGTCGATTTGTAGTAAATGTCTATTTGAGTCGGTCACCCGAGATAGAAATGGAGAAGTCAAGGAAAGGGAGGGAGGAGTCTGAGACGGTCCAGGTAAATTTGAGGTCGAGGTGGAAGGTGTTAGTAAAGTGGATGAACTGTTCAACCTCCTCATGGATTTAGTTCTGGTTTACACCAATGAACTGAATGTTGAACATGTAGAAGGTTGAAGAGAGAAAAAAAAGGTGTCAGGGCATTATGCAAAATTCTAAAAGAGATCTCTTTCCAGTTAATGATGGAAACTAGATTCCAGCATCAGTAGGTTCAATCAACATGACTTGTAGATGAGTCAAGATTAGAGTGGTGCTGGAAAAGCACAGCAGGTCACGCAGCATCCGAGGTGCAGGAAAATTGACATTTCAGGCAAAAGCCCTTCATCAGGATTCCTGATGAAGGGCTTTTTGCCCAAAATGCTGACTTTCCTGCTCCTCGGATGCTGCCTGACCTGTTGTGCTTTTCCAGCACCACATTTTCCACTACCGTCTGAACCCTATCTGCAGAGGGTGATCAGACAAAGACCTATAGATTATGAAAATGACCTTTGTTCCTTAGCCAGGAAGGAACCCCAGAGAATGTAAAAATAATGCATTGGAGACCCACAACAAAAGATCACAGAGGCAGCTACACTCTTACATTCAGTCACAAGAAATTAACATATACCAAATAAGAGGTGTACAGTTATGTACATCCAATCATTACTATGTCAGTATAATTAACCTATCACCACATGTGTACACCTATCCCATGGTAACATATGTTTAGTGTGAAGACACATACATATGATCGGGTCTGATTGCACCATAGGCTACAATTTGTCCTTATATAACGGTTCATGTCTGACTTGTGCATATCAATCACCTTTGCTTATCCAATGACTCTAGTGTATTAGTGCCTTCTTTCAAGCTCAGAGGTTCAATGAATAAACAACTCTTTATTTCACTATGAGCATTATCTTCTTATTCCATTACTAGCTTGCAGAAGAGTTAGTTCCCCGTACAAATAGTCCCATGTATTGTTTAACAAACAGTTCTGTGTTGCTGTGAGTTACTCACAACTAAATGTTCTCTGCTGTGTGATATTAAATATTGCTCCACAAGTTATCTTATTAAGTTATAATTTTTAAAAACCCTTTCAGATACTTAGGAAAGTTTAGGAGCATTGGAACAGGAATAGGCCTTTCAGCACATTGAGCCTGGCCCACTATTCAATACGATCATAGCTAATTGAACACTTCAATATCTTGTACCATCCATCCTCCAAATCCTGTACACCATTGGTAACCAGAAATCTATCAATCCGTTCCTTAAACATATTCATGTCAAAGTTTCCACAATTATCTGTGGCAGAGCATGCTAAAGGTTCACAACTCTCTTTCTAAAAAATAATTTTTCCTCATCTCAGGCTTCAGTGTATACCCTTTATTTTTAAATTATACCCCCTGGTGCGAGACTTCCCAACCCTATTTATCACTTGAAGTAATTTGGACATTTGTAATACATAGTAATTCTTCTTAAGTACCGAAACATGGCCAATGCATTCTGTATTCTTCCAAACAATAGTGAATACAGGCTCAGTTTGGCCAATGTCTCTTCATATATCAGTCCCACCATCCCTGGAACAAGTTTGATGAATTTTTGTTACACTCCTTCTTTGGCAATAAGAACTTTCTCAGATAAGGAAACCAGAATTAAACACAGTACTCCAGGTGTTGTATAACCAATGCTCCAATACAATTGAAACAAGGCTTCACTACTCCTGTACTCAAATATTCTTGTGATAAAGGCTAATATTCCATTCGCCTTCCTAATAAATTGCTGCACTTGCTTTCTTTGGGACAGGATTAGGCCATTCAGCCCTTTGAGGACAAATTGAGGACTTCAGATGCTGGAGATCAGAGTTGAGAATGTGGTGCTGGAAAAGCACAGCAGGTCAGACAGCATCCGAGGAGCAGGAGAATCGATGATTCAGGTATAAGCCCTTTATTAGAAATGATGCTTCATTTCTGATGAAGGGCTTATGCCTGGAATGTCAACTCTCCTGCTCCTCAGATACTGCCTGACCTGCTGTGTTTTTCCAGCACCACACTCACCATTCAGCCTTTGGATCCTGCTCTGTTATCAATAAGGTCATGTCTGATCTGTGGCCTCACTCTTCATATGCCTGCTTTGGGCCATATCCCTTGATACTCATGCTTAATCAAAATTTGTCTTTCTCAGATTTATATTTAAAAATTGAATTAGCATCAACTACTGTTTGAGGAAGAGAGTTCTAAACCTCCCCTACTCTTTGCATGAGGAAGTGCTTTCTAACATCTCTCCTGAATGACCCATGCCTATTTATTGATTATGCTCCCTGGTTCTAGAATCTTCAAACAGTGAAAGTAGTTTATCTTTCACTACCCTGTCTTTCCCTATTAATATCCTGAAGACCTCCCTTAGATCAGCCCTTCACCTTCCAAATTCCAGAGAATAAAGGCTTATTTCATCTAATCTCTCCTCATAACTGAAATCCTGTATCAACCTTGCAAACATGCACTGAACTTCGTCCAAGGCCAAAATATTCTTCCTTAGAAGTGGTGCCCAGATTTGAAGATCCAAATATAGTATGTCCATCAACTCTTCTTTCTCAGTGTTGTTAGTAAAGTGACTTATCTCTTAGATACTCCTTAGCACAAGAAGAAGGATAGATTATGTGATGCGAACATGATGATACAATTACATCACAGGGAAGAAATTGAGAAAGATCACTTTCACCATGTGGAAAGGTTAGTGGAGAATGGCAAACATAGTGGGTGGAACAGTGGTTAGCACTGCTGCTTCACAACACCAGAGACCCAGGTTCAATTCCTGCCTCAGGCAACTGACTGTGTGGAGTTTGCACATTCTCCCTATGTCTGCGTGGGTTTCCTCCGGGTGCTCCGGTTTCCTCCCACAGACCAAACATGTGCAGGTTAGGTGAATTGGCCATGCTAAATTGCCCATAGTGTTAGGTGAGGGATAAATGTAGGGGAATGGATCTGGGTGGGTTGCGCTTCGGAGGGTCAGTGTGGACTTGTTGAGCCGAAGGGCCTGTTTCCACACTGTAAGCAATCTAAACATAGTAAGCATGAGGCAGAATAAGAAATAAATAGTTCACAAATCAACCTCCCCACAATTCAACCCATCAATGAGGAAATACAAAGAAAGTTGGACATTGTGTTCTCATGTTTAGAGGAAGGAAATTGGAAAGATCCAGTAATATTCCATAGGATGTATAAAACAAACTATAACAATACATCTGGACAATGTCAGCTAGACATGATGCAGAAGAGATTCATTGCATTAATATAACATTGATTGAACCCAGCAAATAAACATGCTCAGG